>NC_068914.1:66484368-67109368 GCF_023091745.1 Budorcas taxicolor | reverse complement strand
CACTTTTAAAAAATGCATAGTATGCATGTATATTCATATGGGAGTTCTTTGAATAAACAAGTAACAAATCAACTCAGGTTTGTTTTAGCATCGTTTTTGCAACCAAAATGTATGATGTCATGAAATGGCATCGTAAAAGCTTGGTCTTCGAGAGGATATTTTTACAAAAAAAATTTATGACTTGCTTAATTTTCCCAATATTTCCCTTGTCTTCTGATGTTCAAGTCATTCTCTTCTGAAGAAACTGTCCTGTCCCCATCCTTGTCCCTCATGAAATCCAACTTAGATCACCTCACTTATTCTTTTTCTGCCTTTGACTTCCAGGGCATTTTTTTTCCCTCCCTGCTTCTCTGATCAACTTCATTTCATTATGTTGGGTATTATAGTTAGTTGTTTAAATGCCTTTCCTTTGCCAGAAAATGATATTAAGAACTGCAACAATGTCTAGGCAAGCTTTACGTTCTCTACAGCACCTAGAGCAGTGCCTTGTGTTCAGCCAGCCTCAGTTTCCCCCTTTATAGACTAGAGGAGGGACTTCCCTGGTGGCCCAGTGGCTGAGACTGTGTTCCAGTGCAGGGGGCCCAGGCATCATGCCTGGCTCCGGGAACTGGATTCCGCGTGCTGCAGCTAGCAGTCTGTACACCCCAGCTAAAGATCCCTCATGCTACCACGGAGATCAAAAACCCCATGTGCCACAACCAAGACCCAGAGCAGCCAAACAACATTAAAAAAAAAAAAAAACTAGAGGAGAGTAACAAAACCTGTAATTCCTTCTTCACAGATTACTGTGAGAGCTGGTGAGACTGTCCTGTCCCCCAGGCGGGGCCAGGAGAACACTGGCACTTTCCCTAATTTTCCCTGAGAATGTCAATCCCTCTGCTTCATAAGCCATGGCAGGGAGACTTTAGAACTTTCTCTTTTCCCAATAGAGCAGGTTTAGTCAATACATTTCAACCTGCATGCTCATTCCAATATCCTGACCTCTGACCTCTGAGGTACGGCACCGAGAACAATTCTAGGACCAAGGGGAGAGACTGCCATGATGAGATAGAAATGTCTGCCATGACTTTAGGATTGGGAACTGATGGTGCGTGATCTGTAATCTCAAAACATTGCCACCCGCGGTTTCTCAGCCCCTGAGCACGCATGCTACTTCTCACATCAGGGAGAAGCATTGATTTCCTCGCCCCTTGAATCTGGGCTCGCCTTGTAACTTGCTTTGACTGACTTTGGAAATAGTGATATGGGACTTCAGAAGCTAAGCCTTGAAGAGATGAACAGTTTTTGCTTCCTCTCTTTTAGAAGCCAGATGCCATCTAAGAAGTCTGACTCACCTGAGGCCACCATGTTATAAGGAAGCCCAAGATAGCCCTGGGGTGAGAGAGGGGCCATGCTGAAGATCACTGAGGTGCCTGTCATGTGAGTGAAGCGTTATTGGACCTTCGGGCCCATTGAATGCAGCTGAATGACTCTAGGTGACACTATGTGGGACTGAAGAGCCAGCCAGATGTGCCTTGCCCGGATTTCTGCCCCACAGAGTTATCAAAAAATGGCAAAGAATCTGTCTGCAATGCAGGAGACCCAGATTCGATCCCTGGGTTGGGAAGATCCCCTGGAGCAAGGAATGGCATCCACTCTATTATTCTTGCCTGGAGAATTCCATGGACAGAAAAGCCTGGTGGGCTACAGTCCATGGAATCAAAAAAGTCAGACACTACTGAGCAACTAACACTTTTTTTTTCACTTTTAAGTTATTTACATATTGGGATGGTTTATTGCACATCAATAGGTAACTGAAGGGTACTGGTTAGCTCCCAGACCCCTAATCCAGGTAATCTAATTCAATTGCTTAGATACTGGTATATTTTAAACCTCTCCATCAGACTCTCATGTAGAATTAGAGTTCAGAATCACTGGTCCAGGTAGAATTGTAAGAGGATACCCTGAATTAGAAAGTCAAACTGAGCTGAAACAGAGGGATAAAATTCAGAAGTCATGAACATCTAGGATTAGCTAGATAAACAAAATAAAACAAAAACTCCTTAGTCATTGACAACAAGCCTCATTATGTTGGGGAAGCTGCAAAGGTACAAACTGAGAAGAGCACAGCAATTAGAGATAAAGGAGGAAAGAGAAAGATAAAAGAACATTCCTCTTTTTTTTTCTGGACAAATATAATTTTTCTATTGTTTTTTCTATCTCATTTTTTTCTGTGTCTGTACTAAATGAAACTTACCTGGAGTTGGGTGACAAAGGTCTGCATTGCATTCCCGTTAATGTCATCTTAAGCTAAGTTTGCAGTGTGTTCAGGGGTCCTCTACATCCTTATCCTCAAACTCAGGCCCAGTATCACCTGAATTGCAACAAAATTAGCCACACAAACAAGATATATAGATGAGAGACAGACAGATATATTTTTTGCCAAGATTTTCAGGATTTCATACCACATTGTCAACTGAGACTTGTATAGCAAAAAGGTTTGAGAGTTTTTGGTGAAAACACGAGAGGAAGGAGCTTAAGGCCCTCTGATGTGTGGAGTGCTATTAGATATATTCGAATTACACTGGCAAGTCATTAAGGAAGTACGTATGCCAGACCACACCATCAATTTCGAGATATTGACTCTAACAGAGATGTCAATATTCTGGTCACATCAGCAGAGTTTAACCTCAACTAATGTCTACTGACATATGACACTTTGCCTGCCCTTTAAACCATTTATATCTTTGCTTTAGGCCAAATGCATTCTGTCCCTATTGATATATAATTAGCAAGTACTTGAATCTAAAACTGTAAACATAGAAGAAAGAAGGAAAGAAAGAAAAGAAAGTGCTGTTTGCATTGGAGGCATGTCTGCCTTTGAAGCTTCGTATTTCAGAAGCTGAAATAAGAGTCTCCCGTGGTTTTGATTATAACCGTTGCTATGTGTCCTCCAGCTTTCCAGGGCACCTCTCGTAAGACCACGTGTCCAATTGGCTGAATAGCGCTGATTAGTGAATGAATATGACAGAGGAAAGCCTAGAGGTCTTTCAGCCCCCGGCCACTTTCCAGGAGGGGAAGAACATGCTCTGGGCCAGGCACATTCAGTCTTTGGATGTGTTAATATGAAATACTTTCATCGCTCCAATTTCCACTCATGTGGATTTTTCCTGGCTCCAGCTCAGTGACCTGATTCTCTCATTTTCCCCCCTCTGAGAACATACTTTTTCTTAAGTTATTTTTTCTCTGAAATCCACACCACCTCTCCTCCCTTCCCTTTTGATTTCTTATTCAGCCTGGAAACTACCTCACCAGTTGTAATTAGCCTGAATACTGGAGGAAGGAGGGGAGGGCTCTCCATGGGAAATAGCCGAAATAAAGCAAGATTCCTTCTTCTAAGATTCAAGAAGAGAAATGCAGACCTATGGAAGCTGATTAAACTGCTCTTTGCTTTTTTTACCTATTGTAAAGCACCAAACTCTGATGAGGGCCTATTGTCTCTGTTACTTTATAACATTAATTGATCCATACCACACATTCTTAACTTGTTAGGAAAGATTTACCTTCTAAAATACCTTTCTGGACAAAGTAAAGAGCAGAAATGTACAATTCTCAAGTGAAAACAGCTTTCTGGTTTTTTTCTATCTGTCTTTCCTGTGTGTCTATTCTAAATGAAGCTTGCCTGGAGTTTGGTGACAAAGCTCTTTATTTAATTCCCACTAATGTCATCTGGCACTAATTTTGCAGTGTGTTCGTGGGCCCATTCCGTTTAGTTCAGTCGCTCAGTCGTGTCCGACTCTTTGCGACCCCATGAATTGCAGCACGCCAGGCCTCCCTGTCCATCACCATCTCCCGGAGTTCACTCAGACTCGCGTCCATCGAGTCAGTGATGCCATCCAGCCATCTTATCCTGGGTCGTCCCCTTCTCCTCCTGCCCCCAATCCCTCCCAGCATCAGAGTCTTTTCCAATGAGTCAACTCTTCGTATGAGTTGCCCAAAGTACTGGAGTTTCAGCTTTAGCATCATTCCTTCCAAAGAAATCCCAGGGCTGATCTCCTTCCGAATGGACTGGTTGGATCTCCTTGCAGTCCAAGGGACTCTCAAGAGTCTTCTCCAACACCACAGTTCAAAAGCATCAATTCTTCGGCACTCACCCTTCTTCACAGTCCAACTCTCACATCCATACATGACCACAGGAAAAATCATAGCCTTGACTAGACAGACCTTAGTTGGCAAAGTAATGTCTCTGCTTTTGAATATACTGTCTAAGTTGGTCATAACTTTTCTTCCAAGGAGTAAGCGTCTTTTAATTTCATGGCTGCAGTCACCATCTGCAGTGATTTTGGAGCCCAAAAAAATAAAGTCTGACACTGTTTCCACTCTTTCCCCATCTATTTCCCATGAAGTGATGGGACCAGATGCCATGATCTTCGTTTTCTGAATGTTGAGCTTTAGGCCAAGTTTTTCACTCTCCACTTTCACTTTCATCAAGAGGCTTTTTAGCTCCTCTTCACTTTCTGCCACAAGGGTGGTGTCATCTGCATATCTGAGGTTATTGATATTTCTCCCAGCAATCTTGATTCTAGCTTGTGCTTGTTCCAGCCCAGCGTTTCTCATGATGTACTCTGCATATAAGGTAAATAAGCAGGGTGACAATATACAGCCTCGATGTACTCCTTTTCCTATTTGGAACCAGTCTGTTGTTCCACGTCCAGTTCTAACTGTTGTTTCCTGACCTGCATACACATTTCTCAAGAGGCAGGTCAGGTGGTCTGGTATTCCCATCTCTCTCAGAATTTTCCACAGTTTGTTGTGATCCACACAGTCAAAGGCTTTGGCATAGTCAATAAAGCAGAAACAGATGTTTTTCTGTGAAAAAATTATCTTTCCTATGTTTTCACAAGTCAGTTTGTCACATTTTAAAAATCATAATAGCTATGATTTCTGCATGCTGTGCTCTGTTCAGCTTTTGAACTACTTTTTCTCCAACAGTCACCCCAATAACTGTGAAAGGAGTTATCAATATCCCCATTTTACAGATGAAGGTCTGAAGCTTAGAGCGAAGTATATAATAATTTGCCAAAGGGGCACAGTTAGTGTCAGACCTGAGTTTCAAACCCAGGACTCTTTAGCTCCAAACCTTTATACTAACCACTACGTTCAACTGCCTTTCAAATACATGCATGACCAGCTTGAAAATTGTTGAAGAAGAAGAGAAAAACAATTTTCTTTTTAAGAATAGGAAAGAAAGTAAAAGAAATGAAAAAGTTCCCTGTTTGAGCATAGTAGGAGGGTAATACGGAGAACGAAGGAGTGGCTGTTTAAACCCAGAACAGGGCAGGGCAGAAACACTCTGGTTTACACAAAGCTGATTTAATACAAGAAAGCATGTTATCTATGTACCCAGTTCCCAAGAATAGTTACCAGCAATGCCTGTAAAACTGTGTTGAAAAACCGGTTGCTGAATTTGATGCAAACTCCACCTAACTCTAATAAACAAAAAAATCACTGAACTGAAGTATAATCTCCTTTATCAATTGGTAGTCTTTGGAGAAGATATTGTCTTCTCCCTCTTAATAAAGAAAGCATAAAATTCTAGTCTGCTAGCATAAAATTTCATACACTTTCTCTTGACCCTTTAATAAGGATAAAAACAGGAAGAAATGTAAAGATAGAGGCCTACTTCATCATGTTTACACATTCCCCACTGCATGCTAAGACCATCATATTTTATTCTTTTATATATTTTTCAAATTCTATTATATTCTATAATATCTGTATAATTATTAGATACTGATTTTAAACATCTCTGGTGATTTGTATTAGTTTATCTAAATTGATGATGACGATAATGGGCGCTGGCTATTATTGCATTATTGACAGATACTCTCTTTAGTCAGACAAGACTGAAGTGACTTACCACATAACTCTCTTTAGATCAAGGACTCCTGGTTGAACAGCCTGTTACACTGACACCAAGAGTACCAGGAACTTGCTCCCTGATGTGCATACGGTAATTATTTTGAGTGTTCAAAAAACATTTATGGTTGCAACCTCCTGGCTTTATCATTGATTTAGCTCCTGCTATTTTCCAGAGCTGAGTTTCCAGAGCACCTAGAGCTGAGAGTTAGCTGGCTGGCTGGAACAGAATCCCTAAGAGGTACGTGAATGAAATCATGGGAGACCATGGTTACTGATCAAGGGACACACAGAAACCTAAGGGAAACGTAATTTTGTTTTACTTTTGAGGTTCATGTCAAGAAGATCTTTCACTTTGTGACCAGGGCACTGAGACTTTTTTTTTTTCAATAACCTGTAGCTTAAGGGGTTTTCATGCTGCATTAAGTATCTGTGGTGTTTAAATAGCATTATAGCCTATTAAATCCACAACCCAGAAAATAAGGAGCTAGATAGACACAAAAGAGTAATTCGTAAGAACAGTTTTTTATAAAGTTATTTCTCTATAAAATAGAAAAAAGAAAGCCTTTATGTAAAGTCGGAATTTGGGTCTTTGAGCCATTGATAAGTGGAATATAAAGGGGAAATTTTTTCAACTGTTTCTACCTAATTTCCTCTGTCACATGTTTTTGGCTTCTTATAGCAAATGTGTCTGTGGCATTACATATTCAAAGCATTAGTAATCATTGCCTTAGAATTCATGACTTCTTTCCATGCTGAAGTTTGACCACACCTGTGTACCTAGGGTGCAGTGAGAAACCTTCTCATTGTGATAAAAATAGCTTCAACCAGGGGCTGCTCTAATTTTGCTTGGCTTTGGTGTTATGAAACGACTCACTTAACACTTTTTAAAACTTCTCCCCACATATTGAATAAATAAAATGTAACTGAATCACTAATTTGTAGTAACTAACTGCACTAACTAGCTCTCACTTGGAAATATAAAGATTGCAAAATTTTATGCTCTAAAATGAATCTTTTTTTTTTTAAGGGGTCCTTGGAAAGTCACCATTTGACTTCTGGACACAGTGTTTCAGATTCCAGTGTTAATTTTATTAAGCAGTATAATCAGAAAGTCACTTGAATCATCATGTAATAATTTGTGCTTCTGGACCTTAATAGTTGTTATGGCTCTAAGAACTCAATGTTCAGATAATTATTCCAACAAAAAGAGAAATAACAAAGTCAGTGTTATTCAGACCCCAAAGTAACTCACTTCAGTGATTCGTATTTTTTTAAAATGTAATCTTAAAGAGAGAAAATAAGGAACTAGGCATTTTTAGAGACTTCCTACAACAATGGTGAGTTGGTAACTTTGAAAATTTGAAAGGAGGTAAGAGACATTTTACTTACTCTTACAAGTACATAAACTTTACAGAAAGAGGATAAAGTTCCTAATTTCTATAGATCTTCACTCTACTCTTTAACAAAATTGAATTAGTCGAGGGATCTCACCATACACTATGGAGAATAATTTATGTATAATGTAAACACAAAAATAGTATAAAATATTCAGGGAATAAACCCAAATATCTACAGTGTCACAACACCATGTATAATATACAGCATCCATCACCTTTCCTTTTAAAATCCCATTTATTAGTGTTACTTTTTCTGGTCTAAATGGCATGCTTGCATGATCAGTCGCTTCAGTCATGTCCAACTCTTTGTGACCCCATGGACTGTAGCCCACTAGGCTCCTCTCCATGGGATTCTCCAGGTAAGAATACTGGAGTAGGTTGCTGTGCCCTCCTACAGGGGATCTTCCCGACCCAGGGATCGAACCCACATCTCCTGCATCTCCTGCATTGCACGTGGATTCTTTACCCACTCAGCAACCAGGAAAGCCCAGTCTAAATGGGTCTCATATTCATCTATATGAAAGCTTTCTTTCTTAGATTACAGTTTCACATTCATTTGACAAATAGTTAATGAGTACCTCGTGCTGGGTTGTGTAGAGGATGATGAACATGGCTCAGCATTCAGATTGCTCACTGAGTAGTTGCAGAGATAGAAATATAAGCCAATAATTGTAACTGTGAAAAAACGTTGTGAGAGAATGCAGTGTTATGGGGTCCCAGGAGAAGGACGGTATTATTTGGGCCTCTCCCATTCTCTGTTGACACGCTCCTCACAAGCTTTCATACTCACCAGGCCTCACACTGTTCTCATCCAGGACAACAGTGACTCCCACACTGCTGAATCTGGGTCGTGTCTTAGTCTTCATCTTGCTCAATATGTCAGTGATATTTCACACAGTTGCTCATTTCCTCCTTATTGGAAGGCTTTCTTCACTTGGCTCCTGGGAGGCCACTCTTGCTTCACTTCCTGTCTCACGGTCACTGCTTTTAAGTCCTCTGTGCTGACTCTTCTTTATCTTCCTAAACTTTGAACATGGTGTACTTCAGAACTCCATCCTTGAACTCTGTTCTCTTCTCCCTTTTCTCTAAGTGTTCCTACCTCATTTCAGGGCTTTAAATATCATCTATTTCAGATAACTCCCCAATACCCACCCCTACCCATGATATTCCCATTGAATTCCAAAGCAGTTATGTCCTATAACAGGCTACCTGAAATTTCCACTTACAGGTTTAGCCGGTATCTTGCATATAACATAATTTTTTTAAAATCTTGATTATTCCCACCCAATCTGTTCCTTCTATAGTCTTTGCCATCTCAATAAATGGAAACTTCATCCTTCCAGTTCCTCAGGTCAAAAGTTCTTGGCATCATCCCTGACTATTTCCTTCACATTTTACCTTGCAGCTTAAAATATATGCAAAACCTAAAAACTCTTAACACTTCCCCTCTTGTCACCCTGGGAAACTTATGTCACCTGGATTATTGTAAAATGCTCTTATCAGGTCTTTCTGCTTTTATTCTGGCCTCCCTGTACTCTATCCTACACGTGGCTATGGGAGAGATCTTGTTAAAATACAAGGCAGATTATTGCAGTCTTCTGGTCTCTACCCTTCAGTGGTTTCTAGCCTTATTCTAAATGAAAATTATAATCCTTTCCATGGCCCCACGAGGCCCTACAAAATTTTGCCCATCGCCGCCTCTCTGAGCTCATCCCCCCCTCATTCACCTCACTCCAATCACACTGGCCTCCTATCACTTCCTCTAAGATACCAAGAAGGCTCTGCCTTGAGCCCTGTACTTGCTATTCCCTGTGCCTGAAATGCTTTTCCTACCACTACTCCCCCTTCTATATCCACATTAACTGAATTCATGCTTTATTTTCATCTCTGCTCTCATGTTACTTCATCCGAGTGGCCTTCCTCAACCACTATTTAAAAGAACATCCTCAGGACTTGCCCGGTGGCCCAGTGGCTAAGACTCCACACTCCCAGTGCAGCGGGTCCGGTTCAATCCGTGGTCAGGGAACTGGATCTCACATGCCACAGCTAAAGATCCCACATACTGCAACTAAGACCCAGCACAGCCAAATAAATAAATATTAAAAAAATAAAATAACGTACTCACTCACCTACCCTCCCTTATTTTTCTTCATCCTGGTTCCACCTGGCGTGAATGCTGTTGTTTGCTACTTTTTTATAGCTCATTTGCTTCCACTAGAATTTAACGTCTATCACTGTTGAAAATGTCTGTTTTTTTCACGGTTGCATCTCTAGATCTTAGAACAGTCTCTGGCATCTAATAATCTTGCAATAAAGAAGGAATTTTGATGAATTAATATATTGGAGCTGAGATAAAAGGACAAAGGATCCCAGGCAGAAGAACCAGCACCTACAAAGGAATAAGTTGGGTCTATTTAAAACAAAAGTGAGCAAACTGACAGCTTGGGGACCAAATCGAGCCTGCCACCTGTATTTGTCAGTAGAGTTTTGTTGAGGACATCCCTGGTGGTTCAGGGGTTAAGAATCCACCTGCCAATGCGGCGGACATGGGTTCAAGCCCTGGTTCAGGAAGATTCTGTGTGCCACAGGGCAACTAAGCCCAAGTGCCACAAATCCTGAGCTCGCGCTCTAGAGGATGTGCTCTGCAACAGGAGAAGTCACCGCAGCAAGAGGCCCGTGCACTGCAACTAGAGAAAGCCCTCAAGCAGCAGCAAGACCCAGCACAGTCATAGATAAATAGGTGTATTTTAAAGAGTTTTTGAAAGATAGCCAGACTCATCCATTTACATTACTCCTTACAAATGATTTTGTTCTACAATAGCAGAGTTGAATAATTATGAAAGAGACCATAGAGCCCAAAACCTTGAAATATTTACTCTATGACTCTTCACAGAAAATGGCTGCCAGTCATCGGTCTGAAGGGTAAGAATGTATGGCGGACATGGTGGGAAGATGGACGAGTCCATGAGGACAAGCCAGAAGGGGTTTACATCAGTTTGGGTGTCACATATAAGTCAAGAGAGAGTGAGATAATGGGTGCTTTTAGGCAAGGGAGTGGCTCAGACGGTAAAGAATCCACCTGCAATGCAGGAGACCTGGGTTTGAACCCTGGGTCGGGAAGATGCCCTGGAGAAGGGAATGGCTACCCACTCCAGTATTCTTGCCTGAAGAATCCCATGGACAGAGGAGACTGGCGGGCTACAGTCCATGGGGTTGCAAAGAGTCAGACACGACTGAGTGACTGACGCTTGCTTACTTACTTTAGGCAAGGGAGCCCCTGAGAGGCAGGAACTCTGTCTGATCTAATCTGTGCATTAAAGGCTGCTTGCAGTTTAAACCTGTTGACCCAGTGGCAGCTGCTGCCAGGACTCCTGCCTTAACGTCATTGCCATGTCTGGGATTAGCTCTTGACGCAGGAACCAAAAAGTGGTGAAGATCCGTGTGCTTCCCCCACCCTCCCACACTTGATGCTGGTTTGGAAATGATCTATCTCTTGGGGTAAGTCTAGTCCAGACGGCTCCAGCAGAATCCATTATCGCCTCTAGATAACTGGCCTGGGCTGATCTCCAGAGTCCCAGACACAGGAGGATAGTTCTTTAGGGTCATAAGAGACTTATGTCTCCTCAAACTTGTTGGTCCTGCTTTAGGAAGCTTCTGGAATTTGAGAAACTGTGGAATCATTTCTATAGAGGGTGACAAACAAAGCTTTAAATTTTCAGTGGTTTGACAGCTCATCAGACCTTTTCCAAGTTCTCTAAACCATGTGGATCAGTCAGACTGTGCCTCTAGGTGAGGTCAAAAGATTGCTGATCCATTTTGCTTTTACTCAGATTGGATTTCACAATAAAGCAGCCTCTCCCCTGCTGTCTTTGGCTCTTATGATTTTAGCTCCAGCCAGACCCTAAGTGAGGGCAAGAGTAAATTTTAGGAAAAAAAGAATTAAATATGTTCTGAATTTCACAGAACAAACTGGAGCTCTGGCTTGTGGTGGAGCTTGTGAGTGTATGCCCTTCCTCCCCTCTTCCCTCTGAGAATGCAGTGGTGAAATCAGGTCTGCTCCAGTGAAACTGTGGCATTTGGCTTTAATTTGATAGATCCCAATGTGCCTACTTTGGTTGGAGACTCGATTCTGTTCTGACTTTCTTTTTTTTTTTTTTTGGTCCATCCCTCAAAGTGTGCCTAAGCAGGGAAAGCCAAGTTTCCACTTGTATACACTGATCATTCAATTAGAAGTGTATAGCCCTTACAATAGCTAATGGTGTTGTCTTTAAAAATAGCTGGCTTGTCTTTAAAAATTCAAAGCATGGATTATCTGAAAATTGATAGGTTATCATTTGAAGGAGGTGGAAAGTGCCAAATAGACACCAGTCTAGCCCTAAGCAAAAGAAACAGAACTTTGATTTCTACTGTAGCCTTTCATGCAAAGATGGGCTCGATAAAGGACAGAAATGGTATGGACCTAACAGAAGCAGAAGATATTAAGAAGAGGTGGCAAGAATACACAGAAGAACTGTACAAAAAAGATCCTCATGACCCAGATAATCAGATAGTGTGATCACTCATCTAGAGCCAGACATCCTGGAATGTGAAGTCAAGTGGGCCTTAGAAAGCATCATTACGAACAAAGCTAGTGGAGGTGATGGAATTCCAGTTGAGCTATTTGAAATCCTGAAAGATAATGCTATGAAAGTGCTGCACTCAATATGCCAGCAAATTTGGAAAACTCAGCAGTGGCCACAGGACTGGAAAAGGTCAGTTTTCATTCCAATCCCAAAGAAAGGCAATGCCAAAGAATGCTCAAACTACCGCACAATTGCACTCAGCTCACATGCTAGTAATGTAATGCTCAAAATTCTCCAAGCCAGGCTTCAGGAATATGTGAACTGTGAACTTCCTGATGTTCAAGCTGGTTTTAGAAAAGGCAGAGGAACCAGAGATCAAATTGCCAACATCTGCTGGATCATGGAAAAAGCAAGAGAGTTCCAGAAAAACATCTATTTCTGCTTTATTGACTACGCCAAAGCATTTGATTGTGTGGATCACACTAAACTGTGGAAAATTCTGAGAGAGACGGGAATACCAGACCACCTGACCTGCCTCTTGAGAAATGTGTATGCAGGTCAGGAAGCAACAGTTAGAACTGGACATGGAACAAGAGACTGGTTCCAAATAGGAAAAGGAGTACATTAAGGCTGTACATTGTCACCCTGCTTATTTAACTTCTATGCAGAGTACATCATGAGAAACGCTGGACTGGAAGAAACACAAGCTGGAATCAAGATTGCTGGGAGAAATATCAATGAGCTCAGATATGCAGATGACACCACCCTTATGGCAGAAAGTGAAGAGGAACTCAAAAGCCTCTTGATGAAAGTGAAAGTGGAGAGTGAAAAACTTGGCTTGAAGCTCAACATTCAGAAAATGAAGATCATGGCATCTGGTCCCATCACTTCATGGGAAATAGATGGGGAAAGAGTGGAAACAGTGTCAGACTTTATTTTTTTGGGCTCCAAAATCACTGCAGATGGTGACTGCAGCCATGAAATTAAAAGACGCTTACTCCTTGGAAGAAAAGTTATGACCAACCTAGATAGCATATTCAAAAGCAGAGACATTACTTTGCCAACAAAGTTCCATCTAGTCAAGGCTATTATTTTTCCTGTGGTCATGTATGGATGTGAGAGTTGGACTGTGAAGAAGGTTGAGCGCCGAAGAATCGATGCTTTTGAACTGTGGTGTTGGAGAAGACTCTTGAGAGTCCCTTGGACTGCAAGGAGATCCAACCAGTCCATTCTGAAGGAGATCAACCCTGGGATTTCTTTGGAAGGAATGATGCTAAAGCTGAAACTCCAGTACTTTGGCCACCTCATGCGAAGAGTTGACTCATTGGAAAAGACTCTGATGCTGGGAGGGATTGGGGGCAGGAGGAGAAGGGGATGACTGAGGATGAGATGGCTGGATGGCATCACAGACTTGATGGACGTGAGTCTGAGTGAACTCCGGGAGTTGGTGATGGACAGGGAGGCCTGGCGTGCTGCAATTCATGGGGTCTCAAAGAGTCGGACACGACTGAGCGACTGAACTGGACTGTAGCCTTTGGAGCCCACCCTTCCTTTAGGCTTTACAGTAGATCACAACCTTTTTTTTGGGGGGGGGGGCGTGGTATTAATTTAATATTTCAATTTCCAGGAAGGAGCCAGATCAAGCTTTTTAGGCATGATCCACCTGGGATGTGCTGAATTAGTTTCAGGCTTCATTTTGTAGGAGTCAGTATTGATGGATGGGGTGCTAGCTCAGCCCTTTGAAAGTAACAGACAGAGGTGGCTCCAATAATTACATTAAGACCGTGGATGTACACTTGCCTTGGGGATTTGGAGTTGGGCTTAATCAAATCTGGATTTGCCATTTCACAGCCCACATCAAGGATTTCTACGAAGGAACATCAGAGCATTGCCAGCTATGCTCTTGCTCGGACTTAGTGCCTCCTCCTGGGTAACTGAGCAGGCCTTGTGCTAATCTTCATGCTTTGGCTGCATCTTTGCCCTGCTGCACAGCACTCAGAGCTTCTTCAGGCCATAGTTTCTTTCCATCTATGAAAAAGTGTTTATTTAGTGTCTATCATGCCCTGGGGCCCTGGGCGAGGATAGGTGCAATAGTAAACAAAACTAACTTGTACTCTGAGTTGCATTCATAAACATTACAGAGAGTAGGAGCTACAGAAGCTCAACCTGTGGCAGAAGAGCAATCAACTCTTTTATTCATTCGTCACCAACCATGTCCTTAATAGATGATGCCTGCCCTTGCGGAGTTTAAAGTCAAGTCCAAGTGGTTCACAGCTTAAGTCACCTAAGAAGCCCTGGGCAGGCCTATTTCAAATGGAAACGAGCCTTCTGCATTTCTCAGAGGCAGATATTTTTATTTATTTGATTACGGCCGTTCTGGATCTTTGTTGCTGTGGTTTGTGGCTTTGTTGCTTGGCCTTTTCTCAAGCAGGGGCAATTCTTCCTTGTTTTGCGTGGGTTTCTCACTGCGATGGGTTCTCTGGTTGTGCATCACGGGCTTCAGTAGTTGCAGCTCCTGGGCTCTGGAGCACAGGCTCAATTAGTTGCTCCGAGGCATGTGGGAACTTCCCATATTAGGGATCAACCCCGTGTTCCTGCGTTGGCATGCAGATTATTTTACCACCGAGCCACCAGGGAAGCAAGCCTCAGAGGCAAATATTTTTGAGGCACTTGTTCTTCAGGCCATAGGTAGAGAAATACTGATATATGTAGAAGAGATGTAAAAAAAAAAAAAAACAGTGTGAAAATAGAGTAATAAATGCTGCATCTGTCACAGTGGAGGCTACAAGGTGGGAGAGCACAGCCCTGGTTGGTAGGGAGGCCAGAGAAGGCTTCAAAGATGAATATCTAGGTCTTACAGGATGACGGAGGGGCTTATCAGGCAGACGATGCCACAGGTGGGGACAGGTGGGAGCAAGCGAGGAGTCCAGGTAGAGAGGAGAGCAGGCGAAGCATACCAAGGTGGAGAGGGTAGACCCTTTTAGGTGCTTTGTGAGCACAGAACTGGCAGGGAGAGTGAGGGACTGTGGTGCCGGAAAGTAGGCTGGAGGCAGGTCATGCAAGATCTTGAAAGCCAGTGTTAGGTTGAGAAACCGTGAGTGAGAAACAGTTCTGTTATAGGGAAATAACATGATCAAATTTGCATATCAGACAGAGTAGTCAGGCGGCAGCGTAGTGTTGTTGGAGGGGGAACAATGTAGGAGACAGGGAGCAGTTAGGCGCTCTTCATGAGTGATTTCCTAAAGGAAATCAGTCCTGAATATTCACTGGAAGGACTGAGGCTGAAGCTGAAGCTCCAGTACTTTGAGCACCTGATGCGAAGAACCAACTCAACGGAAAAGACCCCGATGCTGGGAAAGATCGAAGGCAGGAGGAGGAGGGGACGACAGAGGACAAGAAGGCTGGATGGCATCACCGACTCAATGGACTTAATGGACATAAGTCTGAGCAAACTCCAGGAGATAGTGAAGGACAGGGAAGCCTGGTGTACTGCAGTCCAAGGGGTCTCAAAGAGTCGGATGTGACTTAGTGACTCAACAACAATGTGAGTGTAAAAACAGTAGGGCTGTTGTCAGGATATATACTCAAAGTATTCTTTGGCAGTAAAGACATATATGTAAAGAAGCAACCCACCAGCCACAGGAAGAGCAGGAATCCAGAGGAGCCGACTGCCAGAACCTTCCCTTGGGAGCTGTGCTGTTAGCATCAGGCAGGCACTGTCCTGGTATCTGCTCACCTTTCTCTCCAGTCACTGGCTTCCTCTGTGTGGTATCTGGCTCAGACCTTCTTCTGACTCCTCATTTATGCTAGTTTAGGAGTAAAGGGGAAAGATACAGATTGAATACAGTGACAGATAGGGTGACTGTAGGAGGATCCTTGGAATCTCCCCAAGTTGCCCCTTCACTTAGCAGGTGGCTTTGACAAAGCCTTTCACACACCAGTGATCCACTTGTTCGTGGACCCTGAATTCATTTATACAATGACAATCATTGGCTTTTTTTAATTATATTTTTTCCTAGTGGAAAAAACTATGTGTTGAATTAATGCCAAGTAATTGATTTTGTGAGCCACAGCTGCAAAGGAGTATGAAGATGCATAAATGTGGGTTTTTTTAAATTTTTCTTGCAAGACGTTGCTAATTCAAAATGATTGGGAGAAAACAATTACTAGCATAAATATATTCTAAATTGTGAATCATTATAAAGCAGTCAGTTTTATTTTCAAGTGTTAGAATTTAAACTTAGTTCCTGTTACAATTACATCTTTGTGGGCCTCCTTAAATAAATTATTTAGAGTGATTCATAATGTACATATCAATTGCTTTTTATATAAACAGATCTTCCACATTTTTAAATGGTATGTTATTTTGCACAACTTTAATATATTCTCCTTGCTAAAGGTGAACGCATCATTCATTTCTTTAGAAAAATCCACTGCCCCATGAAGTGATAGATAAATTTAAAACTCTGATGTACCACCAACAGTTACAGATTAAAAACTCGTCTCACTATCTAAGATGGAGAGGAGCATACTTAGGCAACCAAAGTTTGGAAATGTCAGAATAAGTAAGATATTTCTGCGTTAGCCACAGCAGCTTTCCAGAGGTCATTATCCTGGTCTCCAAGACTCTAGGTCAGCCTTGGATTCTGACTTCAAAAGCCTTCAGTTCTACAAACATCCAAAAGTCATGAAAAATTCTTATTAGCCCATTGGCAGTGTTCCTTGTAAACAGTGACTTCCACTTCTTCCCACAAGGCTGGGCTAAGAGAACTTACTGCCCGAAGTAAATATATACCCAGCCTCCTCACCACACACAAGTTCCCATGAAAAACAAGCAAAAACAGGACCAACAGGGGAGGCAAACACAGATAACTATCTATTCCCTGTGCTTCTTTGGTTCATACCTGATTTCTCTGAGGCTAGTGCTGATTTGCAAGCCTTGGAAGGAATGTGTTATGAAGGTTTTTGTCAATTAGAGGGAAGCCAAGCCTCCCTGTCTCTGCCGCTCCAGTGGAGCTGGTTGCCCTGTGGTTCTGGATATTCTTTGGACTTCCCTGGTGGTTCAGATGGTAAAGAATCCGCCTGCAATGCCAGAGACCTGTGATCAATGCCTAGGTAGAGAAGATCCCCTGGAGAAGGGAATGGCAACCCACTCCAGTACTCTTGCCTGGAGAATTCCATGGACAGAGGAGCCTGGAGGGCTACAGTCCATGAGGTTGCTAAGAGCTGGACACGACTGAACAACTAATGTCACTTCACTTTCTGGATATTCTTTACCTCTCTCTCCATGGTGGCCTCTGGGGTGGTGACCCACGTCTCTGTGTAGCTGACACGAGGCAGAGAGAAAGCATCTAATTATCTACAAGCAGAAGGTGTTTCAGTTCTCCTAAACAGTCTCTGATAAGCCTCAAGTGAGGTCTCACCCTTGGCATGTGTATCAGTTTAAGGGACTCAGTCCACATCCTCCAGGACTTTAGAAACTTTGATCTTAGCACCTCTTGATAGGAATCTCTCAAGGCCTGTCTTGATTATTCTGTTCTGTCTTCACAGGGTTATCTCTTAATCCACTCCATCAATTTAACAGCCTTTTCTTAGATTTTGGAGCTCTGTCCTGTTTCTTTTGAGAATTCAATTCAGGGAGCAACCTAGCATACCACGGCACTAGTGGTAAAGAACCACCTGCCAATGCAGGAGGCCTAAGAGACATGGGTTTGATCCTTGGGTCAGGAAGATCCCCTGGAGGAAGCTACGGCAACCCACTCCAGAGTCGGACACAACCGAAGCGATTTAGCATGCACACATGACCCTTGGCATCTGCAATTCACAGATCAAGCACAGGCTCTGCTACTGAATTGCTCTGAAATCTTGGATGAAGTGCTTAACTTTCTTGAGTTCGTTTTCTCATTAGTAAACCCAGAAGAGCAATATCACACTCTTTATCAAGTTTTTATAAAGATGAAATTAACAGATGTATTAATACCTATTAGAGTATTTGGTCTGGAAATAATACGTACATGACTAGATGACTGAGTTCTCTTCTTTGCATGAATGTCTGATCAACTACAATCTACATATTTGGTAGGAATACAATCCTAGAATTTTTCTGACCCTGAATAAAGTGCATTTAACGCCATCTAACTGTAAAGTTATACATCCCATACATAGGACCACACGTTGCATCCCACATGCATTATTTATCATTTGTTCTATGCCTACCCTTGTCCAAGCACTGTGTTAGGCAGTGAAATATCAAAGAGGAACAAACCAAAGCCTTTACCCTTAGAAACCTTAGAGTGCCGCTCATTGTATGTCCACACACCCTGCTGTATTAGTCAGTGTTTAAATACTGTAACAAACAATCCCAGTGGCTCAGTGAAAGTTTACTTCTTACCCACATTGTATTAGTTATTTACTGCTTGGCAGCAAATGACTCTAAAACGTAACAGTTCACAACAACAAACACATCAACTCTACTTCAGTTTATAAAAGGAGGAATTTTCTCATACAGTTTTTGAGATTTGAGACTCCAGGAGCAGCTTCACGGTGATGGTAGCTCAGCGTCTGTCACAACACCGTATTCAGACTATCTCCTGGAGTTGCCCTCATTTGAAGGATCATCTGGAGTTAGAATTCTTTTCCCAACTCAGTTACCTGATTACTGGCAAGCCTCAACTCCTTGCTGTTTGGTGGAGGAGGTTTTCGTTCATTACTAAGTGGGCATCTTCACAGATGTAGCCCCTTGGTGTCCCCGAGATAGAATGAAAACAATCGAGAAATTGCCCAAGGCAGAAGTTACAGTCCTTCATAATCTAATCTCAGAAGTGGCACACCATCACTTCTGCCATACACTATTGGAGATGAATACACAAGGGTATGAATACCAGAAGATGCGGCCAGTGGAGCCTGGCTACCACACAATGAATGTGTGTCCTAGTCGTTTGTGAGTCGCTGGTCAAGGGAGATGGACAGGCGCAGAGTTTGCTCCCCACGGTTTTATTCTAGGACCCCCACCTCCTCCCATTCTGAGGCTCCTCCTTATGCCCTTAGTGTTCTCCACCTGATCCTCTGCATCTTGCCAGGAGATCCAGATAAGGAAAACACACTAGTGTAAAGGTTGCACAGTAGATCCTAGTGGCCAGACTTGGACATTGTGCAAATCACGTTGGCCCAAAGTCCTTCAGCCAGAAATCACCTAATTGCAGGGGAGACTGGGAAATGTGTTCTCTCTGTGACCCTGGGTTAAAGGAAATGGGATTTGGCAAATGCCTAGCCGGCACTCTGCCACACCCTTTATTTGAAAAGAGATTATACATTTAAACAGCTTAATTAAAAAAAAAAAACAGTCTGTTTAGTTTTAACACAAGGACAAAAAAATATGATTGCCTGCCACTCTGCGACAAAGCAGCTGATTGATTGCATATTTTCACCTTTTCAATGCATTGTAAACGCAGCCCCTCTTTAAGGGGCCTGAAAGCAGGTGGTGGAGAGCGGTTCCTGAACCATTAAGTTTGCTGCTTTTTCAGGAATACTATTAGGATGCTGGCAGAAACAAGTCTTGCCTTGTTTCCCAAGTGGGGAAAGAAGAAAGTCTTTGTTCCCAAGCAAATGAAAATACAAATCACAAGACTAAAATTATGGATGCAAAACAATATATTAAAATGTGGCTTGTGTGTGGTATTTGCATGCATTTTAATATGCATCTGTCATTCCCTTTGCTAAATTCAGTAGGCACTGAAAATATTAAGCAACTGAGTATACTTAATAATTAGAGGAATTGTTTTGAAATATATTTCAACCTGTTTATGTTCCTGTTGCCAAACCTCTTGGTCTTTAATGGCTCTGAGATGTCAAATCAGATCATCTTATTGGTCAGATCACTGTGACCTAAGAACTACTCGCCAAAGTATTTTCCATAAACTGACGTGATAACACTCAAGATAATCATTGGCACGACTAAAATCAGTCCTAGGGTAGAAAATTTTCATATCCAAATTTGAAAGCTGGAAAAGGCTGTAGAGAGCCTGGGGATTCGTTTATTCCCATTTCTCCTACTCATTCGGAGATCTGACCATATCGATTTTCAAAGAACTGATGAGACATTTAAGATCACTTTTTCCAAAACCCCAATTTGCTTGAGCCTTCTGCTCCAGTTATCGCTGCAGTTGACGTTGTCAGAACTGGTTTTCCCCTTTTCTGGGGTTCATTTACCTGGTTTCCTAAGTTGAGCAAACCCCAGAAAGAGAAATCACTTTTAGGGCCATAGCAAAAAATGAACCAAATTTCAACCGCACGTAGAATCTTTGCTCTCTTGCACATCGAGGCTTGTGGGCTAGAAAAGAAGAATATATTTCTCGAGAACCCAGCTCTAAGTCATAAACTTGAAATACATCAAGCTCTTTGTTGTTAATTGGCACTTACCTCACCTGAAGGCTTTTGCCAAGAAGAACAGAGGGTTTTAATGGAAAGGAAGAAAGGAAAGAGCCTGGAGCTCTGGAAAACAGCCCCAGCCACATGTGATTTTTAGCTGATTTTTAGCGTCCTGGGGGCTTCCCACCCCCCAGGATGCTAGAGCAACAAAGTAGCCTATGTGCTTTCTCAAACCCCCGGCTGTTTGTTTGGGGGGTAATGCTCAGACTGGGGCATGAGTGATAACTGCTTCGTGTAATTACGAAGACAGCTCGAAAACTATGCCCCTCTTTGTTTCGGACTCCAGATGACGGCTGTCTAACCGCTGTTTGTGCCAGTTTTATTTCAAAGCGCTTTTCTTTCCATATTTCAAAGGTCAGTGTGTTTACTGGTGGCCAAAAAGAGCCTGTGTGTGAGAGAAAGAAACACATGTGGTTGAGTGGTAGGACTGGATGAGGGGTCAGAACTGGATTCCCATCCTAGACTGGCTTCTAGATCAGTGAGAGAACTGAAATTATTTGACCTTCATTTCTTCATTACCAGAGAAAGGAGAGGAAATAAAATGGTATCCGTGGTCTCTTCTAGGTGAACAAATTTTTTTAAAATTCTGAAAGTCTGATTCAGGAAGAAAAAATGGAGGTACTTCCAGTAAAGAAACATCATCAAATACATAGTCAAAAAAATGTTCATTTCATCTCTTCAAAATGGAGATATTTCTTCCTTCAAAGAAAGCAGGCTGGGGAGCTTGGCTACCCTTAGAAACCTTGAGATTGTTTTTGGTCAAGGAATATTAGCACAGGGAAATAAAGCAAATACCAAACACTTTCTCAGGAGTCTCCACTGGCTTTCTGACGTCATTACTTAGAACATTAAAGCTGAGCAGATAGAGATACCTGCCCTTTTATAAAACGTTAGTGCTTCTATTATGAATATTCGGAAACAGCATCAAATTTTAATTACATAAGCTCAATGCCTATTTCAAATGTCCTTCATGATTTATTTTCTTCTAATCTCTGTTTTCCACATCCATCTTCCCTCAGTTTTCTGTATATTGAGCTGCCGTCTATGGGGTCGCACAGAGTCGGACACGACTGAAGCGACTTAGCAGCAGCAGCAGCAGCAGCAGCAGCAGCAGGGAAAGGAGATGAATAAGCTTCAGAAATGGTAGAGAGCATGTATTCTGACAGTACGTTTGTCCTTGTTGCTGTTTAGTCACTAAATCGGGTCTGTCTCTTTTGCGCCCCATGGACTGTAGCCCTTGCCACCCCATGGACTGTGGCCCATCAGGCTCCTCTGTCCTTGGGACTTCCCAGGCAAGAATACTGTAGTGGGTTGCCATTTCCTTCTCCAGGGCATCTTCCCGACCCAGGAATCAAACCCGGTCTCCTGCATTGGCAGGCAGATTCCTTACCATCTGAGCCACCAGGGAAGCCCGACAGGAAGTTTACCTGTGTCCAAATCCATTGTCATGTATTAGTTGTGTGATTCTTGCATAATTTACTTAACCTCCCTCCACCTCAGTTTCCTTGCCTACTAATCCAAGTTCTCACTTCCTGGTGTTGTGAGGATGAAGGTGATTGATACATGGAGTGGTGCCTGGCACTTAGCAGGCATTCACATGTCAGCTAATCGTGAAAAACACTCCCCCTTTTGAAATGAATTCTGCACCTGGAAAAAAATCTTTTTTGTGCCACCATTTCTCTTCTTGAATCAATCCACCTACACCTGTAGAAATAAAAAAGTAAATTTGCAAATGCCAAGGGAACAGTGCCCATGTTGTAAAAGGGAGGAAAAGTAAAATAGAAAAAAAAAAGAACAAACAAAACATCTAAAGCCTAAGCTTCCAGTGAGTGTGAATTTCCAGCTTCCTTTGAAGTGAGGGTACGCTTTACCTTGAGTTGGTACAAGACAAACCGAATTCTCACCACTTGACTTGGAAAAGGCATGGCAATTCTTGGCTATGACCCAAGAAGGAAGGAGAGGGGAAGGGAGGAAGCACGAAAAAAGAGGAACTACAGTGTATTGAAGACCTTGGCTAGGCTGTGCATTTTCATTGCATTTAATTCATTAGTTGAATATTATTACCTCCATTTTACAGTAAAAGAAAACAGGGTTTAGGAAAGTTAAGTGACTTTTCAAAGTCTATTTATATTCAGCCAGTCATTGATGTTGCTGGGATTTAGTGCTGGAGAAGACTCTTGAGAGTCCCTTGGACAGCAAGGAAATCAAACCAGTCAATCCTAAAGGACATCAACCCTGAATGTTCACTGGAAGGGAGGACTGGTGCTGAGGCTGAAGTTTCAATACTTTGGCCACCTGATGCAAAGAACTGACTCATTGGAAAAGACCCTGATGCTGGGTAAGATTGAAGTCAGGAGAAGGGGATGACACAGGATAAGATGGTTGGATGGCATCACCAACTCAATGGACATGTATTTGAGCAAATTTGGGGAGATGATGAAGGACAGGGAAGCTTGGCATGCTGCAGTCCATGGAGTTGCAAACAGTCAGACATGACTTAGTGACTGAACTGAATGGAACTGAAACCCACTTGCAAGACCCCTGCTTTTGTGTCCTTTCTGTATGGCCTTCTTAGGAAGGATTCAGCTAGGACAGGGTTCGGAGGGGCCACTCAGCAGTGTAGGGTGAACCGATACTCCAGATGATCTCTTACCTATGCACAATATTATCAGGAGGCTAATATTTCTATGCCATCTCTACCTTATGACCAACTAGACAGCATATTAAAAAGCAGAGATGATACTTTGCCAACAAAGGTCCGTCTAGTCAAAGCTATGGTTTTTCTAGTAGTCATGTATGGATGTGAGAGTTGGACTATAAAGAAAGCTGAACACCAAAGAACTGATGCTTTTGAACTGTGGTGTTGGAGAAGACTCTTGAAAGTCCCCTGGACTTCAAGGAGATCCAACCAGTCCATCCTAAAGAAAATCAGTCCTGAATATTCATTGGAAGGACTGATGCTGAAGCTGAAACTCCAATACTTTGGCCACCTGATGCAAAGAACTGACTCACTGGAAAAGACCCTGTTGCTGGGAAAGATTGAAGGCGAGAGGATAAGGGGACAACAGAGGATGAGATGGTTGGATGGTATCACTGATTCAATGGACATGAGCTTGAGTAAGCTCTGGGAGTTGTTGATAGACAGGGAAGCCTGGCATGCTGCAATCCATGGGTTCACAAAGAGTTGGACATGACTGAGTGACTGAACTGAACTGAACTCTCTTTCAAATGAAGTAGACTCATGAGAGTCTTCACTGCGAGCCACATAATTTTAGGCCTCAAAGACAGGGGAAACTTTGGAGAGTAATACCGTTTCATCGCTAAAGCCAGAAATTCCTCTTCTGTCACACCCTTTCCTACAGTAGTCCACACCTGCTTTTCAAGGTCTTCAGCATCTCTGCAGAGTAGAGATCAGGTGCTCACGGGAGCTGGTGCCATGTCTGCCACAGCAGAGCCATGAAGGGAGCTCCCTGCTTGTGGCTCAGGGGTGGCGATGTCCATGCAGCACAGAGGAGAGTCGCTGAGACACAGTGACGGCAGGCGGGTTAGCAGAAGACGACTCCCACATCAGCCCTGGGTCAGTCACCGGGGCAAGTCTCAGCTCTGGGAAGGCAGCCTGGATTGGGTTAGGGAAGTTTCCAGAAGAGAAGCAGCCAGCAATAGGAGTGACTCCAGTGGCAGCAGCAAACTTCAGCACAGATTGCTGGCCAGTATCCCTGGAGGGCGAGACACTGACATCAGCCTAGTTTCCAGTGGCAAAAATGGCTCGAGCTGCCAGTGGAGGCTTCTCCCGGGCTCTCTGTAGGTGTAAGAGGTAACGCCACCACTTTTCCTTTCATAGATGTACTGTTGCATTTGGTAGTCAAGTTTGGTGCCACCTTAATGGGTTCCTCCTGCAAGGATTTTGGGACATTCTCCTCCTTCATTTGCAGGACATCAAAGACTTCGGACATTATAAACACTTCTGTTTAAGTTACAAGGGGAACCCAGAACAATGCATTATGGACCCCTCTCTAGGTAGTAGTGAAAAGTGCAGAACTTCGTCATGAAGATGAAGAGAGCTTGGACACACAAATTTCCTTCCTGGTCATGACTTGACACCACCCTACCCCATTTATTGCCTTAGACCAAGGATGGTCCTTGTTGATAAACATCTAGCAAAGAAGCCTGGGTTGTTTTTTTTTTTTCATACCTAATGGTTTCATTGAATTCAACCAGGTTTTCTAAACCTGTTTGTGTGTGTTTAGACATATGGCGTAAGTAATTTGTGAGCATTTACTGAGAAGCCTTATCCAAATTCCTTTTAAGAAAGATGCCAAGACCTCATTCTCAATTCTGTTACTGAAGCTGTGATTTTTCCATTTTAGAGTTGAGATACTAAAGCTAAACACGAATATGAATTTCACTTTCAATAAAATCACTGGCTGGTAAGACCCAAATTAAAGCAGAGCATTGGAAATCAAGCTGCCTTTTTCTATTAGAACTAACAAAAGCTGTTTCACTTTCCAAATCCAAAGTTCTAGATGCTGAAATCCTATTTGTTGGAAATGCTAGGCATTATTAAAAATGCAGATAGTTATCACAAGCTGGCATGTTTTCTTGTGGTTGCCAGGATGTTTTAACGACAAAGCTAAGGACAGGTGCACGTAATAATACATCAGCATTTTAATCAAAGAACAAAGAAAAGGGAGAAGATGTGAACTGCTTCAAAGCATGCAGGAAAAATAAGGCTTCCTCGGGACACTTGGCTGTGACTCACTGTCAGGAAAAGGCTGTCTAAAACACATCTATTTCTTTATTATCTCTTCTTGAAGTGAAGTTTGACTTAAGTCAAACTCAGTCATGTCTGACTCTATGTGACCCCCATGGACTGTAGCCTACTGGTCCTCTCTACATGGACTTCTTCAGGCCAGAGTACTGGAGTGGGTAAGCTAGTCCCTTCTCCAGGGGATCTTCCCAACCCTGGTCTCCTGCAATGCAGGCCGATTCTTTACCATCTGAGCCACCAAGGAAGCCCGTGAATACTGGAGTGGGTAGCCTATCCCTTCTCCAGGGGATCTCCCTGACCGAGGAATCAAACCAAGGTCTCCTGCATTACAGGTGGACTCTTTTCCAGCTGAGCTACCTGGGAAGCCCTATCTCTTCTCCTCTATTGATATTTCTCTTCTCCCCGTAGTTCTTCATCATAAAATAGCAACTATAATCAAAATAATAACAACAACAAAACTTTGTTTGGCCTGGTGAGCCCTTTCGTCCGTATCTAAAAAAACAGATTTTTAACCTGGGCTCCATATTAACTTCTCTCTCTATATTCTTTTAATGGTACTTTTCCCCCTGGAAATTAGGTTCATAGCTTTTGCAAACATGCAAAGTACTTACATCCCTCCCAAAGAAGTTAAGACCAAAAAAAAAAAAAAAGGCAAACACTGAAGAAATACAGGGTTCCCTTCTCTTAGTGCATGTCTCCTGTACTGCCAGTTGTTTCAGCTGGACTTTTGATAAAGTCAAATCGAAGTTAAATTTTCTGGTCAGAAAAGACGTGGTGCTGCTCATTACTTGGAGTATTGTAGAAAGATAGAATTGCGCAGATACCCTGCTAACCACCTCAGTTCAAATTTATCTTCCTTCCAAAAGCATTTCCACTTTAACAGGGTATCGCAACCTGCTCCTCTTAAGCACCATTGCTTGAGATCGAAGCTTCCTCGGAATCCTTCCTGGTCTTTCTCTCTCTGTCTAATCACTTGTCAACCCTTTCAGGTCACCTTCAGAAGTCTCTTACGCACACCTCTTCCTTGTGTTGTTAAAAACCAGCATAGTCTAACCTCAGTGATTTTTACCACTGACTAAACCTGAGGATTACATAGAAAGCTTTTTACTTTATACTGAAGCTTAGACCCTAGACCCAGAGTGTTCCATGTGACTCCTTAGCGATAGCACCTGGGCATTTGAAATTTTTGAAAACTCCTTAAGGTGCAGCCAGTGCTGAGATCCACTTGCCTAACCTATCTTATTTGACTCTGTGCATGCTCAGTTGCCTCCAACTCTGTGACTCCATGGACTATAGCCCGCCAGGCTTCTCTGTCCATGGAATTCTCCAGGCCAGAATTTTGGAATGGGTTGCCGTTTCTGGTCCAGGGATCTTATTTGACTACACACACACGCACACACACATATGTGTTTTAACTATTCTAGCTATTTGGCCTGGCTGGTGATCCTGTCCAATCTTGCTACTGTCTGTCTTACTACACATTACTTTCCTCTCCCCCAGATTAATCATCTCAGCATCTTAATTTCCTTATGACTTTTTAAATGCTTTGATTTTAATTATTTATTTGGCTGCTTGGATCTTAGTTGCAGCATGTGGAATCTTTTGATGTGGCATGTGGGATCTAGTCCCCCAACCAGAATTAGACACTTTCCCCCTGGCCTTGGGAGCATGGAGTCCTAGCCACTGGACCATCAGGGAAGTCCTTGGTGTTTTTTTGTTTGTTTTAATCAGGAAACCTGTTTACCTTCCATTGCATGTCTGTAGTGAAGTCACTCAGTCGTGCCCGACTCTTTGCGACCCCATGGACACCAGGCTCCTCCGTCCATGGGATTTTCTAGGCAAGAGTACTGGAGTGGGTTGCCTTTTCCTTCTCCAGGGAACTTCCCAACCCAGGGATTGAACCCAGGTCTCCCGCATTGTAGACAGACACTTTACCATCTGAGCCACCAGGGAAGAGGCACTTAAACTGCTCTGCAGGACATTAAGAGTTCTTTGACTGGGGGAGGATGAAAGGAAAGTATCCTGGAATCTCTCTCTCTCCTAGTTTTGCTACTGCACCCTCCAAGGTAGAGTGACTCAACTTGTTTACAGGCACAATCAGTTAATGGCCAAGATGGATCTCGACCTCAGATCCCCTTACCCTTGGCCCCTTTTTTGAATTCAGAAAACTGCCTATCCCAGGGCTGTAATAATTGGTGATAGAAGCCAGTGCTGGGCTGTTGCCATTTTCCTCCATCTGCTAGCTCTGTTCTGCAATCTTGGCTTTCCTCTGTTTGGAACATCTTCAGCAGGTATATCTGCGTCTTCTGTAAAATCAAATATGACTGAAAAATTTGGCTAGTCCTATTTGTCATGATTTGTTGACAGCAACCCTGGGAGCTGTGGGACAGTAATGCTGGGACCTCAGTGCCATGCCTGTCAACTTTAAAATGCTGTGTTTAAACACATGTTCTGCTTTTGCCTCAGAGTCAGTCTGTGATGCTTTATATTAAGCAGGTTAACTTTAGGACAAGCTCTGAAGGTTATCTAAATAGCAGCTTATTTGTGATTCAAAGAAAACCAATGGTCAACCTGCCCCAAATTTTCATCCTTACCTCCCTCTCACAATACCTGAAGTTCTTGGTTTTGGTCACTCCTCCTAGTGATAAGGCAAAATTCATTGCCTTATCAATGAAGGCAATCAGTTTTACAAATGTAATCAATTTTACATTTGTAAAATGTAAATGTGACATCTTGAAAGCATAATGTTTACTTATCAGCAGTCATTAAGATCTTAAACCAGGTTTGATTTTTTTCTTCTTATATTATCACCTGGTTCAGCATGAAGTCCTAAAGAAATAGAACCAGTGTGAATAAAAGTTGATTGAGGAAGGGTGGATATAGAGCAGGGCAGAGCGAACAATCCAGAGCTTGGGTGCAGTGCTCTAGAAGGAACCAGGACATTGACATTACTAACAGGAGAGACAGAACTGGAGAGAGTGCCAAAGAATAAGTTCTGCTTAATTCCCAATTTTGCCAAATACAACATTTTCGCCAATGTTTTCCTTGGTTAGCTCACTTTCTTTATTGATTTTGCCTGGCATTGGCTAAAATGCTGAAACTTTGGGAATAATAATAACATCAAGTTATTTCATCCTCCCCCACAACATTTGGAGGTGCCATTTAACAGTCCATTTCACAAATAAGGACACTGAGGCCAAAGGCTTGGAGAACTACTTCAAGATCATCCAGCAAGTAAACAGTGGAATCAAGGTGCCAACCCAAGTAGTCTGCCCTCAAGGCCTATATTCTTAACCCCTGTGATCCACTCTCTCCAAAATCACTGCATTTGTTTTATTTTTAATTTTTATGTATTTTTTTTATTTTTGGCCACATCACATGTCTTGTGGCATCTTAATTCCCTGACCAGAGATTGAACCAGGTAATGAAAGCACCAGTTCTAATCACTGGACTGCCAGGGAATTCCTGAAAATCACAGCATTTGTAAGCAAATGGTAGAGTGAATCTTCAAATAATCTTCGATGAGGGAAGGGATAGTTAGGAATTTGGAATGTGAAGAAAGCTGAGCGCCGAAGAATTGATGCTTTTGAACTGTGGTGGGGGAGAAGACTCTCGAGAGTCCCTTGGACTGCAAGGAGATCCAACCAGTCCATTCTGAAGGAGATCAGTCCTGGGTGTTCTTTGGAAGGAATGATGCTAAAGCTGAAACTCCAGTACTTTGGCCACCTCATGCGAAGAGTTGACTCGTTGGAAAAGACTCTGATGCTGGGAGGGCTTGGGGGCAGGAGGAGAAAGGGACGACAGAAGATGAGATGGCTGGATGGCATCACGGACTCGATGGACGTGAGTTTGAGTGAACTCCGGGAGATGGTGATGGACAGGGAGGCCTGGCATGCTGCGATTCATGGGGTCGCAAAGAGTCGGACACGACTGAGCGACTGAACTGATAGACACACTGCTATGTTTAAAATTGGTAACCAACAAGGACCAACATAGCATATGGAACTCTGCTCAATGATATGTGGCAGCCTGGATGAGAGGGGAGAGAATGGATACATGTATATGTATGGCTGAGTCCCTTGCTGTTCACATGAAACTATTGCAACATTGTTTGCTAATCAGCTATATCCCAATACAAAATTAAAAGTTTAAAAAAATCCACAAATATAGTCTGATTCCAGATCTTTCTACTATAATGCCCCCTGGACTATAATAGATTTTTTCAGTCAGACTTTTACAGTCATAGAGACTCTTGTGGTCCAGAGAAAATTTCTTGGTTTAGGATCTTCCTGAAGTTGTGGCAGTCTGGTGTCTTAATAACAGAGCTCTATTGTTTTAATATAAAATGCCCATTTGACAAAGGTGATTGAGTGTAAACCTCACAAGTGTTGGGCAAAGTCCCTGCCCAACTGTTACTGTCCTAGACTGAAATGGAGAATTCAAGCAAAATTACTTCTTGTCTCTATAAAAGGTCAGCTGAAATAAAAATTGGTTAATATTTCTCCTTCCTCTATATAGCCAAACACTGCTAAGTATCCAGGGAACATCAAAAGTAAACCTAAAATCTTGGGTTTAGGAAATCAAGGAACCAGCTTTGGTTGTATTTAGCAAGGTTCTCTGAAGGGCTTTTTGGATATTATCTAATGAATTCTCACAGACATTCAGCCAAGTGTTTATCTGTTTACCCCTTGGAGGGCCACCTTCCCACTAAGAAGAACTTCCTGGAAGTAAAGCAGATGGCAGGTGTTGGAGTCATACAAAAATGTGGTTATAGTTTGGAGAAAGACTTGCTCAACTTATTTTCTCCCCTCTAATGATAGAAGGAGTTCTGGGATGATGGTCCATTTAGGGGCTGGATAAAGAATGAAATGTGCTTTAGAGAAGTGCTACTAGAACTCAGCTTCTCGAGGGTTCTCTGGGAGCTGAGAGAATGGAAAAAGAATTGCTGAAGGGAGGTGGGAAGGGCTGAGGGAAGGGGCAGCAAGCTTATAAGACTGTGTAGACTGTGGGGCATCATCTTTGAAATTCTCCCTTCTTCTTCTAATAGCTAGTTATTTTCATACTCAGATGATTTCTCCCTATTGTTCAGTAAATAAATGTGAAACAAAATCAAATAAGGAAACCAAAATATTCATTTTGTCTGAAAAGATTATTTTCTGTTTTTTTTCCAGGTTTCAGGAGGAAAATGCCCGGCCCACTCTCTTAATATATTTGACCCGTCTTTGCTTGTGAACATCTTTCATCTTTGTTTCATGGCTTAAGGTAACAGTAAGACATGGCAGCAGGGATTCCCAATCTTTTTGTTAAGAGAAGCAGTTTTTCATTTCCCTGAAAGCTTTATAGCTCAGTTGATAAAGAATCTGCCTGCAATGCAGGAGACCCAGGTTCTATTCCTGGGTCAGGAAGATCCACTGGAGAAGAGATAGGTTACCCACTCCAGTATTCTTGGGCTTCCCTTGTGGCTCAGCTGGTAAAGAATCTGCCTGCAGTACGGGAGATCTGGGTTCAATCCCTGGGTTCGGAAGATCCCCTAGAGAAGAGAAAGGCTACCCACTCCAGTATTCTGGCCTGGAGAATTCCCTGATTTTATAGTCCATGGGGTCGCAAAGAGTCAGACATGACTGAGTGACTTTCAGTTTCATTTTCAAAGCTTTAATGTCAAGCAATGGGGGTGGGGAGATTTCTGCAAATGTTTTACTCCTCTGTGGGCAAGCTGTCAACCCCCAGGCCACTGTCTTAAGCTCTATCAGATCAGGCTTCAAGATCTACTAGCAGATTCTCATTGACTGGTTGAGAACTCACGTACAAGGATTCTTCCACTGGATGAGACATGGAAAACTCTTTTTAAAAAACTGGCAGGGTAGGGGGGTGGGGCATGTAACTTGTTCTTTCACTTTCCCAGAGCATGTTCTGAGAACCAGCTAAACTCATTTCCTTCCAGATTGCTGAAGTTGATACAGTTTGGCTTCTATAATTTCTTAGCTTTGTACCATCCTTGTGTGTATCCCAGACCAAGTTTCAAGTTTCATTCTCTTGTTGCCCTAAATTGAATTCCAGGCTTACCATCCTGGTTGAATGGGACCTTCAGCCAGATTTTCACCCACTGTGGTGTCGTCTTCCTTCTTAAGTCTTACAGTAAGAACTTCCTTGGAAATGGATCTCTGACTATAGGTGCTCACAATCCCCACTGATTACCCTTAAACCATTCATATTTCTTGAGGTTTTGGGTACAAACTATGCTTCTATTCTGAGTTGGAGGACATGTACTATGGACATGGAGAAACTGAATTGTCCAAGTAGCCATGCTAGGATGATTCCCTAGGAATACCTTATGGAGGAGAGTATGGGCATCAGAATTCAACCCACAGAATTTTGAATTTTATAGTTGTTAGAAGGAATTTCAGTAGATCCTTTGATCCAGTCTGAATATCTTACATACAGTGACCTCATTTTACAGATGACATAGAGGCCTGGAGAGAACTAGGGGTCATATCTGAAGTTACCTGGCTATCTTCTAAGAGTGCTGAGGGCCCTTATCTTCTGCCTCCTACTTTATGCTACTTTATAGATATTTAAAGGGGCCTGTGATGCCAACATGTGATGACTTAGGTACATGTGTTGTTTGCATTGGAGAGAAAAAGAATGGAATACTTAATAAAGCTGTTAGGTAGTTAGAATAGGAAAACGGAGTCCAAAATGGTGGTGGCTAAAAGACAAAGAAAGGGAAAAGTCCGTGAAAAGGGAACAAAGCAAAAATCTTCGGACCAGAGTAAGAACCTCAGGTGAAACAAACATGCCCCCTTCCTGTCTAGCCCTAATTTGCACAGGGCAGGCGTTGGCGGGGGAGGAGACAAAACATATAAAAAGAGGGAGCCAAGACATGTTGAGACCTCTCTTTTGGGGTCAGCCTACCCTCACACCTCCTGGTGTACTAGCCTTTGTTTGCCGAAGACAACTCTGAGCTGTAACCGAGCTGTAACACTGGTCTGCCGTTTCAAATCCTTACTGTGGTGAGACAGAACTGAGGAAATTACACACTCTCCCAACAATGCAATATAGGAAGTCTTATGATATCAGTCCCTTCTGATTCCTAGTCTAGTTTGGCTCCTTTAAGAATCTGGTCCAAAGTCAATCAAAGTAGCACCCTGTTGCATAGTCAGTGTTTATGGATTAATGCTTTAGGTGCCTGACTTAATGGTATCGCATGTTGTTTCTTATTCTATTTTTGTTAACTTTATTCCATACTGGTCCTCTGTTAAAGTCTCCTCCTATCCTTCCCCCATTTGCCTCATGACTTGCCACCTCTACTTGGTTTTTTGCTTTTTCTTAGGTCTTTCCTCAATAGCTGAGTGATTCTTCAAAAGTCAGATAGGTAACACTATTCCTGGGTCAACCAGGTTCCCAGGTCTTACCTCCTATAGGCTGCTGTAGACAGTCCCCACCCAGTCTATAAGAGACATTGGTGAGTGGTGAAGACCTTTTCTGGTGATCGTTACTGTAATTACTAACTCCAGAACTACATACAAATTGCTTTTGTTGTCACTACGGTAAAGATAGACAGAACTTAAGAAGAATGAGAGAGAGAAGAAAACAGATAGTGGGGGTTAGTTCACGGAGTTCCCAGTTAGTGTGTGTCTTTGCAATAACAAAGTAGTATCTGCAGTGCTAGATATAGAGTTGAAATACAGATTCTGTACTTGAACTATGCATTTTGAATTACTGTAGACAGAGACCAAGAATGTTCTTCAGTTGATATAAAAATACCCATTCCCACACAGACAAATGTGGCAGAGGGATCCATATGGAACCTGAGAAGGAATGGCCATATTGCAAATGAAATGCAAAGAAAAGATACAAATGGCATCAGGATATAGACATTTTCTTAACCCCAGTAGCTTTGGGTTAAGCTTTGTAAAAAACCTTTCCCCCTACCCCCCACCCCCGTTTGCTTTGTAGAAAGAAGTGGAAGCTTGTTTTAGATTATTATTGTCATCTAATATTATTGTGAATTTATCTCATTCAATATTGTCCTAAATTTGTATATATGTAGTTATGTGTTTGCTCAGTCACTCAGGTGTGTCCGACTCTGTGGCCTCATGGACTGTAGCCCACCAAGTTCTTCTGTCCGTGGAATTTTCCAGGCAAGAATCCTGAAATGGGTTACCATTTCCTACTCCAGGAGATCTTCCTGACCCAGGTATCAAACCCACGTCTCTCGCTTGTCCTGCTTTGGCAGGCAGGTTCTTTATGACTATGCCACTGGGGAAGCTCTTATGTAGTTATACTATATTCAATATCTATTGCCATATAATGAGTTACCCCAAGATTTGGTGGCTTAAAACAACCATCATTTATTATCTCACAGCTTCTGAGGGTCAGGAATCCCAGAGTGACTTAGCTGGGTAGTTCTGGCTCAGGGTCTCTTATGAGGTCAAGATACCAGCCAGGGCTGCATCATCTCTAGACTTGGATGGGCTGGAGGATCTGCTTCCAAGAAGGCTCACTCTTTGGAGTCACCAGTTCCTCACTAGTATGTCCAGAAGTCTTACAAATTTGCCATGTGGGCATCTGCACAGAGCTGCTTTGGTGGCCTCAAGACATAGTAGCTGGCTCCCCTAGAGTGAAATGGTCCAAGCGACAGAAGGACAGAGAGACAGAACACTCAACATGGAAGGTGCAGTCTTTTGGGAGAACATTTTTTATTTTGGTAAAAAAAAATATATAACATAGATTTATCATTTTAACCATTTTTAAGTGTATAATTCAGTGGCATTAAGGACATTCAGTTGTTGTGCAACCATGACCACTATCCATTTCCAGATCTTTTCATCATCTCAAACAGAAGCTTTATATACCCATTAACAACAATTCTCTGTCCACCTACTCCCAACCTCTGGTCGGCTCTATTCTACTTTCTTTCTCTACGAATTTGCCTATCCTAGGCACCTCATATAAGTGGATTCATATAGTATTTGTCTCTTTGTGTCTGGCTTATTTCACTTAACACAGTGTTTTCAAGATTCATCCATATTGTATCATGTATCAGAATTTCACTCCTTTTTATGCTGAATAATATTCCACTGTGTGTATATACACATTTTATTTATCCATTCATGTGTAGAGGGACATTTGGGTTGTTTCCACCTTTACTGCATCTTTTTAAAATCTAATATGGCAGTGACACACCATCACTTCCATTGTGATCTAGTCCCTGGAAGCAAGTCACTGAATCGAGCCCATTCTCAAGTGAAAGGGAAGGAGAGGAATATCAAAGAATTTGTAGGTATTTCTAAAAGAATAAAAAAAAAATACTTAAGTTAATTTTACTGATTGCACATGATGTTTTTCATGGGGTTTGGTCATTGTTCTTAATTCTCTTGTTGGTTTTGTAAAATGCTGAGTTTGTGAATCTTTTCAAGGGCTGTACCTGGAGTAGCCCCAACAGAGCAAAGTGCTGAAAATGGACAAACCAGAAGAATGACATGCCGTATACAAATTGCCCTAATAAGGTACATTTTGATACATGAGATACCGAACAAATACAGACCTAATTTCTGTGCTGCTCTTAGACCTGGATAAACCAGCAGGAGGAATCAAAGTAGGACTGCCTCATGTTTCATTTTATTTCATGCAAGTGGGAACCATTTAAGTAGTAGTGACCGTGGCATATGTTTTTTGAGCACATTCAGAGTTATTCCTGTTTGAGTCTGTCTTTGTATGTGGTTGAAAGAAGTAAAAAGAACAACAAAGAAATGATCCCTCCACCCACCCCCCCATAACTATCCTTTTTATTAATCCTGTAAATGTTTTTATTTCTTTGTTTCAAGACTGGTACCACAAAGCTGAGCTGTTTTGCCTTTTTAATTTATTACACTACTTCAACTGTCTATTTTGTGATGCATGTAAAGAATTTGGAAGTAGTTTGCAAAGATGAAGGCGGGGAGGATAAAAAAGCAATTACCTCGTGCCAATTACACTGGGAAATAGTGGAGGTGCCATTCCTGCAGCATTTCTGTCCATTTTTCTTCATTACTGTAATGGTGGACACGCTTCTCATTAGCTGACACATTTCTCTTCATTACCAGCTGTGGTGATGGGGGTGATGATGAGTGCTATTTACAGCTGGAATTCTGTGAAAGGCCAAGCAGATGAATAATAACTATTCAAACAGATATATAGAGGCCAAAAAAAGGCGAGTGGTTAAAGGAAGGCTATTATGTCCCAGAAAGGCAGAGAGGTAATTTCTTTCGAAGAGGGTTTGGTTCATGTTCCTCAATCAGGGGCTGTCCTACAGTGCTGGGATGGAATGGCTTATCTGAAGTATTCAGTGTGTTCTTATAAGAACTGAAGGGAAAACAATGAATTATGTATATCATAAGACAAATGTCTATTCCCATGGAACCCTAGCTTCATCTGTCAGGGAGGGAGCAAGGCTTTCATTGAGTCTGTGCTCAAAAAATAACCAACCTCAAACTTTCCATTCCATCCCTCAACCCCTATAACATGCTATCTATCTATCTATAGTATCTATCTATCTGAGACAACTTTGTTATAGCAATACTTATAAAGCATGTTAACTATCAACTATTTGTATATCTAGGTATGTATATATGTGTATATCTATCTGGGGAAATTTTGTTATAGCAATACTTTAAAAGCATATTAACAGTCATCTCTCTGTGCATGCATGTGTGTATGTACGTATCTGTAAATCTAGCCAGCCAACAATTTTTTTGTGTAGTCAGAGTTCTCCAGAGAAACTGAACCAGCAGGATTTGTATAGAGAAAGAGAAAAAGAGATTTATCTTAGTGAATTGGCTCATGTGATTGTGGATGCTTGGAGCATTCAAAATCTAATGGAGTGAGCCAGCAGGCTGGAGACTCAGGGAAGAGTCGCAGCTCTAGTTCAAAGGCAGTCTGCTGGCTTCTTGTTCAAGGGACGATAGTCTTTGTTCCATTAAGGCTCTCAACTGGTTAGATAAGGACTACCCACATCGTGGAGGGTGATCTGCTTTAACCAAAGTCCACTGACAGACTAATCTCTGGCTAATCTCATTAAGGCTAATTTCATTCGAAAAAGCATCTTCACAGAAACATACAGAGTAATGTTTGACCAAATATCTGGGCATCATGGCCCAGCCAAGTTGACACATAAACGTAAACATTATTCTATCTATCATCTTCAAATCTAGACGGAGGTACAAAGAATTTGTGACTCACAAATAAAGGTGGTGATTGGGTTTTTACCTAATGAAGAGTGTTTGAATTGGACCATGAAGAGTCTTTTGGAGATGGGGCCAGTTAAGAATCCAGCATCTCTAGGCAGGAATGGAGCTCTGCTTTCCATCCAGCCTCCTTCCAGACATTTGAATTGAGGGGAATAATTGCTCTAAGGGCAGGAGAGGATCTGTAAGTGAGTTTGAAAGAGGGGCGGAGTGTACATATCATTGGGAACTGTGGTAAATGGTTTCATAAAGAACATCTTTCAATTTAATCATCTAATTGCTCCTCTTGCTTTGACTTTCTCCCTAGCAGTGACCCTCACAGTTACCCCATGAATCTCGCTCAATCAAACATGGCATTGTTGAAACAGGCTGCAGAAGTTCCAAGCCAGACAAGCAGGAACATGTTGGCTTCCCAGAGAAGGGCTCATGGGCAGGACTCTAGTTAACCCCTGCTGGCCTGGAACATTTGGGGATGAGGCCCTGGGAAGAGATTTCCACTAGCAGGGCATTGCCATTTGCAGACTCTGATGGTGTGTGCAGCCAGTTAAGAATGATAGAGGCGGTGTTCCAACACAGCAGGCTTTCAGTATGAGACAGAGGCATGAAAGGAGTACAATATGAAAACAGCAGGTGAGAATGGATGTATCACACAGGGAAAGGATGTTAGAAGAATACTGAGGGTTATTAATTCTCCCCAGGTCCCCTCAAATTCAGTAGCTTTGGCGAAAGCAAAGATACCCTCTTGAATTAGGCCCAGCATCCTAACAAGTGGCATAGCACCATCTGCTTAGTAGCAAAAGGCATAGGAGGTGGGAAAAACAGACCTGCATGCCAACCGGTGATATTTTCTTCAATAACCTTGATTTCCTTAGGGGCCTTCACAAGCTGTCATGTGTGTACAAGCTCAGGGAATTTGATGTTTCCTAAGTGATGCTTCTCCAGAGCTACTCCTACAGGCAAGATGGCATTTGCCCAGTGGCTTTGGGATAATTTGCACTTTTCTGAGGGCTTGAAACAAACAACAGAAGCAGCACCTGTTTGGCACCTGGAAAGTCCTTTCTAATGATCTATGTCTGTAAAGGCTTCTCAGTTTACTGTCTGTGGGCAAGTTGTTAGACACTGTCCAAGACAAATGGTTCACCGTTGAGAAAGAGCTTGATATTGTACCTTCCCACCTATTTCATTATAACTTTAATGGAACAAGGACCCTACCATGTAGGGGTGCAAATCAACTATATCTCTGATAGATAGAACTCAGCGATTTCCTGAAATAATGCAATCTTTTGGACTAGGTATTTGACTTATTTTCCTTAGGGTTTGAGCAACTTGTCATTTTCCTAAACCAATGTCCTGAGCCTCTGAGATTATTATAATTATTATTGTAACAATTATTATAACAATCTCCCCTAGGTAGACCCAGCTGGCTTAAGTCCATTATGACTCTGCCCCAATTTGGCATCAGATATCCATTTGGAAAATGTGGGTGCACTAATTTCACCAGGCCTCTCCCCACTGTCCCTGGGTAACCTCCAATCTCAAGGATTCAGCTACCACTGACAGTTGATGACTTGTAAACCATATCCCTCTTCTGAGCCCTGCAATGGTTCAGACACCTGAACCATCTTTGAAACTCACCCCAAACTTGCTCCTCTCGTTTATTTCTTGGCTCTGTTATTGGTATCACACTTGACCATTTACTAGAATTAGTTACCCTTAACTTTTCCATCTCTACCCACTCTCACACATGCACATTTATTACCAAATTATGCTGATTTCATATTCTGAAGAGCATTTTTTTTCAGTGTATCTCTCTTTCCATTCATACGACTCTTGCCGTAGTCCAAGCTCTTAGAGCCATCCTGATTTGCTCATAACTAGTCCCTTTGCCTCTTGCCTCAACTCATTTAAGGCTACATAGCAGCTTGAATAATCTATCTAAAATACTTAAAAATGTTTAAAATCTCCCCATCATTTACAGAACTAAACACTAAATTACTTATTCAGGTTCTCTTTGACTTCTTTCCCGGTGCTATCTCCCAATAACTCCTCCTGTCCCTTTCTCCTCTTGTAATATCCTTTTAATTCCCCACATGTGCCCTGCTGCTTCCAGCTCCATGCCTCTGCGGGAGTTATTTCTTCAATTTGGAACACTCATCCCACCCTTCTTCACAGGCTAATTACATCTGACTCATCTTTAATACTCTGCTAAAGCATTATCTCTTCCAGGAAACCTATTGTGAACTCCCAGATGGAACAAGGACCATTCCTCTCTACTGTTTCCTCTAAGACTCTGTGGCTATCTTTGTCATTATCTGCCATGTCTGTCTTTCTCACTGGATTTTTAGAACATTTCTTTTTTAATCCTTACCTTCAAAATTCCTAGAATAGGACTGCAGTGGCCACTGAAAATTTTAATAAATAAAAATAAATAAATTTTTATTTATTCCTATATCTTTGCATTTTTAGACCCTCAATCATGGAATGTTATTAATTCTACCAATACCTTTATCTGGTTCACTAAGACATCCTAATATCAGTTTACTGTACATGGAACATCCCTATCTGAAAATCCCCAAGGATTTTGAATATCTCCATTGTCAAAAGCTATACATCTTTTCTATAACCCACATCTACTTCTCCAGTGACACTGATCTCCTTGAGACGAGACTGTTGGGTCGAGTGTCTCTGTGATGTATGTTTCCGGTATGACTGACATTGTGGACTTACTCTCTGGGCTACAGCTCTGGGACACCACAATCATCAGAGCCTGAAACAAGCCAAAGCAACCTAGCACACTCGTGTATCTGTGCATGTTGCTTCGTTCCACAGGTGATTCTGATACATACTCAGATGTAAGAATCGTTGCCCTTAGTTTCTCTTTCCATGCAGAATAAAACTCCATTCGAATTTTGAAATCCCATATATGCTGTCCCAAACTGATCAAAAAGTTAGGTTAAAATCTACTTTTTCCTTGTGGACTCAGCTAAACCAGGTCTCTCTCAATCTGTATGGAATCTATGAGACTTTCTTAAGTTCGTAACTTTGTGTTTCTATTCTTTTATATTTTACGTGCTAATTTTGGAAGCTGCTTCAGGACTGCCATTTCATTGTGAATCGATAACCTACCACAGAAGACCTTAGCTAAGATTTATGTACAAATATGGTCATGAAATCTTATGTCTCTGCAGACTTTTCATCTAAATTTCTAATAAAGATGGTGAGTACTGAATCAAGAACAGAGTCCTTTATCCACCCCCCAATATAATCCATTTCCCCATATGGCACTCTATGATCTTTTACAATCATAAATCAGATCACATCATGCTTCAAATTAAAATGTTCCGGTGAATTTCCTTACACTCGCTATGCTTCAAGACTGCCCTGAGGAACTTCCCTGGTTATCCAGTGGTTAAGACTCTGCTTCCAATACAGGGGGCACAGGTTCAATTTCTGGCTGGGGAACTAAGATCCCATATGCCTCACAGTGTGGCAAACAAACAAACAAACAAACAAACAAAAAAAAAACCTCTTCATTCAAGACTGCATTGACCTTTCCTATCAGACTTCATCTGCCTCATTCCTCCAACATGCCAGGCTCATGGCCAGTCCCAGGCCTTCATATATTGCTAGTCTCTTGGTCTAGAGTGCTCTTACATAGGTCCCCTTGTAGCTGCTTCCCTCTCAATAGTCAGGTCTTGGGTCAAATGTCAACATCTAAGAAATTTCCTCTCCTCACTGTAACTAATGTGCATGATTTATACTTTATTTGACATCTGTAATTATCTTTATGCATTTAGTTGTTTTATGAGAGCAGAATATTGTCTTGTTCATCAGTGTATCCCCAGCACCTGGAAGAACATTAGACTACAGGGATGCTCAATAAACATTCTTTGAATGAATGAAAGAATAATACCTTTTTGCTTATTTACAATGATCTGTTAATCAACCCCCTTTGGATATAGTTATTCAGTTAGCTACCAGCTCTGCTTGTATGTCCATGTTATCAACAGGCATAGCAAGAAAGCCTCTACCAGCACTTCCCTGAAGGTCCAGTGGTTGACTTTGCTCCCACTGCAGGGGGCATAGGTTTGATCCCTGGTTGGGGAAATAAGATCCCACATGCCATGTAGGTGGCCAAAAAAATGACTTTCCCAAAATTCATTATTGATACTGACATTCATGTGTGACACAGCTGTGGTGTTTTCCTGATATCCATGTGTCCATCCAAAAGGAAACACAGGTTGATTTGACAGAACATTTTCTTAGTGACCCCACACTGATTCCTTGAGATCATCCTTTAGCTTTCTAATTTAAATTTTCCAGAAACTTTTGTCAGTTGCACTGGAGTTTATTCTGTTGATTCCCTTCCCTCAAACAATCTTTCTGAAAACCATGGAGTTTGTTCATCATCTCTCTCCTTCTACCCCTCTCATACTTCATGACTTCTGAAAGGTCATTTACAGAGTCCTACACTCACATTTATCTGGTCTTCAGCATGAAGGAAATAGCAAACCGTATGACTGACTGACAGAGTATGGGCTTTGAAGCAGTAATTCTGATTGCAATGTGCAATGCAATGTGACTCTGGAGGAGAGAGCACAGCAACCCACTCCAGTATTCTTGCCTGGAGAATCCCATGGACAGAAGAGCCTGGTGGGCTACAGTCCATAGGGTTGCAAAGAGTCAGACATGACTGAAGTGACTTAGCACAGCATGGCACAGCGCAATGCAGTGTGTGTAAGAATTACCTGGAGATCTTATTAAAGTGCAGATTTTGATTCCATAGGTCTGAGATTCCACACATCTAACACGCATCTGGGTAATAAAAATGCTCCTGATTTGGGAACTGTATGCTGACTGGAAGGCTCTAGAATCGGACTGACTGGGTTCAAATTCCAGGCCTGCTGTGAACAAGCTATTTAACTTCCCTGGGCCTCAGTTTTTACATCTGAAAAGTGGTAATATACTACCATCTACCTTTTAGGTTTTTGCGAGGATGAAGTTATGGGATATACATCAGGCACTTAGAGCAGAACTGTAAATCTGATAATCAGTATTTTCCATGATTATCACTACCTTAGAATGCAGTTCATCCAGACTTGAGTTCATATAATTGTGATACGCTTTCTTATCTATCTTGGGCTTTGATTCTCCTTTGAACAGAATTTCTGTTTTCCATGTTTTCCAGTTTACTACTTTTTGATGGCAAAGATGAAAGCACAAAGGAATGGAGAACTTTAACTTGTTTTTGCCACATATTAATCGTGTACTCTCTACCCCAAGTCAGCTTATCCTTATGTTTTTCTTCTTGTTTCCCGTACACTTTGAAATATTCTATTTAATATTCTTGGCATTTTGGCAAACTCTAATTCATTCTGACATGATTCAATGTCAAGAGTCTGTTCACCAGTAAAAACAGAAGCATTTGATATTAGTTATTGAGGATAGCTAAGTGATTTATTCAAACCTATTTTTGTGGCATAAATGAATAAGAGCTTCTCATAGTCAGTATCTTGCTTCCCAGGTAAGGAAGCCAGATAATAACAGGTAAAGCTTTCAATTACCTCTGTTGTGGGCCAGATAGAACAGGTTGTGGAGGTTATTGTCAGTTTTCCAAGAACTCACCACACCCTTGTTTAAAGACAATTTAGAAAATGGGGATAGTGATGAATGGGATCATTCCTAGGTGTACATTATATCAATTTTTACAAAGTTGTTGTCAAATTTCAGTTTATTTGGATAAAAACTGACTTAGGGTTGTAATGTCACATACATGCCTTATAAATCATGGCTGTGGTAAGTGTTATAAAAATTAAAGTGATAAGCCTGCAATTCTCATAAGACAGCAATCATCAGATTATATGATAAATTGAAGATCATCCATATCTAGGCCAGGGGCTGAGAGCAGGCAGAGTCCAAGGCAAACTATGCTGTGTGAACTATAAATAATAAGGACAACTTGCATTTGCATTCAATTTAAGAGATTATAAAATCTTTCTGCATATATTATTTTCTTTGAGCACCCCAGTGGAATCTCAAGTAATTCCTCAGAAGCACTTATTTCTTTCCACTACTTATGGCGGGGTAGTCAATAGCTCGGGCTCTTAAATCAGATTACCCGATTGTGGTAATTTAGGCCCTCCAGAGAACAGATGCCAAAATGGATTCAACACGCAAGAGTTTTCTTAAGGGAAATGCCTGAATTGGAGAAAACAAGAGAGGGAGCTGGGATAGGCTGGGCGAGCCATTATCAGTGATGCATGTCTGACCCTGAATGAAGAGAGAGGGAGGGAAGTTGGATGGAAGCATCTTAATCTGCTGTGAAGTCCAAGAAAGACATGGCAAGGATCTTAAGGAGTTCTTAAGGCAAAATGAACTGTCAGAGAAACCATGTCATCCAGGAATGGCCCCGCACAGTGTGCCTGCAATAGATTTCAGTGAGCTGTAGCTGGGCACCCTGGTCAGTGACGCATCCTGTACTTGGAGATCATAGGTGCCCCATGGTTCAAACTGTAGCTCCACCATTAATTAGCTGTGTTATTTTGGCCAATTACTCTACCTCTCTCAAAGCCTCATCTTTCTCATTTGTAAAATGGTAATAATAGTGGTACTTCCTCTGTTGTGTGGCTTAAACCCTCACTGTACCAACAGCTTCAATAAAATAGGGAATCCAAGCCCATCCTACTGCTTGGCATGTGATCGGGCTGAAATTCATAGCCATCCTAGGCTAAAGGGCTTTCTAATCTCATCAGAAAGCATTTGAAATATTTTACCTTTTGACTTTTGGATATAATTCTCTCTTTAGAAAAATAAATGTATAAAAAACAAAGAGATGATATACTGGGAACAAAAGAGTAAAAATCTCGGAAACATGTAAAACTAATATCAAAAGATCTAATATTGTGTCCTTGGAGTCCTGGAGTCTCTGGAAGGAGAGGGGAAACACATGGGGCTGAAGAAGTGCTCAAATACCATGGCTGAAACTTCCAAAATTTGGCGAAAGACATAACCTACAGGTTCAAGAAACTGAGCTAACCACAAACACAGAAATACAGAAATCGGCATTAAAGGCACATCTTAGTCAAATTACTAAATATTAAAGACAAAGAACAATCTTGAAAGCAGTGAGAGAGAAACAATACCTACAGGGGAAAGACAAGTTGAATAAAAGTGGATTTCACATCAGAAATATGACAAAAGGAAGCAGTACATCATTTTTCAAAAGCTAAAAGAAGAGAACTGGCACTGCAAAATCCTATATCCAGTGAAAATACCTTTTAGAAATTAAAGAGAAGTCCAGAAATTATCAGATGAAGAAACACAAAGAGAATTTATCACCAGCAGAACTTCCTAAAAGAAGGGTGGGGAACCCGTACACCCACGGCTGATTTGTGTCACTGTATGGCAAAAATCACTACAATATTGTAATTAGCCTCTAATTAAAATAAATAAATTTTTTAAAAAAAGAATGGCTAGAGAAAATTCTCTAAGGAAAGGAAATGATAAAAGATGGACTTTAGAATGTTAGGAAAAAAGAAAGAACATGATTAGCAACAATCAGATTAAATACAATAAACTTTTCAGTTTTCTAAATTATGTTTGATGATTGGAGCAAAAATTATAACAACATCTCATGTGGTTCTAAATGTTTACTGAGGAAATATTTAAGCTAATTACATTTTAAACAGGTAATAAAGGGCATACAAATTAGAAAGAAAGAAATAAAACTTCCCCTATTTCCAGATGATGTGATTTTCTACAAAGGAAAAAAAGACCTCCTAGATCTAATACATGAGTTTTTCAAGGTGCAGGATTTAAAAAGCATAAAAAATTCAGTTGTATTTCTATACATTAGCAATTAACACATAAACACTAAACTAAAAATAAAATATTATATGCACGTGTGTGTGTTAGTCTCTCAGTCATGTGTGACTCTTTGTGACCCCATGGACTATAGCTCTCCAGGCTTCTCTGTGAATGGGATTCTCCAGGTAAGAATACTAGAGGGGGTGGCCATTCCCTTCTCCAGGGGATCTTCCCACCCTAGGGATTGAACCTGGGTCTCCTGCATTGCAAATGGATTTTTTACCATCTGAATCATCAGGGAAGCACAGTCAATCAAAAATGATGCACTTTGGTACAAATCTAATAGAATGTGCATGAAACTTACATGCTAAAAATTACAAAATGCTGACAGAAGAAATCAAAGAAGGCCTAATCAAATGGAGAGGCCTACCATATTCATGTATTAAAAGATTCAACCTAAGAAAGATGTCAGTTCTCCCCAGATTGATATACAGCTTTTAACCCAATTCCTATCAAAATCCCAGCAAGAGTTTTGTAGATGTAGCCAAGACTATTTCCTTTTTTTTTTTTTTTTAAGGCATGGGAGCTAAGAGAGATAAACTAATTGTGAAGAAGAATAAAGTGGGAGGAGGTGGGGGGATTCCCTGGCAGTCCAATTGTTAGGACTTGGAGTTTTGCTGCTGGAGCCTGAGTTTAATCCCTGGTTGGGGAACTAAGCTCTCACAAACTGTATAGCACGGCCTAAACAAACAAAGTAAGAGGAATCATGTACTTGATTTCAAGACATATCATAAAACTTCAATAATCAGAATATTTGGTCGTGGCAGAGGAATAGACACATAAATGTGTCAGTGGGACAGTGAGAAGGAACCCAGAAGTAAATTCACACAAATATGCTCAACCAATTTTTGAGAAAGATGCAAAAGCGGTTCAAAGAAGGAAAGACAGCATTTTCAATAGTGCTGGACCGATTGGAGATACACAGACAAAAACTGAACCTCAACCTGTCTGACACCTTATCCAAATGTTAACTCCAAATAGATCATAGACTTAAATGTAAAAAATAAAATGTAAAAGCTTTTAGAAAAGCAATAACAGAATTTTCAGGATCTAGAGCTAGGCAAAAAATGCTTAGTTTTGACATCAAAGGCAAAAATTATAAAAGGAAAAAAATTTGTTATGTAAACTTAATTAGACGTGATTAAAATCATACCTTTTGCTCTGTGAAAAATCCTATTAAAAGGATGAAAAGACAGGATACAGACTGGCAAAAAATATTTGCAAACCACCTATCCAAAGGACAAGTATACGGAATATGCAAACAACTTTCAAAATTCAATAGTAAAAAAACAACAATCCAGTTAGAAGATGAGCAAATGACATGGAGAGACATTTCACAGAGCATACAGAAAGGAATTAATACATGAAAAGGTGTTCGACATCATTAGCCTTTGAATGAAATGAAAACCTCAGTGAGACAGTACTACACAATTACCTACTTAAATGTCACATGTAACCTATGGGCTTAATATTGAAACCAAAGTATGAAAATTTATAAAATATACAGCATAATCTAAGGGAGAAATGCATGAGGCACCCCTGCCCTTTATACTATTTGTCAGATACACTCACAACACTTTGCAACAGTAATTTAGAAAGCACATAATCAATGTTTTCTAGTTAAATGATTAAATTATCAGATGACTGAATAGTTGAATGAATAAATGAATGTATGAATGGATGGAGCAGGCAGACGCTTTAACCTCTGCCCCACCAGGGAAGCCATGAACAGATGGATGGTGTCCTAGACCGAATGTCTGTGTCCCCCTAACATTCATATGTTGGAAACTAATCCATAATGTGATGGTATTTGGGGGTGTTTGGGAGACACATAGTCTTGAGGTAGAGTCCTCATGATGGTATTAGTGTTCTTATAAAAGAGACCCAGACAGCTCCCTTGACCCTTCCACCAGGTGAAGACATATCAAGAAAACAGCCTTCTATGAACTAGGAAACAGGCCCTCCCTCACCAAACATGGAATCTGTCAGGCTCCAGAGCTACAAGAAATAAATGTTTGTTGTTTAAACCATCCAGTCTGTGGTATATACTTTATTATAGAAGCCCAATGGACTAAGGCAGATGGATGGATAGATGAATGTGTAGGTGGATAGATGGTTGGTTGTTTGAAATCAGTGAAGTATGGAACAATGTAAAACATGTTAAGACATAAGACATTTATGAGCATGACGTTAAAGAGCTTCTTTTAACTGAGTTCTGTTCACAATACCCATTTAAAGGCACAGGGCCAGGGCAGAAGGATATAGGAAGTTCAAAGAATATTAGAAAAATTTGTCACACCTTGTAACTAAGAAATCAAGTTATAGACATCTTTGGGGGAAAGTGCATGACTTCTTGGAATAAGTACGTAATACAGATGTTTTGTATAGAACTTTTCCTGTTATCTGCTGCATAAACTAGGCATTTGTGGGAATGGTATCTTTGATCTCTCAGACTTTTGGCTGACCACACCTTGGAAGTCTTATCTGTATTCAGCATGGCGGGAAATGCAATGGCAAGCTTCCTGACAAGGAAGGCTGGTAACAGAGCAACATGTGGGCTGGCACAACCGTGTACCTGTCTTTGACTCTTGACAGGACTTGACCTCCACTTCTGAGCATTCTATTTCCTAGCTTTGGATCAGAGGTCACCACACTTGACCTCTGACCCTCCCAACTCCGTTTTGATTGTTCTGCATAATCCATAGTTCCCCAGGGCCCAGAAGAGCTCTTCCACTAGCTCCCACCAGCTGTTGCCACCTTGGTGCTCTCTCCCCTGGTGCCCCCTGACTGAAATCCACAGCCCCTAACAATGGCAGGGTCCCTCCTAGTTGCCTTGTGTGCTGACTTTGACTGAATGCTAATAATTATTATTAGGAGTGCCCCTTTTCTGAAATGCTAACCATGCTGCTACATTCAGCATCTCATTTAGCATTCAAGGATCCCATGAGAAAGATATCATTTACCCCTGTCTTTGGCGATCAGGAAACTGAGGCTCAGCAAAATAGAATGTAACTGGTCTAAGTTCATACTGCCAGAAAGTGTCAGATGTAGGGCCGGTCATATTTTCCTCTAAGTCCATTTCCCATGCTTCCTATGTATTGAAGATCCTCCTTTCAGAGTTCCATTGTTCCCTGGGCACTGAAAATATGCACTGTGGAAAAGTTTTGTTTTCGCTTTAAAAAGATGCTCAATTTGTAATGCACCAGACATCTCTCATGTGAATTTGAAGTCCTCTCAATTCCCCCTCTTATCTAACCCCAGACGCAATAACGAGTTCCATGAAGCTTTGACCAGCTTGAGCAGGTGCACGCTGGCAGTATGTCACCTCAGTTCTCTGATCCTCAGGACATTTGTGGGAAACCGTGGCACTCCTGCTTGCACAATCCAGAAGTGTCCGGGAGCTAATGCCCATGAGTTCACCCTTGACCAGTGTGGGATGGGAGCCAATCCTCCTTACACCACCCATGGCCAGCCCCCAGATGCCTCTGTTAAGCCTCCTCCAAAGATTCTGTAGCAGCAAGCACCAGTTAACCCTAGCAATGGTGAACTGGAAAAGCCATTTTTTGCGTCAAGGTCCCTCCTTCCTTGTTTCAATTCTCTTGTCTCTCACTCCTGCTCCCTGGAACCACCTCTCTAAAATAACTACACACACACAAGGTTGACTTAGGATCAGATTCTGGAGGTTTCCAGGCTGGCTCTTCCTATTAATGAGTCTGAATTAGCTAATCCTTTTAAAAATCTGTACATGATCGTTTTGCATCTTACATGTCTGTATGACTGTGCACAAGGAAGAATCCAGTTTATCTGACTTAGTTCATTTGGCTTTGACAGTGGTTTTATAACAATGTGAATAGATACCTATATGGAAGGTATTACCAACATATTTGTGTAAACATTTCTTTGGCATTCATAAGGGAACTTTAGTGAACTGCTAAGTAAGAGGACTCAAGTGGTTCAGAAGTTTCCCCGGCTGGCTGTTCATGGTTCTTATGTAAATGACAACTAAAACCTTTCCTTGATGACAAAAATCCACACTAACAAATTAATAGCTATTCTTTCACATTCCTCTGCCCCCTGTAAGTACGCTTCTGGACAAGATGTATAATGTCTGTACCTGAATGATTTACGGCTCTTTGCTCCTTGTAGGAACATACTCCCTGGCCATTTTAGCTCATTTGGTCACTGGTTCTGCAACTGGTTGAGGTTGAGCAGGGAGGTGAAGAGGGATGTGCACTTTAGAAAAGTTTCCTGACGGTTCTGATACTCACCCAGTCCAGACCTTCCGACCACCCTCTGCTCCTCCACACCACGCGTGGTCTCACACACCTGTGGTGCAGGGCAAGCCCAGATGCAAACAATGTGATAATATGATAAAATCGTTTCCTTAGATCACTGCCTTCCGAATCTCTGTGGATTAAAAAAGTAAAACCAGATGAGTGAAGTCGGTGGAGGGAAGAAAACTGAAAATTGAATGCTTTTCTTTCTATATATATATATATATATATATATATATATATATATATATATATCCTTAAAAGACCCAGAGTTAAATTGCTTTTTATGAAATCTCCTTAGCAGATAAATTTGTATAAAAGCAGATAAGCTTAGAAATTCTCACATCTTTCAGAGAATCAAATATTCCAGGTAATTATGATCTAGGAGGCTGGGGAATTGATGGTTGTGGTTTATTCTGAATGTCAAGGCATAAAAATATATGAAGAGAGATTATATATAGATTAGACACCACAGCTAATTCTCTGTTTTCTTTTTCCTTTGCCTTGAACAGCAGTCCTCTAAGCTGTATGAATTAACTAGTACAGTTAACACAGAGCTGCATTATTTGACCACATAGCAGGATTAGTCATATCAGAACAGTATTTGAAAGAAAGGATTCCGTTAGCTCCTTTACTGTCTTTTGTGACTGATGCAAAAGCTAGCATCACTATGCTTGTGGGAGTTAAGTCAGCGAGCACTGAGCTTTCAGAAAGACTTTCTGAATTATCCAAGGTAAAAAATAAATCATAAAAATGAAAATACACACACGTGCATGCACATGCATGCATGTACACATACACACAGGAATAGCAGGATGATGCCATGATTTTGTTGTTCAGTCGCTAAGTCGGCCGACTTTTTGAGACCGCGTGGAATGCAGCACGCCAGGCTCCCTGTCCTTCACTATCTCCTGGAGTTTGCTCGGATTCATGTCCTTTGAGTCAGTGATGCTATCTACTTAACCATTACATCCTCTGCCCCTTGTTTATCCTTTTGCCTTCAATCTTTCCCAGCATCAGAGTCTTTTCCAATGAGTCAGCTCTTCTCACCAGGTGGCCAAAGTATTGGAGCTTTAGCAATAGTCCTTCCAATGAATATTCGGGATTGACTGATTTGATCTAAGAGTCTTCACCATCAGTTCTTGAATTTGATAGCATCACTTCTTCAGCACTCAGCCTTCTTCATGGTCCATCTCTCACATCCATACATGACTACTGGAAAAGCCATGATAGATGAATCTATTTTTAAAATTGCCAATGAAAGCATTTATTAAATTATTAAATATCAGCTTCTATGTGACACTTCCCAAAATGATACAAATTTCTTCTTCCTATGCTTCATTCCAACCTCTACTGTAGCCTTTATAACATTTTAATCAAAGTTTGTTACATATCACCCTTCTTCCCAAAGAGATTGTAAGGGGATAGAGGACAGATGCTGGCCTGGTCAGCCCCAGCAGGTGCATGGCACAGGGTAGACAACAAGTATGTGCTTTGGGGAGTGAATTAGTGAATGATTCAAAATTATTTGGTAGTTGATCTATCCTAAGTGGTATCCAAGCTTTCCTTTTGCTCTAAGGACACACCTTGGCTCATCACTCAGAAGATTCAGTATTCTGACTATATCATAGTTCTCCTTGTAGTTCATCTACAAACTGTTAATACAGAAAACGAACTATGCAAAATTTTATAAACTGAGCGCACACCATAAAAAACAAGTGCTTGGACCATCTCTGAGCCCTGTTTTGAGTGTATATTATTTATCAGATACTTTAATGCACTTCCTCTAATTTTACCCTCACAGCCCTTTGAAGTGGTCATGTCCTCCATTTCCAGTTCAGGAAATGCGTAATTCAAGCAAGTTGCCCAGAAGTACACAGCTAGGCACGTGGACCCAAGCTTTCAGAATCTATGCTCAGGGCTCATTTTACTGAAATGCAGCTGCTTTCTTCCTTTAAGAGTATTTGTTTAGACAAATATTCCAAGGGGGAAAATAGCCAAACTAACTGCTTGGCATTGCATTGGTTCAACACGAAACAACCTGTTGATGAGATGAATTATTCACTCTTCACTCGATTATTTTGTCATCTTGTACACACAAGCATACTCTAGTTAAGAATGAAAAATGTCTTTCATAAGACTGTTCAGCTCTGCCCCTGGCATGTTCTATTCAGTACAATGTTGTTATTTTTCTTTTAAATCTTCATGCTTCTTATTCCAAATGCAAAATAATCCAAGCTCCTTTGTGTTCTCATTCTGTAATTTATTCTTGAAGTTATTCCTCATGTTTTGTTTAAAATTTTTAGGTTTTTCTTTTTAAATGCAGGTGTGAGGCATATATAAGTTTTAATAAGGAGGGTTGATTTTTCCCACCTGACAAACATACCTTTAATTTTACAGGTATCAATAGACAGCTATGATTTGCTATATTGAAATTCACCTTACAGACAGCTTTTTAAAAAGCATGCTATTCTGCAAAATGCAACACCTGTTCAGACCAAGGGACTAAAAGGAGCAAAGGTATAAAAATTCCTCTTGTAGCACTATGAATGCTCTGATTAGTTGTCACTTTTCTAAATGTGATTTCCCCCCAATCATTACATTGCCAAGCGTCCAAATGGAGAATTATAATTCTGGACAGTGATGGAATGAATTGGGCTCTACAGATGCTGAGGCAGCCGGTTCACTATTAGATTTCAAAGGCAACATTCCCAAACCGATGCCTGAGGAGATGTGTTTTTATTTGGATAACAGAGAACTCGAGATGAATAAAATGATAGCTTCACAAGTACTATTCAGCACTACTATGTAAATAAGTAGCTTACCCAGCCAGACTTAGTGATAAACAAAGGAACATGTCAACTGACATTCAAACCCCATTACTGCATTAATGTAATCTTCCTAGGTATGAGGTGAAATAATTTCTATAAATGTGTATAGAGGCACAGAATAAAAAATCACCACATACAAATTTTCAATAATTTATCCTGCAACAATAGAATCCTCGAAAACACATGCTAACAGCATCTTATTCTTCTTGCAACGTTTTAGCTGTGTCCTTTATTTGAGCAACTAGAGATTTCTAATGACCTCTCATCACATCAGTCAGTGGTGGGACTGACCTCATTCAGCACAACCAGTTGTTCATAACTGAGTTTTGTGAACTGTGCTGCGCACTAGGTGCTTTCCATTGAAAGTGTCTTCTACATGATTCCCCAACGAGTCCCATCTGTTTCAGTTTTTCCATTCTTCCAGTAATGTGGTCATGCTCAGAGCTTCAGAATCTTGACAATATGATAAAGGTGGAGTGTTGCCATTATCATGTATAACAGCATGTCTGTGTTCTGGGTGGGAATCTGTCTGCTCTGAGATGCAGGGGTTACATGGCCTCCCTAACTAAGGATTAATGTTTGTGAATTTAAACCAATCACAGAGTTCAGTTATTATTTAAAGTAGTTGATTCTACTTACTGGTACCCATAGTGATTCCATTCTGTGGTCAAATTCTTACCCATCCGTTGTGAAATGAAGAAAAATAAGGTTAAGTCAGGGAGGTTCAATACCTGTAAGCTATTTTAATTCTGAAATTCCACTCCTTGGAGTCATTCTATGAAAGAGTGGAGGCTGTAGATGCTAACATGTTGGTGTTCAAATCCCTACTTGGATAAGCTAAGGATTCACAATTTAAGTCTGAAATATTCATTCCAATCCCAAAGAAAGGCAGTGCCAAAGAATGGTCAAACTACTGCACAATTGCACTCATCTCACACGCTAGCAAGGTAATGCTCAAAATTCCCCTAAACCAGGCTTCAACAGTATATGAACTGCGAACTCCCAGATGTTCAAGCTGAATTTAGAAAAGGCAGAGGAACCAGAGATCAAATTGCCAACGTCCACTGGATCATTGAAAAAGCCAGAGAGTTCCAGAAAAGCATCTACCTCTGCTTCATTAACTATGCCAAAGCCTTTGACTGTGTGGATCACAGCAAACTGTGGAAAATTCTTAAAGAGATAAGAATACCAGACCACCTAACCTGCCTCCTGAGAAATCTGTATGCAGGTCAAGAAGCAACAGTTAGAACTGGACATGGAACAACAGACTGGTTCCAAATCAGGAAAAGAGTATGTCAAGGCTGTATATTGTCATCCTGCTTATTTAACTTATATGTAGAGTACATCATGAGAAACACTGGGCTGGATGAAGCACAAGCTGAAGTCAAGATTGCCAGGAAAAATATCAATAACCTCAGATGGGCAGATGACACCATCCTTACGGCAGAAAGCAAAGAAGAACTGAAGAGCCTCTTGATGAAAGTGAAAGAGGAGAGTGAAAAAAAGTTGGCTTAAAGCTCAACATTCAGAAAACTAAGATCATGGCATCCGATCCCATCACTTTATGGCAAATAGATGGAAAAACAATGGAAACAGTGACAGACTCTATTTTCTTGGGCTCCAAAATCACTGCAGATGGTGACTTCAGCCATGAAATTAAAAGATGCTTACTCCTTGGAAGGAAAATTATGGCCAACCTAGACAGCATATTAAAAAGCAGAGATGTTACTTTGCCAACAAAGGTCCATCTAGTCAAAGCTATGGTTTTTCCAGTAGTCATGTATGGATGTGAGAGTTGGACTATAAAGAAAGCTGTTGTGCTAAAGAATTAATGCATTTGAACTGTGGTATTGGAGAAGACTCTTGCGAGTCCCTTGGACTACAAGGAGATCCAACCAGTCCAACCTAAAGGAAATCAGTCCTGAATATTCATTGGAAGGACTGATGATGAAGCTGAAACTCCGATACTTTGGCCACCTGATGTGAAGAGCTGACTAATTGGAAAAACCCTGAAGCTGGGAAAGATTGAAGGCAGGAGAAGGGGGATGGCAGAGGATGAGATGGTTGGATGGCATCACCAACTCAATAGACATGAGTTTGAGTAAACTCCGGGAGTTGGTGATGGACAGGGTGGCCTGGCATGCTTCAGTCCACGGGGTCGCAAAGAGTCGGACACGACTGGGATACTGAACTGACCTGAAGGATTAACAACTATGTGTCAACTCCACAACTATCTAGACTTTGCTGGTCTATAGAGTTCAAAATTTACTATCAAAAATGCTATTCAAAAATGTGTTGAGAAAATTATTCTTTGAATAAAATGTAAAAAATAATAAAGTTTCATATGTATTTCACAGTTAAATCCCAGATGGGGTAAATATCTAATTGTGAAAGCCATTGGAAAAACTAAGTAGTAAAATATTATCATCAGACTGAGGAAAACTTCTAAGTAAGACAGGAAACCCAGAAACCATAATGGAAAAAAAATGTGAAAGTACAGCTTTGACCTTAAGAGTTTTAGTTCTCAGGAAGTTTATTACCCAAGTCCCTTCAGTTTCAGCAGAAGTCAAAATTTTCACAATACAAAAATGTTTATTAAATATTAACACCCCTGCTCCTTCCCTGAATAGTATTCATGTTCAGTTGCTTCAGTTATGGCTGACTCTTTGAGACCCCATGGACCAAAGCCCACCAGGCCCCTCTGTCCATGGGATTTTCCCCAGCAAGAATACTGGAGTGGATTGCCACGTCCTTCTCCATGTGATTGATCTTCCCCATCCGGGGATCGAAACTTCCTGACCCAGGAATTGAACCCATGTCTCCTGTGTCTCCTGCATTGCAGGCGGATTCTTTACTGCTATGCCACCTGGGAAGCCCTTCCCTAACTAGTATACTAATACCTATTTCTACCCATTATGTCGGTGAACTAATTATTGTCTGATGTTGCAAACAGTGAATAAACAATTCAAAACAAACTGATTGCTAAGTGAAGTTACGAATCTTATAAATGTTTTAGGATTTTCACTTAAGTGATTATAGTGATGTTGGAGAATTATTTGAATCATAAGCAATGTTGCTGACAAATGATGATCCAGAAGACTCAGGGCAGTTAACAGCTACTTTAGAGGTTCGTAGGCAAAAGAATAAAACCCTCTAATATTTCTAAAAAATAGATCCTCTTTATGATCATAGTGGGAAAGCACTTATTCTGTGGAGGGCTTTTTAAAGGGCTAGAGTACAATCTGACTTACACCTAACCTACTATCAAGATAAAATAATTGTCTTTGGATGTTTTACAATTAGCTAATTGGGAGACTTCCCTGGTGGTCCAGTGATTAAGATTGTACTTCCTCTTGCAGGGAGCGAGGGTTTGATCCCTGGTCAGGGAACTAAGATCCCACTTGCCTCATGGTGTGGTGAAACAATAATGTTTTTTGTAATTGGCTAATTTTTAGAATTGAACTTAATATAAGAAAAATATCACCTTAATTCCTTGTCATCATTTTATTTTAAGGTTAAGACTAAATCAACTTAAAAACGTATTTTCCATGACATTTTGTTCTATTTTTAAAGTGAAGTCACTTTATTTAGACATTGTATCAGATCTCCTTGAGACCACCTATTCAAAAACGTACATGCTAATATATGGAGAGAGGAAGATAAACAAAGACTGGGGGAAAATATCGGAAGCACCCACTACTGGTAAAAAATTATTGTCTCTAATATAAAAAGAGCATCTACAAATTGATGTGTATAAGATAGACACCTCATATAAAATACCCATGAAGAGCATGAATTCAGAGACCAAATTATGAATTCAGAAGAAGAAATATAAATAAAGCTATGAAGAGATAGCTAACTTCACTAGTGTTCAAGAAACAGTAAATAAACTGAAGCAGCAAGCTAAGTTTCACCCATCAAATTGACAACAATGACAAAAACACTTTCATCACGTTTTGGCAAGAGTGTGAAAAAATAACAATTTTATTGGAGTGTGAAAATTTAGATTTCTTTTTGCTGACTCATTTGTAATCTCTGCTAAAATCTAAAATAAGTATATTACTTAATCTAACAATCCCGCATCTAGTACCCATTTTATATAATATCTTCCCAATCCAGGGTCGAACCCAGGTCTCCTACATCTCCTGCACTGAAGTCAGGTTCTCTACCTCTCGAGCCACTGGGGCTTCCCTAATATTAGACAAAATATATACAAATATGTATGCATTGTAGCATTATTTACAATGACAAATAAAAGAACTGACTAGAAAACTTCAGTAAATGTGGTGTATTCATACAATGGAATTTCAAAGTCTCATTAAGTCAATGAAAGATGATTTTTTAAAAAAATGTGAAAAAGTCCAGGAGCAAACAAATTTGTTCAGGATTATTCCACTGCTGTGAATATATAGGTTTAGCACACATGTACACACACACTTAATTTTTAATGTTAAAAATTAAGCATAGTACTCACCGAATTCTTAACAGTGATTATCTTTGGGAGATAGAATTGGTAGAGAAGGGGGTGATTCTCATTTCTTGCTTTGTATTTATTTTTTAATGGTATAATAACAGGTGAGTATGCTTTTCATGTGTTTTTCAGTATTTTTAAATAAAAGTTCATAAATAAGTGCAGTTGCTGAAAAAAGGCCTAGGACCTTATTTAAGGCTGCAGATGTTATCCACGGTGACTTCCATGGCTGAGAATACACTCACAGCCAAGATTCACATGCATGCCCTCCTGAGCACATGCCATTTCTCATCGTCTCATTCCATTATCTTCATTTGGGTCCCAGGGATCTGCAAAGATCGGTGTGTAAAAGTAAGGGAGTCTGTGAACTTGAAAGGGAAAAAAAAATCACATCTATACTTTTTCTAACCTCTAATCGAAATGTAGCCATTTCTAAAATTAAGGGGGGATAAATCTCAGAATTGTTAGTAGTACCTGCAACTTTGTTACCAGTAGAAATCATAGCTGTTTTCATATCTCACTGCAATTGTTAGAGACATCTCAAAACATTATTTATGAATGTCTCCATCCTCAAAATAAATCATTTCAGGCTCTCCATTATTAAAGATGTTGCTCTTTAGCACAGTGATAAAGAAGCACGTCCATTTGTGTACTGTGTGTGCTCAGTTGCTCAATCTTGTCCAACTCTTTGCGACCCCATGGACTGTAGCCCGCCAGGCTCTCCATGCATGGAGTTCTCCAGACAAGAACACTGGAGTAAGTTGCCATTCCCTTCTACAGGAGATCTTCCCAACCCAGGGACTGAACCCACGTCTCTTGCGTCTCTGGCATTGGCAGGTGGATTCTTTACCATTGCACCACCTGGGAAGCCATTACTATTTCACAAATACAATGTTTTTAAATACTGTTTTGATAACTATATATAGCATAACTGGCTTCCTTTGTAATCTGTGTGTGTGTGTGTGTGTGTGTGTGCATGTAAGCATTATTCAGAAAAGGAATCCATAGGACTCATCAGTCATCTCCCCCTCCCCCCCACCCCAGGGGCTATGGCTCAAATGTGAAGTGTTTAAGAGTCCCTTGAAGTGTATTGGATCTTTTGGAGAATGACACTGGAGTGTGGCAAATATGACACTAGACTGTAATTTTGAAGTTTGCTGCTTACTCTTTACATTCTGCCCAAGGATGGGTTTTAAGCCTTTTGAAAGCCTCTGCTCTGTGCCAGGTACTTTACCAAGTGCTGAGATGACGATTTCAGTGAACAGATAAGGAGCAGTTCAATGAGCTCACATGGAGCTTTTGTCCAGAGGAATGAGGAGGGCAGAAGGCAGATAGGAAGTTCAGTTGCTCAGTCGTGTCCGACTCTTTGCAACCTCATGGACTGCAGCACCTCAGGCTTCCTTGTCCATCACCAACTCCCAGAGCTTGCTTAAACTCATGTCCATTGAGTCGGTGATGCCCTCCAACCATCTCATCCTCTGTTGTCCCCTTCTCCTCCTGCCCTCAATCTTTCCCAGCATTAAGGTCTTTTCAAATGAGTCAGCTCTTTGCATCAGGTAGCCAAAGTATTGGAGTTTCAGCTTCAGCATCAGACCTTCCAAAGTACACCCAGGACTGATCTCCTTTAGGATGGACTGGTTGGATCTCCTTGCAGTCCAAGGGACTCTCAAGAGTCTTCTCCAACACCACACTTCAAAAGCATCAATTCTTCAGTGTGAAGCTTTCTTTCTAGTCCAGCTCTCACATCCATACATGACTACTGGAAGAACCATAGCTTTGACTAGATGAACCTTTGTCAGCAAAGTAATGTCTCTGCTTTTTAATATGCTGTCTAGGTTTGTCATAGCTTTTCTTCCAAGGAGCAAGCATCTTTTAATTTCATGGCTGCAGTTATCATCTGCAGTGATTTTGGAGCCCAAGAAAATAATTTAAATAGGAGATCAAATAAGTAATTACAGATAGAAATAAGATCTATGAGGAAAATAAAAGAGCATGGGTGGGCATTTAGATTCTGTTGTAAGTGCATCAGGAAGTTATTGTTATGTTTTAAACCAGGGGGAAAATTGATTGTAGGAGGATGAAACATGATGGTTTGTAATACTGAGACGGAGACGTGGAAATGGAGAAAACTAGGACGAACTGGATTACATTTGGTTGCTGACCAACAGTTTCCTCATTCCACTTAAGGAGTAGAACATCCATTCTAGAGACTGTAAAACCAATCCTCTCAAATCACTAGTATATTCTGTAGATTAGACGGTAAGATGCCTGAAGAGTAGCATTAAAACATGAATTCAAATGGGTCATTTGACATGATAGAGAGAGGCAAGAGGGTGGCTGAGTATAAGCTTAGGCTGACAGAATTCCTACAGAAGATGGACTCACATCTCCTTTGTAGATGCAAGGAAAACAAAAACATATTCTGTGAGAACAAACACGTTGACAAAGCATGCCATTCCAAACCACCGGAAAAAATTAGGGATCATATCACATTCAAAAAATTAAGGACAGAATGTCTTGGGCTAGAGCCATATTTTCAACAAAGGCACACATGACCACACTTGCAAGATGGAAGCCTGCTAACCAGTTCCTAGCAATGCTGGGCGTCTTTCATAACAAGGAGGCTCTCAGCTCCATGACACACAGCCCTCATCAGCAACAGCTGTGTGATCATTGTTGAGGCCTGGCAGCCTCAGCGTGTTGGCAAAGTGCCTTGTGCACTGATACTGCCAGAATTATCTACCAGGGATGTGATACAACAGCAATTATGCTGCTGCTTCTGTTGTCGTTAATGTTGCTGTTCCTATCGCTCCACTTATTGAGCGCCTACTCCATGCCTTCCAGTTTACTGGGAACTTTATATATATTGTCATATTTAATCCTCAGACAAGTCTCAGACTCATCATGTTACTGTCTGATGAGTTCAATGTATGTGTTGTTTGTGTTACATATATAACGGATGCATCGTATGAGTAAAAATTGGTCTATTAGACGTGTAGGACATTTCCATTGTTGTAGAAAGTTCTGTCTGACAGTACTGGATGTTAGATGCTTAGCCAAATATTCTATGTGTCCAATTCAGTAACTGCGTTAGTTATTGAGCTTTTGAAATGTGGCAAAGCCAATGAGGAACTAAATTCTGATGTTTATTTATTTAAATTATATTTAAATGTTTAAATTTTTTTGGACTTTCCTGGTGGTCCGGTGATTAAGAATCTGCCTGAAAACATAGGGGACATGGGTTCCACCCCTGGTCTGGGAAGATTCCACATACTATGGAGCAACTGAGCTCAGGCACCCCAACTACTCAGCCTACGCTCTATAGCCTGTGCTTCTGAACAAAAGAACCCACTGCAATGAGAAGCCCTCACACCACAACCAGAGAGTAGTCCCCACTTGCCACGACTAGAGAAAGCCCGAGTGCAGCAGCAAAGACCCAGCACAGCCAAATAAATAAATACAATTAAATTTTTTTTTTAATTTTAAGTTTATGTAAATATACATTTAAATAGCCAATGTGGTTAGTGGCTGCCATACTGGACAGCACAGTTCTAATACCAAGTTCATGTAGCTAGCAAATATCAGAAGTAGGGATTCAATCCTGGGATTATCTGGTTCCAAAGTCATGCTTTAAAAATGAGTAGTAATTCTTGCTGATGTTTGACAGAAAACAACAAAATTCTGTAAAGCAATTATCTTTCAATTTAAATAAATAAATTTTAAAAAATGAATAATAAGTGGGCACCCTAAAGGATGCTATCATTTTGCACCATGAGAGCATTTCAGTGAGTGCTTAAACAGCTGCTTTCTGCTCTGGGAGCCTAAATTCTGGTGCCTTGGTAATCTGTCCTGAATGTGCTGTACTCACAGGCAGTTTCATCTGCTCTGGACACTTTGATATTGTTAATAGAGCCCCCTGGTTATGTCCATCAAGCTAATCAAATGTGAAGGTAGGAAGTAAAGCTAAAAGAGAAACTATTGGTACTGGATATTTTCTATTTGTCCCCTGATCTACACCCTGCTGTTCTTCCCTTGGCTCTGGGTCCAGAGGCCTGACAGTCTATGGGCTGTTTAACAGGGCTTCCTTGTTCTGTGGCTTCTGGTTGCGTTGAGCCAATGGAAGCCTCTACTCAGAACCTAAAGGGTAGGGAGAGAAAGAGATCCAAGTCTGTATTCCTCTCAGCTTTCTCTGCCAGGCCATTGTTCAGCAGTGGCTATATAATTTTACTTGAGGGCACAGCTCCTAGGGAGTGCATCTCTGCTCAGATGCAGGTGTCATTGGGATCCAGTAATCACTCCTATTTCCCCCTCAGTTAAAACTCATAACAGCTTCCCACTGATGCTAGCCTTCTGGTGCTTCACTGAATCTTGTTGGTTTTCCTTAACCCTGCCCACACTTTTGCAAACAATTTCCTTACTAAACTCCTTTCTGCCAACCCTTTTGAATGTCAGGTTCCTCTGTCCTCCACCATCTCCTGGAGTTTGCTCAAATTCATGGCCCTTGAATCAGTGATACTATCTAACCATCTCATCCTCTGCTGCCCTTTTATCCTTTTGCTTTCAATCTTTCCCAGCATCACGGTCTTTTCCAGTGAGTCGGTTCTTTGCATCAGGTGGCCAAAGTATTGGAGCTTCAGCTTCAGCGACAGTCCTTCCAATGAATTCAGTTCAGTTCAGTTCAGTCACTCAGTCGTGTCCGACTCTTTGCGACCCCATGAATCGCAGCACGCCAGGCCTCCCTGTCCATCACCAAATCCCGGAGCTCACTCAGACTCAGGTCCATCGAGTCAGTGGTGCCATCCAGCCATCTCATCCTCTGTCTTCCCCTTCTCCTCCTGCCCCCAATCCCTCCCAGCATCAGTCTTTTCCAATGAGTCAACTTTTCACATGAGGTGGCCAAAGTACTGGAGTTTCAGCTTTAGCATCATTCCTTCCAAGGAAATCCCAGGGTTGATCTCCTTCAGAATGGACTACTGGTTGGATCTCCTTGCAGTCCAAGGGACTCTCAAGAGTCTTCTCCAACACCACAGTTCAAAAGCATCAATTCTTTGGGGCTCAGCTTTCTTCACAGTCCAACTCTCACATCCATACATGACCACAGGAAAAACCATAGCCTTGACTAGACGGACCTTAGTCGGCAAAGTAATGTCTCTGCTTTTGAATATACTATCTAAGTTGGTCATAACTTTTCTTCCAATGAATATTCAGAGTTAATTTCCTTTAGAATAGACTGGCTTGATCTCCGTGTTGCCCAAGGGACTCCAAAGAGTCTTCAACAGCACCATAATTAAAAAGCATCAATCTTTTGGCACTCAACCTTCATTATGGTCCAAATCTCACATCTGCATGTAACTACTGGAAAAACCATAACTTTGATTATAATGGACCTTTTGTTGGCAGTGATGTGTCTGCTTTTTAATATGCTGTCTAGGTTTGTCATAGCGTTCCTTCCAAGGAGCAAGCATCTTTTAATTTCATGGCTTCAGTCACCATCTGCAGCTGTTTTGGAGCCCAAGAAGGTAATATGTCACTGCTTCCACTTTTTCCCTTCTGTTTGCCATGAAGTGTTGGGACCAGATGCCATGCTGTTAGCCTTAGAATGTTGAGATTTAAGCCAGCTTTTTTCTCTCTCTTCTTTTACCCTCATCAAGAGGCTCTTTAGTTCCTCTTCACTTTCTACCATTAGAGTGTTATCATCTACATATCTGGGAGAAGGAAATGGCAACCCACTCCAGTATTCTTGCCTGGAGAATCCTGTGGACAGAGGAGTTTGGAGGACTGCTGTCCATACGGCCGCACAAAGTCAGACACAACTGAAGTTAACTTAGCATGCATGCATGCATTGGAGAAGGAAAATGGCAACCCACTCCAGTATTCTTGCCTGGAGAATCCCAGGGACAGAGGAGCCTGGTGGGCTGCCGTCTATGAGGTCCCAGAGTCGGACAAGACTGAAGCAACTTAGCAGCAGCAGCAGCAGCAGCATCTACATATCTGAGGTTGTTGATATTTCTCCTGGAAATTTTGATTCCTGAATTTTTGATCAAAAAAGCAAGAGAGTTCCAGAAAAACATCTATTTCTGCTTTATTAACTATGCCAAAGCCTTTGACTGTGTGGATCACAATAAACTGTGGAAAATTCTGAAAGAGATGGGAATACCAGACCACCTGACCTGCCTCTTGAGAAATCTATATGCAGGCCAGGAAACAACAGTTAGAACTGGACATGGAACAACAGACTGGTTCCAAATAGGAAAAGGAGTATGTCAAGGCTGTATATTGTCACCCTGCTTATTTATCTTATATGCAGAGTACATCATGAGAAACTCTGAGCTGGAAGAAACACAAGCTGGAATCAAGATTGCTGGGAGAAATATCAATAACCTCAGATATGCAGATGACACCACCCTTATGGCAGAAAGTGAACAGGAACTAAAAAGCCTCTTGATGAAAGTGAAAGTGGAGAGTGAAAAAGTTGACTTAAAGCTCAACATTCAGAAAACAAAGATCATGGCATCTGGTCCCATCACTTCATGGGAAATAGATGGTGAAACAGTGGAAACAGTGTCAGACTTTATTATTTTGGGCTCCAAAATCACTGCAGATGGTGAGTGCAGCCATGAAATTAAAAGACACTTACTCCTTGGAAAAAAAGTTATGACCAACCTAGATAGCATATTCAAAAGCAGAGACATTACTTTGCCAAGGCTAGTCAAGGCTATGGTTTTTCCTGTGGTCATGTATGGATGTGAGAGTTGGACTGTGAAGAAAGCTGAGCCCCAAAGAACTGATGCTTTTGAACTGTGGTGTTGGAGAAGACTCTTGAGAGTCCCTTGGACTGCAAGAATATCCAACCAGTCCATTCTGAAGGAGATGAGCCCTGGGATTTCCTTGGAAGGAATGATGCTAAAGCTGAAACTCCAGTACTTTGGCCACCTCATGCAAAGAGTTGACTCATTGGAAAAGACTCTGATGCTGGGAGGGATTGAGGGCAGGAGGAGAAGGGGACAACAGAAGATGAGATGGCTGGATGGCATCACTGACTCGATGGACCTGAGTCTGAGTGAGCTCCGGGAGTTGGTGATGGACAGGGAGGCCTGGCATGCTGCGATTCATGGGGTTGCAAAGAGTCGGACACGACTGAGCGACTGAACTGAGCTGCGCTTCATCTAGCCTGGCATTGTACATGATGTACTCTGCATGTAAGTTAAATAAGGAGAGTGATGATATATAGTCTTGTCATATTCCTTTCCCAATTTTGAACCCGGCTGTTGTTCAATGTCCAGTTCTAACTTTTGCTTCTTGACCCGCATAGAGGTTTCTCAGGAGACAGGAAAGGTGGTCTGGTATTCCCATCTCTTGAAGAATTTTTCATAGTTTGCTGTGATCCATACAGTCATAGACTTTAAAGTAGTCAATGAAGCAGAAGTAGATGTTTTTCTGAAACTCCCTTGCTTTCTTCATGATCCAAGAATGTTGACAGTTTACTCTCTGGTTCCTCTGCCTTTTCTAAATCCAGGTTGTACATCTGTAAGTTCTCAGTTCACATACTATTAAAGCCTATCTTGAATGATTTTGAGCATTACCTTGCCAGCATGAGAAATGAGTGCAATTGTCCAGTAGTTTGAACATTCTTTGGCATTGCCCTTCTTTGGGATGAATGAGAACTGACCTTTTCCAGTCCTGTGACTGCTGCTGAGTTTTCCAAATTTGCTGACATATTGAGCACAGCACTTTAATAGCATCATCTTTTAGGATTTTTAAATAGCTCATGGAATTCCATCACCTCCTCTAGCTTTGTTCACAGTAATTCTTCCTAAGGCCCACTTGACTTCATACTCCAGGATGTCTGGGTCTAGGTGAGTGATCACACCATCATGGTTTTCCAAGTCATTAAGACCTTTCTTGTATATGTCCATCAAAAGACATATGATTAGATTAGAGTACTTGTTTTATTAGGAAAACTATATAGTCATTAAAAAGAATGAAGACTCTCTTGAAATACCAAAATGGAAAGATATCTGTGACATACCTTTGAGTGGAAAAAAAAAATGTGTCAAACTGTACATAACATAAATTGCAATATTTCTAAAAATAAATGAGAATTCATGTGTGTAGGTACAAATATATTGAGTACCTACTATGTGTCAGGCATTGTTCTACGCTCTAGGGATTTAGCAGGAGTCAAAACAGACAAAAATCCCTGTCCTTGTGGGGCTTGCCCTCCGTTGGAGGGAAGGCAGACAATGAAGGAAATTAGCCAAACATATAGTATGTTAAGAGTATAAAGAGCGTTAAGTATGCAGAAAAGGGGGTAGAGAGTGTTGGAGAGTATGGTTAAGGAAAGGCTCACTGAGCGGTGACATTTAAGTAATGACCTGATGTGGATGAGAGGACATAACTGGGAAAAGACTATTCCGGTAGAGGAAATAGGAAGTGCAAAGGCCCAGGGGTCAGGGCTAGGGTTAGGAGCACACTTCAGTGTGCCTGAGGTCTTAGAGAAGGGGTTGAGGAGGGCAGAGTGGCTGAAGCAGAGTGAGTTGAGGAGGAGATTTGTAGGAAAAGAACTTAGATATTTATTTAACTATATGTGTTTATATGTGGCTCTTAGAAGGTCTAAAAGTACCCACCAAACTCTTCACAGTAGTTGTTTCTGGGGAACGGGGGAAAAATTACTTCTTTTGGAAAAAGCAGTCAGATTGTTTTTTAATTGAATTATAGTCGATTTACAGTTTTTTGCTCGTTTCAGGGGTATAGCAAAGTGATTCAGTTAGTTTTATCTATCTATATTTATATATATTTTCAGATTCTTTTCCCTTATAAGTTATTACAAAATATTGAATATATTTCCCTATATTATACAGTAGGTCCTAGAGATTTCAGTTTTATATACTGATGTATTTTTTAAAATCTTAACATAGATAGGGCTGGCTCTTAACATTTTAAACCCACTTGATTTTTGAAAGAAGAATCAGAAAACAAAAGACCATAGAGAGACTTCATATTTGCCAAAAAATTAAAAATAACTCTCCAAAAGCAACAGTATTTCCACAGAAAGTGACTCAAGACATTTTTGATCAAAATTACACATTGATATTTCAGGATTATTCTGAGTGTTAACCTCAGTGCAGAGAGTTCCATTTCAAGTGCCTGCTCTGCCAATGACAGCCCCACAGCAATTACTTACATCCCTTGTCTTCCTAAATGCTGTAGCCTCTACAGTGGATTTGCATTTATTTCTACTGAATTTAGGGAATTTGTATATGAGAATATTATGAGATGTCACCATTGTGATTCATTAAGCAAACTAATAGCCTTAATAAAAGCTAAGGATGCCCTGAAGCAAGTTGTTAGAAGAAATTGGCCGAAACAACTTGTTAGAGTCTTCATTCAGTGTGTAATTGCATATTCAACAGAAGTCCTTCTGGGTTCCCACTGAGATAAAACGGCAAAGCTCACTTCAACTGACCTCCATAAGATTAAATCGAGATTTCATTCCCTTACTCTTTGCTCTTTTTTATGAGAATAGATATTTTTTTCAGGAACTGTAGGATCTCTTCCTTCTTCCCTCACTGCCTTTTTTTTTTCCTCTTTCCGTCTTTACCCTCATTTTTCCCCTTTGCTGCATACGTGGCACATTTCTCTCCTTCCTTCCAATCCCAGATGGCACCTCTCTCATGTTTGGGCCCTCTCCTGTCTCCCTCTGTTTCCTTTTTCCCATGTATCTTTTTGTTTAATTCATATCAAATGTTCATAACAGGAAGTTGAAGTATAATAGGATTTTTACTTTTTCATCTTCTTTCTTTACAAAAAAAAGATTGGGAAAACACTGTAAAATACAAATAAAGTGCTTTTCGCTTATTATTATTTTTTTAACATGAAGGAATATGAAGGTTTGCCCAGATGGGTTTCTATCACTGTAACTGAGGGCAAGATGTGCACTGGACAAGGATGAGACTGTGGCTAACTCACCAGGGTGTTTGTTCTGCTGACTAACAGGAAGGCACTAATTAAGAGAGAACTTTTAGAAGAAAACTGATATTGGATACCTGTGGTGCCGATTTCCATTCCTGTGCCCTTAAAAGGTACTGCCAACCAGTCACTGTCTTGCCCCTTCAGGGGTGCAATTTCAAGCTCCTTCTCAACACAGCAGTTCAGGCAGCCATTCATTGGCATTAAGGGTGAAGGCTTCCCTGGTGGCTCAAACGGTAAAGCATCTGCCTGCAACATGGGAGACCGGGGTTCGATTCCTGGGTTGGGAAGATCCCCTGGAGAAGGAAATGGCAATCCACTCCAGCACTCTTGCCTGGAAAATCCCATGGACGGAGGAGCCTGATAGGCTACAGTCCATGAGGTCACAAAGAGTCGGACACGACTGAGCGACTTCACTTTCACTTTAGTTATCATTCTGCATTGGAAGCATCTCTTTGACGGTCATCTGACCCTGAGCCTGGGCTGTACCACTTCTCCAGAACCACAAGGTTAAGATGGAAGCAGTAAGTCTCCTTGGCCTTGGGGAATTGCATCAGAGTTCTCTCTTGGATGAGCTGGTCAGGGCTTTGACTCAAGACACCAAAATATAATGAATAAAATTTTTAAAGATTCTGTAGTTTTTCCTTTTCTATTACTGACTCCGTAGCTATAGGGAAGAGATTCTTTTGGCCATATACAGACCCTTCAGTAGCTGATGTACTGCACGGAAGGAACCAGAGAGCAGAAGTCAAGGGCAGGTTGTCCATGGCTCAAGTTCCCTGTCTCCTCCTCTGCTTCCCCCCTCCCATCCACAGTCTGCTTTGAAATACCCCGGGTTACTCCAGACTATGTTTGTGTTGCCCTAGATCAAGATTCCTGGGAGAAATACAGAAAGTGAAGAGGAACTAAAGAGCCTCTTGATGAAGGTGAAAGCAGAGCGTGAAAAGGCTGGCTTAAAACTCAACATTCAAAAAACGAACATCCTGATATCTGGTCCCATCGCTTCATGGCAAATAGATGGGGGAAAAAATGGAAACAGTGACAGACTTTACTTGCTTGGTCTCCAAAATCTCACTGTGGATGTTGACTGTAGCCATGAAATTAGAAGACTCTTGCTCCCTGGGAGAAAAACTATGACAAACCTAGACAACATATTAAAAAGCAGAAACATCACCTTGCTGACAAAGGTCCCTATAGTCAAAGCTATTGTTTTTTCCAGTAGTCATGTACGAATGTGAGAGTTGGACCATAAGGAAGGTTGAGCGCTGAACAATTGATGCTTTTGAATCGTGGTGCTGGAGAAGAAGTCCCTTGGACAGCAAGGAGATCAAACTAGTCAATCCTAAAGGAAATCAGTCCTGAATATTCATTGGAAAGACTGATGCTGAAGTTGACGTTCCAATACTTTGGACACCCGATGCGAAGAGCTGACGCATTTGAAAAGACCCTGATGCTGGGAAAGACTGAGGTCAGGAGAAGAAGGGAGCAAGATGATGACATGGCTGGATGGCATCACTGACTCAATGGCCATAAATTTGAGCAAACTTCAGGAGATAGTGAAGGACAGGGAAGCCTGGTGTGCTGTAGTCCGTGATGTCACAAAGAGTCAGACATGACTGAGCAACTGAACAACAAGATCCCAGTTATTGTTAAATGTATCTCTAGAGTTGCTTGGTCTTTTTCCTTTTTCTTTCTTTTTCCCTACTAGATAATGGAACTAGTCTCACTACATTGCATATGTGCTAAGTCACTTCAGTTGTGTCCGACTCTGTGCAACACTATGGACTGAAGCCTGCTAGGCTCCCCTGTCCATGGGATTCTCCAGACAAGAATACTGAAGTGGATTGCCATGCCCTACTCTATGGGATCTTCCCAACCCAGGGATTGAACCTGCGTCTGTTGCGTCTCCTGCACTGGCAGGTGGCTTCTTTCCCACTAGCGCCACCTCGCTACATTAGTACCTCTTTTCAGTGTGACTTGGGGATGTCTGAGAGGTAAAGCACAGTTTGAAAATATGAATTAGAAGCCCTAAAAATACGTCTCTCTTTAACCTAGTGCTTCCAATTCTATAACCAATTAGAGAAACAAAATTTTAACCACACACACACAAGTTATTCATCTGAGCATTGTTTACAACGGAGAAAATAGGAAGCAATCTAAATCTTGATTATTAATGAATATTTCCTGTGGAGTACCACAGGAAAACTTAACCCCATGACCTATTTATTATCCTTGTACTATACTGTGAAGCTTTAAAACTTAGAGTAAAATTGCAAACAGTAAAAATTCTGTCATCTGTTTTCAAAAGCACTGAATAGGAAACAACTAAAAACATTGATACATAGCATCAAAATATTACCAGTGGTATTTCTGAGGGGTGAGCTTATGTATTGCTTTTATTTTCTCTCTTTTGCTTGTCGATAAGTGGGTTCTATATTTTTCGAAACGAATCTAAAACATTTGAAATATAAATAAAATACAATAAAAACGTTATTCATTTTAATGAAAACCTTTTCATTGGGGATTACATTAAGTGGGGCAGAATACTGAGAATGCTCAGAGTGTTATGGTGCAATATTAATACATTTATTTCATCTTTGAGTTCTGTAGTTCTCACCACGGTACTTTGGAAGGAAGAGGAACACTGGAGTTGCCCCTTATTAATAAAGGGTTGCTTGTTTCAACTCTATATCTTTGATTGATTTATGAGATAGGGATGGTTTTGTTTATTCTTATTGCTACCAAATATAACAATATTGCAACACCCATTGAACAGGTGGTTTTGAGGAAGGAATGAACCTGAAATTAGAAAGTCCTTTTTGGACAGTGTGATTCTGTACAGACACACAGTGCTACTAAGGTACCATCATATAGTCTAAACTCTTCACTGGTGGGATATTTAAACTGGTTCTTTTGTAATCATGGATGCCCAACGCCATCTGAGTAAGGAATAGAACAACCACTTCAGATACACATTACTAACTGTTTCTTGTGCTCCACGTCTCCTCTCAAACTTAAATTAGCATGTTCAATTGACTGTGTCTTTCTTCTGAGTGAAAACAGCACAGGGTCAAAACAGTTCAGAATAAAAAGTAGAATGCTAACAAATCCCAAAAGATCTGTTAGTTTAGTGCAGTTGTTTCAATGTGTTTCCTACCAGCTACAGCAGCGACACTCAGGGCCACCTCGTGACTTTTGAGGGCAAGGGACCCTATTGCCCTCATATGCCCATCCCTTCATTAAATTAATACATAGATAAATAGGACTTCCTTGGTGATCCAGTGGTTGGGAATCCGCCTGCCAATTCAGGGGACACAGGTTCGATTCCTCTTCCAGGAAGGTGGCACATGCCTCTGAGCAACTAATCTCCTGTGCCACAACTACCGAGCCCACACCTAGAGCCTGTGCTCCACGACAGAAGCCACCACAACAAGAAGGCTGCACACCACAGCTAAAGAGTAGCCCCCGCCCTCGCTGCACCTAGAGGAAGCCCACCTGTCTCAAGGAAGATGCAGCACAGCCAAAAATAAATAACAACTTTTAATAAATAAATAATTTTTTAATAAACTCTTAAGAGTCCCTTGGACAGCAAGGAGATCAAACTAGTCATTCCTAAAGGAAATCAGTTCTGAATATTCATTGGAAGGACTGATGCTAAAGCTGAAGCTCCAATACTTTGGTCACCTGATGCAAAGAACTGACTCACTGGAAAAGATCCTGATGCTGGGAAAGATTGAAGGCAGGAGGATAAGGGGGCAACAGAAGATATGATTGGATGGCATCAGTGACTCAATGGACATGAGTCTGAGCAAGCTCCGGGACTTGGTGATGGACAGGGAAGCTTGGTGTGCTGCAGTCCATGGGGTTGCAAAGAGTTGAACACAACTGAGCGACTGAACTGACTCAACTGAGTAAATAAACACAATTTTTTTTAAAAAGATACATAAATAAGAGGGAATATTTTCAGACTTCATTGATGTAAAGATGAATATAGTCCAGCTTGGATTCATCATTGTATATTGTTATTTTCTTTTTAAGAGTGGAGTTTGGGGGAGAATGGATATACATGTTTGGCTGAGTTCCTTTCCTATTCACCTGAAACTATCACAACATTGTTAATCAGCTATACTCCAATACAAAATGAAAAGCTTTTAAAAAATGAATTTTAAAAAGTGCTTTTCATGGGCCTCTGAAAAGTAAAGTGAGCCACAGGCCCTCTGCCTACTGTGCCTACTGAAGAAGTTGGTCCTGGCATCACCTGGAAACATGTAAATAAAAATTCTTGGTCTTACCCTTGAGTTAATGACCAGAAACTCAGCAGCGTATGTTTTGACATGACTTCCAGGATATTCCAAACTACACTCAAGTTTGAGAACACCTGGTTTAGACAATTGAAAGCAGGATAGCTTGAACCTTACTCTGTAGAAGCTAAAAATTCCCCTTATCAGGTCCAATTTTACTGCCAGGTGAAGCAAATGATCTCCACCATCACAGGTCTGTTTTTAGAGGTCAGGATGGACAGTCATCATTTGACTATTTGTCAAATTTGGCTTTACCCCATAGACAATGTTTAAAGCCTTGAAAAGCAACATCTTAAAAAGGACCAAACCAGTCAGACTTTAAATGGTTTTATACTTAGGAATTTTATCTTGGGAAGAAAAAGTCATATGCCTTTGTATATATGTATTATTATCTATATACTGTGATACATGCTTTTAAAAAATCACTACACTACGCCAAGCCATGCAATAAAAATCACAGGCAATAAGAAGTTGGACTCGTTGTCAGTGACACATTATAAAAAGAGAGAATTCCCTGACAGTCCAGTGGTTAGGACTTGGTGCTTTCACTGCTGGGGGCCTGGGTTCTCTCCCCGGTCAGAGAACGAAGATCCCACGAGCCACACGGCATGGCCCAATAAAGAGAGAGAGAGAAAAGGACCTAATAAAAGCAGTAATACATTTCCCCCCCATCCAAAATAGTTAATAAATGCACAAATACTACAGCGCTCATGGCATTTTGTCTTGAAAGGGGTTGAAGTTTGAAGTGATCATCAAAAGAATTGTAGCTTGTGAGTTATTGTGAAGTAGTGGAGAGTGATCTGAAATGTGACAGCAAGTGGTAACACTAGGTTTGGATGACTGTAGCTCACAAGTGGATAGTAATAGCTGGTAAATGTTGGAGGTGTGTGCGTGCACTTTATGTATTCGTATGTAGCTTAGTCCATCTGGGTACAGTTTTCTGCATTCACGTAGTGTTTCTCTCATGTGAAACTGTACCTAAGCAAATGCAAAATTTGCATTATGCTCAAATTATTCCCTAATGGAACAAATTCATATTCTCAAACACGCATTATAGCAGATTGTTGTCAGTGACACATTATAAAAAGAGGGAATTTTGACTCTGTATGTGTGTATCATGTTATAGTTCCACATATAAGTTTCATAAGCAAGTGTTATTCCTGCATCTGAGAGCTGACTTTGTATGTCCTATGAGTTTAGTGTTATTGTTGTCTATACAACATTAAGCATGAATGGACAAGTAAGAGACAGTGTGTGTGTATGTTTATTTATGCTAATGTACAATGAATCATTTTAGGAGTAATAGTGCATTACTCAAATGTGATTCCAGGAAAATTAATTTGTGTATCAATCCAAAACATTTTGATTGTGAGTTTGATCGATATTTATATTTATTAATTCTAAGGAGTGACTGGCCATTAGATTAGCTTTTTTCTTAATCGTCCACACTGGAAAAAAATGGGGAATGAAATCACACTTTTATTTGTGATTAAAAATCGAAACATAAGCTTTGTGATACATAAAAATATATGTTTCTAGGTTTTCAGATTCTGATACCAACCGTGGCATTTAAATTTTCCCACAACAATTGTGTTAAAGAATTAAATACAGGCAGCCCTTACTTTCCATGGTTTTGATACGCACATATTTCAGTTACCATGGTCTAGTTAAATAACACCAGTCCCCCAATGCTTTGGTTCAAATTTTAGTTACCATGGTATTCTAGCTGTGAGTAATTATATAAAGTTCAAACTTCACCAGTAGCTCCTCAGTCTGAAAATCACTGTGTGAATAACAGATTCATATCACGATCAGTGACTAAGCCTGTCACTTTTTCTAATTGATCATATTATTGACCCTCAAACATTTGTTATTTAGTTCTCATCTAGACAGCAAAGCACATAGTCATGATACCTCCTTCTCTCCCAGTGATAAACCCAAACGAGCATTTTACAAAAACAAACGATTGAAAGAGGGAATTGGCCAACGAGGTGATGGAAATGTAACAAAGAAACAGTTTTATTCACTGGATGTGAACTTTGACCTTATTTAGGAAATAGAGTTATAGAAGAAATTAGCTGACTCTGAGAAGGTTGATACCACTGCAGTGGAAGAGTCTCTAAAGATCTAGGTAGGATTTGGTGAAGGCTTCCCCAGTGGCTCAGTGGTAAAGAATCCACCTGCAATGCAGGAGAAGCAGGTTTGGTCCCTGGCTCAGGAATATATCCTGGAAGAGGGCATGGCAACCCACTCCAGCATTCTTGACGGGAGAATCCCATGGACAGGGGAGACAGGTAGGCTGCAGTCTATGGAGTCACAAAGAGTCAGACATGACTGAAGCAACTAAGCACAGCACAGCCCAGAATTTAGTGTAGCTAATTTATCAACATAAATTGGAAAAGGGGTTGGGACAGAAGAATGAAGATGTCCCAGAGGACGAAACACCAGCAAACATCTTCATATTACAGAAACTATCAGAGATATTTCACTACAAAAGATAAAATATTGGAAGCTAAGGAGAACTTCAAAAGGTGTGTAACAATTTTTTATTTGTAGCATACCAGGCTCTTCTGTCCATGGGATTTCCCAGGCAATAATACTGGAGTGGGTTGCCATTTCCTCCTCCAGAGGCTCTTCCCAACCCAGGGATCGAACCCGAGTCTCCTACTTGGCAGGCAGATTCTTTACACTGAGCCACCTGGAAAGTCCCAATTAGCTAAGGCATAGAAATGATGTTTGCTCCATATAATAAGTTATCTGAAGAGAATATGAGAAGTACTGCTCAAACGACTCTTGATATGTTGTTTTTACAAAGAAATAAAATGCCTTAGTTCCAACGTTTCTAATGTTTTAAATTATACTATAAATATTAACTTTACTGCTTTTTAAATTATCTTTTACATTTATAACCAGTAAACTTCAGTTCAGTTGAGTTCAGTAGCTCAGTCATGCCCAACTCTGCCACCCCATGGACCGTAGCACGCCAGGCCTCCCTGTCCATCACCGACTCCCGGAGTTCACCCAAACTCACGTCCATCGAGTCAGTGATGCCATCCAGCCATCTCACCCTCTGTCGTCCCCTTCTCCTCCTGCCCCCAATCCCTCCCAGCATCAGAGTCTTTTCCAATGAGTCAACTCTTCGCATGAGGTAGCCAAAGTATGGAGTTTCAGCTTCAGCATCAGTCCTTCCAATGAACACCCAGGACTGATTTCCTTTAGGATGGACTGGTTGGATCTCCTTGCAGTCCAAGGGACTCTCAAGACTCTTCTCCAACACCACAGTTCAAAAGCATCAATTCTTTGGGGCTCAGCTTTCTTCACAGTCCAGCTTTCACATCCATACATGACCACTGGAAAAACCATAGCCTTGACTTAGAAAGCTTAATGTTATGTTACTAGTAACATTAGCAATAATGTTAATATTTCAACAAACAACTTTAAAGGTCACATAACAATAATAATTTCTTAGTTGATTTTTAAGATAGCTTTGCACATTTCAGCTTGCCTCTAATTTTTACCATCCGGCAGTGTGTGAAATGAGGAGTGACTGTATAACCCATGGAAGATGTGAACTTGCAGTTATCTCTGGACTATCGACAAGAACAATAAATGTGTGTTAAGAAGAGGTTCATTGTTTTTAGAACACTAGGTAATTTTGTGTTGTCTATTGCCAAAAAAAAAATCCATCCAGATTTAGTGGTCTCAGACTTCCCTGATGGACCAGTGGCAAAAAATCCCCCTGTAAATGCAGGGGACACAGGTTTCATCCCTAGTCTAGGAAGATCCCACGTGCTGTAGAGCAACTAAGCCTGTGCGCCACAACTATTGAACCCAAGTGCTCTAGAACCCGGGAGTCACAACTGCTGAGCCCAAGTGCCCTAGAGCCCCGGGTCCACAACAAGAGAATCTACTGCAATGAGAAACCCGAGCACCGCAACCAGAGAAGAGCCCTTGCTTGCTGCACCGTGGAAAGCTCGTGCACGACAATGAAGACCCAGTGCAGCCAATCAGTCAATCGATCAATAAAAGATTCTCTCTCAGGGCATAGCTGTACCGATAACAAAATTACTGATATCATTGGCATACAATTACTTGTTTAACCCATATCTAAGGTAACAATTACACATGTGTTCTGATCCCACCTGAAGTCCTCTAAGGCAATCAGTTATTTTGGTGGAACAGGAGAGAGCAAGTGACTGAAGAAAGATGTCTAGTTTCTGAATTCTGTCCCATCAGCTATGAGATGTCCTAGCACCAAGCTAACCAATGTTCACTGAATTTTAGGCTAAAAACCTGTATTTCAAATAAATATCTTAGTAACATGTTCCACAATTTATAGATCATTCTTACCACTTGTGAATAATCATGTCTCATATAGATAAGAGAGAAATGTTTAACATCTCCTTTGCAATAGGATACTGTATCGTAATTGCCAAAAGGAAAAAGAATTAAGGAAAAATAATGGCTTTAGGTTAGTAATTCTTTATGGTTGTTTTGTAAATCATTACTAATTTACCTTGGGCTGAGCTCATTTCAAGAAAAGTACTACCAATAGGTGCTTTATGCATTATCTTCTTAATAACTACCTTCTCTGCCTATGTGTATAATTTAGAGATAAAAGTGTTTCCCTTTAATCAGATGACCAGCTTCAACTTTAATCAGTTGTATTAAGTAGGATTTTTAAATAAGTTATTAATTAGATTTACACACAACTGCTATCCTGGGTATTTCACATTACAGGATCAGTTCAGTTCAGTTCAGTCACTCAGTTGTGTCCGATTCTTTGCCACCCCATGGACCACAGCACGCCAGGCCTTCTTGTCCATCAACAAATAACTCATGTCCATTGCATCAGTGATGCCATCCAACCATCTCATCCTCTGTCGTCCCCTTCTCCTCCTGCCTTAGTTCTTTCCCAGCATCAGGGTCTTTTCAAATGAGTCATCTCTTTGCAATAGGTGGCCAAAGTATTGGAGTTTCAGCTTCAGCATCAGTCCTTCCAATGAACACTCAGGACTGATCTCCTTTAGGATAGGGTGGTTGGATCTCTCTGCAGTCCAAGGGACTCTCAAGAGTCTTCTCCAGCACCACAGTTCAAAAGCATCAATTCTTCGGCGCTCAGCCTTCTTCACAGTCCAACTCACATCCATACATGACTACTGGAAAAATCATAGCCTTGACTAGATGGACCTTAGTCGGCAAAGTAATGTCTCTGCTTTTGAATATACTATCTAGGTTGGTCATAACTTTCCTTCCAAAGAGTAAGTGTCTTTAAATTTCATGGCTGCACTCACCATCTGCAGTGATTTTGGAGCCCCCAAAAATAAAGTCTGACACTGTTTCCATTGTTTCTCCATCTATTTGCCATGAAGTGATGGGACCAGATGCCATGATCTTCGTTTTCTGAATGTTGAGTTTTAAGCCAACTTTTTTGCTCTCCTCTTTCACTTTCATCAAGAGGCTCTTTAGTTCCTCTTCACTTTCTGCCATAAAGGTGGTGTCATCTGCATATCTGAGGTTATTGATATTTCTCCCAGCAATCTTGATTCCAGCTTGTGCTTCATCCAGCCCAACGTCTCTCATGATGTACTCTGAATATACGTTAAATAAGCAGGGTGACAATATACAGCCTTGACGTACTCCTTTTCCTATTTGGAACTGGTCTGTTGTTTCATGTCCAGTTCTAACTGTTGCTTCCTGACCTGCATACAGGTTTCTCAAGAGGCAGGTCAGGTGGCCTGGTATTCCCATCTCTCTCAGAATTTTCCACAGTTTATTATGATCCACACAGTCAAAGGCTTTGGCATAGTCAATAAAGCAGAAATAGATGTTTTTCTGGAATTCTCTTGCTTTTTTGATGATCCAGCGGATGTTGGCAATTTGATCTCTGGTTCCTCTGCCTTTTCTAAATCCAACTTGAACATCTAGAAGTTCACAGTTCATGTATTGCTGAAGCCTGGCTTGGAGAATTTTGAGCATTCATTACTTTGCTAGCATGTGAGATGAGTGCAATTGTTCGGTAGTTTGCGCATTCTTTGGCATTGCCTTTCTTTGGGATTGGAATGAAGACACCTTTTCCAGTCCTGTGGCCATGGCTGAGTTTTCCAAATTTACTGACATATTGAGTGCAACACTTTCACGGCATCATCTTTTAGGATTTGAAATAGCTCAAGTGGAATTCCATCACTTCCAGTAGCTTTGTTCGTAGTGATGCTTCCTAAGGCCCACTTGACTTCACATTCTAGGACGTCTGGCTCTAGGTGAGTGATCACACCATCATGATTATCTGGGTCATGAAGATCTTTTTTGTACAGTTCTTCTGTATATTCTTGCCACCTCTTCTTAATATCTTCTGCTTCTGTTTGGTCTATACCATTTCTGTCCTTTACTGAGCCCATCTTTGCATGAAATGTTCCCTTGGTATCTCTAATTTTTTGAAGAGATCTCTAGTCTTTCCCTTTCTATTATTTTCCTCTATTTCTTTGCACTGATCACTGAGGAAGGCTTTCTTATATCTCCTTGCTACTCTTTGAAACTCTGCATTCAAATGGGTGTATCTTTCCTTTTCTCGCTAGGTGCTGGCTTTTACTTGGAGGTCAAGTTCACTTAGGAAATAATACCTTTGAAGTACAACTTCTATTCCTCCCACCAAAATTTACTGTCAGTATGTGATTCAACTTGTTTTGCTATATTGATATTGTAAAAATTTCTCTTTTTTTAATGCTATTTATTGCAAATAAATGTTTGTGTTCTCCACAGTTGTGCCTACATTTACACAACAAATAAATAATCTGGAGAAAAGCAAAATATTTCATTCATAAATCAGTTGCTTACTCTGTACAAAACTCAAAAATCAGTTTGATTCCCCCACCCTGCCTGTATTTCCCTTGCAAAACGACAGCAGTTTGTACTGAAATGGTTGAATTACCACCTGTTTTGACATTGTGTAGACATCCCTTCAGCCAACAGACCAAATGTTATAGAAGAAACCTTAAAACTCAGACAAATTATTCAAAGACTTCTAAACTACCACATTTTTATAGTGTGAATGATTGATTGAAATTTGTTGCGATTCCAGAAAAACTAAAAGCATTTCAATGAAAGCAGTGCATGATTTGAATAATTTATAAGGCAACTGGCAATTCTGCAATATGTTTGCTTTAGCAGAAGCAATTAAAATAACAAAAATAGAGAATTGTACACAAGAGTGTTGAAAGAATAGACTGAGGAAAAATAGAAGTGAAATATATTAAATTACACTCCTGTGTGTTTATGTTTCTACATTGTCATCAGAGATGATTCACATGGAATCTTCAGAGTGTTCCATATATATAACATGCCCTTGTATGATGCTCTTATAATTTCCATATTCAGATATCTAACTCTGATTTTGAAAAGCAGAAGAAAATTATGACTACCATAGCTATGTAAAGCAGCATGCTTAGGCTGGGTCCTCTCAGGAAACATTAGATGTTAATGCTTATCATCAACCTGGCTGTCCTTTGTGGGACCATTTTGAGCTCAATGGGAATGTTTAGTGGCCGACTGTAATATGAATATGACCGCTGAGCAAGCCAAGTGGCTGCTTCCTCTGATTGTCAGATGTAGAACAACTGATCCATGAGGAACGAAAAGGAAATGGCTTTCTCTTAAGTGCGTACCATGTGCCAGAGACTCTGCCACTCATAGCCTATGTTATTTTTAAAATATTTTTGATTGAAGTATAGTTGATGAACAATAGAAGTCACAGCTGTACAATATAGTAATTCACAGTTTTTAAAGCTTATACGATATTTATAATTATTGTAAAATCTTGTCCATATCCCCGGTATTGTACCGTATATCCTAGTAGCTTCTTTTGTGTATATAGTTTATGCCTCTTAATCCTGTACTCCTATTTTCCCCTACCCCATTTCCTCTCCCTAATGGTAGCCACTAGTTTGTTTTCTGTAAGTCTATGAGTTTGCTTCTTTCTTGTTATATTCATTAGTTGGTTATATTGTTTAGATTCCACATATAAGTGATCTCATGCAGTATTTGTCTTTCTCTGTCTAAACTATTTCACTTCACATAATACCCTCCAAGTCCACCCACGTTGTTACAAATGGCAAAATTTCATTCTTTTGGATGGCTGAGTAGTAATCCATTGTTTGTCTATACCACATCTTCTTAATCCCTTCATCTGTTCGAGTTAAAATTTTTTTTTTTTTTAGCTATAATTGATTTACAATATTTTGTTAGTTTCAGGTGTATATCTTCAGATTCTTTTTTCATTATAGGACATTACAAGATATTGAATGTAGTTCCATGTGCTATATAGTAAATCTTTGGTTTTTTATTTTATTTTTTATTTTACTAAGATCTCATGGCAACCTTATGCAATATGTCTACTGTGCTCATCGTATAGAGGAACAAACTAAGATTCAAAGAGTTTATATGATAAATAAATCTTTCAAACAGAAAGTTGAATTAAAAAAGCAAATACAGGGGCTTCCCTGCTGGCTTGATGGTAAAGAATCAATCCACTAATGCAGGAGACTTGTGTTTGATCCCTGATCCAGGAAGATCCCACTTGCCGCCGAGCAACTCAGCCTGTTGGCCACATCTATTGAGCCTATGCTCTAGAGCCTGGGAACTGCAACAACTCAGCCCGCATGCCACAACTGCTGAAGCTCGGTGCTCTTGAACGTGTGCGCCACGACAAAAGAAGCCACTGCAATGCGAAGCCTGCACGATACACTGAAGAGTAGCCCCCGCTTGCTGCAGCTAGACAAAAGCCTGAGCAGCAACAAGACCCAGCACAGCCAAATATAAATAAAACTGTTGATATTTTTTTAAAAAAAAGCAATTACAGAGGATATCCCCAGGAAAACATAACCTAAATATTTTATTTCAAATCCTGCCAAACAATATACATACACCCTAGACACAAATGCAGATATAGTGAATGTTTAAGAATATGAGTAGAAATAACAAGCACCAAATGTAAAATGATTCTTGGACTTCCTGGATTGTACAGTGGATAAGAATCCACCTGCCAGTGTAGGGGACATGGGTTCAAGCCCTGGTCTGGGAAGATTCCTCATGCTGTGGAACAACTAAGCCCATGTGCCCAGCTACTGAACCAGAGCTCTCAAGCCCGTGTGGCGCAACTACTGAGGCCTTAGGGCCTAGAGTCCGTGCTCCGAAACGAGAGCCACTGCCGTGAGACGCCCATGTACCGCAACCAAGAGTAGCCCCAGCTTGCTACAACTAGAGAAAGCCCATGCGCAGCAAGGAAGACCCCGAGCCATCAAACAAATAAATAAATAAATAAACTAGCATGATTCTCTTCTAGTGGAGTTGAAAATGGGGTGAAAGTACACAGAAGGGCTTTCATTTCATTGCCATGCTTTATTTTTCACCTAAGAATTGAGTATATGGGTAATCATTATATCATTCCCTGCACGTTTTTTTTGGGGGGGGGGGGGTCGGCTGAAATATGTTGTAAGGATTTTAAAATAAAAGTTCAGCAATATGGAAATTCAACAGCTATTAAAGAGGAAGCAGAACTGGATTCAACCCCAAGTCTGTTGATCCCAGAAACGGCATTCTCTCTGCTCTGTCTTACCCTTTGCACCAGCTCGGCGATGCTGAAGTGTTCATGGGGAAATACAGTTTGTCTAGGAATGCAGAAAGCGATACAGTGTCTCCCTAGGACCGCTGTGCTCAGTCCTGTCCAACTCTCTGCAACCCCATAGACTGCAGCCCGCCAGGCTCCTCTGTCCGTGGAATTTTCCAGGCAAGAATACTGGAGGAGGTTGCCATTTCCTCCTCCAGGGGAAATTCCCGACCCAGGGTTCAAACCTGGGTCTCTCTTGCATTGGCAGGCGGATTCCCACTGTGCCACCTGCGAAGCCCCCTCCCTAGGACTCTACGCACCATTAAAAGGACTATGCACCATTGAATAGGCGTGGAGTAAAAAGGAGGAAACGAAGTGGGCCTGTGTTTTATGGTGAAGAAACCCATGCTGCTTAGAAGGGTGATTAAAGAAACTCACTGGAGTCTCTTTCTTTGCTGCTGCTACATTCAAGTTTCCCCAGACAAGGGAACGAGATGTTATTAAAAGAAAAAAAATTAGCTAGCTTATTAACCACTTCAATACAGTAATAAAGCAAAACAAATAAGCTGTAAAATTCCATCAACTTATAATTCTTCTGAGAGATAATGTCTAGGAGTAACTGGATGGTGGCTGTAAAATTAATTTGTGATGCACTTTTAAACGGCTGCTACATTAAAGTTCTTAAAATTGCCTTCACAGAATGTACCTTTCCTCCCCATTCCTCCCTCCCAGTCACTTACATAGTTCACAGAGAACTATGATTGGAATTGAGCCTAGAAAATATACATATCTCTGCATATTTTATAGATTTATTATCTCTGAGTCAACTAATCAGTATATTCCTAGCTTTGAGCATAGACCCTGGTACTTGGTAGGCAGTCAACAAATATTTGTTGAACTGAATGTGAGAAATATTATCTGTTATTTGCATTATTTACTTCTATACGGGAGGCAGTGGGGTATGGTGATTAACTCTTAGCAAGGAGTCAGCAGTTGGGAAGGAGGCCAGGGGAGTCATTGGAACTTTCTGAAATCCTTGTTCATTACTTACAGTGCTTTGGTCTAACTACTTAACCCCTCTAAATCTCAGTTCAGTTTCAGAAAAATTGGGATAATATTAGTGTCTTTTACTTAAAGTTTGTTGTGAGAACTAAATGAGATAATGCCTCTAACTTGCTTAGAACAGTGCTAGGTACAATAACTAGCACTATGATGTGAAAGTGTTAGTCACTCAGTCATGTCCAACTCTTTGTGACTCCATGGATAACCCGCTAGGTTCCTAGTCCATGGAGTTCGCCAGGCAAGAATACTGGAGTAGGTTGCCATTTCCTTCTCCAGGGGATCTTCCCGACCCTGGGATTGAACCTGTGTCTCCTGCATTGACAGGCAGATTCTTTACTATCTGAGCCACCAGTGAAGCCCAGCATTATGGTAAGTGCATATAAATGTTAGCTGTTATTGATATCATTTTTGGTTTCTACTCTAACTTTTGTTTCCGTGAGAGAGGTAAACAACATGTATGTCTCATTGCTCTCTGCATTTGTTTTTAAAATGCCTTATGGAGCCCATCTTTTTTTTTCCTTAGCAAAATTTCTCTTTCTTAACAGCAAAGTCACCACTCAACTACTATTGCAGAAGAAAAGTGACTTTACTCTCAAAGGCAACATTAAAAATAAAGAAAAGGAAAATGAATCAATAAAGGCAAAGGTCATAGAAACAGATGATTCGAACATACACCAATATTCCTGAGTGTTTGGGTTGTATATACAGGTTTAAAAAGAAATACATAAATAAGCAGGACATCTGGAAGAAAACTACATGACTTGGATGCCAATGTCCAAACAATTTTACACGTCAAACTTTTTAAAGAGGACATGTAACTGAAAAGTCTTAAAATAGAAGACTCTATCCAAGGATTTCATTCTCTAGTAGGGTGTTTTCCTCTCCATGGGAGCCAGATTAAATAGTCTTATACACACACACACCATGCCCCAAATCACTTTCATTCTCCACCATGTAGAAATGGACAGCTTAGAGGTTACTTTAAGGAAGAAAAAAAAACAAGATAGTAAGGCTGAGGTTAGGGTAAGTTTGTAATTTCCTATTGCTCCCATTCATCATCAGATATGGCCAATGTTAGTCATTATAAAATATTTGCTTTAATCATGTCTTCAGGATTTTTTCAGTGATCATATTATATACAGGAAGAAGTTACAGAGATTTATCACTTACGGCAGCAGCTTTGAAACATTTTTTACCATGATCCCAGTAAGGAATGCATTTCACTGCAACCTAAGGGTTCTATTTTATTTCATTTATAAAATGTTATTTTGACCCACTACATTTATTTTCACAATCCACTAGTGGGTCATGACCCACTCTTTGGCAAACACTATCTTAGAATGTTCTGTTCAGACTTCCCCATTGAAGTACCCAGGGCAGCAGGGGAGAGGGAAAGTTTTGGAGGTGGGGGTTGGGAGAGAAGTTTAAGAGAAGGAATATGAGGGCCTCACCCAAGAGCAAAATTTTGTTTAAGTTTCCTTATTTCACCTGTAAGATTTATCCAACTTTGGCTTCAGACACCAAACACTATTAGTTTTCTTTAAAAGGCTTTAAATCTCCCAGTATAATAAAACAGATGCTCCAGGGACACAGACTGTGTTCTCCTGGGGCTACGTCTCCTGCTAAGGGTATGCACACATTACAGTCTGCAAAAGAGGCAGTCTTTGATGATAAATGTACCCCCAGATAGTTGGTGAATTTACTACCAGCTCAGGGCCTTTCGACTGTCTGACAACCATTCAGCACAGGTCTTGTGATGATCTCAGTGAGACGATGAGGCCATTCCCCTTTTGCCCATGGACACATGTCTATGTGTGAGCCCTTTGCCTTCCTCCAGGGCTTCCGGGCCTGATGGTGGGGAAGGTGAGCATCTAACTGGATGACTCAGACCCTCATTAGCCCGCACCACACATACAGAGCCTCCAGGCAGCCGCTGTGGGAGCAAGGGCACAGCCGTGCTAACAAGGTCACCTTGCAATGGGCTGAGAAGAGCTGGCCATGATGAGCCAGATGATGAATGTGGAGCCGTGGAATCAATCATTTTGAAGGGAGAACATGTTAATTCTTCTTTGTCTAGGCAATTGGCTTGACAGCAGCTTGACATCATCCTTGCCCTGAATCAGCCATCACCAAAATCACAGTGGGGCCAGAAAGAAAATGGAGAGAAAAAGTAAATAAACCGAGGGAGGGAGAGCCTTGGGCATTTTTAAAGCATTTCCTTTTCTTACTTGCTATCAAAGGATCCCAGTGGCAGTGTAGGATCCAAAGATGAGATGAATGATGTAAGTATTGTGTTTTCTCGAAAAGAAACTTTGTGAAAGCTCAAACTTTTCCTTTGTGAACTCATACCCAGAAAGCTGGTTTTAGGTATATATAAATATGCATACATTTATTTAAAAACAAAAAAAAAAGAACTTCAATAGAAACCCAAGAAGATCTCTTTGACTGATGGTTATAGATACAAATACACATAGACATTAGCAACAGAGCTTAAGCAAAAAACTTTTTTCATAAACCCAAATTGAAAGATTGCTGCAATAAACCATTTAAATGTGAGTATAAACTGTGTCTCTCTTGCTTTCTTTTTGCTTCTACTATGCTGGTTATTATTCTCAACCATAAACCAGGCCCTATAACTAAGGTAGATTTCAGCAGAATGCCTTAATGTAGCCATAAAAAGGACCCTGCAATTTAAAAGCCCAAGCTTCTTCTGTTTAAAAGTACAAAGGGTTTTATTTCTTTCATCATTAAAAGAATAAAGTACATATGTGGAAATCTGGGCTTTGGGGAACTTGAACCCTCTGTTTCTCTAGCTGAATTCATAGTAAATGAATTCCAAGTTTAAGAAATTATTTTAGGCAGAAGTAGCCACTGTAATAATATTTAATTACCCTCAAGAAAAAAATACTTATATTGGCTACAGAACTTGAACATGAAGTTGTAAAATATAGGGACATGAATCTTGTTGCCTTCTGGGACATTTCTGACTGCCAGACCTGTTAAAATCCTGAATTCAAAATGTATAATCAAAGATGTTTCATCAGAGAATGTTTTTTAAAATACATATATATACTTTTAAATTTTATTTGTATAAAATTTGAAAGGGCTTCCCAGGTGGCTCAGTGGTAAAGAATCTGCCTGTCAACGCAGCAGACACAGGTTCAATCCCAGGGGTGGGAAGATCCCCTGGAGAAGGAGATGGCAACCCACTCCAGTGTTCTTGCCTGGAAAATTCCATGGACAGAAGAGCCTGGCAGGCTACAGTCCATGGGGTTGCAGAGTCGAACACGACTGAACGTGCATGCACATAATTAAAAAGTGAAATCAAATAGAAAAACTGTCTGGTTAAAAGATTTAAAAGATTGGGACTTGCCTGGCAGTAGAGTAGTTAAGACATCGAGCTTCCACTGCAGGAGGTGTGGGTTCGATTCCTGGTTGAGGATCTAAGATCATGCATGTTTCTCGGGGTGGTGAAAACACATTTTTTTAAATTAATTTTTTAAAAGATTTAAAAAATTATTGGATGACGTGTAAGTATGCTGTTGGATGACTTATGAAATACAATTAGATGACATGAATATGGTTATAAAATGCAAGGTTTTTTTTTCAAGCAATGTGGACTCAGGTATAGAAAGGAAAAGACTATCATTTTTACCTTTTTATTCCAACTTCTTTCCTATATAGAGCCTCTCCTCTGACCAGAAAGCCTAATAGCCATTATCAGCCACCTACCAAGATTTTTAGTATCTAGAAAGCAACAAGCCTGTGCAGATTACTGGTGTATGGTAAAGTCAGATTTGAAGCAGATTATCAGGGATGTTAGCATTTCCTAGAAATTGTGCTAATTTTTTAAAAAGTATGTACTTTTAATTTTTATGTCTCATTTTCACTCATATATTCACTCATTGTATCCCTTCACAACAATTAGGTGAAGCAGGAAATATCCTTCCCATGTTTTAAGTGAAGAAATTGAGATGCAGAGCTGTGTCATTTTGCAGGCTAGGCGATGTCCCCTTTCATAAATTCTCATAGCACTGAATGTTTCCTTCACAGCACTAACCAGAGTCAAAGTAAGTAAAAATATTTATCTTGCTGCTTCCTGAGAGTGGGAACCTGCCCTGCTTGCTTATCACTAAATCTCAATCACCTAGCACAATACCTGCCACAGAAGGGTTCTAGAAAAAGATGTGAAGGGGAACTTCCCTGGGTCCAGTAGTTAGGACTCCACACTCCCAATGCTGGAGGCCTGGTTTTGATCCCCAGTCAGGGAACTAAGATCCCACAAGCCATGTAGCCAAATAAAGAAATATTTAAAAATATAAAAACACAAAACCCTTAAGAAAAGGGTTTTCTTCACTGTCAATATGTGAAAATAACTTTGAATTTTTTTTCAGTGTCCCGAGTACAACCTGAGGATTCAGAAACATGATTGTTATCTCTTGGTGGTGGTTCAGTCACGCAATCATGTCCAACTCTTGTGATCCCATGGACTGTAGCCAGCCAGGCTCCTCCGTCCATGGGATTTTCCAGGCAAGAATACTGGAGTGGGGTGCTACTTCCTTCTCCAGGGAATCTTCCCAACCTAGGGATCGAACCCTGATCTCCTGCATGGCAGGTGGATTCTTAACTGATTGAACTACCCTAGAAGAAACCTAGGCTTTTCTGAGTCATCCCAAACTGACTGAGAAAGATTCTCAGGCAATGAGTTCCCCAGGTGTTCCCATGTACAATAAAGTTTCAGCCAGTTTAGCTTCAGGGAGAAATTGAACTGCTGTCACAGGAGTTCAGGACCAGTTGCCCAACTGCCCATTCACAGAAGTTTACCAGTGGCTGAAGATTTCAGCCAGGGCAACTGGGATCCATCACAGAGAAACCAGAACTGAATAGATTGTCCCACTGCTTTTCTGATGAAGTTAATTCAGTTTGGGCATTAATCCAGTTTAAGTGAATGAATCAGGAGATAGAGAAGGTCGACCGCCTCCTCTGTCATGTCTTCACAGGTCTAACATGCTCCAATCCATCTCCTCTTCCTCTATTCCTATAGGATTTACTGCTAGGACTCCAGCATCTGTTCTCATTGCACATTGTCTCTCATTGCTGTTATTTTAAGAGCTTTCCCCATCATATTAAAATATTAATATGATACTTCATTGGCTGATCCTTCATCTTCCATAGAAGGGATACTAAACATGCAATAACATGCAAAGTACATCTTGTGGATTATTCTCAGATAACAAAGCCTGGTGTCTCAAAAACCTATGGTTAAAATGGGGAGGGAGATGGCAAGGAGGTTCAAAAGGGAGTGGATATATGTATACGTATTTTGGGGGGTCCAGAATCACTGCAGACGGTGACTTTAGCCATGAAATTTAAAGAAGCTGACTCGGAAGGAAAGTTATGACCAACCTAGACAGCATATTAAAAAGCAGAGACATTACTTTGCCAACAAAGTTCTGACTAGTCAAGGCTATGGTTTTTCCAGTGGTCATGTATGGATGTGAGAGTTGGATTATAAAGAAAGCTGAGTGCTGAAGAATTGATGCTTTTGAACTGTGGTGTTGGAGAAGACTCTTGAGAGTCCCTTGGACTGCAAGGAGATCCAACCAGTCCATCCTAAAGGAGATCAGTCCTGAGTGTATATTGGAAGGACTAATGTTGAAGCTGAAATTCTAATACGTTGGCCACCTCTTGTAAAGAGCTGACTCATATGAAAAGACCCTGATGCTGGGAAAGATTGAAGGCAGGAGGAGAAGGGGACGATAGAGGATGAGATGGTTGGATGGCATCACTGACTCAATGGACATGAGTTTGGGTAAACTCTGGGAGTTGTTGATGGACAGGGGGGCCTGGCGTGCTGCAGTCCCTGGGGTGGCAAACAGTCAGACATGACTGACCTGCTGAACTGAACTGAACTGATGGCTGATTCGTGTTAGGTTTGACAGGAAACAACAAAATTCTGTAAAGCAATTATCCTTCAATTAATAAATAATTTCTTTAAAAAAAGAGGCATTTTTAAGAGTCCAAATTCTAGATTTACACTATTGAAGTCCAAATCCCACTCTTCCTCCTTAGGGCTCTACACTCCATACCAAGCCACTTGGTCTATTTATTTAGTTTCCTCATCTGTAGAACTGAGGATCATAATAATATCTAGCTTAGAGGATTGCCAACAGGATTGGACAAAGTACACTGTGCAAAGCACAGTCCCAGAAATTTAATGACTTCTATCCAACAACACAAGAGAAGACTCTACACATGGACATCACCAGATGGTCAATACTGAAATCAGATTGATTATATTCTTTGCAGCCAAAGATGGAGAAGCTCTATACAGTCAGCAAAAACAAGACTGGGAGCTGACTGTGGCTCATCATGAACTCCTTATTGCCAAATTCAGACTGAAATTGAAGAAACTAGGGAAACCCACTAGACCATTCAGGTATGACCTAAATCAAATCTCTTATGATTATACAGTGGTAGTGACAAATAGATTCCAGGGATTAGACTGATAGACAGAGTACCTGAAGAACTATTGAAAGAGGTTCGTAACGTTGTACAGGAGGCAGTGATCAAGACCATCCCCAAGAAAAAGAAATGCAAAAAGGCAAAATGGTTGTCTGATGAGGCCTTACAAATAGCTGAGGAAAGAAGAGAAGGGAAAGGCAAAGGAAAAAAGGAAAGATATACCCATTGAATGCAGAGTTCCAAAAAATAGGAAGAAGAGATAAGAAAGCCTTCCTCAGTGATCAATGCTAAGAAATAGAGGAAAACAATAGAATGGGAAAGACTAGAGATCTCTTCAAGAAAATTAGAGATACCAAGGGAACATTTCATGCAAAGATGGGCACAGTAAAGGGCAGAAATGGTATGGACCGAACAGAAGCAGAAGATATTAAGAAGAGGTGGCAAGAATACACAAAGAGGAACTGTACAAAAAAGATCTTCACAACCCAGACAACCACAATGGTGTGATCACTCACCTAGTGCCAGAGATCCTGGAATGTGAAGTCAAGTGGGCCTTAGAAAGCATCACTACGAACAAAGCTAGTGGAGGTGATGGAATTCCAGTTGAGCTATTTCAAATCCTAAAAGATGATGCCGTGAAAGTGTTGCACTCAATATGCCAGCACATTTGGAAAACTCAGTGGCCACAGAACTGGAAATGGTCAGTTTTCATTCCAATTCCAAAGAAAGGTAATGCCAAAGAATGCTCAAACTACCACACAATTGCACTCATCTCACTCGCTAGTAAAGTAATGCTCAAAATTCTCCAAGCGAGACTTCAGCAATATGTGAACCATGAACTTTCAGTGTGAATCATGTTCACACTGGATTTAGAAAAGGCAGAGGAACCAGAGATCAAATTTCCAACATCCACTGGATCATCAAAAAAGCAAGAGAGTTCAAGAGAAACATCTACTTTTGCTTTACTGACTACGCCAAGGCCTTTGACTGTGTGGATCATAACCGACTGTGGTAAATTCTTAAAGAGATGGGATACCAGACCACCTGACTGCCTCTTGAGAAATCTGTATGCAGGTCAAAAAGCAACAATTAGAACTGGACATGGAACAACAGACTGTTTCCAAATCAGGGAAAGGAGTACATCAAGGCTGTATATCATCACCCTGCTTATTTAACTTACATGAAAAGTACATCACGTGAAATGCCAGGCTGTATGAAGTACAAGCTGGAATCAAGATTGCTGGGAGAAATATCAATAACCTCAGATATGCAGATGACACCACCTTTATGGCACAAAATGAAGAAGAACTAAAGGGCCTCTTGATGAAAGTAAAAGAGGAGAGTGAAAAAGCTTGCTTAAAACTCAACTTTCAGAAAGCTAAGATCATGGCCTCTGGTCCCATCACTTCATGGCAAATGGATGGGGAAACAATGGAAACAGTGACAGACTATTTTCTTGAGCTCCAAAATCACTGCAGATGGTAACCACAGCCATGAAATTAAAAGATGCTTGCTCCTTGGAAGAATAGCTATGACCAACCTAGACAGCATATTAAAAAGCAGAGACATTATTAACAAAGGTCTGTCTAGTCAAAGCTATGGTTTTTCCAGTAGTCATGTCTGGATGTGAGAGTTGGACTATAAAGGAAGCTGAGCGCCAAAGAATTGATGCTTTTGAACTGTGGTGTTGGAGAAGACTCTTGAGAGTCCCTTGGACTGCAAGGAGATCCAGCCAGTCCATGCTAAAGGAAATTAGTCCTGAATATTCATTGGAAGGACTGATGGTGAAGCTGAAATTCCAATACTTTGGCCACCTGATGTGAAGAGCTGGCTCATATGAAAAGACCCTGATGCTGGGAAAGATTGAAAGCAGGAGGAGAAGGGGACGACAGAGGATGAGATGGTTAGATGACATCATTGATATGATGGACATGAGTTTGAGTAGACTCCAGGAGTTGGTGATGGACAGGGAAGCCTGGCCTGCTGTAGTCCTTGGGGTTGCAAAAAGTCAGACACAACTGAGCAACTGAAGTGAACTGATCCATGCTAGACATCGATTAATTTAGTTATTATCGTTGCTAAAATTTTAAAACTATTATTCTAAGGAATTTAAAATTATTATTAAGATACTTAAATCATTATCATCAGTACAGCTTAATGATGGAGAGTACAGATTCTAGTTTCCTGAGTGGGAGTCCTCGTGCTGCTGGACTAGCTATGTGACTTGAGCAGCTACTCATTCTTTCCTTATTATTCCTTCCTGAGAAATGGGGATAGTTGTGCCTACTTCATAATGTTATGAGGGTCATAACAATATACATGTAGCCTCCATATGATCAGCACTGTGTGTGTGAGCTAGTACTACTGCTACAAGTATTACTGCCATTACTACTGTTCAGTGCAGTTCAGTTCAGTTGCTCAGTCGTGTCCGACTCCTTGGGACCCCATGAATCGCAGCACGCCAGGCCTCCCTGTCCATCAACTCCCGGAGTTCACCCAAACTCACGTCCATTGAGTCGGTGATGCCATCCAGCCACCTCATCCTCTGTCGTCCCCTTCTCCTCCTGCCCCCAATCCCTCCCAGCATCAGACTCTTTTCCAATGAGTCAACTCTTTGCACGAGGTGGCCAGAGTACTGGAGTTTCAGCTTTAGCATCATTCCTTCCAAAGAACACCCAGGGCTGATCTCCTTATTACTGTAATATTAATAGTAATAGCAGCTTTCAAAACACAAACTTGATTCAGGTTGGTCTAGGCCAGATCTAATTCTTTTTCTTTTTTTGGTTGAACTGAGTCTTTGTTGCTACGTGTGGGCCATCTGCAGCTGCAGCAAGCTGTTCTATTCACTAGTTGTGACTAGTTGCGGTGTGCGGGCTTCTCATTGCAGTAGCTTCTCTTGTTGGAGAGCACAGGCTCTAGACACACAGGCTTCAATAGTTGTAGCACCTAGGCTCAGTAGTTGTGGTGTATAGGTATAGTTGCTCCACAGCATATGGCATCTTCCCAGACCAGGGATTGAACTCATGTCCCCTGCACTAGCAGGCAGATTCTCAACCAGTGGACCACTAGGTCCAGGCCAAACTTAATTCTTAGATGCTAAATAGTCTTTTTTTTTTTTAGTTACTTAATTGAAGGATAATTGCTTTATAATAGTGTGTTGGTTTCTGCCATACATCAACATGAATCAGCCGTAGGTATACATATGTTCCCTCTGTCCTGAAACTCCCTCCCACCTCCTATCCCATCCCACCCCTCTAGGTTGTCACAGAGTCCCAGTCTGAGTTCCTTGAGTCATACACCAAATCCCCACTGGCTATCCATTTTACATATAGCAGTGTATATGTTTCTATCTACTCTCTCCATTCATCCCCCCTCCTTCTTCCTCCCCACCGTGTGCACAAGTCTGTTCTCTGTGTCCACGTCTCCACTGCTGCCCTGCAAATAGGTTCATTAGTACCATCTTTCTAAATTTTATATATATGCATTAATATATGATATTTGTTTTTCTCTTTCTTAATTACTTCACTCTATATAATTAGCTCTAGATTCATCCACCTCATTGGAACTGACTCAAATGTGTTCCTTTCTATGGCTGAGCAATATGCAGAGTACATCATGAGAAACGCTGGACTGGAAGAAACACAAGCTGGAATCAAGATTGCTGGGAGAAATATCAATAAACTCAGATATGCAGATGACACCACCCTTATGGCAGAAAGTGAAGAGGAACTAAAAAGCTTCTTGATGAAAGTAAAAGAGGAGAGTGAAAAAGTTGGCTTAAAGCTCAACATTCAGAAAACGAAGATCATGGCATCTGGTCCCATCACTCTATGGGAAATAGATAGAGAAACATTATTTTGGGGGGCTTCAAAATCACTGCAGATGGTGAGTGCAGCCATGAAATTAAAAGACGCTTACTCCTTGGAAGAAAAGTTATGACCAACCTAGGTAGTATATTCCAAAGCAGAGACATTACTTTGCCGACTAAGGTCCGTCTAGTCAAGGCTATGGTTTTTCCAGTGGTCATGTATGGATGTGAGAGTTGGACTGTGAATAAGGCTGAGTGTCGAAGAATTGATACTTTTGAACTGTGGTGTTGGAGAAGACTCTTGAGAGTCCTTTGGACTGCAAGGATATCCAACCAGTCCATTCTGAAGGAGATCAACCCTGGGATTTCTTTGGGAGGAATGATGCTAAAGCTGAAACTCCAGTACTTTGGCCACCTCATGCGAAGAGTTGACTCATTGGAAAAGACTTTGGTGCTGGGAGGGATTGGGGACAGGAGAAGAACGGGATGACCGAGGATGAGATGGCTGGATGGCATCACGGACTCGATGGACGCGAGTCTGAGTGAACTCTGGGAGTTGGTGATGGACAGGGAGGCCTGGCATGCTGCGATTCATGGGGTCACAAAGAGTGGGACATGACTGAGCGACTGAACTGAACTGAATATGCCATTGTGTGTATGTACCACAGCTTCTTTATACATTCATCTGTCAGTAGACATCTAGGTTGCTTCCAGGTCCTAACTATTGTAAATAGTGCTTCAATGAACATTGGGGTACATATGTCCTTTTCAATTATGTTTTCCTCAGGGTTTATACCCATTGGTGGGATTTGAGTCATATGGTAGTTTTATTCCTAGTTTTTTGAGGAATATCCATACTCTCTTCTGTCAGTATGTACGTCTTCCATCAATAAACTGGCTGCATCAATTTACATTCCCATCAACAGTGCAGGGGTTTTCCTTTTCTCCATGCTCTTTCCAGCATCTATTATTGGTAGATTTTTTTATAATGGCCATCTTGACCAGTGTGAGGTGATATATCATTGCAGTTTTGATTTTCATTTCTCTAATAATGAATGATGTTGAACATCTTGTCATTTGTTTATTGGCCTTTTATATGTCTTCTTTGGAGAAATGTCTGTTTAGGTCTTCATACCACTTTTTGATTGGGTTATTTGTTTTTCTGGTATTGAGTTGCATGAGCTGCTTGTATATTTTGGAAAGTAATCCTTTATCAGTTGTTTCATTCGCTATTATTTTCTCCCACTCTGAGGGTTTTAAATGTAATATATTCTTAAGCAAGCAATATTTGTTAAATTATGTTTCTTGACATTCAGTTTCTGGGCTCATGCGCAAGAGAGCTTTCAGAGTTATATCTGAGTGTAGCTCAGATTCCAAGAGCAGCAGAGGTGGGAGAAGATTTGAGCCAGCAAGTACATTTATCCCAAGTTGAGACCTGAACACTCCCTGGATTGTAACTCATCCCTTAATCTGCCTGAGTGCTCCCAAGTTGGCCCTGTTGGGAGTTACCTTCTGGCTCTGACATGCTTCCTGAGACTTGGCAAACAGAGAGCCATCCTTCCCAGTCACCCTGACCATGTGCATTTCACAGCCTCTGTTTTTACTGAATCCCAGGGCAGGAATGGGACAAGGAGAGGCAGTTCCGTCAGAGAGCAGATAGGAGAGGCACCCAGCTCAGCTAGGAAAGTGTCCTGGGTTGGAACCTCCAGTTCTCAAACTATCATCTCTTTAATCTTGAGTGAGTCCCCTAACCTCTCTGAGACTCAGTTTCCTAATCTGTAAACCTGTTTGAGTTGATATGTACCTCATGGGATTATTACAAAAATTTCGTGAGTTCGTTGAGCTATTTGAAAACCTGTTGCAAGATGTCTGCTGCTGCTGCTGCTGCTAAGTCACTTCAGTCGTGTCCGACTCTGTGATCCCATAGACAGCAGCCCACCAGGCTCCCGGTCCCTGGGATTCTCCAGGCAAGAACACTGGAGTGGGTTGCCATTTCCTTTTCCAATGCATGAAAGTGAAGTGTGAAAGGGAAGTCACTCAGTTGTGTCTGACTCTTTGCAAACTCACGGACTGCAGCCCACCAGGCTCCTCTATCCATGGGATTTTCCAGGCAAGAGTACTGGAGTGGGGTGCCATTGTCTTTTCAATAAACATCAGTTGAACCTGAATCCTAAATCTAAGCCCTTTGATAACCAGCCTCCAGGAAACTTTTCTTTTGCTCTCTGGAAGCACCTCTAGAAGAGGAACCTGCTCCATTGCCCACAAACATGCTCTCATCTGCCAGGGTGGATTTGGATCCATACATACCTGCATTTTTCACCCTATTCAATCCCTTCTTCAAAGAGACCTACCCACTTCATACTCCCCCTCTGCTACCTACCAGTGATCTGTCTTCTAAATTTCTAGCTTCTTCTAGCCCTGCTGTGCAAATCTGTATTTTCAGCCAAGATCTCTGCCCTTCCTCATCCTACCCCCATCCTCACAGGTCTTCTAATTGTTCCTTTCTTGCTTCTTCCCTGTAGCATAACCGCATTCTACTGTAAACTCCATTATGTAGGTACCACGGGGAATGTCAAAGTCCCCACTGCTGCCTACTGCAGCTGTCTAAGTTCTTTTCACTCTTTTCAATTCCTGATCTCATAATGCCAGTCTTGGCACATGACTGCATCTCTCTTTCTGCTGTGCAGTATAGGATTATCTCTGTGTAATTTTCCACAAACACAGTTCAGCTTTATTCCAAAAGAGAGAAAAACTTATTTTTTCTTACCCATAGGACTCCCTTGACACCATTATAAAATGCTTCTAACTATGAATGTTTCTGTTAAAAAGCTGGCAGTAAGAAATAATTGGCTTATCATTAAATCTATGAGAAGTTAGTGTGCAGGTGAAAGATGATGCACAAACAGTTTCTTGCCATTCCTAGGGCTTCTTGGCTAGGATTTAGAATAAGAATGGACTTTTTCCTAAGATGAAAGCCCATTCATCTTTTTTTTCTTTTAGCCCAGGAAATAATGGCTTCCTTTAGCTAGATAAATAACTTTAAAGAGAAATGAGAAGGGGTGTGTATAGCTTAGTTGCATTAAATGGCATGAGGGTGTCATTACTTAGGACAGAATTTAATATTGAATAATGTATTAATCCACCTCTTAAACAGTGTTAGATGATTCTGAAGTTCCCCAAACTGAAATTATAATCTCTGAGGGCCTGAGATGGTCCCTTCACAGAGTTACTAACAACAAGGCTTGGTTTGGCATACAGCTCTTCAGGCACGTCTTATTCTTTCATTTCAACTTTTCATACGAAGTCGTCTGTCTGATTCTCTTTTCTCACATGTGAAGACACCTATGTTGTTTGTTAACACATACTGAAAGTGGTGTTTTGGGTCATGAGGAAATGACTCTAATACATAATGTTGATTCCACTGTAAATACTAGCTTGTGAAGGATCACCTTAGTTGCTGTTATTCAGGTGTTCAGTCGTGTCCAACTCTTTGCAACCGCATGAACTTCAGCACGCCAAGCTTCCCTGTCCTTCACGGTCTCCTGGAGTTTGCTCAAACTCATGTCCATTGAGTCAGTGATGCCATTTAGCCATCTCATCCTCTGTCGCCCCCTTCTCCTCTTGCTTTCAATCTTTCCCAGCATCACAGTCCTTTCTAATGAATTGGCTCCTTGCATCAGGTGGCCAAAGTACTGGAGCTTCAGCATCAGCATCAGTCCTATGAAAAGGATCATGTGTAGCCCATAAATGCAGAAAATTATGCCAAGCCTAGACTTGGCATCTGACATAACTGACCTCTCCATACTCCAGGATCACTGCTTATACTGTCCTTAAACATCAAAGATCATGTCACTGTGTCATTTTAGAATCCTTTATGAGTATCAGCAGTGGAAAGCACGTATCCACCAGCATCTCACCCACGACCTTTCCTAAGCACTTGCTGACCTCCCTTTACCATTCCAGTTTCCTCTTCCTACCACCTCTGACTTTGAATGTGGTGTCCCAGCCCAACTAAAATATTCATGGTGCTGTAAACACACCAAGTCCTTTGGTTTCCATGCCTTTTCATCACATTCCAATCATGGAATGTACCCCCATGATTATACACCCACAACCAGCCACCACCTTTTGATCAGTACTTGACTATCCTTCAGTTAAAGAGCCTCTACCTTTAAAAGAAGGCATCTCTAAGTGATGGCAATGAGAAACCCATGCACCTCGACTAGAGAGTAACCCCTGCTTGCTGCAACTAGGGGGAAACCCATGCAGCAATGGAGACCCAGCACAGCCAAAAATAAACAAATAAATAAAATTAAAAAAAAAAAATTTAAAAGCACCCCTTCTCTAAACCCTGTTTTGAGTCTTCTGTCCTTGAATAGATTATGTCTTTCCCTTCCCTCTCTCCTTTGTGCTACTCTAATCCCTAAGAGCTGTGTCTGGACCTCAGCATGTTGCACACTGAGCTGGAATCATTAGTTTGAGTCATAGGCTGTGCTTATTCATCACTGTCTCGCCAGTGAAAGACCAATGAGCACCAGGTAGTCATCAAAAACTATTTGATAAATTAATGGTCTGTATTTTTGTCATCAAAGCTAACAAACTAGGAGCATTTTTACAAAACTGGAACTGGAGATATGTGACATCAAAAACAGCAAATGAATGAAAGCAGATGCCCCAAGGGTAACCAACTTCTTCATCTGTTAAGGGAGAGCCACCAATTGATTATTCATTTTCACTAGGAATTATATTTAAGTGTTCTGACTGTTAGATTCAAAATAATGTTAACATTTAGTTTGATTTCAAGAATACTATATGTTAAAGATATCTCAATAAAGTTGTTAAAAAACTTTTAAACCTCAGCAACAAAACTATAATCCATTAGAAGCCTATAAGTGTATTGAGAAGATCCCCTGGAGAAGGAAATGGCCACCCTCTCCAGTATTCTTGCCTGGAAAACGCCATGGACAGAGGACCCTGGTGGGCTACAGTCCAAGGGGTCACAGAGAGATACGATTGAACACACACACACACACACACTTATCATAGCCTATATGGGACTGGACTATAAACTTGAATAAGAAGAACCAAAAGCTTAGAGTTGGCCAACAAAAAGAAAAAAGAAAAAGTTTGAAGCAAATTAAGGTAGATGGACCTGTTGTTTATTAGTTATTATTGACTTTTAATCAAGTATGGAGCCATGTGCTTTCATATATAGGAGATATTGTGATATTATATCTAAGAGCTTAACTCTGGAGTCATCCTGCCTGGGTTCAAAATGCAACCCAGCCACTTTGCATAAATTTTAAATCTTAGCTAAGATAATCAACCATCCATGTCTCAATTTTCCTCATCAGCAAAATGGAGCTGATAATAGTACTTCATAGAGTTAGCGTGAGGATTAAATTAGGAAATCCACCTAAAGAATTCAGCAAGCAGTCAATTTTCAGTAGTTATCAGCTGTTATTATAATTTGCCTACTTAAAAGAAGCAAGAAGAGTTTACTTAAACAAAGGAAGAAGGAGAAGGGCTCAATGTGTTAGAATACAATAGAGTGAGCACAGCTGAAACAGGGATTCTCAGAACCTGCTTAAAAGTTTAGTCCTTAAAGAAGGGTTGGGAGGAAAGGACTAGAATTCTTTTAGAATTCCAGAATGACTTGGCTAATTGCCCTCATAAGGTAGGAGAGGAACCACAGTAAACAGCTGTACATTGAATGCAGAACGGTAGCCTAACCTTGCATTAGCTTCAGAGTTAGTCCTTCCTGCTTGGATGCTTTCCTTTTGCTCTGCAGAAAAGGGGGAAATGGGGGTAGTTTCCAGAGGTGGGGGTTGAAGGGGGGCGAAATGGGTGACGGAAACCAAAAGGTACAAACTTCAGTTATAAAATAAGTCCTGGGGACGTGCTGCACAGACTGGTAACTGTAGTTGCTAATTCTGTATAGTATATTTGAAAGTTGGTAAGAGAGTGGATTTTAAAGGTTCTTATTACAAGAAGAAAAAGAAAAGTAACTATGTGTGGCGATGGATGTTTACTAGACATATTGTGGGATCATTTTGCAGTATATACAAATGTCAAATTATTATATTGTATACCTGAAGCTAATATAATGTTATGTCAATTATATTTCAGTTTTAAAATTTGGAGGATAAGAAAGAGAAAGGAAGTGTATTTCTAACATTGTGTTAGTCGCTCAGTCGTGTCTGACTCATTGTGACCCCATGGACTGTAGTACACCAGCCTTCTCTGTTCGTGGAATTCTCCGGACAAGAATACTGGATTGGGTTGCCATATCCTTCTCCAGGATTTCTACCATTAGCAACCACAAATTATTTGTTGCAGAGATCATCTAAGTGGAATTTTCCCTAAATATTAGCAAATTTAGGAGTCCTTAGGCACATTTCCATTTCCAAAGTGGAAGGTCTTTTCTTTCTTTCTTTAAAAATAGCAGGTCCTTGAGGATTTACTATACTTTTCTCTCCTCTTTTGCATATGTTTGATGATTTTTAAAAGTCAGTGTCAAATGTAAATAGCACCACAACAGAATTTTTTTATTACAGAAAGCTTTCTGCTTCTGAACTTTGCTTATAGTCAGAGGGACTAGATGGAATTTGATTTTCCTTATGTAAATAAAATCTTCCCTTCTGTTTTCTGCTTGGTCTTTTCATCCTGATGTTACATTGAAAGTTCCTTCTTGCACTTAGGTCAGTTTTCCTTTATCTAGTTGATGCTTGTCTCTCTTCCCATTTTTCTTTTTTTTAAAATTTTAATTGTTGTTGCTTCTACTCCTGAGAAAATGGGACCTCTAGGGTGCATTTTGGAACCCTCTCCCATCGGAGCTGACTCTGAAAAGCCTTCCCCACCGTGGCAGACAAGTTCCAGAGGTTCTGAGGCTAGCGGTGTGGGACAGGTGACTTCTCACTCTATTCTCCAGAGCACCTTAAGAATAGTCTCAGGCCTTCCCTGGTGGCTCAGCTGGTAAAGAATTCGCCTGCAATGTGGGCAACCTGGGTTTGATCCCTGGGTGGAGAAGGTCCCCTGGAGAAGGGAAAGGCTACCCTCTCCAGTATTCTGGCCTAGAGAATTTTATGGACTGTAGAGTCCATGGGGTTGCAAAGAGTCGGGCACGACTGAGCAACTTTCACTCACTTAAGAGTAGTCTCAAGGTCTCTCTCCATGAAGAACAAAGGTAAAAAATGAAACCCTACTAAAGAGTTGATGGCAGATCCAAAAATAGGCCTAGTAGCAAACAGCAAACAGAGAGGTCATGGCATGGGCTTCCCCTTAGTTCCCCTTAGTTCTTCCTTTGGGCTCTAAGCCTCCTGTGCGTGCATGCTAAGTTGCTTCAGCTGGGTCTGACTCTGCGACCCTATGGACTGTAGCCTGCTAACCTCCTCTGTCCATGGGATTTTCCAAGAAAGAATACTGGAGTGGGTTGCCATGCCATGCTCCAGGAGATCTTCCCAAGCTAGGGACTGAACCCACATCTCTTATGTCTCCTGCATTGGCGGGTGGGTTCTTTACCACTAGTGCCACCTGGGAAGCCCTCTAAGCCTAATAGTTTGGTCTAAATGGTAAAGAATCTGCCTGCAATGCAGGTGACCTGGGTTCAATCCCTAGGTCAGAAAAATCCCCTGGAGAAAAGAATGGCAATCCATTCCAGTATTCTTGCCTAGAGAATTCCATGGACAGAGGAGCCTGGCAGGCTGCAGTCCATGGGGTAGCAAAGAGTCAAACAGGACTGAGTGACTAACACTTTGTGGAAACTTTAGCTGCGGCATGTGTAATCTAGTTCCCTGATCAGGGATCGAACCCAGGCTCCCTGCAATGGGAGCTCAGATCTTAGTCACTGGACTGCCAGGGAAGTCCCATCACAATCTTACACGTCCAAAGTTATACTCCTGATTTTCCACCCTACAGAGCTATTTCTCTGCCAATTTTTCCATTTCAACAAATGGCAGCTCCTTCCTCCAAATGCTCAAGGCAAAAACATGCAGATCATCCTTGGCTCCTCTCTTACTTTCTTACCACATCTAAATCTTCAGAAAATCCTGTTACTGTGCTAAATATATGTAGAATCTGAGCACTCCTCATTGGCTTCACCTCTCACAACTTGATCCAAGGGAAAATGACCTACCATTTAGTTTAGGTAATATCTGATGGTACATTGGAATATCTCAGAAATTTAACACCAAAGATGCTTGTTTTGCACTCCTGATCAATGGGCAGCTGTCACCAGAGTGATTCTGGGATCCAGCCTCCTTCACCCTTGTGACTCTGACCTTCAACATTGGCATCGAAGCTGCACAGGCAAAAGAGCAGGGAGGTTTTGTGAGTCAGGCCTGGAAGTGGTATACATCTCTATTATTTACATTTCATTAGTCCTAGGGAGGGTCATCCTTAACTACAAGGGAGGTTGGGAAAACTACAGAAGAGAAAACAATTTGGTAAATAGGTAGGCAATCTCTGACTTTCAATCTAGACTTTAATTAACAAACCTTTTGTAATTAGTTTTCCTGTTTTTACTTCTGTGTTTCTACAATCTTTTCTCAATGTATCGCAACCTAATGATCCTTTTAAACTTAACTCAGATTGTGTCCATCCTTTGCTCAAAGCCTTCCAATGGCTTTCCTGCTTTCTTGTTTATTCCAAAGTGCTTATCAAGGCTTATATGAGCTACCTTCCACCAACTTCCTTGATTCATTTCTTACCACTCTCCGTCCTCTTCACTCCCTTACAACCGCACTGGCTGCCGTACTAGCTCTCCAATATGCAGGCACTCTCCCATTTCCTCTTCCCTTCGCCTAGAACACTTGTCCCCTTAGATATTCTCAGGGCTCCGTCTCTTTCTGCCTTAGATCTACGTTCAAACTCCAGTTTATTAAACATCCTGTGTTGAATGACCTATCCAAGAAGATGCTCTTAACCATCCTTTCTCTCTACTCCCTTTTATATCTCACTTAACTCATTGTATATTTGTCTCTAGGCTTACTGTCTCTCTTCCAAGATTCAAATGTCTGGTAAATTCCCTGGTGGCCCGGTGGTTGGACTCCACGCTTTCACTGTGGAGGGCGTGGGTTTGATCTCTGACTGGGGCACTGAGATCCTGCAAGCTTTGAAGGATGGCCAAAAATGAGTAAATAAATTAATATAATGATTTTTTGTTTAAAGCCACTAAGTTTAAAAAAAAAGTCTTCTCTTATGAGAGAAGAAACTTTGTTTCATCCCCAGCTCCTTGGTGCTAAGAATAATGCATGGAACAGGGGCTTAACAAATATTTTTCTAATTACTGAAAAGGTGAATGAATGAGTGAGCAGATGAACTGTTTAGCACATCACCTGGCAAAAAGTAATTAAAAAATGGTAATGTTGCTGAGATAAAGAAGTTTTTCTCTTAGATTGGAAAGAATGTTGATTTTTTCCCCCTTTTTTATTCATATTTTGTTTTCATGATTTAAAAAAGTGCAGATACAAGACTAAGTTCTTCCTTATGCTCTCATCATCTGTAACATGACCTCTCTATTCTTTCAACTTTTCATCTTTATACTTCTACTTTAATGCATGAATGTGTCCTATACCTACGGAATGAGGTGAGAGGGATCCAGATAAAGAAGAGAGTAAACTTACCATTCAACATGCTGCTGCAAGTAAAAAATTTTTTTAAAAAGTTAAATGACCACATTTAAAAAAGTATACATTTATTTACTTTTGACTGTGCTGGGTCTTCGTTGCTCTAGTGGTGGAGAGCAGGGGCTCCTCTGCATTTGTGGTGCCTGGGCCTCTCACTGTGATGGCTTCTCTTGCTGTAGACAACAGGCTCTAAGTGCACAGGCTTTGGTTGTTGTGGCACAGAGATTCATCAGTCATTGCTCCTAGGCCCCAGACCATGCAAGCTCCTGTAGTTGCAGCTCCCAGGTTTAGAGGTTGTGGCACACAGGCTTTGTTGCTTCACGGTTTGTCCGCTGCACCACCAGGGAAGTCCTAAATGACCACATCTTATGCTAAAAAGGGATAATATAAAAACCGCAGCCAGATATCATTTTTGCTTCATTAAGAAATTGAAAACTAATTTGTATCTATATTCAGGGCCACATTTTCTCAAACTAAAACAACCACCATCTCTATGACTGGAAATAAAATGAAATAAATATGACTTTTTCTTTTACTTTATGAGAAAGAAAAAAAAAACCTCCCAAAGCATTTCCAAAATTTCTCAGACTTTCACTAAGCAAAGTATTCCACCTGATATAGTTTGTAGATGAGGGGATAAAAAAATCACATCCTGAGAATAGTCTAACCAGGGGTCAAAGGTAAATCGAGAATAGAATTTCTGAACTGTAAAAAAGATATTAAAATATGACTTTCAATTAGCTCAGAAATGAGCTCTAACACTCTTTAACTATATCTTCAGAAGTGACTCCTTTTGTTCTTCCAGTAATTGAGATGTCAAAGGGTAATGCGAGGCTACTCAGAAAGATTGTGTCTGATTTTGTTAAAAAGTGTAAGCTAATTACTGGTACATAATGAAAAATTACCAGATTGCCCTGAATTCTTGACAGGTAAAAACATTCTTAAGAAATTGTGATAAATAAGACTTCTAATATTCATTTCATAACTTTCTTCAGAAATATTAAAATCTGTTCAAATTAGTGAAGCTTTATCCTTTTTGTGTGTGAGATCTAAGTGGGGGTGAAGGAGGCAGTTGAGAAACCTGCCAAGTCCACTGTTACATTAGTGAATATATGTTGTACGGTAGGATAGGAATAACACTGATTTTCAAAACGCTTTCAATATGCTACTTCCAGGGTCAAGTACTTTCAAAGGAAGAGACTATTTGTTTGGAAATGACAATAAGCTTCTTAGATCCCTGTGGACCAGATTTTCAGTTGCTCCATCAACCGTTTTCAGGCCATGACAAGAGGAACCATTCACCCATTCTCAGTGGTCCCTACCAATTCCTCCAACTAAATGATGGTCAAGTCTCAGCTAAGAAATGAGTCTAGGTCACAACCAGGTTGAATTTGCAGAGCACTGTGTTAAGAGAGTCAAGGAGAACTTCCCCGATAGTCCAGTGGCGAAGACTCAGTGCTTCCAAGGCAGGACCCCATTTCAATCCTTGGTCACGGAACCAGATCCCACATGGTGCAACTAAGAGTTCACATGCTGCAATTAAAGATCCTTCATGCTGCAACTAAGACTTGGCAAAGCCAAATAAATAATAATTAAAAAAAAAAAAGAGTCAAGAGAGGGCAAGAACAGATAAAATTATAATCATCTAAAAGAAATTCTGAGCATGAAGTGAGTAAAAGGTCCATTCCAGAGAGTGATTGATAAGTCAGAAACAAAAGTCTAAAGCTGGAACTGTGGGCACAAGTGGGAGAGCAAGCTTGGCTGTAAGGGCTGGTTGATTTAGAGCTCCTGGAGTCATAGGAGATGAAGGGCAGCACTTCACTTGCCTGCGCAAGACCAAGAAATGAGAAGGGGGAGGAGGGGAAGGAGGAGAAATGAGGGGAGTGGTCAGGAGCATGCGGTGAACACAAGAAGTTGCTGGATGTTCTCCTCCAAGTGTGGCTTTATGAATCACTTGCCTGAGAATCCCCTGGGAAGTGTGTTTCAAACACATATTCCCAGGCCCCACCCCAGACTTCCAGAATCAAAGCAATGGAAGAGGAGCCTAGGAATTTAGACTTTTAACAGTCTCCCCAGGTATTGTAGGCACACTTACATTTGTATGCTAAATTCTTTACCTGGATTGTTTTGCTTAATCTTTCAAAAGCTTTTGTGAAACCAGTACTATTATTATTATCCCCTCCCTAAACAGGAAACTGACTCTGAGAAAGTGGCCCAAGGCAGAAAGTGTATGTAAGGCAAAGCCAGAATGCAAACTCATTCATCTTGATTCCAGATTCTGTCATTTTTAATCAAGCTAAACCAGGGGTCCTCAAACTTTTTCTGTAAAACGGTCAGGTAATAAACATTTTAGGGGTGGTCGCCTAAATGGTCTCCATTGCAACGGCTCAACTCTGCTGGAGACAGCAGGTAAGGACATGGGTGTGGCTGAGTGTCCAATAAAATGACAAAATCAAGTGGTAGACTCGATGACACTCTAGACTCAGAAGTGCTTTTTAAAGTGTTCAGAACAGCAGCGTCTTGGAAGCTTGTTAGAAATATAGAATCTCAGCCTGCTCCAGACTTACTGAATCAGAATCTCCTTTTCACAAGGTCCCCAGGCATGTTTATGCACATTATAGCATGAGAGCCCTGCTGCAGGACATTTCTGAAGAGCTTCCCTCAAAGCCCTGCTCTTGACCTTTGACGTCCATCCTTTCTGGCGTGTGAACTCAATTTCTGATAGTGAGTATGCCGGTCACCTCCCAAAAAACTTTAAATAAATAAAAATCTTTAGTCAAGGGGCTTCCCTAAAATGGCTCAGTGAATAAAGAATCTACCCGCCAATGCAGGAGACACTGGTTCAATCCCTGGTCCAAGAAGATCTCACATGGCCACAGAGCAACTAAGCCGTTGTACCACAGCTACTGAGCCTGTAGTCCTGAGGCCATGCTCCACAACACAAGTCAGCTCAATGAGGAACCTGCGCCTGCAAGCAAGAGTAGCCCCTGCTCGCCGCAACTAGAGAAAAGCCTGAGAAGCAACAAAGACCCAGCACAGCCAAAAATAAATACATAAATAAAATTATTATTTTTTTAAATCTTTAATCAGGAAAAAAAACTTTCAACTAAACTCTATCAATTACTCTTCCTAGTCTCTTTTCGTCTTTATTCTTTCCAGGACATACAGAGCTAGTATTCATCTCCTGAAAATGAGGAAAGAGTGGGAATCAGGTTATTATTTAACTTTTTATTTGATATCTACTTTAAGTTTCATCCCTGGGTTGGGAAGATCCCCTGGAGAAGGAAATGGCAACCCACTCCAGTACTCTTGCCTGAAGAATCCCATGGACGGAGGAGCCTGGTGGGCTACAGTCCACGGGGTCGCAAAGAGTCGGACACGACTGAGTGACTTCACTTTCACTTTTCACTCTCAGTTTAAAGTTTCAAGGCCAGTATAAGCAACGCCTCTCTGCCCAGATTAATTAATTTTTACATTTTGGCCTCATTTGCTTCATTATAGTATCTCCATCTAGGTAAAAAGAAGATGATGAAGAGAGAGATAACTTTTTTCTTTCTCAAGACTGTTTGAGTAGCTTGCGGAAATCATATCCCTTCACCCCTACATACTTTGGTATGAATTTCTTAAGAATAAGATAATTCTATTACATAGCTACACTTTAGTGATCAAAATCAGGAAATTTAATATTAATACACTACTATATATTATCTAATCCACAAAGTCTATTCACATTTTGTCATTTGTCCTATCCAGGGTCATACATTGTATTTAGTTTTCATGTCTCTTTAATCTGGAAGACTTCCTTAGTTTTCATTGTGTTTCTTGACCTTGATATTTTTCAAGGATACATTTTAGTTTCTTTGCTTCCATGATAGCTCAGTTGGTAAAGAATCCATCTGCAATGCAGGAGACCCCAGTTCAATTCCTGGGTTGGGAAGATCCGCTGGAAAAGGGATAGGCTACCCACTCCAGTATTTTTGGGCTTCCCTTGTGGCTCAGCTGGTAAAGAATGTGCCTGCAGTGTGGAAGACCTGGGTTCAATCCCTGGGTTGGGAAGGTGCCCTGGAGAAGGGAAAGACTACCCACTCCAGTATTCTGGCCTGGAGAAATCCATGGACTGTATAGTCCATAGGGTCACAAAGTTGGACACAACTAAGTGACCTTCACTTTTCGTTATTTAGTAGAATGTCCTTCAGTGTGGGTTTGTCTGATGATTTCTTAGTCAAGTTCAGGTTGTACATTTTGCGAGGAATATCACCCAAGCACCAGTGTGTTTTTCTTGATGCATCCCGTCAGGAGGCACATGATGCCACTTCATCCTGATTTTGGTGATACTAGCTTTGGTCACTCAGCTAAGTTGGTGTCTGCCAGATTTTATTTACTACAGAGTTACTATTTTTTCCTTTGTAATTAATAAATAATTTGAAAGTATATAAATATCCCATTCTTCATCAAATCTTTACCACTAGTTTCAGCATTTATTGATGATTTTATTACTCTAATAATCTCAGGTCAGCAAAGATTTGAAACGGCAGACCAGCGTTATAGCTCAGTTGCAGCTCAGAGTTTTATTCCACAAAGGATAGTACACCCTCGAGGCGTGAGGGCTGGCTGACCCCAAAGGAGAAGCCCCAATTCGGCTTGGCTCCCTCTTTTTATAAGTTTTGTCTCCTCTCCCCTTAAGCCTGTCCTATGCAAATTGAGCTAGCTAGGAAAGGGGTGTGTTTGTTCCACCTGAGGGTCTCACTCGTCTGTGGATTTTCTTTTGTTCCATTTTCACAGGCTTTTCCCTGTCTTTGTCTTTTAGCCCGGAGAAGGCAATGGCACCCCACTCCAGTACTCTTGCCTGGAAAATCCCATGGACGGAGGAGCCTGAGAGGCTGCAGTCCATGGGGTCGCTGAGGGTCGCCGGACACGACTGAGTGACTTCACTTTCACTTTTCACTTTCATGCATTGGAGAAGGAAATGGCAACCCACTCCAGTGTTCTTGCCTGGAGAATCCCAGGGACGGGGGAGCCTGTTGGGCTGCCGTCTATGGGGTCGCACAGAGTCGGACACGACTGAAGTGACTTAGCAGCAGCAGCAGTCTTTTAGCCACTGCCATTTTGGACTCCTTTTTCCTCTTCTAACTACCTAAACCACCGTTCCTTCCATATGTAGTAGCTGGCATTCTACTGTAAGGCAGAGCTGTTTCTTCTCTCCCATTTATTTATTCATCTATTAATTTATGTCATTATAGACTCATGGATTTTCATAGATAATATTTGCATCAGTTAAGTTGATCTCAATGCATACAGAAGTTTGAGAACCACTTTTGAATGAAGAAAGTAACTTCCAGAGAGGTTGATTAGATTACCCAAGATGAGAGTATTAGTGGAAGACTAAAACTCTCTCTCCAAACCTAGTGTTTTATTCTTATTTTCTTATTACTCCAAGTCTGAAGAGTGAACAACTACTGAATCATTGAAAGGCGAATCACTTGAAAAGCCTGTTAAAGTGTTGCTTCCAGGGATTCTGATCCAATACATCTTGCATGCTGCTACTGCTGCTAAGTCGCTTCAGTCATGTCTGACTCTGTGCGACCCCATAGACGGCAGCCCAACAGGCTCCGCCGCCCCTGGGATTCCCCAGGCAAGAACACTGGAGTGGGTTGCCATTTCCTTCTCCAAAGCATGAAAGTGAAAAGTGAAAGTGAAGTCACTCAGTCGTGTCTGACTCCCAGTGACCTCATGGACTGCAGCCTTCCAGGCTCCTCCATCCATGGGATTTTCCAGGCAAGAGTACTGGAGTGGGGTGCCATTGCATGAGGCCTTCCAATTTGTACCAAAAAAAAAAAACCTTAATACTTTCTATCTATCCACTTCAGTACTTTTCAGAAGGAAAATATAAACAATGATAATATGTCTTTGATTCTAAGATAACATACATTTTAAGAAGGATCATCAGTTTAATAATGAATCAGTGCCACATTGAATGCAAACTTTAAATGTATACATTAAATACATTATAAAGGTTTCAGAAAGACTGAAATATGAAAAATACTCATTTTAAGCTTGTAGAGGGCTTTCCTGGTGGCTCAGTTGGTAAAAAAATCCACCTGCAATGTGGGAGATCAGGGTTCAATCCTGGGTTGGGATGATCCCCTGGAGAAGGGAAAGGCTACCCACTCCAGTATTCTGGCCTGGAGAATTCCATGGACTGTATAGTCCATGGGTTCACAAACAGTCAGATACAACTGAGTGACTTTCACTTTTTCACTTGAAGCTTGTGGTAATAAGTATATAAAAGATCTTTGAGAACTATACATAAAATAATTAGGTGACTATTCTGCTTCATAGCGCTTATATTAGTGCAATTTTTTTTATTACATTATGTCATAATGACTCCCCTCAGTGATAGAGAGCCAGTTCTGTAAGTTCAGTCTCAGTATTTAGTTAGTACTTATTTTAGTCAATATCAGTCAGGTTGGTTTGTCACCACAAGGGTCATAGGTGTAAAGCTGGATTTCGCAACCATTCATGATGCTGTTGTTTAGTCACTAGGCTGAACCATAAGGCTGACTCTTTTGTGACCACATGAACTGTAATCTGCCAGGCTCCTCTGTCCATGGGATTTCCGGGGCAAGAATACTGCAGTGGTTGCCATTTCCTTCTTCAGGGGATCTTCCCTACTCAAAGATCAAACTCATGTCTCCTGCATTGGCAAGCAGATTCTTTACCACTAAGCTACCCAGCAAGCTCTCTTGTGATGTTAGGAACTAGATAATTCTTTGTTGTAGGGGACTGTCCTGTGCATTTTAGGATGCTGAGCAGCATTCCTGACTATGGCCAGGAATGTCTCCCATATTCCGTACAACCACCCACACAAGTAGAGCAGATCAGAATGTTTCCAGACAGAATGACCCTGGAGGGAAAAATTACCCTTGCTTTGAGAACCAGTTGTATTGAGTTGAATAGTGATTTCTCAAACCATAGTTTCACCAGGAAGTGACCTATAAATGTGATCTTACTTGGAAAAAAGACTCTTTACAAATGTAGGTAAGGGTCACAAGATACGATAATCCTGGATTTAAGTGGGCCCTAAATTCAATGACCGGTGTCCTTCTAAGAGAGAGACAGGTGAGTCACAGGAACTTAGAGCGATACTAATAACACAGGCAGAAACATGTAAACCACCACAAAGTAAGGAAAGCCTTCAGCTGCTGGAAGCAGGAAGAGACAAGAAAGAATTCTTCCTTTCATGGCTTTATTTTGGACTTCTGGCCCCTAGAATTGTGACAGAATACGTTTTTGGCTTTAAGTCATTACGTGTACCGTTATTTATTATTGCAGCCCTAAGATATTAACACACCAATGGTCTCAGGTAAAAAGAAACTTCAGTTTATATTGTATGTATATTTATTTAGATGTAACTGCTATTTAATCACAGATGATAGGAATACAATTTGAACTGGCAGCAAAATGTATTCATGGGAAGAATACTGAGCTATTTGAAGTAATCAAATAAAAGCTGATTGGTCAAACTTTGCAAAAGTTAGGGATTGATTTAAGCTTTTGAAAAAATCAGAAATAGGTGTTTATACATCGCCCACTCTTTTTCTCCATCCCCATCTATTGTTTTCTCTCTTCTCTCCTTCTCTGTGCACAAAGGCACGCTCTACAGCAGTGGCCCGTCCCCAACCCGTTTGGCACCAGAGCCCGGTTTCGTGGAAGATGATTTTTCCATAGAGCCAGGTGGGGTGGGGTAGGGCAGGAGTGGGTGGGATGTGGTTTCAGGGTGATTCTTATAAGGAGCACACAACCTAGACCACTCACACGTGCAGTTCATAGTGAGGCTCACGCTCCTATGAGAACTATACATATACGTCACTGCCGATCTGACAGAAAGCGGAGCTCGGGTGGTGATGCGAGTGATGCGGAGCAGCTGGAAATGCAGATGAAGCTTTGCTCACTCACCTGCCACTCACCTCCTGCTATGCGGCTTGATTTCTAACAGACCAGAGACCATGGCTGGGGGCTTGGGGACCTCTGCCTTATAGTACAGGAACCAAGCCATCTATGGCCCCCAAGGTTTATACCTGGAGGGTCCTACAGCCAATGAGAGTCTGACTTCTCTGCCCTCAACCCAGTCTTTTTGATTCTGGAATGAGAAAACATTTTGATCCTACCTTGCTTGCTAAGATGCTTATACTGAAAACAGTAGACCACAGCACAGGCAGGGCATGGTTGTGTAAAAACTTTGTATGCCTTATACAACCATATGGATGAGATTAGAAGGCCAGTAATTTCCAGGCGAAAAAAATAAATAAAATTCTGGGCATCTAAGCCTACAGATATCGACCATAGTACATAAATCAATATGGTTAGCTTAAAAGTCTAGTTTTCTTATTGACACAGTTTTTGGAAAACATGATGTCAACTTAATGTTTCTTCCTACTCTAAACTTAGTTATTTGACCAGTTGTTTAGATAGGCACAGTGGTAGAAAAAAAAAAAAAGTCTTGGAAAACATAAATGGAAGTACCCAGTGACTTTTTAGTGTCATAGAGACCCAATAAATGGAAGAATAATTGAATCTTCAACGAAATCCTGGGTATGGAAATCCCACAACATATAGGGGGAAATGCCTCAGCTTTGGGATCCAAATAAAGCCTGTAATGAATCACTCAAATGTCCTCAAAAAAGATCTATTTCCAACTTGATTAGAAATGATGAAGCATGTTGTTGTCGTTTATTGAATGAGATAAAAAATAAAGTAGGGTAAATTTTTAAATTCTCCTCTATTTAGTTCTCTGTTTTTTATTAATCCATTACATCCAGTTTTTAAAGGCTCTGAATTTCATGCCTCATCCATTTTAGTACATCAAATCCTTTCCCAACCTGTGCTGACAAACACAGGTCTCTTGTCTCAGTGCCCTATTGGATTACAGAGATTACTGATACATATCCTGGGGTCTGTCTGTTTAGATTTTAAATGCACCATCCTAAAATGGAAGTGATGGCCTCAACACATGGATTTTAGCACCTCATTTGGACCGTGGAAGTGAGACTATAATTGGTAAATCTTACAATCACTTTTTGCCAAAAAGAATATTTTCCATGTAGTGGACTATGATTAAGAATCTTTTCTAAGCCATAGGAGCCAGTGGACACTCTGAGATTAAAGGAGCAAAGGGAAATGTTTTAAAAATATGTATTTTCATGTTTTCACAATTGACTCCTCTATTGCATCAGCAGCCCTTTGGTCAATATTTAGTTGTTGTTTAGTCTCTAAGTCACATTCAACCCTTTTGCAACCCCATGAACTCCATTCCACCTCAGGCTCCACTGTCCACGGGATTCATGGGGTTTTCCAGGCAAGAATACTGGAGTGGGTTGCCATTTCCTTCTCCAGGGGATCTTCTGACACAGGGATTGAATCTGCATCTCCTGCATTGGCAGGTGGATTCTTTACCCCTGAGCCACCAGGGAGGCCCAGTTAATACAGTGATGGGTTGAAAGACAGACTCCTGACTCAAAGAGTGGTGGATGCTGTGAGGCTCAGGTCAGGTATACCCTTTCAGACCCAGGAACCCATTCTTTCAGTTGCTAAGAATGCTGGCTGCTGACTTTAAAGGGCCCTGCGTTGCCCCAGGTTACATACTCTTCTGAATGCAGTCTGCAGCCTGGATTCATCCTGGATGGCAGGGCACAAAGGCTGCACTGCCAGATTGCTCAGTGGTAAAGAATCTGCCTCCAATGCAGGAGACCTGGGTTCGATCCCGGGATCAGGAAGATCCCCTGGAGAAGGAAATGGCAACCCATTCCAGTATTCTTGCCTGGGAAATCCCATGGACAGAAAAGCCCAGAGAGCTACAGTCCATGGGGTCATGGAGTTGGGGATGACTGGATGATTTAGCACGCAGGCACACATGCCTTGCCTCTACTTGGGACAACTCTGAAGGGCCATCCTGGCACTAGAGCTTCTCGGGTGGAGGATGAATAGAGGCCCCAATGGCACCTGCGTCACAGGTCAGAGCCTCCCTCTGCCCCATCCTGTTGCTCATGCACGCACAGGTATTGTTCCCACAGCACTCCCCAGGTTACCGCTGGTGTGTACATCACTGCCTCGGACTCCTTGAGTACCCCAACCAAATACAGAGGATTATATTGAAAATATTGGACCCAGAAGCCGTGGATCTGAAACAGGTGAGAAAATTATTCTGGCAAGAAGGTGCTTTCAAAGAGAGCTCTACACGAACTCTCTAGCTACCTCCCAGCAACCAAATGAGTGAACACTTGAAATTTTGCACAATCTCTGGTTCTCTCAAAGGGAAATAAATTGAAAAGGAAAGAGGAAAGGGATATAAGCAGGAAAGGAGACAAGTTGTTGTTATTGTTCAGTCACTCAGTTGTATTGGACTCTGTGACCCCATGGACTGCAGCATGCCAGGCCTCCCTGTCCTTCACCATGTCCCGGAGCTTGCTCAAACTCATGTCCACCAAGTCGGTGATGCCATCCAACCATCTTGTCCTCTGTCGTCCCCTTCTCCTCTGCCTTTACTCTTTTCCAGCATCAGGGTCTTTTCTAATGAGTCAGGTCTTCGTGTCAGGTGGCCAAAGTATTGGAGTTTCAGCTTCAGCATCAGTCTTTCCAATGAATACTCAGGACTGATTTCCTTTAGAATTGACTGGTTTGATCTCCTTGCAGTCCAAGGGACTCTCAAGCTCAGATCATGAACTCCTTATTGCAAGGAGGCAAGGGGGAAGAAGAAATATGTGAGCTGAATAAACAAAGTCTGCTTTGCAGTTTTACACTTTTAAGAATTCTTTTTAAGTAGTTGCAATTGTTATTTTTAGAGTATAGTTACCATTCATTGGATACCAATTATAGACTTACTACTTTACATGTGCTATTTCTAAACCTTAAAAAAAAAAATGCTGCAAGAGAGATAATATTATCAGAGAACTTAAGTGATTTACCCAAGGCACAGAGCTAGACAAAAGACAAAACAAGAATTTAAAATAAGCTTTAGCACTAAATCTTGTTGTCTTTTCTTTAAGTAAGGTGCTGCCTCTCTTCTCAGTGAGGAACCAGACCCACATCAGGAACAAAGTTTGGCTTTCTTTTGAAAGATAGCTACTGTAATACTTGGGACTCTTTTCCCAGCAAGGGACAGAGACTCAATTGAAACTAGCTTAGATGGTAATTTATTATGAATGAGGATACTGAGATGTTTCACGGAGTCTAAGAAAAGATATTACTTGATCTCAGAGAAAAACTGCAACCACGGACAACAAAACTTTAAGAATTCACTTTCTCTTTGCCACATGTGGAAAACATTATAGCCAACATCTTTGGAACTTTACAGCTCTGAGTAGAAAGACCAGCTTATTTTCTTTGTCCCAAGGGGAAAAAAATATCCCACTTCATTAGCCAACCCCAAACCAGTCACCTCTGACCTGGGATCAGAATTACAATGTAATATGTTTGTCTTTACTATACCCTGTGGATAGAAGCAGGAAGAAGAGAGTAAAGATTCTAGAAAAATATCACCATATAGATTCATTATATCTGTGAAACATATCACTGTACAATTTGTCAATTCAGTGAAAGAAGGGAGGCAGGTTTAGCTTGGAAAGCAGCTCTAAGATTATAACCTTATTGTGACAGAGAAAGTGTGTGTGTGTGTGTGTGTGTGTGTGTGTGTGTGTGTGTGTGTGTGTGTGCGCGCGCGCAACCCAAAGGAAAAGGATGGAAAAGATAGAGCAGAAAGTAAAGTCTGGTTCATTGGGGAAGCTAAAACTTGCCTCACGTAAGCCGGAAATTAATTTCTTCTTGATGATGATGACTGAAGGAGATTGAATAGAAAAAGTAGGTGATGAAAAAGCTTAAGATACATTTTTCTGATGGTATTGTGCATGAAATTCTAAGAGAAATTAAGAAATGAGCTTATGCCTCCCTTGGAAGTGAGTTAATAATCAGATATATACTTTATTAACATAGGCCATTTCCACTCCAGCCTGGCCAACGGGGCTCCCCAAAGGAGCAGGGTTTCTCTCCAGGCCCTGGTTGCAGACTGAGTTGCACACCCACCTTCGCAGTGCGCAAGAGAACAAAAGGGCCTTTCATTCTATCCTCCCTAGAAGGACTCGAGGTTGAAAATGGCTATTTGTTCCCTCTGCGACATATATGTCTGATAATATGCGTGGGCATGCATAACTGACTGCCTGCATTATGTATGAATCAGACCCCACTCCTGTTCAGCAACAGCTGGAGAGATTTTTCTCCTCCAGATAGCCAGCTGCAGTATAGCCCCTCCCCCCACACACGCGCCTGTGCCACACACACACCCTATACATGGGCACTGGGGACAATTGCCCTAATTTACCAGAACCTAAAGACCACTAGAGCCAGGGCATTGTGTTTTTGAGTTGCTTTCCTTTTATTAAAATGTGTTTTTCTTCCATAGTGACTGCTGCCATTTTATTAATGGAACAAAGACTCTGGCCAAACAAGCACCCTAGTAATCACCTCAATTCGTCCTCACAACCAAAGGCTTCTAAAAAACAGTTTTTTTTTTCAAGCTATTGGTTGGATGATCCCCCTGAGGAAATGCTTGCCACTTTTAAAGATGTTTTGAGCCAAGAGAAACTAGGATAAAGGCACTATTGCGTAGTTTTTCTTGTTGCTGTGTCTTTGTTTTCACAATCCATTATCACCAAGTTCCTGATCTCTTTTACTGAAAACAAGATGTTGTTAAAAAAAAAAATAGAATTATAATACCACTTACCCAGGCCTAAGTTGAAGCACCATCTAAATGATATTGTTTTTAGAATGAAAGCTGCAAAACCACTGCAAAAAACAGTGGTCTCTCAAAAATTCAAATTATCTGTCCATTTGCAAAATATTTTAATGAAATGAATATTAAAATATTTTGGGGTTAGAAGATCTGAGTAAATTGCTTAAATTTTGCAATTCCTGCTGGATGTGTGCCATCCTACAAAATAGTTTGTATGTCAAAGAAAGAAACATTATATGTTAGAAAATGTTATGGGGAGTGATGTAAGTTTGTTTCACTCTATTTAACAGAAGGGAATGTGTTTGTGGGCTTATAAACAACCTAATCTATGGGCTGAAAATATCCTGCCAAAACTGACCCCTGGCCATCTTCTCTTCCCAAGAAAGCCTCCTAGAGTAAGCTCCTTGTAAAATGTTTCCCAAATAGACCAGACTTTATACCGCGGCCTCCTGAAGATTCAAAGGAAAACATAATAATCTTTGATAAACTTGGCTGCCTAGTTGAAAAAGCTATATGAAGAGTCTAATGACCGTTTTCTTGCTGGAATGTCCTCTATAACAGAGGTCAATCATCCATCCACTTTCTCCATCAGACAGCTCGAAAAAATAAGAACATAAAGGTAATCTCCTCTATCTCACCAGATTTCTGAGGTCAAAGCATTTATGCAGTGAGGTCTTTCGCTACCATTAACTGTGAAAATAGCCAATATCAAAATAATTCTGAATTTCAAAACCAATTTGAGTTTTAATCTGAGTATTCAGGCTATTCACCCTTGATATTGACGCATCCAGCCATTGGTTCACCTTAAATTGGTCAAATTGATGAGGTCAGTGACATTCAATAAGAGACTGCAATGCACTGTCACCATTGTTTGTGTGACTGTGCTTTGCTTTTCTCATTCTTCCCTCAGTACAGAGCTTTGAGACGGGGGATTGGGAATATATGAGAAAATTTGGAGGCTTCTGTCTGTTTTGTGCTCTGGGCCTTCTTCCCTTTCAGCAGCGGTGTGAGGGTTGTGGAGAAGGTGAGCCTCTTGGAGAAGGAAATGGGGTCAGAGGGTTATTTAATGTTAGTGGGAACATGGAATAGCGCTCATCAACATGGTGTTGAGCCAGATCATCCTTGGAATTAAAAAAGACATGAGTTTGAATGTTTAGCTTCACTCATAACAGATTTTTCTCTGAGCCTCATTTCTTTTCGTTTTTTTCCTCCCCACTGCAATGGGTCTTCATTAGAGCTCATGGGTTCTTTGTTACTCAGTAGTTGCCCGGTGGCACGTGGGATCTCAGTTCCCTGACCAAGGATCAAACCCAAGTCCTCAATGTTGGAAGGTGGCCTCTAATCCACTGGACCACCGGGGAAGTCCTTGCACCTTGTTTCTAAAACAGAGATAATATCTTCCTTTTTAAGTATTAAATATGATCTTGGAAGGGAAGTGCCTAGCATGGTGCTTGGCACAGAGTAAACGCTCAATAAATCTAAGTTTATTTACTTTCTCCACTGCTGATCAGCTGTCTGCTGTCACCACCTAGAACTCCAGCCTATTTGTCTAGGGCCTTGTAAATCACCATTTTTATATATCGTCTATTTTAATTCTTACAGGAATCAAAAGAAACAATTGTTATATCACCATATTAGAAATTAAGATGCTGAAACTTAAGTAATTTGCCAAACTTGAGTCCAGACGTTTCTCTCCAGAGTCAGGATTCTTTGGTACTGTAAAAATTTTACAAGATAGATTTCACCACTTCTACTTGCCATTATAACCCTTTCCTTCCATGTTTTCTAATAGTGGATGTATAATGCTTTTGAATACAAATGGATAAAAGGCTACAATTCATTGTATATATTGTAAAAAGGTCTCCCTGGATAACTATGCAGGGGACCAGTTAAATTCATTTACTAGTCTATTGAGGCCAACTTCTCCATTCTCAAGCTCAAAACACATTGTATTCTAAGCCCATGCTTTGAAGAAATCTAGCAATAAAGAGTTGTCTGTGGGAGGTCTGTTCCTTGTTGTTTCCGAATTATCATTAAGTGGACATATGGTAAGTTGAATTCATACCAACGTTTCTGAACCTATTCAATTTCTTTAAGTGAATTAACATCAGTTTGTAAGCATTTTCAGAACTATTCCACTGAAATTAAGTTTTACTGATCCCAGTTCTTCTCATGATATGAATTAAGAGTTGAGTATAAAAGAAAATGGATCTTTTCAAAAAGACAGCCAAATGAAACATGCCAGGTATAGGATTTGGGATTATGTATGTTGCTCCTAAATTAAATGCTTTCAATGGTGAGCTGTCATTAAAAATTACAGTTTTAGCATTGCTTTTCCAGCATTTGCAAATCACGAAGATGACTTATGGAAAACAATTTTCTTCAGTGGCTGGGCTCTCCAGCTGCCTGTAATTTGATTATAAATTTCAAATATACTTTGTGTGGCAGAGGGTATGTGCTGAGAAAGGAGTGTTAGTGGGGAAGGAGGCAGGGACTATAGTTTTTCCTGAGTAGCTGAGTAACAGAAGTGAGCATTAGATATTTACATTTAGCATTTCAAAGCCTATAGATCAAGGGCGAATTTTCACCATCTTGATGACATTAGTCTCAGTAAATACTATTCCCTTTGTGCCCCAGAGGAAAAGATCAAATTACCCCAAGAAACTTATACAGTTGAGAGATTTTAGTAATTTTCCCATCCTATTTTCTTTCTCTCCCTCTCTTTCTCTCTCTCTCTCATAGACAACATAAATTGCTCTTAAGGAAAGTTATGATGTGATGAAATTAGATTACTCTTCAATAATAAATGATTATTCAAACCTTTTGGAGACATGTCATTCTAGTGTACACAATAGTAGATCTCCTTTGTGTTTTTGGAAAATGAGAAAGGGCTTCTGAAAGAGACATGGAGTTCCACCCATTAATGGGCTTTGAAAAATACCAGACTTCAGGGTAGTAAGTTGACGCCATTAGGAAAATTCAATAATATTCTTATTTTCCTATTATCATAGAGGCATCTGCTGCTTGGGGGGAAATAATGAGATAAAGGTTTCTTTCCTACACATCAGTGCCATTCAGAGATCTCATGGAAACCTGTTTCTACAGCAAAGAAAGTGTAATTCTGCAAGTCAAGAGCAGATGGTGTCCTGTGTGACCAGACACACTGACTCCTGCTTGCCTAATATTTAAGGGGAAAGTTGACACTTGGCTCTCTGACACAAATTCTGACCTGACAAAGCAATATAATCTTCTCAAATAAGGTTAGAATAGCTAGAAAAACTCCGCTATTTACTATTGAGCTGATTTTCAGAGCCAAAGAGTCTGTTTGTTTTAAAACAACATACTCCCATCAACCTTGCCTTAAAAAAATCAATAAACTTGAAGAATGCCTGAGATTTTTTTTTCCAAATTATGAACATCCTTTTGATTTTATTCTCTAATTTGTACAGCACAATAAATATAAGTGTAAATGCATCTCTTTTCAAAATAGAATCTCAGCCCAACCAGAATTCACTGTTTTCAATTATGATTTCCAATGGACCTCTTTTCTGAGGATCAGGTTTTAGAAAGCAGAATAAATTAATGGCAGATACTAGTCAAAATTTTGTGTTCCTTCAGGACCCAGTTTCTGCAAACTCTTCTTGGTAAAACAAAATTAAGTTCTTTACAGTAAAGGGAACATTTCAGTAAAAATCCCTGCTCAGGGCATTTCATTAATATGTTTGGAATTGTAAGAGAGAGGGGATTTTCTCTTCAAACTCCAGCCTCACATACCTTGGAGCTGATGAATTCTGCACATCCCTGGGATTTCCAGGAGGTTACAGAACAAGATTACGCACCCCGGTGATATATTTACTGCAAGGACAACCCGGGCACAGCTGCAGCTTGAAACCAGAAATGTGTGGAACGAGTCTAACCGTGAAATACTTAAGGCTATTATTTCTTCGGAGCATCCTCCCGTACCCAGGAAATGAAGCCGATCAATTCTGCTTTTCTTTTTCATTGTTGTTGTTAGTTTAATGCAATTTAGTCTGAGAATATGAAAACTGGTACCTGACTTTATTATTTACTTATGTAAAATCAGGGCCGAGGAAAAGTTGGGTCCAGTTGATAGAGATGATATGTAGTTAACTGATTTGCAAAGGATAAGAAGGAGGCAAAGCTCTCCGTTTGTGGTGCAGGAATGGATGGTTTGCCTCTCCTTTCAGGATTAAATTGCAAATATCATTTAATGTTGAAAGGCTTTTTGGAAATAATATCACACTGAATTTCTCAAGTGGACTCCCCAGACTTTTTTATTTCCTGGTTCCTAAATAATTATGCCGAAGGCACCACAGATAGAGTAGCTAACAAAGACAGACAATGCCCTCATGGAGTCCATAACCTTGCAAGGAAAACAGACTTGAGAAGGAGAAGGAGGACATAGATAATAATAGACTTACAAGCCTTGATAAAGCTAGAAAGACTAAGTACTCCAAGAGAGTGCATTACAAGCCTTGCGTATACGTGTTAATTTGTCTGCTTTCTCTTATCAGTCTATGAGATTCTTGACCAAACAATGTGTTATTTAAAATAATTGCTTAAAAACTTCTATTTGTTAACAGTCTGTTCCCAGAGCCTTGCACTGTGCATGGCACATGGCAGACACTTAGTAAATTTGGTTAGTTGTGTTTGTTGAGGAAAAGGAAACGGCAACCCACTCCAGTACTCTTGCCTAGAAAATCCCATGGATGGAGGAGCCTGGTGGGCTACAGTCCATGGGGTCGCAAAGAGTCGGATATGACTGAACAACTTCAGGGGTAGAGCATTACTCATGGAATCCTTACAGAAATCCCAGGAACTAAATTTCAGGTATTGAAAGTGAAAGTGTTAGTTACTCAGTCGTGTCTGAGTCTTTGAGACTGCATTGAGCCTGCCAGGCTCCTCTGTCCATAGAATTCTCCAGGCAATAATACTGGAGTGGGCTGCCATGCCCTCCTCCAAGGGGTCTTCCAGACCTAGGGAATGAATCTGGGTCTCCTGCCTTGAAGGCAGATTCTTTACCATCTGAGCCACCAGGGAAGCCCTTTTCAGGTATTAATGATCTTATTTTGTTGTTGTTCAGTCCCTTGTGCTGGACTCTTTGTGACCCCATGGACTGTAGCCCATCGGGCTCCTCTGTCCATGGGATTTCCCAGGCAAGAATACTGGAGTGGGTTGCCATTTCCTTCTCCAGGGGAACTTCCTGACTCAAGGATGGAACCCATATCGCCTGCAGGCAGATTCTTTACCACTAAGCCACCCGGGAAGCTGGTCTCATTTTAGTGATAAGAAAACAAAGGAAAAATGAAATGATTTGCTCAAACTATCTCAGCTAATAAAACAGAATGAAACCAGGTCTTTGAATTCTGAAACCGCTGGACTGGAAGAAGCACAAGCTGGAATCAAGATCGCCAGGAGAAATATCAGTAACCTCAGATATGCAGATGACACCACCTTTATGGCAGAAAGTGAACAGGAACTAAAAAGCCTCTTGATGAAAGTGAAAGAGGAGAGCAAAAAAGTTGGCTTAAAGCTCAACATTCAGAAAACGAAGATCATGGCATCTGGTCCCATCACTTCATGGCAAACAGATGGGGAAACAGTGGAAACAGTGTCAGACTTTATTTTGGGGGGCTCCAAAATCACTGCAGATGGTGACTGCAGCCATGAAATAAAAAAACGCTTACTCCTTGGAAGAAAAGTTATGACCAACCTAGATAGTATATTCAAAAGCAGAGACATTACTTTGCTGACTAAGGTCCGTCTAGTCAAGGCTATGGTTTTTCCAGTGGTCATGTATGGATGTGAGAGTTGGACTGTGAAGAAGGCTGAGTGCCTAAGAATTGATACTTTTGAACTGTGGTGTTGGAGAAGACTCTTGAGAGTCCCTTGGACTGCAAGGAGATCCAACCAGTCCATTCTGAAGGAGATCAACCCTGGGATTTCTTTAGAAGGAATGATGCTAAAGCTGAAACTCCAGTACTTTGGCCATCTCATGTGAAGAGCTGACTCATTGGAAAAGACTCTGATGCTGAGAGGGACTGGGGGCAGGAGGAGAAGGGGATGACCGAGGATGAGATGGCGGGATGGCATCACGGACTCGATGAATGTGAGTTTGAGTGAACTCCGGGAGATGGTGATGGACAGGGAGGCCTGGCGTGCTTCGATTCATGGGGTCGCAAAGAGTCAGACACGACTGAGCGACTGAACTGAACTGAACTGAAGTTGCTTGGTCAGTCGTGTCTGACTCTTTGCGACCCCATGGACTGTAGCCCACCAGGCTCCTCCGTCCATGGGATTCTCCAGGCAAGAATACTGCAGTGGGTTGCCATTTCTTTCTCCAGGGGATCTTCCCGACCCAGGGATAGAACTCAGGTCTCCCGCATTGCAGGCAGACGCTTTAACCTCTGAGCCACCAGGGAAGCCCAACCTATAGTTGTAATTCTTCTTAAACAGCCCTTCTATTGAAACTTTTCAGAGAGAAGATCTGCCTTTTAGTGGGAAATCTCTTTTCTATCATAGAGGTAAAATAAAACTTCACAAGTTTCGTTATTTGTTGTCAATTTTAGCAGACTTTTCCCCCCTAAACTAGTAAACTTAGTATATAAAAGAAAAAAACAGTGCAGACTACAATATATTTGAGGCCAGACTGGAAATGTCCATAGGAGGTGTCTTCATCAACTTGAGCTTGCCATGACCAAGAACCAGAGACTTGGTAGCTTAAAAAACGGCAATTTATTTCTCACAGTTCTAGAGACTGGTGAGTCCAAGCTCAAAGTGTTGGCTAGCGGGAGTTCTTTGCCTGGTTTGCCTGCCTCTCTTGCTGTGTCATTATGCTGCAGAGAGTCGTCTTTCTCTTCATCTAAAGCACTAATCTTATCATTAGGGCCTTACACTCGTGATCTACTCTAACTCTAATTACCTCCCAAAGGCCATCGTTCAGTTTCTGTCCTGTCTGACTCTTTGCCACCTCATGGACTGTGGCACGCCAGGCTTCCCTGTCCTTCACCATCTGGAGTTTGCTCAAACTCATGTCCATTGAGGGGGTGATGCCATCCTCTGTCACCCCCTTCTCCTCCTGCCTCTTTGCATCTGGTGCCCAAAGTATTGGAGCTTCAGCTTCAGCATCAGTCCTTCCAATGAATATTCAAGGTTGATTTCCTTTAGGATGGACTGGTTTGATCTCCTTGCTGTCCAAGGGACTCTCAAGAGTCTTCTCCAGCACCACAGTTCGAAGTCATCAGTTCTTCGGCGCTCAGCCTTTTTTACTGTTCAGCTCTCACATCCATATATGACTCCTGGAAACACCATAGCTTTGACTAGACAGACCTTTGTAGCTGCCTCCCAGGACTGCTGTTGCCAGAGCCTCTATCCTCCCTGTAAGACACTGCTGGCTCATGCTCTGCCTCAACACTTAAAGGCAGGTTGGCCTCAGTCTCTTGTGGGGGTCACTGCTCCTTTCCCTGGGTCCTGGTGCACAGGAGGTTTTGTTTGTGCCCTCCAGGCGTCTCTGGGGGATATAAGGTTTGATTTTAATGCAATTGCGCCCCTCATACCATCTTGTTGTGGTTCTCCTTTGCCCTTGGTCATGGGGTATCTCTTTTTGGTGGGTTCCAGCATTCTCTTGTTGATGGTTGTTCAACAGCTAGTTGCAATTTGGGTGTTCTCACAAGAGAAGATTAGCACACATCCTTCTACTCTGTCATCTCCTATCCCAGATTTGCCTACAAAGGTCCCAAAATCCACATCTCCAAATATTATCCCATTGGGAGTTAGCTCTTCAAGACAGGAATTGGAAGTCGGCCACAGGGGAGGGCAGGGGAGGCAGAGGGGAGACAAAAAATTCAGTTCATAATAGGAGGTATAACTAAAAGAAATAAAACCAGTCCTATTTTACAAACACCCACAATACATACTAGACTTTGTCATACTCCACACCTTTGACAAGAAAAGTCAGGGATGAGATTATGCCTAATCTTGAGGAACTACATCTGAATAATTGAAATAACAGTCCATAATGGAAGACCAAAGAAAGCTAAACTGGAATGAATCATGCATTTAACATTATTTTTAAAGAAATCAGAAATATTCACACATAAATAAGTCAGCAGGAAAGTCAAACACTGATATAACTGGCCCAGAAGAGCCTTTTGAATTTAACTTGAGTATCTTGGAGCTGTAAGAACTGAAACATCTTTATTTTAAAAGGGTATAGTATTCATAAGAAATAGATAATGTTTGAAATTTAAAACTACTCTCTCGACTATTACCAAAGTGGGAAAAAATGAGCATGTTTTACATTTTGCTGTCTTCTACCTAATTAACAAAATCCAAACAAAGAGGGACTTTCCTGGTGGTCCAGTGGTTAAGAATCTGCCTGCCAATGCAGGGGACTTGGGTTCAACCCCTGAACTGGGAAGATTCCTCATGCAGCAGGGCAGCAGGGCAACTAACCCCATGCGCCACAACTACTGAAGCCTGGGGCCCCTCGGGCTCATGCTCTGCAACAAGAGAAGCCCTGCAATGAGAAGCCCATCCACCACAACTACAGAGTCATCCCCGTCCACCACAACTAGAGAAAGCCTGCACGCAGCAACAAAGACCCAGCACAGACCAAAATAATAATAACAACCAAAGAAAGCATATACTGTAATGCTGCTTTATTTTGGGCCTTGTAAACAAAGGTTGATGACCAATATAACCGCCAGATAATCAAAAACTTGTCTTGGTTAATTGTGATATTAAGGATAATACCTTGCATATAGTGTGTATTTATTTTGATTTGTGTTCTGCCTGCTTTCAACTAGAATTTGTGGTGGTAAAAAAATAAATAAATCAATCAATCACTATATTTGTCAGCACATATTGGATTACACGATCCAGAAAACCCCAACCCCAATGCTTTAAGCATAAAAGGGAATTTATTGGCCCATGTAGTTGAAGTCTTGAGGTAGAACCCTTATATAACACAAGAATTCGAAGAGGTCAACTGGCCTTGGTCTCCCTATCTTCATATTTCAGATCTGTTTTCCTTTGGGCTGGCCCCATTCTCAGGCATTCTACTGAGGAATAAGATGGGGGTCAGAAGCTCTGGTTTTTTCATCCCATCTTGTTGGCCATTCTACTGGAAAATCAACACCTCCTTTACAGGGATGCCGATAAAAACATTTGAATGAGCTCTAATAGGCCTGATTTGTGTCATGTCATGGCTTCATTCTTGATCCAATTACTGAGGCCAGGGCAATAGAGCACAGTGAATGGCCTGGCCTGGGTTATGTGTCCACCCTCAGCTCTAAACCAGAATGAATTCCCTCTAAGCCACAAGGACTGAGATTGAGATAAAGACAATAAGCAAGAAGCACTGAGATTCTACTCTCACAAAAGAGGGAAATATTCTTAATGTAGTTGAACACTATGGATGTCTACCACAGTCCAAGTACAATAAACCGAATCATTGACAAACACTAGAAAGCAGAAGTCACGTATAAATGAGGTAGTCTTGAGAATAAGGGGAAGGCAGGGGAGATGGTATGTCATAGAAATATGGATTGAGAAAACACGGAATGATCACGTACAAAACTTTGCTCTGAGTTTCTTAGAAGCCAAGGCAGAGTGACATTCAATGGAAAGAAAACACCTCATCTAAACAAAGGAAGTTCCCAGCTTGCTGGATGATATAGATACTTTTCTGGCTCTGAATTCTCAAAAGAACTTGTCTCCAAGACCTTTAAATAAGACTGAGCAACATAATGAGGTACTATTTTTTTTGTTTTAAACAAGTTTTTGAAAAGAGCTGATACACATTCTGCTCAATGAAAGCCAAGGACATAGCATTACACAGTGGCTCTGGAAAGTCAATTATTCAAAAGGCTGTAGTGACTCTGTCCAAGTATGTAACCTAATGAAGGACTCAAAGGTAGAAAACCTGCAATGAAATACTAGCTCTGTCACTTATTAGCAGAGCCACCATAGCTTAGTCCCTCTCATTCCCTGAGCTTATGTTTTTTTATGTGTAAAGAAGTGGTAATAATACCAATACTTGCTTTGTGTGAGAATTAAATTAATATATAAAAGTACTTTTAACTCTTTAATATGTATGCAAATAGGTAACATATTTTCGTCAGACAAACGATACTCTAGGATCGTCTAGATAAAGGATAAAGTCAGATCAGATTATACATACTTTATAATTAATTGCATAAAATGTTCAACCAGTGTCATTAAATAGTAAAAGGTTAAGTTTTCATTGCAACTCTAATAAAAACCTTTTTTTACTCCTCCATATTTATTATTATTTTATTATTTCCCATGTTTCAAATAAGTGAGATGTCATCCACCCAGAAAACAGTTGTTTGAGGACATTATTACCAATGTGATCCTTACCACCACCATTACTTCTACCAATTGCTACAATTTATTGAGCATTTACTATGGGTGAGGCAGGAAATGAAATGCTTCATATACATTTAAAACACAATCCCTGAACTAGGAGTGAGAAGGGTGAATTTTATAATGCCCCTCAAGAGCAGTAAAACATTAGACTAATTACTTATCTCTGGTTCTGCTTTTCTCTAGGCTTGGATCAATATTGATTGTACATCTTAAAAGTTTCCTTCCAGACTTCAGTATTCTATTATTTTGTTAGGGTCAACTCCATGGTACAAATTCTCACACTCATGACATTTTATATATTTATTTATTTTTGCCATAAAGTGAGGCATATGGGATCTTAGTTCCCCAGCTAGGGATCAAACCTGAGCCTGTGCAATGGAAGTGCAGTGTCTTAAACACTGGACTGCAAGGGAAGTCCCTGTGTTATATTAAAAGTGCTTTTACCTCAATTATGAATTTATACTTCTCTTAGAGTGTTCTCTTTGGTAGTATATCAAAAGCAGCACCATCATTTTCCTTCAACGAACCTGATGGGATATTCTTCCCGAAGAGTGAAGGGCATGTTTACTACAATTTGTGGAATTTTGTGGAATGTGTTCCCTGAAAGAAAATAGCAAGGAGTCAATAAGTTTGCATTATTGCCTTAAATTAGTGAGTGGACATTGTATTTCAAGAAAAAAAAATGATTTTTTTGCCTTTATTTAAATTTAAAAATTTGAGATATGATTGGCATAACATGATTTCTTAAACCCCCTAGCAGTTCAGCGGCTTTCATCAGTTAAGATCACAGTTATCAGTAGTATACCAAAATGATACTTATCAATAGTTTCTCAATTTTGGTTACACATTATAGTCACTGAGGAATTTTTAACAAATATAAATGCCTGAATCCCACCACAGAGATTCTGCTGATATTGGTCCAGGGGGCATATTGGATATCGGGATTATTTTTGCCAGTGCTTTTCCAGATGATTCTAATGTAGAGTCAAGACTGAAATTGACTGGCCCATCTGGTGTTATCCGTGAGGCAGGGCATCACATCTTAAAGAAGATGTGCCAATCTGGAAGAGGTGGGGAATGCTCTTTTGGAAAAAAATCAGCAGGATCAACCAGTTGAGCCTCATCCAATACTCACATGCTATGCAAAACAGGCAGTATAGAAAACGTTTGCAAAAAAAACACAAGGAAAACGTCTGCTTTTTAAGAAGGATTTTTTACTTATGTATGTTACTCGGGAAGCTCATTGACTGAGTGGAGAAGAAACGTCAGTGGGAGCCTGTGTACTTTTTCTTTTTTTCTACTGCTTTTAATTTTTAATCCAGAGGTTAAGAATCTGCCTTCCAATACAAGGGACACTGGTCTGATCCCTGGTCAAGGAACCAAGGTTCCACACGTCACAGGGCAGCTAAGCCTGAGCACCACAACTCGTGAGCCCTATGGGCTCTGGAGCATCTGTGTTGTAACTAAGACCTGGTGCAGTCAAATAAATAGATAAATATGTATTTTTAAAAAGACTTAAAAAAAAAAAAACACGCCAGAGGGGGCACCTGGGTAGGGTAATTTTAATTTACCGCATTCTCCTGACCCTCTAACCCTTATTGGGCATCAAATTTCTTTTTCTAATTTCAAGTTTTTTTGGACATGGTTTATAATATCATTGTATCCTGCAAGCTCTATTTTAATTGACAGAACCAATAGACACAAGAAATCATGACCAAAATAAGAAACCAACTCGAGTAATCCCTTAGGGATTGCTTTGCTTTCTTAAGTAAAATCCAGCACATGGTCCTGCTCAGGCATGTTTGGGAAATTACGCCCATTATGTCTTTTTGTTTGCTTTTAAAACCTGCTTCTTTCATTTCTTGCAAATTTTTCTGTCCAAAGCTAAATTGATTCTGCACAGCAAAGATAAACTCCAGTCCAGAAACTGGAAAGAAAATGTTTATGTGGTTGAGGTGCACATTTATAGAATTCCTGATTGGGTGGTGAGACCCAGAAGATCAGCAGTCCAGCTTCTGGTGGATACAATAGCCCTTTTTCAGTTCATTGACATGAGAGGTTTTCATCTCCACCATGAAGCTTGTCAGGTCTGGTCTACGGATGGCTGATATTTTTGATCTTTCTTATATCTGCTTGTGACTTCTTAGATGAAATTTTGAGGTTACATGTATAAATAATATGGAAGGAAGTGAATGCTTGAGGTTAATGTTCACAGGAAAAACCAGGGAGGGGACTTTTTGCTAAAGGTTTTTTTTTGAAAAGCTGCTTTACTTTCTGCAGACTGAGGTAGTAACCCCAAGATAAGGGGTTTTCACAAATTTTTTTTCAGTTTTTATAATGAACATAAAACTATATCCCATAATCTAAAGCTGAAATATTCAAATTAGTCACAGTGTTCTACAAATTTTTTGTCTTTCCATTTTATAATATGATTAGAGAAAACTAAGATGTTTCAAAGAGCAAAAGCAAAATAAATAAATAACTGCCCCTCATTTAGGGGTTAAAAAAAAAGTCACTAATAATAAATACTGACTACTTGAAGATTTCAGAGTTTTTATTTTCTTATATTGATTTTCCCATTGGTAAGAGTCCTTAATAATTTTCTCATGTCTCAGACTTTATCACTATTAAATAATCTGTTAGATGTGTGTGTGTGTGTGTGTGTGTGTATGTGGTGTGTGGGACTAACATAGTGCTGTAGGTTGACTGTACTTCAGAAAGCAAATAAACAGATTTGTAGAAAAAGAGATCAGAGGACCTTCCCTGGTGGTCCAGTGCTTAAGCTGCTGAATTTCCTTTGCAGGAGACAAACGTTCAATCCCTGGTCGGGGAACTAACATCCTGCATGCTACACAGTGTGGCTGGAAAACAGAAAAAAATTAAAATATTTATAAAAATGTAAAAAAAAAACCAAGAGATCAGACTTATGGTTACCAGAGATGACGGTGGGGGAGAAAAAACTCGATAAAGGCAGTCAAAAGCTACATATCTTCAATTACAAAATAAATAGGGATGTAACGTACAATATGATTAATAGAATTCGTACTGCTGTATATTATGTATGAAAGTCGTTAAGAGAGTAAATCCTGAGTTCTCATCACAAAGAGAATGTTTTTCTTTTGTATCTATATGAGATGATGGATGTTCACTAAATTTTTATGGTAATCATTTTGTACTGTATGTAAGTCAAATCATTACGTTGTACATCTTAAATTTATACAGTGCTGTAGGCCAGTTACTTCTCAAAAAAACTGGAAGAAAAAAAGTTTGGGCTGTAAATAATAGAAACCAATTTTTGGTTAGTTTAAGCAAAAAATTAAGCTTCGTTGCAGAGTAACTGGGATTATTTCATGGTACCTAAGAGCTAAGATACGTCAGTGTTTTAGGGTGCTTTTAAAATGGTCTCAGTGATCCCTGACTTCTGGTATCTACACCGTGCATTATCTCCTCCCCATGAGTGTAGACTGGAAATGGTGACTTCTAACAAATAGAGTACAGCAAAGTAATGGGATGTCTCTTCTAAGATCAAGTTATAAAATTCTGTAGCTTCCACCTTGTTCTTACTCTTGCCACTCTGATGAAGGCAGATGCTGTGATGTGAGCTGCCCTCTGAAAAGCGTATATAGCAAGGAGTTGATGACAGCCTCTACCCACAATTTACAGGAGCTCAGATTCTTGATGTAACAGTCTGCGAGGAACGGAATCCTGCCAACCACCATGTGAAAGCTTGGAAAACATCCTTTCCGAGGTGAGAATTCAGATGAAGCCACGGCCTTGGTCAGCACCTTGACTGTAGACTTTTGAGAGACCCTGAGATGGGGGGTCCAATTAAGCCATGTCTAGATTCCTGACTCACAGAAATTGTGGGGTAATACATGCTGTTGTTTTAAGTCACTTCGTTTTGAGATAACGTGTTACATGACAATAGGTAATACAGTCAGCAACAGAATGCAGGAACACTGGGGGAATCTATAAAATACTTTTTTCTGCTCCTTGATTCTCTTTTCTGCTGGTTGTCTGTCTCACTGAGCTCTTGTTACCAAACCACTTTGCTTGCTCCTCAGTGCAAAATATACCAATAGTTCCCACATTTACCTGCTCTCTGTTTCTGTCATATAGAGAGAAATCAATGTCTTTTTAGGTACATTTTCAAAACTTTCATGGCAGGAATCAGACTGGCTGATCTAGGCTCAGAAGCCCATCTCTGAACCCATCATCTCTCTCAGGAGGGAAACATACAAGGAAGAGATTGTGATTGATCTTGCTTGGATCAAGTGTACTAATACAGCAGTGTTTATAGTAGGTATGAAGTCTGGAAAAGGTAGATTTGTAATTTGCTTCACAGTTTTGCTCACTTTGGCCTATTGTTTAAATAATTTGAATTGCCAATATGTGTTATATTTGAATGAATAATCTAACAGGCACCATTACTCTAAAAAGTAAATATAGGAGGGAAAAAAGACCTTTAAAACATTTCCCACCTAGAAAATGCATCATATGAAACTTGGCATTTGTGCAAGGTACATGCCAAGAAGTAGAAAGTAATAGACACTGACATGCTTGATTATTCGGGATGGATATGGTTTGACATTTACGCCATCTGAAGGTTCTTACTCCCATTGTATCACAGGCTCCTTTGGGCCTCCACTCTATGCCTATTGTCCTACATGTGTAGAAAAACTGATAAAATTCCAGCAAAGTGGGGTTGGGGGAGGGGGATGTACGATGAGTTGTTAAACCAGGATGGTGAGCACTTACCAAGCTACAGTGTTTCTCTGGTTACAGTTGTGTAATTGTGACACATGAAAAGATCCCTTCAGAACTGCCAGTACGTAAAAGAGCAGAACACTGACTATGATCAAGCAATGCAGACGAAACAAAGTGGCTCTGCTGCTCTCTCAGTGGGATCCAAACAAAACAAACAACGCAAGGTTGTATCATATACTTACTTTTTCTTTTTTGGAGGGGACACCCAGATGGTTATATTTTGACCATCAGACTTGCTTTGCGTATCAATACACCCGTGGCAGATTCATGTAGATGTATGGCAAAACCAATACAATATTGTAAAGTAATTAGCCTCCAATTAAAATAAATAAATTTATATTAAAAAGTGTTTTATAAAAATTAGCTCTGAAATCAGAGAAAATAAGCATATTTTTCTGCACTTTTGGTGTACTAGGAGTAACAGTGAGAGGTTTCAAAAAAAACAAAACGCATCCTGTTGGGAATGGCTGAGGTTATATAATCATGCATGCATGATGCTGAAGGGCAGTTAGTGCATGGGCTGCCTTTGGAATCAGAGGTAGGTATGGTGGGGTGATGAGCACACAGCATCCGTATACAACACAGAGAACATCTGAGGCACCTGGGCTGTAGAACCACTTGGGTTCAAGTCCTGCTTTTGCCAAGTACTAGACTTCAGACACATAGTTTATATTCTGTGCCTTGGTTTCTTCATCTTTGAAGTAGGGAAAATTTTCAGAGTACCTACCTTTACACTCTTGTTGTTAAGATGAGGTAAGATAATTGATACAGAGAGTCTGGCACAATACCTAATATACACCAAGCACTCAAATGTTAGCTAATGTTATTACTTACTTTTTGATGATATCAGTTATTTAAACTCCCTCAACCCTAATGTCCTCATTTGTCAAATAGGGAACTGATTGTAGCAATGGCACATACAAAGTTACGTGTGTGACTCAGCATATGATATTATGCACACATTTCATATGTTTTCTTAATTCTCTGAAAGTGAGATGGGAAACTGAGCTGAGAGTTGCTTTGCAATGATCTAGGGTCACAGCTTCAGTCAACATGGTGGTGAATTAGTTTTCATGACAAAGAACCACAAACCAGACGGCTTGAAACAACAGAAGTGTATTCTTGCTCAATTTTGGAGGCCAGGAGTCCAAAGCCAAGGTTAGGTTATAGCAGGGCCATGTTCCTTCTGGAGGCCTTTGGGGAGAATCCTTCCTCGATTCTTCCAGCTTCTGGTGGTTTCCTGGAGTTCTTTGGTCTCTGGCTGAATAACTCGTCTCTGTCCCTGTCTTCACATGGCCATTTTTTCTGTATGTTGTAGTGATGGTTTAGTTGCTAAGTCATGTCTGACTCGTGTGACCCTATGGACTGTCAATTGCCAGGCTCCTCTGTCCCTACAATTTCCCAGGCAAGAATACTGGCGTGGGTTGCTATTTCCTTCTGGGGATCTTCCCAACCCTGGGATTGAACCTGCATCTCCTGAACTGCAGGCAGATTCTTTACCGCTGAGCCACCAGGGATGCCTCTTCCCTGTGTCCTGTCTCCAACCTCCAATCTGTTCACTAGTGTCTTATAAAAACACTGCTGCTGCTAAGTCACTTCAGTCATGTCCGACTCTGTGTGACCCCATAGACGGCAGCCCACCAGGCTTCCCCATCCCTGGGATTCTCCAGGCAAGAACACTGGAGTGGGGTGCCGTTTCCTTCTCCAATGCCACCCCAAATCGGGTATGGGCTTCCCTGGTGGCTCAGAGGTTAAAGCGTCTGCCTGCAATGTGGGAGACCTGGATTCGATCCCTGGGTTGGGAAGATCCCCTGGAGAAGGAAATGGCAACCCACTGCAGTATTCTTGCCTGGAGAATCCCATGGATGGAGGAGCCTGGTGGGCTACAGTCCACGGGGTTGCAAAGAGTCAGACACGACATCGAGTATAGTTTCATCTGGAGACCCTAAACTGATTACATCTGTTAAGACTTTATTTTCAAATTAAGTCACATTCTGAGGTTCTGGGTGGAAATTAATTTGGGGGAGGGCACTATAGTATCCAGCTCACTCAGTTCAGTTCAGTTCAGTCGCTCAGTCATGTCCGACTCTTTGCGACCCCATGAATTGCAGCACAGCAGGCCTCCCTGTGCATCATCAACTCCGGGGGTTCACTCATTTCCAGACAGCTCTGACTCTTTGCCATTTATCTTACTTTTACTTCAACCCATTTACTGAACACACATTTGGGGAGTATCTACTGTGTGTCAGATCCAGGGACACAAAGGTAGTTCCTTAAAAGAGTTCATAATATTTTGAGAAAGATGCACTAAACAAGTCTATAGTGACAGAGAGAAAAGTGGTGTTTTATCTCCAAGTGGTTAGAGAGAGCTTCCTGAAGGAAGTGAAACCTGCAGCTGTCACAGGTTCTTTGCTCGTCTATACTCGAAGTACACATGTCAGATGAAGGTATATGAGAGGAAAGAAAAAAATGGACTTGATCAGACAGGCCGCGCTTTCCCTCTGGATAATACAAAACTAGGCAACAACTAGTACCCAACCAACTTACATCACATAGAATTGCATCCAAAATTCCAGGCAAATCAATATCAACGAAGAGCAAATTAGAACGCTGCATTGTGACATTTAATTTAAAATAGAGCATTGATGTTGAATCTTCGAAGCATGAGAAATACATATTTATTTAAAAAGGGGAAAGTATAATGCAAAATGTATCTATTTCTGATTATTACTTCACTGGGACAGAATGTCACTGATGTCTGAGTTATTTAATTGATCACAGATTGCCATAATACACAGTGATATTCAAGCTCTCTTTATGGTTATGTTTCTTTTTTTATAAATATAATTTCATAAACATGATAGTTTAAAATACATCCCTGCAGCTAAGTGGTAACTTAGATGTTAACTTGTCATTGCACCTCAATTTTGTGAGAATAACTTTGGAGGTGCAAGAACACTTATTTTCAGTGCTTGGAATGTGCCAAATGTGTTCTCTCTAGACTTTGTGAAGTTCACCCCCACTTCCTTCATGCCACCTAGATTCTCAGTGAGCGTAGGTGTTATGTTTTTTATGACAGAGGATGTGTCCTCAGACAAAATCACATGTGCAATGTGTGCCACCAGGATTCTATTATATTTCTACAATGACTGCTTCACAGCTGCCTTAGGCTATGGCACTCCAAAACCAAGCTTTGGAGCCATACCCAAGATGCTCTTTGCTTTGGTGTCGACTAAGAGTAATTTTTTAATTAATTAACTTACTTGGCTGTGCTGGGTCTTCGTTGCTGTGCACGGGCTTTCACTAGTTGCAGCAAGCGGGGGTTCCTGGTCGTTGTGGTTCAAGGGCTTCTCATTGAGGTGGTTCCTCCTGTCGAGGAGCACAGGGTCTAGGCGCACGGGCTTCAGTAGTTGTGGGCTCTAGGGTTTGCAGACTTCAGTAGTTGCCGCACATAGGCTCAGTAGTTACAGCTCACAGGCCCTAGGGTGAGGGCTTAGTAATTGTGGCTCATGGGCTTACTTGCTACATGGCCTGTGGCATCTTCCTGGACCAGGGATTGAACCTGTGTCCCTGAATTGGCAGGTGGATTCTTATCCACTGCGTCACCAGGGAAGTTCTAAACAGTAATTTTTTAATCTGAGGTGGTTAAACAGAGAGGGCAGACATTGAATGAAATTGTGAAGTATATAAAATTTTTCATCATCTTCTTGCTTCCCGTTGCTCTACACTCAGTACCTGAATAGGCAAATGGAACACCAAGATTTTCAAAGACAGTTAATAAGCCTTGAATATACTTAAAGTTGCAATTAACCTTTTGTTTTAAGAATTAGAAAAATGGTAAGGAACCAATATGGCTGCCATAAAAAATAAATGCAACAATGACATCTTATTGCTTCCAAGAGCAAGCAGAGTTTTTCACAACTGTCCTTCAAGGCCGATTTTTACCTATCCAACTTTTAGTCATGGCCATCTTTACTATTTCTTTTAAATATGATAGAAGATATGGACTTTTTCATCAAAATAATGCATAAGTACAATTTTAAAATATTTTCAGTGGATTTTTAATAGATCCCTATCTCCCTGCTCTAGGGATCAAGCCCATTCTCCTACCACTTTAGGACTCAAACACACCAGGGGATTGGGGCTGGGGTGGCAGTAATATCAATCCTTCTCCTCTCCCAGTTCAGACTAGCTTCTGAGTGTCTTCTTCCAAGTTGTCACTGCAGACAGACCCACTGATCCTTCTTATTTTAGAGGTTTGCCTGTCAATCCTATGGAAAAGCACTGTGCGGAAATAATAGCAGGAGGATTCCAAAAACAATAATAGGGCCGTTAAAAAGCTTAGCCCTTAAAAGGCCCTCACTCCTTGCTGAGAGGCTTATAGGAACGCTGCTGCCTGATTTTTTTTTTCTTTCAAGATGGATCTCTTCTGATGAACTTGTTGGTTGAATTCTTTCTCCTTCATCCTAGGAAAAACTCAAGAGTGTTTTGGAAGTACTCCTGGGAGAAGATTTATCTCAAGTAGATACGTGGCATCCCTGAGCTCCTATGGGCTGGGTGACCACTACTTAATGGCTCTGGGGACTTTTTCAGAACACAGATTCCTTGATCTTCCTCCTAAGGAACAGATAAGTGTCTTGAAAGTCACTCAGTCATGTCGCACTCTTTGCGACCCCATGGACTATATAGTAGATGGAATTCTCTACGCCAAAATACTGGAATAGGTAGCCTTTCCCTTCTCCAGGGGATCTTCCCAACCCAGGGATCAAATCCAGGTCTCCCGCATGCAGGTGGATTCTTTACCAGCTGAGCCACAAGGGAAGCCCAAGAGTACTGGAGTGGGTAGCCTATCCCTTCTCCAGCGGATCTTCCTGACCCAGGAATCGAACCGTGGTCTCCTGCATTGCAGGCGGATTCTTTACCAACTGAGCTATCAGGGAAGCCCATGAATTCCTTATAAAAGAAAGCCAATGGTTTTTAAGAACCTTGTAAGTCCCCTGGGGTAGGAAATGGCAACCCACTCTAGTATTCTTGCCTGGAAACTTCCACGGACAAAGGAACCTGGTGGGCTGCAGTTCACGAGGCCGCAAAGAATCGGACATGACTGAGCATGCGCGCACGCGCGCACGCACACACACACACACACACACACACACACACACACACACACACACACACACGCACGAGGGCACTGGAAAGAGACATATCTTTAAAGAAAGAATTCATTCAGTCAAAGTACAACTTAATGTTCATGTTGCAGCCTGGAAATAAAAAGAAAACTACCGTTAAGGAGCTCACAATCAAAATTTTCATTGTTTTCCTATCTTTTTTAAACAGCAGCTTATTTTAAATAATATTTTATCATCTTATTGTTATTCATATATTTTCATTTTTTGGCCATGCTGCATGGCATGTGGGATCTTAGTTCCCTGGAATCAAACCTGCACCCACTACATCAAAGCACAGAATCTTCAGCGCTGAACCACCAGGGGAGTCCACATTCTATTTTCTGTCTTACATTCTATTTTCTGTCTTACATTCTTCACCCACTCAATTTCATTGTGTTTCGACCTGAGTATTTGTTCAGCTTTTTTGGATTATTTTGAGTTATAAAAGAAGATGCTTCCCACTCTAAATTTCCTACCTTTTTAAGTAAAAATCACTGTTTAGATTCTTTTCCTTCATAACTCCCCTATCTCTGGTTGCCTGATTTAGGGATAAAAAAAAAAAAAACCCCACAGAACACACAGTTCAATTTGAATTTTAGGTAAACAGCAAGCAATTTTTTAGTATGAATATGCCCCAAATGTTGTATGGCACACACTTATACTAAAAAAAAAAAATAATAGTGTTTATCTGATTCTGACTTACCTGGGCACCTTGTATTTTACTTATCAACCTTACCCTTACCCCAGCCCACCTCTACAGAATAAGCTGGCATTCGAGTTTAGTGACATCAACACACTTAGAGCATCTTCTTTATTCTGTAATCCTGATCACAGAGGAACATGGTAAACTCCCTACACCCCCTGCCAGACTGCACTCACTCACTCCCCTCTGACACAGACCCTCTCTGCTGAATGGGACACTTAAGCCACTGCAACCCCACATAATACTGTTAGCGACCGGAGGACATATTATTTCTTCCCTTTATCTCACAGATGTGACTTTTTAACTTCATTTTTTCTATAAAACAAATCCTGCGGGTCAGTTCGCCTATCACCTATCCTAGTTTGTCTTTTACATTCTGAAAGGAAACTAAATGAGGATAATGTTGGTAATTACCAAGCACAGATCTTCAGAGTCTCTGTGTGACAACAATACAGGAAAGACTGAAGTCTGTAAATAAATTAAAGCTACATTTTAATCTTCTTCTCTAAAAAGCCAAGACGAAATTATTGGGCAGAACAACGGATTTGAATGTCATTTCTATTGTTTCACCTGCTCACTTACAATCTGGTAAGCTTTAGAAGGTTTCAAATGAAGCCTGAGCTCCTCTCTGACAGAGCCGGCTGTTTTGAGCACAACAGATACCATAGTTATCACGCAGAGAGGTGAACACCAAATACGTAATTTATTTAAAGCAGCACTTTTACAGGTAGAGTACCGTGCCAACAGATATGATTTTTTCAATTGAAACCTAACCGTAATTGAAATATGTGATCACTAATATCTGCAATCAGCCGTTTCTAAGGTAGTTTAATATGCAGCTGCTTTGAAATGTGCTTGCAGATTAGCAAAATGTCAGACCCCACTTTCAAAGAAAGCTGTCTTCTGGGACATCATTTATTCTTGCTCATAACTTTAATACGATTACCTCCCACTGTAGCAAACCAATTTTTTTTTTATAACATTCTAAAGAGATGTTATGCACAGAAGAGCCTGGGATATTTCCAGGTAGGACAGCCATCTCTGAGACAGGTAATAGAGGCTGAAAAATGCCATGACACCCATATCCTGGGTCCTCGTTAGATTAATTAAACAAGGAGGCCATCAGATGAGGTGATTCTCACACCTTAATAGCCTACATGAACAAACCAAAATCTAAGACTATAAATGCCTCATGATTAAGAAATAGAAACCTCAGGACAACCAATCACAAACAGCCAGCTAGGATCGTCCCAAATCATGTTTAAGCTGTAATTGAACTTCCTTGCTTTGCTCCTTCCTTTTCTCTATGTCTTTCCTCTGGCTTCTGTAGTTGGAGCACTTCTAACCACTTTCAGTTTGTTACTGCCTGGTTTTCATACATTTTTGATCAAATAAACTCGACATTTGTAATATGCCTAAGTTATTCTTCTAACGCCATAGAGAAGTCATTTATGGACCTGGCTTTGGATGCTCTGAGAAATGGGGTGTAGGTCCAGATAGTTATTCCCCAAGAGCAGAGTCTAAAATAAGAGGGCTGTTTGTACCACTGGTATGTAAACCTCACTTTTTAGGGAAACATACAAGGGCTCTATAGTTCTGAAATCTGCATGTGACTTTTTAGGGGTTAAGGAAAAGTTCAGAGAATTTGCAAACAGCGTAAAACTTGCAAATAAGGCTGTTCAAACCCATGAGTAAATCAGAATGCACAGGCTCTCAGGGCAGTCAAAGAGTTTTAAGGCCTGAGACTTGAGGCATTAAGGACCTTGCCTTGTAACCTGATTAAGAAATGCCCCTGCCTGCCTATCTTATCTGTTTCTCAGGATAAGTCACAATGCCTTTAGCTATTTCTGATTTAGGCCTGGCTGGGTGTGGATCTGTACTATTTTGATTATATCTGCTGGTTCTGATGATCTCATTACTTTGTTAATTAAATTTTTAGCTTATTTTAATCTCCCTTTAACAGTGCACTTTTAACCATGGGGAAGAGGAAGTAGCTCCTCAGAGAATAGTGTCTGCCCCAAAGGTGGTTCTGCAGCCTTCCTTCCTGTGCTTCAAAGTATAGCCTCCTGTCAGGTCTGCCAGAGAACCCCAAAGGCCCAGGTTAAACATATTCATTCAGGGGATTTCCCTGGTGGTCCAGTGGTTAAGAAACCACACTTCCACTGCAAGGATACAGGTGTGATCCCTGGTAGGGGAACTGAGATCCTGCATGTTGCAAAAAATAATTATCCAGGGACTTCCTGGTGGTCCATTGGGTTAAAAATCTAACTCCCATTGCAAGGGATGAGGGTTCCATCCCTGGTTGGGGAAACTAAGAACCCACAGGTTGCCGGGCACCTAAGGCTGGGTGCCACAGCTGGAGAGCCTGGGCGCTGCAATCCAAGATCCCACATGCCCCAACGAATATTTCGCTTACTCCAGCTAAGATCCAACACAGCCAATAAATGAGTAAAATAAGTAAATATTTTTTAAAAATTCATCCAGGTAATTTAGGAAGACCACAAATTACACTTCTGGGGAGAAGTGCAAATAGCCCTAAAACTCTCGAAACTGCCAGAATGAAATGCCCCAGAGGCTGTACATGGACCAAAAGCAAGGCCTCCAGCAAGTGTCACTGAACCTACTGTTCTTCTCTTTCTACTTATTCCTCTCTCCCTCACCATTCGATTTTGTTTGGGAATTATCTGTTCGTATCCTCTGCCCATTTCGTGGATGTACACTGCATGTGTTAAATTGGCTTTTCTGTGTGGTTTATCATTTGCAATGCAATGCTAGCTCCCTGATTGATCTCTTCAGGACAAAGACAGACTCCGAAAGGACTCTTCTCAGGCGCACTTATCCACTAGCATCTATTCTTGCCACTTTACGTAATGCTAATGCAGAATATACGCCCCTGGACACCGGCTCTTTTAGATGAATAGGAAAAAAAATGTCAGCTCTTTGTTCATGCTGTCTAGGCCAACACATGAAGAATATCAACTCTGTTAAAGCTTAAAAAATATTTTTGCTTTGTTGTCATTAGTCTTTCCTTTTGCTCCTTGTGGGGTTTGGTGGCTAGAGGTTTTAAAGTTTCATGCAGTCAAATCTATGCTCTCATTAGAGTGTATTTCCACATCAAGAGTTTCTTGTAGTTCCTGCTTTGAACACCATTATGAATATAAATCTTAAAATATACAATTAATAAGTTTAAATATTATAACTATGTATTATCTGTACATGATTGTATGTATACCTAATTATAACATATAGCTGTAATAGCCCAAACCAGCACCATGGTTCCTAGTGTTTAGCAGCATGACAGCGGGCTAACAGAATCAGGGACTTGCTTGCCTGACCTCTAACCGCATGCCGCCTATTGTGTGTTCTTGATGTTCTATAGGAAACTCTTAAGAACCTTCCTTTTCTCTTCCTTCCTTTTTCCTCAAAAAAGTCAGTGCTAAAGAAGTAGAATTGAGCAAAGTAGGTATGGGCTTCAGGGCAGGATTGTGGGCGCTGGGGAGCTGGAGTGCTCCAGAGGTAATGCCAGAGCACAAGTGGAAAGGGGACGTCCCTGTCTGTCCAGTGGTAAAGACTCTGCCCTTCCAAGGCAGGGGCTGTGGTTCAATCCCTGGTCTGGGAACTAAGGTAATATCATTAATCTTTTTAATATTCATCAATCTGATAGGTATTAAATGCAACTTGTTTTGTTTTACATTTTCCTGACTGCTAGTAAGATTATCTTCTACTTTATGAATTATCCACTTTCCTTGTTACTTAATAAATTTCTGTTCCTGTATTTTGGCTATTTTTCTCTTGTTGGTTTTTGTCAACTTGTAGGAGTTCATTGTGCAAAGATATTAATTTATTAAATTTTTACTATATATTTAATATTAATAATAATTTCTTGGGGTAAAACTCCCTGGTGGTCCTGTGGTTAGGGCTCCATGCTCCCACCTCTGGGCACACTGGGTCAAGCCCTTGTTGGGGAACTAAGATCACAAGTGCCCTGTGGCATGGCCAAAAGATAAATTAATTTTAAAAAAATCTCTTGTTTTTCGCATGTCACCAAAGATCTGCTGCAGAAGGGATAGGCTACCCACTCCAATATTCTTGGGCTTCCTTTGTGGCTCTGCTGGTAAAGAATCTGCCTGCAATGTGGGAGACCTGGGTTCGATCCCTGGTTTGGAAAAATCCCCTGAAGAAGGGAAAGGCTACCCACTCCAGTATTCTGGCCTGGAGAATTCCATGTACTGTATAGTCCATAGGGTCGCAGAGTTGGACACAACTGAGTGACTTTCACTTTCTTTGTAGATGCTTATCTTCCAGCCTTAAGAAAAATTTCCCACCCATCTCTACTCTTGTGGATCTATCTGCACATTTTGAAACTTTTCTTCTACTGGTTTTTATTTCAGTGATGTAGTCCAAGTGGATTCTATTTTGTATATAATATAGCAGTCTAACTTGCAACCGGAAACCCATTATTCAGGACTATATAAAATAAATCAATCTCCACCTTTCCGCAGTGTTTGCTGTTAACCTTAGACTTTTTCCTATGCACATACAATCCTTTGATATGTGTATGCGTGTATGTTTACATGTACACACATACATAAACAAATATACACGCTTACCATGATGGTTTTGTTTTATTCTTCAGTTTGCTTTCTTTGCTTAAAATGCTGAGAAGGAACTCCAGTGTAGGGCTCCACCTCATTCTTTTAAAAGCATGCTGTCTTAAGAATTGACAAAGCTGACTCATTAAGCCATAGCCAATTAACTGTTCCCAGATGAAGTCCCCACGGTAACATTTTCAGCTGCCCCAGCTTTCTAGGTCCTGCTCTGAATTGCTGTCGTTAAGTCTCGAAGTTGTGTTCAACTCTTTTGAAACCCCATGGACCAGGTTCCTCTGTCCATGGGATTTCCCAGGTGAGAATACTGGAGAGGGTTGCAATTTCCTTCTCCAGGGGATCGTCCCGACCCAGAGATCAAACTTACATCTCTTGCATTGCAGGCGGATTCTTTACCACTGAGCCAACAGGGATGCCTGCTCTGAGTTGTGAGCCCAAATCTCTACAGGGTTCTTTACTCAATTCCCCAAGGAGGGAATCACAGTACCTGCTGCTACAAAAAAAGGACAGCCTTCTACTGGGTCACCTTCCATCAGTCAGTTCCACAGTCTCTCAACATTCTGTGCGTGGTGGCTTTCTTAATGAGTTGCAGGTCTGACTTCCCCCTGCATGAAAAAGGAGAATTTAAAGCACCACTGTTCTACTGCTGACCTTTTTTGGTGCTTTTTAATCTATGGGAGGTTTGGAGGTAGATATAGTTAAAAATAACTGAAGACTCCTGCAATATTTATTGATCTCTCATCAATCTTTGATTCCATAGACAGGTACCACTTAGCCAAGCCATATGATTTTGATATTGATTCAAGGTTTTTAATCTTCCTTCAGAGCTTTTACTGCCACAGAATTGCAAGCAGGGTTCATTCATTCCTCAAATATGTATTGATGCCACTGTTTACCAAGCCCTGTGTTAAGTATTGTGTATATACTGGTGAGCAGAATCATCACAATGCTGGGTAGTTATGGATTGCTTTGAACAAATTCTAATCCCAAATGTGATTAAAAATATACTTTGTCCTCAACTCTCCTTTGAAGTATCTATTTAAATATTTGATGCAGATTTAGCCTCCCTTATGTCTTCCTGCCACAAGAAACAACAAGCTCAGCATCTTTTGCTATTGAAAAGAGAAGGTATTTAATGCTGTAGGCACCACCATGGCACTTTCCAAATGATTTTTGTCTGCATAGTTTAGTGTCTTTTTAACAGAACTAATACTGTTGATATAGGTTAAAGATCATTTGGTGTTCAAAAATATTTATTGAGTCCTTATTATATGTTAGACACACTATTCTAGGATCTAGACCCAGAGGCTATTTTTCTTTTTTTCTCCTGCCATGGACTCCTTTAGCTTAAATATATGAACTCCTTCTCAGAACAATATTTTTATAAATTCATAAGTTAAAATACATTCTGCTGCAAAGAAAACCAATTGTTTAACAATGTTAACTCGTTTATTTAAGCCCTGATATTGTCTTTAAATTTAAAAAAACTATTAATTTTAATGGGAAATTTTATTATGTATTACATCTTACATCTTAACCTAAGACATTCAAATAATTTTCAAAGATTTAAATATATATGGGATATTTATACAGATATATATCCTATATAACCAGACATACAAATGTAAGAAAACTTTGTATAAGCAATAACAACAAATTTGAAAGTAAGCTAACAAATAATCCAATGAAGGCTTATTGTACTCACCCAAAGAAGGAGTGAAGACTGGATAATGGATGATGTATGTACAGGGAAAGATGAGGGCGTTTGACATTAGAAATCTCATTATTATTTGTACATTATTTTCTTCATAGACTTTTCAGTCTTCTGGAGGTTCATTGTTACTGAGGTCAAATTTTGCTTAAAATAAGCTTAACATTTTATCTCTACAGCAAAAATAAAAGCAAAACACAACAGACCAAAGGGTTGTCAGAAATGAAGATGCTATGTCTTCATCTCTAGCTCGGTTGTTGTCTTTCCATTGCTAAGTCGTGTCCAACTCTGCGACCCCATGGACTGCAGCACACCAGGCTCCTATGTCCTCTACTATCTCCTGGAGTTTGCTCAAGTTCATGTCACAGGCAAAGCAAACATGTTTGTGTTCATCAGAACAGGGCAATTTGTTCTGATATAAATTTGTTTCCCAAGATATTCTGACTACAAAAACCTCTTTTGAGTGACTTGATGAGTGTGTCTTTGCCTGCAATCATAATATTGACACAGTTTCTCATACTGTATATATTTCGTGTGTTTTGGGTAAAATTTTCTTTATATTGGGCATAAAATGAAGTTTGCCAAAAGACTTTTTTACGAATTATATTGCTGAAAAGTCGTTAACAGAACATTCATTTGGTGAAATACATCTTTTATTAGCCATTAGCATATGATACTATAGACAAAACTTGAGGGTCCATGGATTCAGCTAGGGGTTAAAAAGAAAAACTGAACAAAACAGACACAAATACTTGCCTCTAAGGAACTCGTATTCCTCACAATCTACACAGATAATAATTCTGTTCACGAGGTCAATTTGTTCAGCTCATAGGAGGTGCAATTTGTTCCTTTTTTATAGTCCCAAGTCCCAACACGGTCCTCCTCGAAATCAAAGTCCCAAGGAAGTACAATTATTCTGTTAAAGGTTTGTTTACTTAGATGTTTACCATAGCCTCCAAAATCTTCCATCCAGATCATGTCTTTGATGCTTCTTGATCTAGATTAAGGATAGGCAAAGTATTGCCCCAGGGCTAAACCCATTACCTCCTGTGTTTTCCAAGCAAAGTTTCACAGGATCACAGCCAAGCTCATATAGTTGATGGCTGCCTCTGCACTATACTAGCAAGAGTTAAATACATGTGACAAAGCTCCTCTAGGCCATGAAGTCAAAATCTATATTCTGACTCTCTATTTCAAAAAGTTTGCCCATCTGACCTAAATTTCTAGAGTTGCAAGTGTTACTGAATATTTGAGCAGATCTAAAGAAGCTTCTTTAAAGACGCTTCTAAAGAAGCATCTGTGTACAGTGCAGGAGACCTGGGTTTGATTCCTGGGTTGGGAAGATCCCCTGGAGAAGGAAATGGCAACCCACTCCAGTATTCTTGCCTGGAAAATTCCATGGACAGAGTAGGCTACAATCCACGTGGCAAAAGAGTCAGACATGACTGAGCAACTTCACTCACTCATTAAAGAAGCTTCTTAAGAGAAGCGGCCTTGGTTACAGATTTTCCTATAGCTCTCTTACAAAGCAAATAAGAAATAAAACCTCAAGAATGAATTGTCACTTTCTAATTTTCTAATACCAGAATTCTCATTGCTCTGGTGTTTAATGGGTATAATAATACACTTAGAACTCTTGGGTGATTTCTTCCTTACTCTTTGGATAAGATTAACATCTTAAATGCACCTTAAATGCAATTTACAAGGTGCCTCCGGTTCTAGCCTCACATACTTTGGTCTGTTTCTTCTCACTCCCGGTTAGGACCACATGATTCTGCTTTGGGCAAACCTGTGTCCTCTTTAAATTTGTTTCCTTAGTCCAGAGAGCAATTTCCACCCCCCAGGTCTTATGTGGGTTAATTCCTACTCATTTTCAGATTTCTGACTTCTTGTTGCTGTGGGAAAGATTTTTTTGATTGTTTTTTTTCTGTCCCATCTCTCTAAAAGTTCGACTTTCAGAGCACCTATATGGCTCAGCAGTAATAAATCCACCTGCAACGCAAGAGGTGCAGTTTTGATCCCTGGGTTGGGAAGATCCTCTGGAGAAGGAAATGGCAAGCCATTCCACTATTCTTGCCTGGAGAATCCCATGGACAGAGTTGCCTGTGGTGGTCACAAAAAGAGTTGGACAGGACTTAGTGCCTAAAAACAACAACAAATTTCTCTTTTACAGTAATTTTAAGAGTATGCTATAAAAATGTCACACTTACACTATTTAATTTGTCTTCCTATCAGATTCCATATGTGTGGGACCAGTCTGTTCTGTTTATGGCTAGATCTTCCATGCTTAGCTAGTACCTTCAATGCTTAATCAAATCTGTGAAATGAACTTATGAACACCACAGGACACTCATACATCAGATATTTAACAGTGAACTTATTCTCAGCTCTTGCTAGGAGGGTCAAAGTAAGAATGTACCACCTAAATGTTTTCCTGAATTTCTTATAAAATTATGTAAAATTGTTCCATATTGTAAATTGATAAATGTATCAGAATTTAATGCTAATGTAGTTTGGAGGGAATAGTGTCTTTTTTTTAAGTTAGCAAAAGAAAAATAGTCTGTTGTGTTTCTCTTTCTCCTGGACGCCAAGAAGTTCAAAAGTAAATGTATTTCTTATTTACAAGAATGTTCTCCAAACCCAGATTCCTGGTAAAAATTCTTTCTTCTTTCTTTACATGTTGTGTTAGGCTTTTATTCACTTAAAAAAATCTGTTAGATATTTGCTTCATGTCAAGTTGCCTCAATTTTGAGTAATTATAACTTGATCCTGTTTAAGACTCATAACTTCTCTCATTAGTGCAAGTCCAGATCTGAAAAAAATGCTAAGAATAAAAGCTACAACTGGTGGTTCTGAGTGTCCTGAATTAAATTATATGACTGCCTTCAATGTGGGAAAGAGGGGTTGGGGAGGGATGGTGTCCTTGAAGTCACTTGTTTTTTTTAAAGCAGCAGACTAAACTGGAGTCAGTTATCCACTCCTCATGGAATGCGAACAACTTATTAGTATTGATTAGTACACTGCGGAAGCAATTCAGTAAAAACTCAGAGCTTCTTGAGCTGTTAAGTGTGGGACATAGCCTTGCCTCTGTGTATCTAGTTTGAAACTAGGACCTGCTGGGTCACTTCTTGCTTCTATGATAGGCTGGTTTTCAAATTACTTCTCTTGCCTCCTTAAATAGAGCCAAGGGGTGGGGGTGGATGGGAGAGGAGGTGACTTAAAAGAGCTCATCCCTTTAGGAGGTGGGGGAACTTAATCACAAGTCTGCACTTGCTTCAGATGATTAAACAATGAGTGTTTATGAAATCAAGAAAAATATTTTCCCCCCAGAGTTTTCTTTTCAAAGAGTTCTCTGTGCGCTCTGGCTAATTTAAAAAGAGCCCCATAGGGTGCTTTTTTTTTTTTTACACATATATTGCCAGAGTAGTTCCTGTTTTGGTTTAAATGTATTCCTTCTTTTTAGTCAGATGAAAGAGAACTTTCTTTAAAAAGAACTTGTCTGCTGATCCTGTTTGTTAGAATAAGCTTAAATAAAGCTTCTGTTAAGAGTTTAACTGTTGAGCTAAGTCCTCTCAGCTAAATTATCTGACAATTTTCATTCTTAGTTGGGTTATGTAACTGGAGTGCCCTTATTATCCTCTTTCCTACCTGCAATGTCTGCCTCCCCTGAGGTAAATATCTTGAGGAAAGGGCTTTTTCTCTCAATTCATTTGGCTTATTCTGCGTGGAGTGTGATGTTGCGGTGTGGGTGTGGGGAATATGCCAGGCACCTTAAGTGAATAAGTCATTAATTCTGGAGCAGGCAATGACCTAAGAGAGGAGTGGCTCATCTACCCATGAAAAAATGACATCTCGAAGGCTTTAGAGGTGGCAGACAAATGTCTAAAGGGGAGTTCAGTTCAGTTCAGTCGCTCAGTCCTGTCCGACTCTTTGTGACCCCATGAATAGCAGCACGCCAGGCCTCCCTGTCCATCACCATCTCCCGGAGTTCACTCAGACTCATGTCCATTGAGTCCGTGATGCCATCCAGCTATCTCATCCTCGGTCATCCCATTCTTCTCCTGCCCCCAATCCCTCCCAGCACCAAAGTCTTTTCCAATGAGTCAACTCTTCGCATGAGGTGGCCAAAGTACTGGAGTTTCAGCTTTAGCATCATTCCCTCCAAAGATATCCCAGGGTTGATCTCCTTGCAGTCCAAGGGACCCTCAAGAGTCTTCTCCAACACCACAGTTCAAACGCATCAATTCTTCGGCGCTCAGCCTTCTTCACAGTCCAACTCTCACATCCATACATGACCACAGGAAAAACCATAGCCTTGACTAGGCGGACCTTAGTCGGCAAAGTAATGTCTCTGCTTTTGAATATACTATCTAGGTTGGTCATAACTTTTCTTCCAAGGAGTAAGCGTCTTTTAATTTCATGGCTGCAGTCACCATCTGCAGTGATTTTGGAGCCCCCCCAAATAAAGTCTGACACTGTTTCCACTGTTTCCCCATCTATTTCCCATGAAGTGATGGGACTGGATGCCATGATCTTTGTTTTCTGAATGTTAAGCTTTAAGCCAACTTTTTCACTCTCCTCTTTCACTTTCATCAAGAGGCTTTTTAGTTCCTCTTCACTTTCTGCCATAAGGGTGGTGTCATCTGCATATCTGAGGTTATTGATATTTCTCCCGGCGATCTTGATTCCAGCTTGTGTTTCTTCCAGTCCAGCGTTTCTCGTGATGTACTCTGCACAGAAGTTAAATAAGCAGGGGGACAATATACAGCCTTGACGTCCTTCATTTCCTATTTGGAACCAGTCTGCTGTTCCATGTCCAGTTCTAACTGGTGCTTCCTGACCTGCATACAGATTTCTCAAGAGGCAGGTCAGGTGGTCTGGTATTCCCATCTCTTTCAGATTTTTCCAGTTGATTGTGATCCACACAGTCAAAGGCTTTGGTATAGTCAATAAAGCAGAAATTGATGTTTTCCTGGAACTCTCTTGCTTTTTCGATGATCCAGCGGATGTTGGCAATTTAATCTCTGGTTCCTCTGCCTTTTCTAAAACCAGCTGGAACATCAGGGAGTTCACGTATTGCTGAAGCCTGGCTTGGAGAATTTTGAGCATTACTTTACTAGCATGTGAGATGAGTGCAATTGTGCAGTAGTTTGAGCATTCTTTGGCATTGCCTTTGGAAGGGCCATGGAAAGGGAATGTAGAAGCCGCCCCCCCCTCCACTGGTCCCCATCAGCCTAGCAGGCAGCTATAACAATGTAGCATATAATGTAGCATTGCAGTCAAGAGGAAATCCTGGCATGATACAACAGGAAAAACAATTCAGCAAGCAAACAGAGAAACAACATGCTGAATGTGGATCAAACTCAAGACTTTATGCCAAGTGGAAGAAGTCTGATACAAGTCTGAGACAGAGGGCAAGAGGACAGGGCACATCCATTAAAAGAAAGACATAGCTGTTAAGGACGCAACATAAACTGGTTAGAACCTACTAGGTACAAGATGGCAGAAGATTTGACTTCCTGTGGACCTTGAGCCTTATTATATGCACATTGCAATATACCAGCATGCTGAATGACACACCCACAGGCACCATGACAGTTCCAAGGCCAACCATACAAAGCCAAAAAGTGGCCAAATTCTTTGAAATCACTGCTCCTTGTTCAAAATAGTTGGGATAATCCTGCCATTTGTTAGCCTATGAAATTACCCAGCCCATAAAAATTAACCACCCCATATTTGGTGGCCACTCTTGCCTTCTGAAACTCCAATACTTTGGCCACCTGATGCAAAGAACTGACTCATTGAAAAAGACCCTGATGCTGGGGAAGATTGAAGGCAAGAGGAGAAGGGGATGACAGAGGATGAGATGGTTGGCTGCCATCATCGACTTGATGGACATGAGTTTGAGCAAGCTTTGGGAGTTGGTGATGGACAGGGAAGCCTGGGGTGCTGCAGTCCGTGGGGTCGCAGAGTCAGACATGACTGAGTGAATGAATGACTGACTGACTTGCCTTCTGAGGAGCCTCCCAGGTGGTGCTAGCGCTAAAGAACCCGCCTGTCAATGCAGGAGACGTAAGAGACGCGGTTTTGATCCCTGGGTCAGGAAGATGCCCTGGAGAAGGAAATGGCAACCCACTCCAGTATTCTTGTCTGGAGAATCCCATGGAGAGAGGAGCCTGGTGGGCTATAGTCCATGGGATCGCAAAGAGTTGGACACAACTGAATGACTAAGCACTTGCCTTCTGCGATGGACCACATTCTGCCTATGGAATGTGTATCTCTCTGAGTAAATCCTTATGGTTTCCTTTTGAATTCTTTCCTGAGGGAAGCCAAGGAACCTCACTTGGTGGGCTGTCCCAGGGCCTCGCCTGAGACCTGGAACATGACCATCCTCTCTGTGTTCTATTTTCCCACAACAAGGCCATGGATTCTATGATTTCCATACATAAAACGTCCAGAATGAGCAAATCTATAGACAGAAAGTAGGTTATTGGTTTCCTGGGACTGGGAGTGCCAGGGTTAAGATTGAGATTTTGTTGAGGGAGATGAAAATGTTCTGAAACTGATTATGGTGATGGTTGCACAAGTTGATAAGTTATCTCAAAATTATTGAAAGGTACACTTGAAATGGATGAATTTTATTTTATGTAAAATATATCTCAATAAAGCTCTTTTTCAGAAAGGTGAGATCATCCATTCAAGGGGGACTAAGGATAGAATTTTCAAGGATAAAGATAAAAGTGCTCATTTTAACTCTCACAGCTCCTACCATCTAAAGATTGTACAGAGAAGTTTGTTTCTACAGGGAGATCCATTCCTGAGTGCTGTATCTCTTACTACAGTTTCAGTGTTTGAAATCTACTCGTGCAATAAAGAGTAAGGTCAGGGAGACATTAAAAACAACAGGGAGACAGACCATTTCTTGAATTTGATGGTGGTCATCACAAACTTCAAATCAGTTTTCAGAAGATGAGAATGTTTCCTATATTCTGTTGAAAATGATGGAAAGATTTAAAGAGACTTCTATTAAAACACATGCAAATATAGAATGTTTTCAGCAAATACAGTAATGCTAATGATGGACCCTTTGCTTTTGCATTTGACTACATCAAACTATTACAAATATTATCTAGGCTGAAGATTGGTTTTGCTTCATTTATAAGAATTTACTAGCCAAGTGGATAAGAACATAAGATAATAGGAAGTTTCTTACTTTATTCCCTTTAGAAAATATAATGCAATTTGACATGCTAATCACAGCCTCCCCATTCCATTTTTTTCTTTAGAGGATTTCTCTATAGCTAGACTATAGTCTTTTTCAGGAATTTGTATCTAATTTGCTATGCCTTAGAGATGAATACATCCTAAATTGCATTTTCCAATGGGATTTCAACCCTTGAATTCCTGCTAAAGTATATCCAAATGCATGATGATGGTTTTCACAATCACGTTGGATATCTACATATATATAGGGCTTCATATTTATTTATCACACTTACTTTTGCAACTTGGATGCTCCTTTGTTTTAGCTGGACATTTCGTTTGGAAGGGATGAGGCGACATTACTTAATGCATGTAAACCTTTTAGGCCCTATCGAGTGGCATGTAGGGTCTGCACATGGGCCAGGCCAGGGGTCAAACCCATACTCCCCACAGTGGAAGCCTGGAGTCTTAACTACTGTACCTCCAGGGAAGTCCCTACTTATTTTAAATTCAAGTTCCTTAAAAAGGACAAGTTGCTGCTTTTCCTAAAAGTGAAAATAAAGGCATGCACTATACCAACATTTGATTAGATGGTTATCTTATCAAGCTTCCTGAGTATTAGCTTCTCTTTTGAGAGTAACATAGGGACATCACTGTATACTCTCACTTGCCTATTGTTTCAGAAGCTGAGAAAAATGCATTTTACCCAGACTGCAGAACCTCAGAAAAGCAAATAACCACTCACTTAGAACATACTTGATACTTAAAAGGCAGCTTTTACATATTAAGTTAGTATGCTACTTTTTTCTTTCAAGGGATAAGATTTCTATTTGAGGTAGTATATGCCTGGCTATGAAGTTTGTTTGCTGGTTTTATTTACTTATCTTTAGTGAGAAGAGAGATTTTATTTATTTACTTAGTTTTGGGCTGACCTGGGTCTCCATTGTTGCATGTGGGATTTCTCTAGCTGCAGTGATCGGAGGCTACTTTGTGTTGCAGTGCGCAGGCGTCTCATTGCTGTGGGGCACAGGTTCTAGGCATATGGGCTTCAGCAGTTGTGATGGCGCAGGGGCTCAGTTGCTCCAAGGCATGTGGAATCTTCCTGGACCAGGGATCAAATCCATGTCCCTTGCATTGGCAGATGGATTCTACATTCACTGTGCCATGGGGGAAGTAAGTCCCATTTGCTGAATTTAAATTGTAGAAATGTTGCCATTACTTTTTAAAGCAGTTGTCCTGGAACGTTAGTGCTAAACTGTTGAACCCCACCCTTCGAGTTTCTCTATTAGTAGGTCTAGAGCCAAAAGTTTGCATTTCTATCAATTTCCTGGGGTGATGTTGAGATGGCTAGCCTGGGTTCACACTTTGAAACCTGGCTGCCCTATGGGTTTGGCAGGAAAGGGAGGTCCGTGTCTTCCATATTCAGAAAGTTATAACTACTCTAGTTAGGCCAGGGCCGTAACTTATAAGAACCTTGTATGATTCCTTAAGGCTTTCAATTTTCCAAAGTTGATTCTTATCATCTGTCTCTTTCCTCACACTGTTGTTAAACCGTAAAACTGAAGAAGACTGTTGGTGCTGAGAAGATGCAGATTAACATCCAATAAGCCTGAACAGTGGGGGACTGCCCCAGGAGACAGAGTAGATGGTGGCAGCTTTAAAAAGAAAAAAAGTAAGTAAAATCATAGGGTCTGCTAAAAGCAAGGATAAGAAGAAGCATGTTACACCCTCAGTCATGTCTGACTCTTTGCAACTCTATTGACTGTAGCCCACCAGGCTCCTTTGTCCATGGGATTCTCCAGGCCAGATTACTGGAGGGGGTTGCCATGCCTTCCTCCAGGGGATCTTCCCCACCCAGGGATGGAACCTCTGTCTCTTGCATCTCCTGCATTGCAAGAGGATTCTTTACCACTGAGCCACCAGGGAAGCTGGCGAGAAAGAGATAAGACACAAAAGCAACCCTTCTTGCTGCTCTCCAGCTCTTTCACTGACGCCCTCAAAGCTCACTGGACTCCACTTAATTGTTGGAGAAGGACTGTGGGGCCGACCCACTTCCTAGTTCCTTCTGCCAATTTAAGTCAAAGGAGAAGCAAGATGCTAAATAGTCTAAAATAGAAGGTATTTTTTTTTCTGCTTTCTCTTATCTGCCCCTAGGGATAGTTTTCATTCCAGTGAACTTATTTTATTTGGCAGATTAATGTTTTAATATGTCCTTTGATTCATTTTTCAGTGCGCCTTTTAAGAAATATAGCTGTATTTTCCAGGATATGTCAGCCATGAGAACACTCCTAAGCTGCCTTGAATTTTTTTTTTTTCCTTTCTACCATCTCTAATTTCCAAAATGTTTTATACCTTTATAAGATTTTATTTCTCATGATCCCTTTAGAAAAGGTAGTATCAGGAATTCACCTCCAAGTTTTATAGTGTAGACTTGAGGGTTTAAATCTGGTTGTTAAGACCTTGAGTAAATTACTTATTTTCCTTAGGATTGAAACCTCACATGTTAAATGCAGACAATTATACTTACCTGGTGGTGTTTCTGGGAGAATTAAATGGGATGCCTCTAAAATACTTAGTACATGGGAATTCTCTGGTGGTACACTGGTTAGGACAATATGGTCTTACTGGGGAGGGCCCAGGTTCATTCCCTGGTTGGGGAATTAAAATCCCACAAGTGGAGTGGCATGGCCAAAAATAAATAGATACATAAATAAATAAAAAGTAAAAATAAAATGGGCTTCCCAGGTGGTGCTAATGGTAAAGAACCCGCCTGCCAATGCAAGAATATAAGAGATGCAGGTTCGGTCCCTGGGTGGGGAAGAGCCCCTGGAGAAGGGCATGGCAACCCACTCCAGTGTTCTTGCCTGTAAAATCCTATGGACAGAGGAGCTTGGCAGGCTTCAGTCCATAGGGTCACAAATAGTCAGACATGACTGAATTGACTTTGCAAATGCAAAAAAATAAAGTAAAATACTTAGTACCGTGTCTGGTTCACCTTCAATGATGTTAATTTGTATGATCATTGTTACTACTACTCAGGAGCAACTCTTTAATCCTTTTTCCCAATTGCTTTAAGAAGAAGAACAGTTTTGCCCCAAATCTATACTTGTCACTGTCTGATTTCTAGTCCTCTTATGTTTCTTGATCTAAACCTCGTACAAGGGTCTTAGTTTGTGCCCTTGAATTCATATCTAAGCAAAGCAAAGCAGGTTGGCAGGTGGGGAGGCTCCTAAAAGTGGTCTGCTTCCCATGGATAATCAAGAAAAGAATAAACAAAAGGCATTAAGTCTCTAGTTGAAGAGATGAAAGCTAAATTATTTAAAGATTTAAATAAGAATTGGAGACAAAAATAGAAGTCACTTCAAATGACCCCAATTTAATTCATCATCCATAGGACTTTCCAAAAAATAAATCTGATAATTTCACTTTCCTGCCCAGAACACTCACTCTCCCCCTCACTGCCAGGTAACTATGGCCCTATTTACTCACCAGTTTTTTCAGCAATATTTATCTTCCTCATAGTGGTTTAAGTCTTTAAAATACTTCCAGATCAGGTCCCCTCTTTTTCTTCCTTCCAGAGACCTATCTATGGGCTAACTTCACTGATCAGAGAGCTCACTTTGGGCAGTGGCTTCCTTATCTCCTTCTGCCCCCATACACACCTCAAAATAAATACCGTGACTCTATTTGCTATTAACACTCTGTAAAGAACTCTCCTGCTTGAACCAGCTGTGAGTTTTCTAAAGCTAGCCCCAAGGACACCTAGGACTCTGGAAGTAAATTCACAACAGAGGACACAATAGATAATAACTTCAGTGAATGCCTTCAGCAACAAGCAGGCTCATCCAGCTCAGCAAGGGAGTCTCTGGGCCTAAAGGTGCCTTTGGGGAGGGAGGGGCCAGATAAGGAGTAAAACCTTTGCAATAATGCAGGAAGCCAGAATCACAGGGATGAAGTGGAAGCCTGGAGTTTAGGAAGGACTCCTTGTGAACAACTTCAGGATAGAAGGGCAATGTGAGAGCGTCAAATGACACCCCCGTGTAATCTGATATATAAAAATACTAAAACATGTCTACATAACACGCGGAGAAGTAAGATAGGAAGCCTTAAATGGGAGCGATGTGGAGACTTCCACAGGATTTCTTAAGCAGCATATCCAGGTGACTTTGGTCTCCATTTCATTTGCTTTGGAAATGCAGCCTATCCTAAAACAACATTTATCTAAAACACTGTGGAGTCATCTAACACTCACGGGAGCCAGAAAGACAGTGCCACAGAGGTGAGTTACTTATCTTCTCAAATATTGACTGTCCGATTTCAAGCAAGACAGCTTGCTCTGTGTGATCTGTCAGCTGACAAACTGCAAGTCACGTTGTTTTTTGTTACTGTTTGGTTTTTTTTGGTCAGTTTTGTGTGTGTGTGTGTGTGTGTTTGCAAGTCATGGTTTTGATGAACTCATTTGTATTTAACATCAGTCAACAGCATTTACTATGTGTTTGTGTGTTTCTTAGGCATTCACAATAGTGAATGACGGAAGATGCTTGCCCTGTGAGAATTTACAGACCAGAAAGGAAAAGGCATTAGTAAACATAGTAAATCTAGTATGTCTGATCAGTACCAGGGCGAGGGCAAGGGGAAGCAGAATACTGTAGACACAAGTCCAGAGAGTCAGGGAAGTCTTCTTGGACGATAAGCAGATATTAGCCAGGAAAAAAAAGGGGGGGGGGGGAGGGGATATTCCAGGCAGTGGGAATAGCATATCCAATGAATAGCATAAAAAATTAATTTAGTGCTCTCTTATTCATAGATTAATAGTTTTGATGAGTTCCCAAACGCTGAAATGCAAAAGGTGACATTTAGTGACTTAAAATTTATTCACTTAAAAAGACCATGCTTTATTTTCTGATATGGATACCTTTCTTACTTTGGGGGTGTTAAAACGTCATCTTTACCCCAAAATGATAGTGACAGCAGATGATAATGTAATTCTTTAAATAACATCTTTGGCAAAATAAGATTTTCAAACTTGTGTTGATTCCTAAATTTTACTAGTCTATGAAATAGAGAAAGAAGTTCATTCCCTCACCCTATATAAACTTTTCTTTTTTTTAATCTCTCCCTTTTTTGGTTAACACAGTTACTCAAAAAGTCTACAGGGAGCTGTGATTTGTTAGTTCAGAGCAAACAGTTCAGGTAACAATTGAACTAAGGGACGGAAATATAATCCAGCCCTTTGAGGATTCTAGTTGGCTGATAGTTTCCTCTATAGAAAGTACCTTCTGAATTCTTAAGCACTCCAAAGACCTGACGTTTGTCACTTGCAGATTTATTTTGAAACCCAGGTTTTTGGATTGTTTTGACTTATCCCTTAAGGTTTTTTTTTTTTTTTCTAATACTGCTTTGAAAATTTTATAGGTTTTAGAAATTAATTTGATAATTATATATATTATCACAGGCAATTTAATATACCTATCTATCTATCTAAGAACTTTCCTGGTGGCTCAGACAGTGAAGAGTCTGTCTGCAATGTGGGAGACCCAGGTTCGATCCTTGGGTGGGGAAGAGCTCCTGGAGAAGGCAAAGGTAATCCTCTCCAGTATTCTTGCCTAGAGAATTACATGGATAGAAGCTACAGGCCATGGGGTTGCAAAGAGTCAGATGCGCCTGAGTGACATTTTCAGAAGGCAGGAGGAGAAAGAACAGTTCTCACTCCTTGCCCCACTCTGTCTGTTTTCTGTCTATATATGTGGCTTCCCTGCTGACTCAGATAGTAAAGAATCCACCTGCAAAGTGGGAGACCTGGGTTTGATCCCTGGGTTGGGAGGATCCCCTGAAGGAGGACATGGCAACCCACTCCAGTATTCTTGCCTGGGAAATCCCAAGGACTGAAGAGCCTGCCAGTCCATGGGGTCAAAAACAGTCAGACCCGACTGAGCGACTAAACAACAGTTATTCCACTTAGTCCTCATAACAACCTTTCCATTTTTTGGAGATTACAATGCAGAGAAGTAAATAACTTGCCTAAAGACACAGAATGAAGAGTTGGGTTTGTAAGTAGTTGGGAGTACCCTGTAGTTTAGCATATTAACAAGATGAGAAAGTGCCTTTACAAATTCAAAATGTCAAGAAATACCTCCTAGTTTCTTGGATGGGAACAGCCTTACCAAACTTCTGGAAAAATATTATTAAACATATGTATGTCCCGATTTGAAAACCATTAGCTATTAACATTGTCTACTATCCAAAGCTTGCATTTAGGACCAATATTTACCTCCTTTTTTCCCTCCTGAGTACTCCCTAGATCACCGTAGTGTAAAAGAGTAATTTCTTAAATCCATTTATCTCTTAAAGGAACGATTTAAAGTGGGAAACACACACATACAATAGAAAACAGTGGGAGGAAAACCCCTTCTAGAATATGAGTTCAACTTTCTGTTAACTCTATTCTACTGATTTTAAGAAGCATTCAGAAAGGGTCCAGCTGCTGTCTGGGAAGGCAGTTAAAAGTAGTGGCCATTTCGTAATGTATGCAAATATTAAATCATTATGTAGTACACTTGAACCTAGCATGATATTCTACCTCAAATACATTTCAATGAAAGAAAAAAAAAGTAGTGGAGAAAACATGGGCTGGGAGACAGGAATGAATTCGGATCCTAATATTTTGTTAATTTCATTATTTCTATTTTGTAGATGAGTCAGTTTAAGCTCAAAATTTTTGAAGAAGAAAAACCCACCTGATTTCTAATCCAATGCTCGAATGACTGATGGTGTACCGGAAATGAACAGAGCAGATGAGTAAGGGTGGTGGGGGTTAGAAGGATATCAGAAAATCTAGATCTAGGGCTATGGTAATTTTAAGGATTACTTGTTTCCCTATCTCCATTTTGAGTAGTGCAGGAAGTTTCACATCCCTAGGGAAGTAATTACCATGACATTTACTTTTAAGCACAGTTCTATCTGTAGAGTCCTAGAAGGAAACGAATGTATCTATTTACCATTATTTTTGATGCACTGATGTATTTATTCAAAGAAAACACTTTCATGTCAATGCTTTTAAATAATTCAGTTTTACTATCTTTTAAAGTATTTATTTGACATGTAACTACCTATAATTATCGTATACAAATGAAAAAATAACCTAGAAGCTATTCTTTCAAGCCCAGTTTTACATATTTCATTCAAATAACAAATATTTTTCTCCTACTGCTTTATGGTGAATTGTACTTTTCCCTTCATTTCTATACCCTTTGGATCAGCAGTGTTTTGCAATATTGATGACCAGCTAAGTTCAGGATATTTATTTCCATCTGGTAGAGTTCAACTTCTGCCTCTTGTTTGCTTTCTCCATCTGCCCAGCTCACCATCTTTTTTTTTCCCCTCCTCTTTAATGGAGTTCGGGTTAACCCTCTCGCAGGCCTAATCGTTTTAGCAGGCTCCTGCCTTCGTATTCCCGCGTCCCCTCCGGCCCCCCCACCCCCACACCCCCCAGCCTGGCAAGTAGGACTTCAAGTAACCTTAAATGTCTGCCCTAGTACTTTCACAGCCTTCACATTTTATCTTTATTTTCTTGTTTTATAAAGAACAGCAAAAGGCGAAGGCTGAGACAGTTACTTAGTTTAGAAGAAGAAACAACCTTCGGTTTTGTGCGTAAACGGTGTAAAATGCATTATATAGTTTTTTTCTGTTTATAGATTAAACGTTACGGTTACCATACTTATCTGCAATAACAGGCTTTCTTATCAGTTTTAAGATGGGTTCAGTAAGGACTCCATTCTTCTCTCCTTTTGACTCTTGACGCCACTGAACAGCAACCCTAACAGGCTGACTAACCCTCGAGAGCCGGTTCGCTCCGCTCTTCTCCACACTCCCCGTATCCTCAGCACTGGTACCCACACCCCGCTGCTCATCCTGCCCGTGGAGCCAGCCACGTAGACTCGGCGTCGGGGACAGGATGTAAACACTGAGTACAGTCAGCGGGCCACTGCCATGCAGACGTATTCGTGCCGCTGGCGCGGGCGTCCACAGCCTAAGCCGGGCCGCTTTTATCTGCACAGCATTAACCCTCCTTGCAGGCTAGCCCGGGCAGAGTACTCTTGCAGAGGATGCGCTGGCGCGGTGCCTGGAGTTGCTGGAGCGGGAAGGAGGAGCTAGGGCTGGGGAGGCGGGGCTTTCACACGCGCACCCCTAGTTTCTTCCTTCCCGCGCCACTTGCTCCCCCTTCTCCCGCTGCCACTCCAGGGTTTATTTGTTTACAAGCGGATTACGTCAGCTCCTCCCTCTCTTCCTAGTCTATGGACCCGCCCCTTGGCCCCTTTTTCCCGCCCCCTCCGACTCCGAATCTGCTTGCGTCACAATGGTGCGATCTCTGGATTGGCTGGACTGGGCCGTCACGCTCCAGCTACGCCACTTCCTTTCCGTGGCTCTATAAAAAGTGCTGCACCACCCCTTTATCTCTTAGCCCGTCGGAGCTGGAAATGCAACTGTTGGGAGCTTCGGAGGCTGCGGAGCTGGAGGCGGAGGCGGCTGGGGAGGTCCGAGCGATGTGACCAGGCCGCCGTCGCTCGTCTCTTCCTCTTTCCTGCCGCCTCTTGTGTCGAAAATAACTTTTTTTACTATAAAGAAAGGAGAAAAAAAGTAGCCTTACGCCGCTCACGCCCTCTCTCCCTCTCAGCCCTCTGACTTGTGAGGGAGCCCGGGGTGGCCGCTCCTCCGTCGGGGCCGCGCCGCCGAGCCCCGGCCGCCCCGGGCCGCCCCCGCCCGCCGCCCCCATGCATCCCTTCTACAGTCGGGCCGCCACCATGATAGGCGAGATCGCCGCCGCCGTGTCCTTCATCTCTAAGTTCCTCCGCACCAAGGGGCTCACGAGCGAGCGACAACTGCAGACCTTCAGTCAGAGCCTGCAGGAGCTGCTGGCAGGTGAGCGGGCCGTGGTGGCAGGAGGGCGAGGGACGCCGGGGGCGGGGGGGGGACGCGGCCGCGCTTGTAGGGGCCGGGCCGTCGGGGCCGCGGGAGTGTCCTCAGCGCCGCGGGCGACCGCGCTCGAGTCCGACCGCGGGATGGTGGCTGGCGCGCCAGGCGGCCGCTAACGGCTGGTCCCGGGGAGGGTTTGGGGCTTGGGTCGAGGGCGCTCCCTGTCCTCCCGCGGTTGGCCCACGGAGGGGAGAAGAAAACTGACGCACAACAAAGAAACTAAAGCCGACCGAGGCGGGAGCTGCGGTCTTCGGACGTTCCGCGGATTTGGGGGGGACAAAGGACCCACGGGCTGGGGTGGGTTCGACGCTCCCTCCCCCCGCTCCGGCCCAACCGTTGCGGGCTCGGCGGTCGGGCCCGGGGGTAAAACGGCGCGGCTGCCCCGAAGCTCGCTCGGGACAGACGTGCGGTCCCCCCGCGCCTCCTAACCCTGCCCATTAATCATCGGATTTGTCAGCGGCACAATTACAGCTCTGCCCAGAGCGTGGTTTAGGGTGGCTTGTTTTCCTTCTCTTCGGGGTTAACACTCCCGTGGCGTTTCTCCTCCAAAGTCATAAACCCTATTGTGTGCGGCCAGGGTGGGGTGGAGAAAGTAAACAGGTTCCCGCCTGGCCGCCGGTGCCGTCCGGCTGGCGCAGGCTGCGCGCCTGATTCCCGTTTTGGCGGCTCAGCCGGTTGGTTCCCGGAGATTGTTTTGTCCCGTGCAACTGTTGTTTCTAAAACCCTGCCCTGCTCGTTTTCCATCCGCGCACATCCGCGAATGCGTTGCGGGGCTTTTAAAAAAAAAAGTTGATATTCGGCATTTTCACTTAAAGGAGCCAACAGAAGAAGGAGACTAAGGCGGGAGCCGGCAGTAACGGCGTCTAAGCATTGTTTTCTCTCTTTTCTTGTGTAGAACATTATAAACATCACTGGTTCCCAGAGAAGCCCTGCAAGGGATCAGGTTACCGTTGTATTCGCATCAACCATAAAATGGATCCTCTGATTGGACAGGCAGCGCAGCGGATTGGACTGAGCAGTCAGGAGCTGTTCAGGCTTCTCCCAAGTGAACTCACGCTCTGGGTTGACCCGTACGAAGTGTCCTACAGAATTGGCGAGGATGGCTCCATCTGTGTGCTGTACGAAGCCTCACCAGCAGGAGGTAGCACCCAAAACAGCACCAACGTGCAAATGGTAGACAGCAGAATCAGCTGTAAGGAGGAACTTCTCTTGGGCAGAACAAGCCCTTCCAAAAACTACAATATGATGACTGTATCAGGTTAAGATATAGTCTATGGATGGATCATCTTATAATGGATGGATAAATTTGATTTTTGCTTTGGGTGGGCTCCCCTTGGGGATGGATTATGGAATTTAAACCATGTCACAGCTGTGAAGATCTGGCACAAGATAGAGTGGTAAAAAAAATTTTTTTCAAGTGACAGTGCCATAGTTTGGACAGTACCTTTCAATGATTTTAATAGCCTGTGAGTCCAAGTAAATGATCATCTTATTTGCTAGGAGTGAAGTCCTAGGATGGTTTCAGTTTCTCCCAGACATGATACCTAAATTTTTACGTCAGTCCCTTTAATGAAAATTTGTATTTTTCTGCAGTAGAACTTGCAGAGAAAATTTGCACTATTACACTTAAAAGTTGTTATCCTTTTTGGCAGCTCAATAGGAAAGCTCAACATTTTAAACATGGTAGTACTGGAAATTTTATGACAAGACTTTTACCTAGCACTTAAAATATGTATAAATGTATATAAGACAAACTAGTAAGCATGACCTGGGGAAATGGTCAGACCTTGTATTGTGTTTTTGGCCTTGAAAGTAGCAAGTGACCAGAATCTGCCTTGGCAACAGGCTTAAAAAAAAAAAAAAGACCCTTAAAAAGACACTGTCTCAACTGTGGTGTTAGCACCAGCCAGCTCTCTGTACATTTGCTAGCTTGTAGTTTTCTAAGACTGAGTAAACTTCTTATTTTTAGAAAGTGGAGGTCTGGTTTGTAACTCTCCTTGTACTTAATTGGGTAAAAGTCTTTTCCACAAACCACCATCTATTTTGTGAACTTTGTTAGTCATCTTTTATTTGGTAAATTATGAACTGGTGTAAATTTGTACAGTTCATGTATATTGATTGTGGCAAAGTTGTACAGATTTCTATATTTTGGATGAGAAATTTTTCTTCTCTCTATAATAAATTGTTTCTTATCTTGGCATTTTAATCAATCTCTTGTCATGATTATAGAGGTTCAGCTAAAAGAAATACATTTCTCAAAAGACTTAGGTTTTGTAAGCCATGTGAATGTCAGTTGCACACTGGTCATGCTGAAAAACACTTGTTAAGGAGTAAAGATGATTTTTGTATACAAATTTAGGTGTTAGAGGGGTAACATACTTTTCTAAGAAAAGTTCTAAAGTTGAAACATTGGACACAGTCCCAAGCTAATGCAATTGCATGAAATGAGGATGAGACAAAGGTAACATCAACCAAAGAGTTACTCAAAGGATTACATTTCACTGCTTCCCTGTTGAAGTGAAGAAATAAACCTTCCGTTCTGGCCCACCTTTGAAAATGTTATTTTGCCCCATGGATTCCTTGTTCATTTAGAAAATCCTGGGGCAGGTGACCCATAGTCTTAAAGATGACTAATCACTGCAGAGATTGGTTGCTTTTTGCCTTTCGTCAGCTGCAAGATTTACATAAAAAATCACTTAAGCTGGAATTCAACAAAAGGTATGTTTGAATTTTTATTCTCAAGTTGAAATGCTGAGTTCATGATGCATCATTTTCAGACTTCAGATAAATACTAAGAACCTAAATGAAACGAATACTTTTTGCTGGAGTGTAGATTGCTCCACTAACCCGTATGATAAAGCTCTTTCATAATTCTTTGGCTGTAGGAAGAATAACATGGTTTTTCAGTACAAGTTGAAAACGAAAAATTTCTGAGTTTTTCTCTACGCAAGTATGTCACTAACTGTCTTTTGGGTGGTATTCATGTAAACATGGTCAAACTGGAAATAACACAATCTAGGTTATTTGGAAATCGGTAGTCCGAAATAAGTTCGGAGTTTCATTTCTCCCTGTACATTCTGATTTTTGTAGAGACAAAGGAATACCCGACTAAACAAGCAGGTATTTAAAATACAAAGGATGTTTGTGTACTTTACCAGAAGCCTGTCCTTGAGAGTTCGAATTAAAACAATAACACATGGACTACCTTTGCCACTTATTAATGGTATTATTTTTCAGTCTGTTCTTCGGAATCCTATCCACACCCCTTATAGTTTTTCAAACAAATTTACAATAAAATAGCTGGTAGTATGGTTTTTACACAGATCTCACCCCCAGCGCTGGCTGCTACTGTTTACCAGCTACATTTCATCCGGTAACTCATTTGAGGTTGGGTGTACTTGTGTTCAGAAGCCTGTAACTGGTAAAGCTTTGCACACTGGGATCTGGGACGAAGGATGACTTTTCGGGCAGTTTAGGGGGATATATTTTAGTACCTAAAATTTCTGTCAAGCCTTTTCTCAGATGGGGAATCATACTTGAAGATACTGACATCAGACTTTTTGGTACTTTAAAGAGAGTTGATGCAAGGAGAACTTAATGAAAACAATTCAGGTGATGCCAGGCATGTAAGGAACTGGTAAAAGTTCCTCTTTAAAAGGCTTGCAAACATCACTAAGGCCTAGCATCCAGCTGTTCCCTGTGACTTTAACCTTAACATTCCCCGGACAATTGTGTCCAGTTTAGTAACTAATACATCTTTCTCGTTGCTTCTGAGAATGTTTTACCGAGCCATTTTGATAAAAGCATTTGAGTCTCTTGTATGCATGTGCATGTGCAGGTGTCAGGCCTATACACAGACGTTTGTAACAGTGTGTTGTGTACTTTTTTAAAAAACTTTAATTGTGATAGAATTTAAAGGGCATTTTACACTGCTTAAGAGTTTCTTAGGGATCCTTTCTTAAAAGGATCTGCTTTTTTTCTCTTTAACTACTTTCAGTATTGTTAGTTGCCACTGGCCCCAAGATTCACATTTATTGGCACTAAGTTTAGAAATAATTACTTTGAATTTTAACAGGTAGTATTGAAATCACTTTCTTTTTTTCAAATGTAAATACTGTCTTGTTCTATAATGCAAGAATGAAGAAGGCTTAAAGTGGATTGTATGGAGAGAGTTACCCTATTTCCTGTAGGATAATGGGGCTGTTGACTTTGCCCCTGCAATCTGCAATGACAGTCACATGTTAATCACTCTTAATTTCCAATATTTTTGTAATGATAGACTGGGTAGGCCACTAGAAAATTGCTTTCTGGTACAATTGCACAAATGATCTCTCGCACATTGTAGGCAGACGCTTTACCGTCTGAACCACCAGGGAAGTCCTTCCTTAAGTCACTATAACTCAAATTGCAAGTAATGTTGTTTTGTATAGGTGTTACACATCACAGGATTGGCCTTCAAATTAAAAATAAGCAATATTCCTGACTTCTTGAGTTTCATGACCAAAGGTTTCAAACTCCCTTTAATCTTAGAAACAAATATATCTACTATTGACATTTTCTTTGGCGATTTTTAACATATCTGATACAGCCCTTCCTCTTTGCAGAAGAGAAATAAGGTAACTGCAACAGTCTTCTTCAGTATATTGAAGTTTAAAGATACTGCCTCTCTGCATCCTTATTTCAGGTGATACGATAAGAGGCTATTGATAAGCTTTGTGGGGAGATTTTGTCCAAAGTGTTATATATATATATATATACACTTCAAAAAGTGTATTTTGGATTGTCTGAAATGCTGAATTTTGTACTTATCTGAAGGTATGCAAATAATTTAGTCTCTGCAATCAAACTGTTGTATATGACTGCTGCCAAAAGTATCACAGTGGTTTATTTTTCATATTTGAAACGTAAGTTTGAAAAAAATCTTTTGTAGTGAAATGGTTAGTAGTTTGTGCTACTAACCAAATCCAAACCAAGCTGCCTCACTGAGTCCTTAGTTCATTTACATGAATACAAAGGGGTCAGAGGAATTTCATAGCTTGAATTACTTCTTGTTATTTCTATAAATCTTTGTTTTCTTCTGAAAGTGAAGGAAAGTCATTAAGCAAGATGTTAAGTTTGGTAATTTTGAGATGCTCCTGAGCAAGTAAGCCTTAGATTGTATTAATAGGGTTGACACCATTTCCTCAACAGTTTGTGGAATATAGTTGACAGTTATTTTGACTGCCATCTTGACTTGGTGTACCAGTTTTTTTTTGGCATTGATCAGTGTGTCAAACAGGAGTGGAAAAATGGTAAGGCTTCTGTCATAGGATACTCAATTTTCTTTTTTTTTTTCCCCCTCAAGGCTTTGTCATCTCATAGTTGAATAATCTTACAGGGAACATTTGGAAGTTAAATTTCTGACTTTTATATGAGTCTTTTCATGTTAATTTGTTGTTTTAGTGTGGATGATGCAGTGATCTTTTGGGAATTCTGTAATTATAGATTATTAATATTGAGAGAACTGATTCAAGTCCAGGGTTGGATAAAAAGGGAAAGAATGGAGAAAATGAAAAGTAGGAAACTTAGCTGAAATGGAGGAATTTAAAGGTTTAGTAATAAAAATGAATTTGCTGTGGTCATAGGTGTTCATCAAGAGAGGTTTGTGCACCTTGGTCTTTGGCAGAGAGTTTGGGAAATACTACTGTAGGGATTCTAATTCATGAATCTAGGACAAAGTCTACGTTCAGTTTGTTTGTGAACAAGCAAGTCAAAGCGGTAGTGAGGTTTATGGCCTATATTAGGTAGAAACTGAGCTTGTGGTAAGAGTGACGAGAAGCATAAATAAAGCATATTCCTACAGGCATTTTTAAAGAAGTTCAAATATAGTGCTCAATACCTTTGTCCCAATGTTTTATAAAAGGAAAAGATTTAAGCTGTGTAGTAGACTTTGATGATGATAGCCTCGTTCCTGGTACCTTTAAATGGTGAAGGCATTTGTGACTGCATTCCTGATGATAGAAGGATAATTGAGTGTAGGCCAGACACCTATCATCATAACAGGGGCCACAAAACGGAGAAAAACTGTCATTAACTGCATTCCTGTTTGGAGAATATTACATCAAACACTAATTATTTCAAACTGTGCATTGATAAAGACATGTTTATTCATTGGTATACTTTAGTAATTAGATAGGTCATCCCCAAAGTTATGTCATTCTTTTAAAATATTGTTGCTTGTGTTTTCATGTGTGTATGGAAAAGCACATGGTACATTTTATAAATGCATGTATATTGGGGATTACTAAAAAATTTTATTGATGGGGTGCATGAACAAAAAATTGAAGTTTTCTCTAGATTATCACTAAAGTAGACAAGTGTTTTTTCTCTCGAGAGTAAGTTGATTATTATGTTCTTTAAGTGATGATATTGTCTTAAAAGAAGAAGCTGTTGTAGCAATCCAGAGAAAGTTGTTTAATTTTCGTTAATCTGCTTGACTGCTTAGTTGTGAAATTAAGACATCTTTTAACACCCAACAGGTACCCCAAATTAAGTCCTAATACCAATTCAAAGTCCATGTGCACCTATATATTATGTATTGATACGTTTTAAAATTCACATTTTATGTTCTTAGAAATTCTCTTTTCAGACGTTAGGGTTCTTGTAACATTTCATTCATTTGCGTGGTTGTAAAGGAACGGACTTAATATAGTAGGTCAGTGTTTATTTAGTTTTTGCAATTATGATTTAGCCAGAAATCTTGTTTCTTTTCCCTCTTGTTCTGAGCAATCCCTAAATTTTTAGGAAAGAAAAATGACTAACCAACTGGACTTTATTTGAGAAGATTCTATATATGGGCATAAACCTAAAATGGTCATATGTAACAATTACGCTGTAAGTTAGACTGAGTGCATTTTTCAGTCTTGATTTACGGCAGTTTGTCCCGTCAAGTCAGTAGACTAAATGGAGTTGTATTTTCTGTAAGTTGCACTTGTAAGCCTTCAGGTTACCAATGTACATTTTTATTTGACCACCCAACAACTGGGTGAGATTGGTAGGTAGGTAGGTCAGTATTTTTAATCTTTATTTTATGGATAGAAAACTTTTAGGGAGTTAAATTTGCACCAAAGGTAAATAGCTAGTAAATGGTTAATTCATAATTTGAACTCAGGCCTTACTGAACCCAGAATCCAAGTTGTTAACTCTTAGTATATTGTGATATAGATTGATTTACCTTGTTTTGACATTGTTAGAACATGCATGCCTTAACTTCTCATGGTTAATTAGTCATCTTTGGTCATTTTCAGCCTTGAAATCATAATCTTTTTACTCTCTATGCCCAGGAAGCATAAAACTGTCTTAAACTAGGCTTCTTTCTTTGGGAGGCAGTTAGAATTTAGTATAAAGAACACTTGTCTTGGACTTACCTGGTGGCTTAGATGGTAAAGAATCCACCTACAAATGTGGGAGACCTGGGTTCAATCCCTGAGTTGGGAAGAGGAGGGCATAGCAACCCACTCCAGTATTCTCGCCTGGAGAATCCCCATGGACAGAGGAGCCTGGGGTTGCAGAGAGTCAGACATGATTGACCAACTAAGCACAGCACGCGGTCTTGGACTTCAAAGAATGAATAGGAATCCAAGCCTGTACTGCTTGCACCTTGTGGCTTTGGACAAATTGCTTAGTCTCTCTGGGCCTATTCACTTCATATGTGAAACTGGAGATAAAAAGCAGTCTTGTTAAGGTCAAACACCTAGGAAAACACCAAGCACCGAATGGCTGGATTCCTAGAAGTGGGATGGATGCTCTCTGTCATGGGAGCAGATGAACTACGGTGGGATGGATGCTCTATATCATGGGAGCAGATGAACTATGAAGATGGTTTTCTTGCTTTCTTGAAAATTAGATGGTGTCACCTGACAGTGCTTGGAGTTTCTTGAAAGTCTTGCTTTTCCAATAGCTGTATGCTTATGTTTTTGAAATAATATAGAGTGCTTGGAATTTCTTGAAAGTCTTGCTTTTTCAACAGCTGTATGCTTGTGTTTTTGAAATAATATAGGAAGGAAAATGAACTATCCCTCTGCACTCCTCCGTCTTTTAAGGGTGAAGATACAGATAACCTAGGACTTGCATATTTATTTTACAGACTTTCCCTTAACATTGCAGTTTTCAGAGCTATATTCTCAGTAAAGTTGGGGGCGGGGGGGAGACATTTTTCAGATCTTCTATTTATATTGAAGGCACTTTAAGTTGGGACAGGGAGTGAAATTGTCAATTACCACTATCTGTGTATAGTGTATAGCAGTGGAACCCACAGCTGCACATTTGCATCCATTATCTTGTTTAATCCTTACAGCTCTTTGCTATATAAAATAAATTGACTTTTCCCAGGGTTTGCAGTCCTTTGAGCCATATGTATTTGGCCGTGTTTTTGCAAGAGATTTTCAAACAGAGCTCAGTGGTTCTCAATCTCCATAATCTAGAGTGGCTTGAGTACTTCCTTTACTTCAAAGAAAAGCAGTCTTTTTAAATAAGCCATCAGTTTAGGTTTGAGTTTCTTCTTGTGATGTAACCTGATGCAACGTTTGCTTGAATCACTAACAATCTAATTGATTTTTTTCTAGTCAGCCATTGGTGACTCCCTGACCATGAGTTCTTTCTGGTTGAATCTCAAGTCCCTTTTTCTGTGAAGATGTCTTCATTGAGCTAGGTAGTGTAACGCTGCTCTATGAAGGAGGCACACTGAGCCAGCAGAGCTGCTTGCTAATTTATTTTGCAATAGTATATATTGGAAACTATTGGAAATATATATATATACATGTATATATAGGAAACAAAAGGCTGCAAGAGACTTAGAGGCAAAATTCCTTAAACCTTTTCAGAAGTCTTGCATCTTAAAGTCCCTGTGTGGTTCAGACCTTTCTTGGAGTTGTGTGTAGCTTTGTAAATTAGTCATTGTGTTCCTGTCATGTGTAAGATTGTGATGTAAGAGTGGGGAACTAACTGAAACAAGGTTTGGTGGCTAGTGTTGTCAGAACAGTTATCCCATGAGACAGCAGTTATGGTTGTAGAGTTAGAGATGGGGTACTTGTGTAATGTTGAAATAATAGATGTCTGCTGTCTTCTAGTTCCCAGATTCTTGCATTTCCTCATTTCCCTGACCTTTTAAGTCTGCTGGGATCCTTTCTAGTGGTTAACGAATGATCAGTGTTTTGTCCTGTATCTGTGACATTTATTGAACAAATACTTACTGAGCCCTTCTGTGTGCTAAGTACTGTGTTATAAGCACTGAGGATACAAAAATAGTCACTGTCTCTGCTCTCAAGGGGCTTGGAGTCTAGTGGCAGAGAGAGTTACCTAACAAATGTAAAAATTGGACCTGAGAGATACTCAGGGAAGGAACATGGTGGAGTGGTGTTCTGAGAGACAGGACTACTGTAGAAAGCCTTCTCAGAGAAAGGGTTACTTGAGCTGAGACCTGAACGATGAGTAGGGGTTTTCAGTGAAGAAGGTAGGGAAGAGTTAAGTGTGTGGCTGAATTCCAAGGTGGTTCAGTTCAGTTCAGTTCAGTCATTCAGTTGTGTCCAGCTTTTTGCGACCTCGTGGACTACAGCATGCCAGGCCTCCCTGTCCATCACCAACTCCCAGAGTTTACTCAAATTCATGTCCATTGAGTTGGTGATACCATCCAACCATCTCAACCTTTGTCGTCCCCTTCTCCTCCTGCCTTCAATCTTTCCCAGCATCAGGGTCTTTTCAAATGAATCAGTTCTTCACATCAGTTGGCCAAAGTATTGGAGTTTCAGCTTCACCATCAGTCCTTCCAATGAATATTCAGGACTGATTTCCTTAGGATGGACTGGTTGGATTTCCTTGCAGTCCAAGGGACTTGCAAGAGTTTTCTCCCAATCACAGTTCAAAAGCATCAATTCTTTAGTGCTCAGCTTTCTTTATAGTCCAACTCACATCCATACATGACTACTGGAAAAACCATAGCTTTGGCTAGATGGACCTTTATTGGCAAAGTAATGTCTCTGCTTTTTATATGCTGTCTAGGTTGGGCATAACTTTTCTTCCAAGGAATAAGTGTCTTTCAATTTTGTGGCTGCGGTCACCATCTGCAATGATTTTGGAGCCCCAAATAAAGTCTGTCACTGATTCCATTGTTTCCCCATCTATTTGCCATGAAGTGATGGGACCAGATGCCATGATCTTCGTTTCCTGAATGTTGAGCTTTAAGCCAGCTTTTTCACTCTCACTTTCATCAAGAGGCTTTTTAGTTCTTCTTTGCTTTCTGCCATAAGGGTGGTATCATCTGTGTATCTGAGGTTATTGATATTTCTCCTGGCAATCTTGATTCCAGCTTGTGCTTCTTCCAGCCCAGCATTTCTCATGATGGACTCTGCATAGAAGTTAAATAAGCAGGGTGACAATATACAGCTTTTGATGTACTCCTTTCCTGATTTGGAACCAGTCTGTTGTTCCATGTCCAGTTCTAACCGTTGCTTCCTGACCTGCATATAGGTTTCTCAAGAGGCAGGTCAGGTGGTCTGGTATTCCCATCTCTTTCAGAATTTTCCACAGTTTGTTGTGATCCACACAGTCAAAGGCTTTGGCATAGTCAATAAAGCAGAAATAGATGTTTTTCTGGAACTCTTGCTTTTTCGATGATCCAGTGGATATTGGCAATTTGATCTCTGGTTCCTCTGCCTTGCCTAAATCCAGCTTGAACATCAGGGAGTTCACAGTTCACGTACTTTACCAGGTGATGCTCTAGTGGTAGAGAACCCACCTCCCAGTGTGGGACACCCAAGAGATACAGGTTCGATCCCTGGGTCACAAAGATCCCCTGGAGGAGGAAATGGCTACCCACTCCAGTACTCTTGCTGGAAGAATCCCATGGACAGAGGAGCCTGGTGGGCTACAGTCCATAGCGTCTCACAGAGTCGGACATGACTGACGGCAACTTAGCACAGGTATACGGAGGAAGACCAGTGTGTCTGGAGAGGAGAGGAAATAAGCAATGAGGCCAAATGATGTGGGGTTTTCTAGGTAGAGGAGTAATCATGTAATTTGATCAATAAGTTTATCAACCAGACTGTGACTATTTAGAATAAAACAGGGTGCTGTTAATAATTAAACCCAGACTATGAGCATTGGCCAGAACATACTCACTTTTATAAGCCATGTTGATAGCATCTCTTTGAATAAGGGCTGGGCAACCAACAGTGCCTCTATTTCCTAGTGAACAGGTCAGAGAATTAGAACACCTTATCCAGTCCAAAAGGAACTCAAATAGAATTCAAAGGAGTGTTTTTCAGAACAGCTAAATTTATGATTTGCTTTAGTACGGACATAAGTAATTTTCATGTTATAAACATTTAGCATGGAAAGTTGGGTTTTTCGAGTGAGGTACTTCCATGGTATGATTCAAACATTTCTCAAGTATTTTCCACATTTTTGTTGTTGTTGTTATAGCACTTGTCATTTGCAATGAGTGTTTATTTAAATGAACTTTTTTTTAAGTTTCATTCTGGGTTTACATTTTGAGTATAAGTGAGCCACTTAAATTTTTTTCCTTTAAATTGCTGTAAAAATGTTATATACAGTTAAATGCATTGAGTCCAGTGAATTTTGCACACCCATGTAATCCACACTCAGATCCAGAGATGTAACATCTCTCTTTTACCCCAGAATACTCCCTTTTGAGGCACTTAAAATTTGATTAAGAAATATGGTTGTGGAGCCAGGCCTCAAAGTAGAAATGAGTTGTTTTCTCTCTCCTTTTATAATGTTATTTTTGCTTCCTAAACATGTGGTAGTGGTTTCTTTAAACATGAAGGAAATTGTCCCCAGAAGAAACCGTTGCCTTTCAACTAGTTATGATTTAGTGGTTACTAATATGGTTCATCCCTGCCCAACTGGCTATGGCTTTTTAGTCTTTTAAAGTGAGTAGTAACATTTGAGTCATATCTCTGTCAGTGACTCACAAACTTACTAAGGGTTGCCTAGTGTTTATTATTAGACTGAAATTTTAGAATCTTGAGCAACAGAAAAAGATTGTGATAATGCCAAATTTACATAATATTCTCCCCTGGTCCCCACCTTTTTTGTTTGGCCCAGTGATGTCAGTCTATAGTAGACTGCAGATAAGGAGAGGAGACAAGCCGACACTGAACCTGTGTGTAGAGCTGAATCCTAGCCTTTAGTACTTCCATCTCAGTGTTCTCAGCTCCAGTTGCCAAAGAGCAGTTAGAATATCGACCTGAGTTATAGCACAATCAGTTGTGAAATTGATTGAACCCAAGAGCTGTATGTCACTGTCTTTAAAGATTCTTAAATGTGGAGATAGAAAGACTTGTTCTGAAGAGACTGTTAATGAGTTTGGGATCTATGGAGGGACGGGGAAAGGGGGTATTCATCAGTGATTGAAAAGGGAGTTTTTACTCCCTTTTTTCCCGTAGCTTTAATGTTCTAATTTGTAGCCTGATCTGGAACCAGACCTTTTTTTTTTCTCCAACTGTACTGAGTCTTTGTTGCATCCCGTGGGCTCTGCAGCTTGCGGTACGCAGGCTCTCTAGTTGGGGCACGTGGGTTCTTAGTTCCCTGACCAGGGATTGAACCCACATCCCCTCCATTGCAAGGCAGATTCTTAACTGTTGGACTACAAGGGAAGTCCCTGAAAGCAGATCTTGAATTAACTATTTTTATTTTTCCTGAGGAAGATAATGTGTTTTCTTAGCAAGCCCTCTGCTGCCAAAGTAGTGCTGTGTCGTGATGGTGATGGTGGTTAGTGGCTTAGACATGTCTTTCTCAGGGCAGTACTACCTAATATTTCAGTACTAGTTGGGCTTCCCACCCCCCCCCCCCGCCCCCCCACCTATACTGCATTTTAAACAGAGTGAGTTTAGATGTATGGAAGGCTAAAGCCAAATTGGGTTAGGATGAGGCTTGTCAATAACACTTCCAGTTGGAGAGGCTGCTACTCTGATCACATATTACTAGCAGCTTCATTCCTCATTTTCAAAAACTTCTGTGCATTAAGCACAGGAAAATTGAATACAGCATTTCCATTGTATGTACATTGAGGAATTTTCCTTCCTTCTTACTGCAATCCTCACTGGCAGGCCTTCCGGGAGCACCAGACAGCTTTAGACTTCCTGCTCTGCTTCTCTGCTTCCATAAAAGTCAGACCTGAAGCTTCAGGCACTTCCTGTAGACTTCCTGAGTGCCAGGACTGTGTACCTATGTGCATCCCTTCACTGACTCCTCATCACTGGCCTGCAAGATAGACAGATTGTTACTGTCATCATCTCTGATTCTGGTGGTATAACAGTGTTATAAAACTTGCCCAGGTTCACAGAGATGTGGGACAGTTTGAGGCTGGAATTCAGGTTTGTTTGAGGTCAAGCACCCCAGAGAATGAATTGGCAACCCATTGTAATATTCTTGCCTGGAAAATTCCATGGACAGAGGAGCCTGGTGGGCTGCAGTTCATGGGGTTGTGAAGAGTTGGACACAACTGAGGATGCACGCACCAGCTCCTAACTAATACCACATCCCAGTGTCTTGCTGTCTGAGCCCATAGTATTGTAATGGTTTGTATTCATGTCTGATTTTCCCATTAGATGGAAAATCTTAAGGTCAGGAAACTCCACCAGAGCTTTAGAAGAGGCTACAATTGGTTAATGTGCTGATTCTTAAGTATTTATTGAGCACCTACTCTGTGCTCAGCCTTGTTCTAGGCACTTGGAGTTACAGCAGCGAACCAAAGCAAAATCGTACCCTTAGAGCCGGAGGGAAGGAGGCCAGTAAAATATATGGTATCTCAGACTGCTGGTGCTTAGGAACAGGGCTGCTGTGTTGGTATGTGGATATTGCTCTGTGGGGGCCCAGCAGAAAAGGGTGTGATTTAGGGAAGGGGTGCTTGGGGGGGGGGGGTGCAAATTGCTATTTTAAGTAATATAGTCAGGAAAGGCCTTACTGATAAGGTGACGTTTGAGCAGAAACTTGAAGGAGACCAGAGAAACAGCCTAGGAGTTATCTGGAAAAAGAACATTCCATTCAAATAATTGAATGAATTCCCAAATCCTTCTAGGCTCATTTCTCCCCAAGTACATAATCGTAGTTTGGCATTCTTGGACGCCGTTCTAATGTCAGCTCACCTGGTGTATGGCAGTGTTTTCCTGATCACTTGTTACTTAGTTTTCTGGTTGGTGTATGCCCCCAGGAGTCAGCACAACTTTGATTACTGGAAAACTCAGCTGGTTTTTTTTTTTTTTTTTCCTTCTCTCCATCTTAGAATTATAAATCATAATAAACAGGCTGATAAGAAGACTTGAACTTTTTACAGAAAGGATCTGGTTTCTTTAAACTCTGTATCTACAATAAATATGAAATGGGAACTGATGCTCGATATGATACAGCAGGGTGCTCAGGGTTTTGTTAGGATGTTTAGCTAGGCAAGCTAACACACAAGCCCTGAATACACAGAGGTTTTTCTTGCTGGCGTTTGGATAACTGGAAAATTCGGTTATCCAAAATGCCTAGTTCTTACAGAATGTGAGATTACAGAGACTTGTGATCATTTAGAGCCCCAGGTCTTTCATCTATGAGATGTGATAAAAGCAAGGGTAACATTACCTTCATCATACAATCACTTAAAAATCATGGAATACTTACTCTTTAAGATTCTGAAGGGGAATCTGGTCTATTCTTAAGTTATGGAAAGTCCCTGGTTTTAGGATATGAAAATGTATGTTGCTTTGGTTCCACTTGCCTTATCAAAGATGAATGAAATGTACTTTCTCAAATATGTTCCCCATGAATTTTTCCCCATCCTTGATCCCAGCCCAAGAAGTAATATATTCTTTCAGTTTGAAACTTGCTGTATCCATCCAGTGAAGGTGGTCTTCCTTTTGCTGTATAAAAGTTGGAGTGCTTTAGGCATTGTTGAGTCCAGATAAATACAAGATAATTCTGGCTATTTGATTAAATATGGTGGGGTGGAATTGTGGGGAAGAGGGAAGAGAAGGAATTTTAAAAGGGAAGTACACTTTAAAGAAAAGCAATGGCGATCTTATGTAGGATTTCATGCAGAACTTTATAAACTTTTTATCCAAATCATTGTGTTAACTGTAAGTCATTTCAGTTGCATCCAACTCTTTGCGATCCTATAGACTGCTGCCCGCCAGCCTCTCCCCTGTCCATGGGGTTCTCCAGGCAAGAATACCGGAGTGAGTTGCTGTGCCTTCCTCCAAGGGATATTTCCTACCCAGGAGTCGAAAACCACGTCTCTTAAGTCTCCTGCACAGGTTCTTGACCACTAGTGCCACCTGGGAAGCCCTGTCCAAAGCAAATATTTACCAAAAGCGCTATGAAGCCTTTTTGGGGGTCAAATAAGTAGATTGCTCCAGACTTGTTGTTCTTGCAAATGCTAACTTATCTTGTACTATCTAATTATCTCAGTTCTGTGTATTGGCCTGATGATGACAGGCCCACAACCAAAGTTCCCTTATATTGCATTTGGGGACAGAAGTAAAATAGCCATGTTATCTGAAACTTGGTATGTATACAGGTAGTGATTAGAGCCTGTGAATCTTGTAATAATAATTATTGCAGTAATCTATGACTTCTCTCCTGAAAGATTTCCCAGATTCGTCTGTGCGGATTAACATTCATTGTCTCATCAAGATGCTGGCTCTGAGTCTCTGGCTATGAAAGGTATATTTTTACCCTTCTGTTTCCATGAGAAAAACCCTGCCTTCATTTCTTAATGAGCGTCCCCTTTGTTTTTCTTCCTTCCACCTACTCACGCTGAACTTGTCAATTTAGACAGGAAGACACACTACCGTGTAGAATAAAATGAAAACATTTAAAAGTGTGGTTGGACAAACTTATTTTTAACCTTTTGGTGTAACACTTTGTGTTAGGCAGTAACTAAAGTTCTGATAAAGCTAACTGAGACGGAGTTCCTTAGTTGAGTCTTTCATAGTTAAAAGGCTTTAGGGCGTTGTTAGAGTAAAACTATATTTCAGTATCTTGAGTATACCTCTCTGACCTAGTGTATTTTTTTTTGTGAAAACTCTCATTTCACTAGAAATTTATTTTGGGGGAATAAAACCCAACAAGTTTGTGTGAGTGGGTGTGTTACATATGTTTGCTGGAGGTTTGAGGTGGGTAGAGAGTAAGCATTGGAAAGAGGGTAAAATTCAAGAAATAGTACAAAAGGAACATTTCTACATCCTCTGGGTGTCACATGTGTATGATTATGTATGGTCTTAAATCAATGCAGGGAAAGAAATGTGCTGATAAGCTTCAATTTTTTTTTAATAGGGTTTATACTGATGCCTGGCGACTGATTTTGATAAAAGCAAGTAACAGAGAAAGAAAAATATTTCTTTTACCCCAGTCTGTCGTCACACCAGGAAAGTATGCCCCTGGGTCCATACCACTTAAAACCTTATCCTGTTTGGTTGAGACTGGAGCACCTGACAGTGTATGAACCAGGAGGACAGAACTCTCATAAGCTTTTCAAACCACCAACCTTTAGGAAGTGCCTACGATAGCAGGGACTCTCCTTCTTAGAACTGAGTTTTCCATGTTGGAAACAACTTGGCAAACTCAAAAGGTCCTAATCAGTGCTGGCGGTCAAAGACCAAAAGCTATAGCATTAAAAGGGACAGACTAGCAAGTGGAACCTCCCATTACAGAAAGAAGAGGTGAAGTTAGAACTGCCCTTTTATCCTTAGACCTAGATGAAATGTCCATCTATGAACTCAACTCCCACGATAGTAACGTGGGAATCGGATTATAAGATGGGCTGCTCCAATTTCAAGGACAGGAGGCTGCTGTGCCCATGCAAGCCTCTGATTCTGTGGGCTTGGGTTTGGGTTTTTTTTTTTTTTTTTTTTTTTTTGGCGTTAGTTTGGCCACCAAGCTCAAGTTTTGCTATTAGGATTTTCAAATTTAAAATGCCAATGATAGGTCTCAACCCTTTTCTTCTTTTCTAGGCCCTGGCAAAGAGCAATCACAGACCACATGTTCCCATGGTCATTTCAGGGTTGTGTGTAATTTTGGATACACTCCGTTCTCTCCTGGGAGAAACATATTAGAACATAGGAGGGAAGAGTAATGGTGTTGTAAGTAGCCTATCTCTGTATGTAAAGAAGTTAACTCTCCACACACCACGGTACCTACTATAGCCTTGATGCCACCCAGGGTCACTTGAGAGCTCCAGAGCTGGACCGAGCAGACCGCCATTCTTCTGGTGTGACAAAGTCCAGAGTCATTCTCAAGTTTTCTCACGTCCCTAGGCAGCACACCCTCTCCTCTGAGCTCTGCCCTTGAACCATACCTCTGCTGGATGAGGCCGACTGGGTTAGCATTGTAGTAGCCTGCATGGACTGTGCCACCCAGCCCTGGAGCTCGGCCTTATCTGCATTTTGGCATCTTCTCTCATAGAAGTAGAAGCATCTCTTTGTACATCTGGCTTTAGCAAAGGAACAAGAAGATGGAGGAGACTGACATTGCAGCAGCCAAGACATTGTGAATTCTTAGGAATTTTTTTTTTTTTTTTTAATGCTTTGGTCACTTCTGGATCCCAAGCCCTGCTGCTAGTGCCAAAGGACAAGGCACATTTCATCCTCACCGGGTTCCTGGCCTGGAAAATGCAGTTGAGAATACATCTAACCTTTTAGCTCTGAAATTCAACCTCTGAAAGTAGATTTGGGGTTTTCTTCCATCCAGGTTTGGCAAAAAACATTTTTGGCAGTCAAACCTGACCTGATGTGAAGAAGCAGCCTTCTTCTTTCTGTGTCTGTCCACACATGGTACTGCGGGAATGTTCACGTGGTTGAGTTCCAGTCCCCAGGAAAGGCATTCATACCATGTGATACATGATCCGTATAGACTCTCCAACATCTGAAAAGTGCTGAATTGCAGAAACTCAAGTGGCCCTTAGGTGTGGAATAGAGTTATCCAACTCAGAAGGTATTGTTGTTTATCGCTAGGTCATGTCCAACTCTTTGCGACCCCTTGGACTGCAGCCCGCCAGGCTCCTCTGTCCGTGCAATTTCCCAGGCAAGAATACTGGAGTGGGTTGCTATTTCCTTCTCCAGGGGATCTTCCTGACCCAGGGATCGAACCTATGTCTTCTGCACCGGTAGGTGGATTCTTTACCTCTGAGGCCACCAGGGAAGCCCTCAGAGGGCATTAGGAGGGATAGCTAATAGCTGTGAGGGGGTTAGAGGATGGTCATTTAGTGCTGGCCACTTTTGCCATCACACTGTGCTCTTGAATGACAGTAGGAGGCTATGTTTAGCTCAAGGAATAGCTACAAAATTTTGTTTCAGGAAGTACCTGCAAGCTTGTAGTTTATACATTGGCTTATTTTATTTCTGTTGTTTACATTTATCCTGAGTGTTGAATTTTTATTTTATTTTAAATTTATTTTTAACTGGGTATAATTGCTTTACAATGTTGTGTTTCTGTCGTAGAACAACATGAATCAGCTCTAAGTATATATATATAAGTATAATCTATAAGCCTCCTGAGCCTCCATCCCACCCCTTTAGGTCATCACAGAGCACCGAGCTGAGCTCCCTATATTATGCAGCATCTCCCCACTAGCTATCCCACTAGCTGGCTATTTTACACGTGGTAGTGTATATATGTCAGCGCTCCTGCATGTTGAATTTGCTTGTGATTTTCTTTGAGGGTGGCTTCTCAGTGCTTCCTAACTCCAATTTTTTTTTATGAGGAAAAATAGCATTTTCTCTTTTCCCCCCTTTCTCTCTCTCTAGCACTTAAATGCCCTTTCTTCCTGATCACAGGGAACCAGAAAGCTGATTACTGGTGATGCTGCAGAGCCTTTCTCTGAGAGTGGTGATGAATGGCCAAAAGATGCTAAATGTGAAACAGTAATTCAGAAAAGCTCTCAGGACATTTTCCCCCGAGGCAGGTGCTAAGAACTTCTCAACAGGGACAAATTAGTGGGGGAAACGGAAAATGAACACGCACGATGTAAACCTTTGGCTATAAATATAAGCTGATTGAGGGAGAGACTTGGTATTTTGTTTGATGTTTTCTCTATGGTATAGTCTGTTGCCTGAGGTAGCTAAAATTCTTTTTCCTGCACATAAACCTAGGAGCTTGAGTATGAGGGAGAATAAAGGGAGCTGAGGTAGAAGAGCTTGTTTGATTGAAATAAAAAATGAAGCACTTTTTGTCCCATGGTGATAAGATAATCAAAATATCCTTCTATTGTGAGAAATGTTGGTGTTTAGTAAAAAACAAAAGGAAAAAAAGGGAGAGAGTAGTGGATTCATTTTGCCTGTTGAAACCTGTTTCCCAAACTTACTGAATGGAGACTGTTTTCTGAAAATGCATTCTACCAAATATTTCAAGTTGTTACAAGTATTTTTGTTTTTGTTGTGTTTTGTTAAGATTTTGGATTCTCAGATTCTAAGATCTGAATTTCTATGTTGTCTTCATCAAAAACAAAACAAAAAATGTAAATGAGCAAAATAAATCATAGTAAGTGGAAAGGAGATTTAAACAGCAATGAGAACTTAAAATTTTAATAATGTTTTATGTTTACACATTTACAAGTCTTTTCATGCCGACAGCTATTTTAGAGGCCAAAGAAATAAATTTGTCTTGAGCACAGTTGCTATGAATTTTTCATAGAATCCATATTTTTTCTCTTTAATTGTCATGGCTTTCTGAGTTCTAAATGGCATACAGCTCCCCCACTTCCCTAGGTTATATTGCCTTGAGACAAACAGAGAATTTGTTGAAAATTAAAGCACTCGCAATTGGTGTTAAGGAAAAGGAGAAAATCACCAGAGCTCTCTCCTTTTCCTGTAACGGAAGAGCGCAGGTAACCATGTTTTTGTTGGCCTTCTCTAAGGGTGCGCACAGACCATGGAATCGACTTCAAAATAAATCAGTATTACCCACTCCCCCAGCCCCCACCCAAAGTGATCAGGGCTGCATTTATATTCGGTCCTCAGTTATGGTCCCACACCAGACGAAGTCTGATCTTCCCCTCAAACACAATAGAATTTAATCTGTTATTTCTTAAATGCCTTTTAAGATTTCTGAGTCTCTGTTTCTTAATTTTCTTTTTCATTCAATGACTGTTTTTAATTTTTATTTTTGATAAAAGGTAAAATCTACCTCCCAGTGTCCTTCCTCCTTCTGTACTGAAGACACATCCATGATAACTTTCCAAAGAATAAGGAGAAAATGGCTCATTCTTGAGTGGTGTGTTCAATAGAAGAAGAAGTTAGGATCTGCAATGTTTCTAATGTATATGAAAGGATCTGCACAATCTCTTGAGAGAGGACTTTGAGGTTGTTAAGCAAACTTTGACGTTTGTTTCAAGCTGTTGTTGGGTCCACTTTAACCAGTCCAGGCCTACTCATTGTATCTAAACCTCTTTTCCTTTCCTTAAAAATTTTTTTTTAATTGAAAAATTATTTATTTGTTTGGCTGTGCTGGGTCTTCATGGCAGCACCAGGATCTTTAGTTTTGGCATGTGGGATCTGTTTCCCTGATCAGGGATTGAACCCGGGCCGCTTGCATTGGGAGCTCAGAGTCTTAAGCCACCAGGGAAGGCCTTCCTTTCTCTGTAAATGTGTGTTCAATATGCGATTTTATGAGCATCAGCCAACAGGCAGGATTCGGCTCAGTTGAATTCAAAGGTCATGACGACATGGTTTATAATCTAATGCAGAAAAGGGATGTGACAGAATCTCACAGTAAGAGTATTTTGTGTCATGATAAAGGTTTCGTAAGGGAAGTGCCATTTAAAGAAACCTGATGGGTTGAGGGAAGCTGATAGTGAAAAGGGAATGATGTCAAGACTGAAGTGGCTTGAGTTCAGTGAACAGAGTATTCCAGTGTACCTAGAGCTCAAGGTATGTGTTTAAGACCTTGTCCTTAAAAGAAAAAAAACAAATCACAGTCTGGTGAGGGAGAAATGTAAATAAATGAATGAATGAAAGTACATTTTGCACTCTGAGTTATGCACAAAGACCTTTGGAACATCGAAGAAGAAACCCTAACTGTGATGGAGACTGGGGGTTGGTTGGAAAGCTTCACTGAGATTTGAAACTTGAAGGAGTAGTACTTTGTCCACAGAAATATTAAAAAGGGGAAAGTGCATATAAGTTCCCCTTGTCCTTTGAACTTGTAACAGACACAACTTTTCTGGGACTTTCTAAGGAAATTTTATTCCCAGATTCTGCTAGGTAGTAGTTCTCCCTTCTCTGAATTGAAGTGCAAGGATGCCAAGTTCTGCTTTTTCTTTTCTTACCGATTTGTCTCAGTTTTTTCTCTCACTGTTATTTTTGGTATTTATCTCTTTTCTTTCCTCAGCAAAGGTCCGTTTGCTTCTCAGCCTGGACCCTGTAGGCAGCACCCATGCTGTTTTACCTTCCAGGGGAAACTCTCAGGTCATCTTCCCCAACATCCCTTCAGTTTCATGAAGCAAGAAACCTAGTTATTACAAAAGCATGGCGGGACCCTTGCTTTTGGTGAGAGTGGTATAAGAGACATTCTTAGGATTGCACCCAGAGATGGTGTTTGAAGTTGAGGCTCTGAAGTCAGATTGCTCAGTTCTGCCAGTTACTATATCTTTAATCTCAAACTAGTGCTCAACCATCAGTGCCTCAATTTCCTCTTCTGTAAAATGGAAACAATATAGTACCTACCTTACAGGGTTATTGTGAAAATTAAATGAGATAATCCATGGAGAGCATTTAGAAGTGTGTAGAACTTAGGATGTAGTCACATTTTAAGAAATACTGGCTATTAGTTAAATTTTTCAATGAGCCTTGTGGCACTTTCCTGCTTTGTGTGCGGCATAATGCCAGCCTTTGATGAGACTGTAGATGTTTTCTGTGTCACCTTGACTGGGCCCATGGGATGCTCAAATATATGGTTAAACATTGTTTTTGGTTGTATCCACGAGGGTGACTCTGGAAGAGATTAGCATTTGAATAGGTGCCCACAAAGACACGACTGAGCCACTGAACAATGTGGACTGAATAAAGCAATGGCCTCTCCAGTGTGGGTGGGCATCGTCCTATCTATTGAGGACCTGAATTGAACAGAAAGGCTGAGGAAGCTTGTTCTGCTGACTGAGCTGAGGATCAACCAAGCTTCTGCCCTTGAGGATGATCAAACCTTTAAACTACATCCTAGGCTTTCTTGAGTCTCCAGCTTTCAGACAGCCCACGCAGGGCTTCTCAGCCTCCATAATTGTACAAGCTGATTCTTCACAGCAAATCTCTTTATATATATATATATTCCTATTGGCTCTTCTCTCTGGAGAACCCTGACTAGTCCACAGCATTTCTAATCAAAGTGTGGTCTGTAGCAAACAGCCTCAGCATCAGCTCGCTAGTTCATTAGGAATACCAATTCTCAGGTCCCACCTTGCAGTTTTAACAAGATCCCTGAGTGATTCCCATCCACATTAGAGCACACAGTTCCTTGTTCCCCATGAAAACTTCATGGTTGTATCAATGCTCCAACTATGGAATAGCCACAGCCTCACATCCCAAATTGAGGATCAGCCAATTAAAGACAATTTCAGCAAAGACACACAATTAACAAAAATCTAGCCCTATTTCAGGTGGTACAGTTCTTGGGGAAAAAACTACATGGTTTTAAAGGCCTAACAAGTCCAGAAAGATGAGAACAGGAGGAGTAGATCCACACTTTGAACACAGTTGCATACCACAGAGGAAGAGAGGAGCTGGAGGGGAAGAGAAAGCTAGTGACCAGGAGCAGTGTTCTTTACCCTGCTCTTACAGCGGCAACCTATGGACCTTCTCTGGTGGTCCAGTGGTTAAGAATCTGCCTCCCCAGCCAGGATGGGAGGAGAGTTGGGGGAGAACGGATACATGTATATGTGTGGCTGAGACCCTTCACTACTTACCTGAAACTATCACAACATTGTTAATCGACTATACCCCAATAAAAAATAAAAAGTTAATAAAAAAAAAAGGGATCTGCCTCCCAACGCAGGAGATGCTGGTTCCATTTCTGGTTGGGGAGCTAAGATCTGACATGCCTCAGGGCTACCTGAGCCTGCATACTGCAACTACCCAGCCCAGCAATGAGACATCACAAGTGAAGCTAGGAAGACCCCATGTGCCACAGCGAAGACCCAACACAGCCAAATTAATAAATGAATCAATTATCTTTTTTTTTTTTTTTTAAAGGGGCAACCTAGAAAAGAATCACGGGGTCCGAGAAGAGGATTACCTAAGAGTCAAGCGTCTACTGAGGAAAGTTGACCAGAGATAAGAACTAACAAAAGGCCTTTGAGCCAAGAGCTCTTTCACTGACCTGGTTTCCTGTCAGTTAACTTTTGGCCAAGAAGGGGGAGAATGACAAGAACTTAGGAGGTATTTTTCTTAATGGGATTGACTGGGATGGGAATCAAGACATTGGTTGGAGAGGTACCTATGTCTACCTTCCCTTCTCTCCTCAGTTTTCTGAATGACTGAAAATAAACCACTTTACATTCTCTCAAATGTTCAGATCTCCAGCCGGAGTCCTCAAGAACTATTCAAGAGGACCAGGAGAACATTGAATGGATATAGTGGTAATCCTCAAAGCTATTGGGCAATATCAGGACCAGATGAAACTGTGTCCAATAAAAGTTGAATAAGTAGGAAAAGTGGAATTTCCTTACAAATCATAAAAAAAAAAAAAAAAGGAAAAAGTGCAACATGTGAAAGGAAGGTGAGATATAATACATGTTAAAGTAGAGCTTACTTCAGGGAATTGCAAACAACAGGTAAATTTCCTCCATCTTCTCGGAGGAATTTGAGTGCTGGTAAATGGATAGGCGAGCTGGCATACTGAAGAAGGACACTGAAGGGAAGAAGACGATCAGTTTTGAAATGAAAACGGCTTTAGAAGCAGAATCAACATTGAAAGAAGATCAGAGTTATGGAGGGTAGGCATGAGAAAAACCACACAGAAGGCAGTGGAAAAATAAAAGGCAATGAAAGAAATTAACTTGGAGCTCATAGAAGTGGAGACCCAACACAGGGCTGATGAAAATCTAGAATCAGCTGTTTTTAAAGCTTAAAAACATACTTCTATATGTATAACATGTTGTGAAAATATAAAGCAATGGGTGGAAATAATGACTTAATTTGAAAGAGTGACTACCTCAAGGGATTGGGAGATGGAATCTGAACCGCACACAGGGTGATGGCGCTGGTCATGTCTTATTTATCTTTCAGGTAAGGTAGTGGGAGGGTGGGTATTCACTGTATTATTATTTATAGCTCTTTGTTTTATATTCATGAAGATGTGGTAGAACAGACCTCCTCATACTTTATAGATTAAGAGTTAAGTTCTAGTAAATTATTTCTAGAACTCAGCATTTTCAAAATTCATATTCAAAAATTTCTTTATTCAGAATTTCTTCTATTTTTATCTTAACATTTTTGTGTTATAAAATGTTTATAAAGTCTATAACCAGGTTTAAAGAAAACCTTTTGAAATTATAGTTGCATTAATTTTATATTATTTTTGAAAGGATTAACATTTTAATGACATTAAATCTTTCCATCTAGGACAAGAAAAATACAGCAATATCTGATCATATTTGGTTTCTAAAGTCTGGATGAGAAAGCCAAATAATCTCTTCTTAAAAGTTGAGAGACTGAAGAATTTGTTAAAGTTTTCTGAATATATTCAGCTCCTAAATTGCATAGTGAGAGCTGAGGTTAGTAAAGAGAACTATCTGAACTTTTACTTGTTATTTTGCAAGTTAAATTCTGCAGTAAAATGAACTTTCTAATGGTAAATTGTTCATGAGTTTCCAATTTCTTCTTTGGTAAAGAAGAGAGGGAAAGTGTTATTTTTGTTTTACATTTTCTCTTTTGTATTATTTATATCTCCATGTCTTTGCATTTTTTTTTTTTTGGCTTCACTGGGTCTTCATTGCTGCATGCAAGCTTTCTCTAGTTGCAGCCAGCGGGGGCTTCTTCTCCAGTTGTGGTATGCAGGCTTCTCATTGTGGACATGTGGGCTCAGTAGCTGTGTCACACAGGCGTGGTTGCCACACGGAACATGGGATCCTCCTAGACCAAGGATCAAACCCACGTACCCTGCATTGGCAAGTGGGTTCTTAACCCCTGGACCACCAGGGATGTCCACTTTGCTTATTTCTATTTGCTTGATTCATCAAATTCTCATGCAAAATTCCCCACTCTGGCTTTGGTTTCTGTGATGGTTAAACCTGATTTTGTCAGAGTTTTGCTTTATATATTTTGCTGCTGTAGTATTTGGTGTATAGGAATTCATTCATTATACTTGTAGACATCATAATATGCCTCTTTTTCCTGCTTAATGGTCTTAAATTCTTCTTATCTGATCTTGATTCTGCCATTTCTGCTTGCTGTTTGCCTACATTTGCCTGGTATGATTTTCCACAAGCTTTTGTTTTCAAGCTTTTTTCATCAGTCTGTTTCAGGTGTGTTTCTTGAATACCACACAGGGCTGGTATATCTGTTAGGGTAATTTGGGTTGCAGATAAGGTGCACTGGTTTCGAAAGGTAGAGGAGGATATATTTGGTCCTATATAGTTGCAAGATAGGTTTCATTTCAAGCATGGCTTGTTTCGGTTTTGCTGCTTGATTTCTGAGTTCTTTCAGCTCTGTGTTCCTTTGTGTATTGAACTGTTTGTTTCATGGGAGCAAAATGGCCAGAGAGGTCCCAGGTCCCCCATGTCTTTATACCTCACAGTTCAGAGGAGAAAACTCTTCTGAAAACCTTGACAACTCTTTAATCATGTGTCAAACCCTTTTTTAAAAAAAAAGAAAAAAACCCACTATGACCAATGGTGTGCCATGCCCGATTGAGTCTGGGCCTGTATTACTCATCCTTGAACCAATCACTTTGGTGAAGAGATTGGTATTATGTTAAGTGGTTAGTTAGTTAGTTAAGTCGCTCAGTCATGTCCAACTCTTTGCGACCCCATGGACTGTAGCCCACCAGGCTCCTCCGTCCATGGGATTCTCCAGGCAAGAGTACTGGAGTGGAAGCTTCAAACCTATGGGACTTCCCTGGTGGTTCCATGGTTAAGACTCTGAGCTTCCACTGCAGGGGGCACAGGTTTGATCCCTGGTTGTCTGCCACATGACATGGTCAGAAAAAAATCTCAACCCTAAAACTGAAATTTGAGACTAATTCCCAGCCAAACTAATGTGCCATTATTCAAGAGAACAGAGTAAGTAAGTACTGTATAGAAAGAAGTTAGTACAGTTCTCACTAACAAATAGCAAAATCATTGTATATCTTCAGAAGCCAAAAGGGTCAACTGAAAAAATATCCCAGAAATAATTAAAAATAATAAACAAGATTGTTGTTGCAATATTATTAAAAAAAATAATAGTTTTCCTATTAGAAAGAATAACCAGTTAGAAAATATAATTGAAGAAAGTATTTCATTTATAAAAGTATAAAAATATATTGGAATATATTTATTTAGGAATATGCAGTATTTATATCAAACCATATGAGCTTTTAGATTTAAGCTGTTTCTACCTCGAGAAACTTAATTTTATAAAGTTGTCTGTCCCCTTTAAAATACTCTTTTTTTGGGTGTGTGTTTGATGGTGGGGAGAGCAGCTGAGATGAGAGATTTAAAAGTGCATCGGATAAAATGGATTGTTATACTATCCAGAAAATTTCTAAAAACAAAACCAAAACATGTAATGGGCCTGGGTGGAAGAAGAAAGCCTTTTGTCACCAGATACATAAACATAGTATAAAACTAGAGTAATTAAAAACAATGGTGTGCTGGTGTAAAAGCAAATAAAGAAAATAGCTAGACACAAAAGAAAAATCCAGAGAAAGACTAAAGTAATGTAAAGATGGCTTAGAAGATTAACACATTAAGTATGTATGTATATGTGGTGTATGTAAATCCAAAAGTTATGAATTATTCAATATATAATTAGATGATAGTTAAAATACAGAGCCAGATCCTTATCTCACAGCTCATACTAAAATCAGTACCAAATGTAATTAAACTATAAATTGAAGTAGAGTAGGCCTTTCTATGAACCAATCAAGAAATATGACTATATAGGTTTTAATTTTTATATGTGAAAACAAATTTATTATCAAACAATCCTTTCCCTCTAGCTAAGAAAACTATAAAATCTGAACAAAATTTTAAGAGGAAAAAACCATTTAAATCACCAGTGAGCTAATAAGTCAAAGAAAAAAAGGGGTGAAAAAAAAAGGAAACCCAGAGAACTGAGACGAGCCCGTGGAGGAGGAAATGGCAACCCACTCCAGTATTCTTGCCTGGAAAATCCCATGGACAGAGGAGCCTGGTGGGCTATAGTCCATGGGGCCACGAACAGTTGGCCACGACTGAGCGACTGAACCTGCACACTCCCAGACAACTGAGCTTTGCATTTGGGACTGCTTTACCCTAGGCGTATCTACCAATTTTGGAAATTAAGCAGGAGGCTGATAAGGTGAACTGAAACTTTAAAGTCTAGTGAACTAAACTTTAAGGTCTAGGGGAGGAAAAGAAGTTCAATGCTGTCAAGGAGGGAAACCTAAACTCATAGGTTTTAGGTTGGGACTCCAAACTAACGAGCTACATTCCATGAATAAGGGTGATCCTAAATAGATCTTCCCCAGAAGGGACTGATTTTGTTATATTATGATTGAATTAGCATTATTTAGGATTGTCAGTGTCCCTAGCCACCTGTCAGAAACAAAGTCTTCTCTGAAGGAAGGTAACATTTCATGTTCAGTTCAGTTCAGTTGCTCAGTTGTGTCCAACTGTTTGCAACCCCATGGACTGCAGCACGCCAGGCTTCCTTGTCCATCACCGACTCCCGGAGCTTACTCAAACTCATGTCCATCTAGTTGGTGACACCATCCAACCATCTCATCCTCTGTCGTCCCCTTCTCCTCCTGCCTTCAATCTTTTCCAGCATCAGGGTCTTTTCCAATGAGTTAGCTCTTTGAATCAAGTGGCCAAAGTATTGGAGCTTCAGCTTCAGCATCAGTCTTTCCAGTGAATATTCAGGACTGATTTATTTTAGGATTGCTTAGTTGGATCTCCTTTCAGTCCAAGGGACTCTCAAGAGTCTTCTCCAAAACCACAGTTTAAAAGAGTCAATTCTTTGGCACTCAGCTTTCTTTATAGTCCAACTCTCACATCCATACATGACTACTGGAAAAACCATAGCTTTGACTAGATGGATCTTTGTCGGCAACATTACCTCTTACTAGTTTTTATATAGAAATTACTTCTTACTCTTTTTCAGATACAACACATCTGACACTCATTCAAAAATAACCAGACATACAAGGCATCAAGAGAGTGTAGTGGAAAATCAAAAGAAACAGCAGTTGGTGTAAGGAGCCCACCAGGTATCTTAAAATTGGAGTTTTCATGCAATGGATTTTAAATTAAATATAATGAATATATCTGATACAATAAAACATGAGATTGGTAATTTCAACAGATAACGGTAAATTATAAAAAATACACAATGGAAATTCCAGAACAGGAAAAATGGAAATCAAGTCTTCAATGAATAGGTTTAACATGAAGTTAAGACAAACAGAAGAGAGAATTCGTGAGCTGAAGATAAACGTGAAAAAATATACAGAATGAAGTATGAAAAGGTTAACGCACAGAGACAACAATGTAAGAAGCATAGGGGAACTAGGGAAAAGTTTCAACCTATTTGTTAAGATTCCCAAAAGGAGAAGAGAGAGACAATAAGGGAAAAACAATATTTAAAGAGACAATGAATGATAATTTTCTTAAAAAACTCTCTGAACCCAAGCCCGATGAATATGTCATACAAGCTGTGACTGTAATAACAGAGATGAAAATAATAGCATGAGGAGTAATAGTGCCATCTAACAGTGATTGGCAGCATTTTGTGCATCAGGAATCATTGTAGAATCTTTTAATTCTATTAGCATATTTAGTCCTCACTTTGAGACAGATACTATTGTTATGCATATCCGAAAACACTTTATAAGCCAGTGAAAACACTAAACCAGCGGTAATGGTAGGTTATGTTATTTTCTTTATATGCACGGTAGACCTCACCTGCCTCTTATTTTCCTTACATACACATCTTTTCTCTAGTTTTGTGCCATAGGCTAAAGAGAGGAAGAGAGACAAAAACACAGAAGGAGAGGGAGAGGGAAAGAGGCAAAGACAAGGAGAGAGAGAAGAGGAAATGGGGAAAAGGAAGATCTTGGTGAAGTTATTATCCCTAACTGCAGTTTGAGTTTTGTTTTTCTTTTTAAAAGTCATTTAGAGAGAGAGAGAAAACAAAAAGGCAATGGTATCATATAAGAGTATTATTCTGTCTTGCTGATTTTGCCTAGGTTGAGATTGCTAGGTGCTGAATTAGAGATTCTGGAAGACACATGGGGTTTAAAGCTAATGGAGAGTTTGTCTTCTGTACTTGCCTATCAAGCTAGACTCAAAGTAAGTGCTATAATGCAATATTCTCCTCCCCACTCACTGCATTTGCACAAAATCAGGGTCTTAAGTGCCAACTCAAGACAATCACTAACTTTCCACACAGAACTTTTACCTGGTTATGGGAAAAATTAGAAATGGACTTTTGAGGCTCTCAAAGTACTTTTAGGAAGACATTAATGGGCAGCCCCTTAAGATTGTAATTAATTCTGCAGAGAAATTATGATGGAATTGTCCATTTAGAAATTTAAATTTTAGACTTAGATTAAAAATTTTTAAGAAGAAGAAAAAAAAAACAACCTTGCATAAGCAGGGATTCACGTAAGGTTCTTTTTAATCCCTAACAACTGTGGGTTTAAGAGTTTTACAAAACGAGAGGAACCAAATGATGTGTAATTTTATCATCTTCACCAGTCTCTTTTTGCCCAGTCCTTCCCAAATTTCAGCTGCTTGGCATGTCAGCCAAATCCTGCAGTGCACGTCACTTTCGAACAATCTAAATAGGGAAACCACAGAGCTCCACTTCTTTAAAATTATGCACCAACAAACTTAGAATAATCAGAGGAAACACAAAACAGGTAGATTTTCATCTAAAGTGGAATTTAAGACCGGTCACAAGTAATAGATTCACTTTCGAGGATAATCTGAGGACAAAAGGTTATTTAACTTCAACAAAACAGTGGGTCAGTATTTTAACATTAGTGTCAAGCTAGAACCATGAAGACCTTTTCTGGTGGAACCAATCTATTTTTTCGTTTTGCCACCGCTGTACCACCCCCTCTGTTTCAGTACCTGCCACCCTCTGTTGCAAATCCCCGTTTGTGTATGCCTGTCTCCACTGTTCGGTTTTGAGTTCCTTGAAAGCAGGAATCTCTTCTTCTTCACGCTTTTATTTGTTTGTTTTTGGCCATGTTGGGCTTTTCTCTAGTTGCGCTGAGCAGTGGCTGCTCTCTCCTTGTGGTGCTCAGGCTCCTCATTGTGGCTTCTCTTGCTTTGGAGCGCGGGCTTTAGAACGTGGGTCCAGTAATTGGGTCACACAGGCTTAGCTGCCCCACAGCAGGTGGGATCTTAATTCTCAGACCAGGGATCAAACCCTTGTCCCTTTGCATTGCAAGGTGAATTCTTAACCACCGGACCACCAGAGACATCCCTAGTGTACTATTTTTTTTTTTTTCTCTTATTTTTGGCAAAGATTTCAATTACTCTCCTTTCTGGCTCATTTTCTTTCTTTCCCACAGATTCTTAGGGTAAGAAAAGAAGTGAGGAAAACAGTCATTGTATTGAAGATTATCGAAAGTCAGGAAAGTTTAGTTTTTTCTTTCTTTTTTTTGGAAAAAGTAGTTCTTAATACTGGCTTCATTTCTCTGGGTTGTTTCCATAGCAGCCTAAAGTAGCAACCTGGCCGCTTACGTGTGCTGTAATTCTACTACAGTTTATGACAGTGAAAGTTTCAAGACACAGTGGGAGAAGGTAGATCACATTGGATTTTCTGAGAAAATTTCAAACCACAGGTTGGTTATTGGGTGATATCTCCTTTTTAAAATCATCTGGATTCTGGGGTTTCCCTGGGTGGCTCAGTGAGTAAAGAATCCACCTATAATACAGGAGACGCAGGAGATGCAGGTTCGATACCTGGGTCGGGAAGATCCCCTGGAGAAGGAAATGGCAACCCACTCCAGTGTTCTTGCCTGGAGGATCCTATGGACAGAGGAGCCCGGTGGGCTACAGTCCATGGGGTCGCACAAGAGCTGGACACGACTGAAGCGACTCAGCATGCACGCGCAGTCATGCACGCATGAATTCTATGTATAGGCAACAATTGCCCTAGAAAGTTTCCATGCTTTGGGAAAGCTTACATAATTGCAAAACCATCCCTTGATGTGAACTTAACCCAAAGAAGGGAAAATCCTACTTGAAATTTCAGGCTTTCCCTCCTGCAGAGATTGGAAGCAGGGATGGGGGATATTTGTAAGGGTGGAAGAAGGCAGGGTTTTGTGTAATGAGTGGAAAAAGCATTGAAGAGTTTATAAACAGTCACAGTGCATTGAGGCCACTGCATCTGAGATTTTCCGGTGAGGGTTGTGGGGGACACAAAACCATAAACTCAATCGTTTGTCCTCATTTCAGCAGAGAAGGAGATTGTCCACTTTGTGTCTTGTTCTTTTATGTTTTGAAGATTGACGTCAAAATGAAAGCACTGAGCTATTCCTGGGCTTTTCTTTCCTAATTTGTCAATTGAAAATCCACTTCTGAGGTGGCGGGATTTTGCGCGTGCTACAGATGAGTTTTATTCAGAACCTTTGCGAGTTGTGACTTCAGAAAATTCTTTACCTTTTTAATTTTAAGAGAGCAATGAAAGTCTCATGGAGAAGCTTGTTACTGGAAATCAGTTTAGAAGTCTCTGATATGGGAGAGGGTGGGTGGTTGATGATATCAAATCCAAGGTGGGAGGGATTTTTCAAAATTATCGAAAGCAGGGTAGGTGCAGAAGATATTAAATTCTTAACTATTAATAGGGGGTTTCAAGACCAGGTCCTTTGTTTTCCCAGACAGTCTTGTAGCTTGGAAAGGAGAGCATCTCTAAATCCTGGTCTCCTCCTTGTGTGTACGTGTGTGTGTGTTTGCTAAACAAAAAGACAATGTTCTTTCCCCAGATCTCCTGGATTTTACAGGTTCGGGGCGGCTTGCCCTGTGTAAGACAATAAATATGCAAGATAGCAACAGGGCAGTTACTCTAAGGCCTTGGCCTTTGTTAGGATTAACTGTTAAACCAAGAGGCAAAACAGGGCGGCCGGGTTTTTTTCACCACTGGCCTTGGCTGTTCCTGGGTGCCAGATGGCATTATATCCATGAAAAAAAGAAAATGCTGCAAGTTATAATGTTGACCAGGCACTGTTACTTCCACTTGATCACACTGTTTGGGACACGCTTTGATGTACAAAACACTCTTAAGATAATGAAATGCGTTGGCAGCTGGCTAATGGCTGGGAAAGTGCAAACCCTGCATTGAACTCTTCCTCCAGACTATTCAATGGCAAGGTAACGGCAGACCGGGGCTGGACAAGGAGTAAAGAGGCTCATTGCCAGGCAGGCCCGGGACTCCTGGGCGAGCGGCTGTGGAGTGGCTGGTATTTTTCTCCCTTCAATAGATGTGGTCTGTGCCGGCAGCAAATGAGAAATAAATCCATCAAGGCCAAGCTCAGGCTGATTTTGAAGCAGCTGCTGGAATTTGCATAAGAGCCTGGTGCACACAGGTAAACAAAGTTGGACCAAAGTGGAGGTGACCTGAATGTTAGTTTTTGTTTCTCTACAAACTTGGGCCTCATCTTTATGCAAAAAAAAAAAAAAAAAGTCTTTTGAATTAAATTTGACTTTGCTGCCGCTAATCTTTTCACTGGCCTGATTCACTGGGAAAGTAGAGCATGCATAATTGGACAGGGAGGCATTTGCTCACCCCTCTCTCCCCTGATGCTACAGGCCAGCTCCACAGAGGTACACCTCGGTGGGTAGCAGCCCCGTTGGGAAATCCTCCTGTACCCTTGGTCCCACAACCCCACCCCACCCTCCACTCATTTGCTGGCCACCAAAATTTCTTCTACCACCCAGACTTCCCCCAGCTAAACAGAAACCCTATTTCAAATGCCTCCTGATTCTCCAGTCTGTGCTCTTATCTATGTTGTTAGAACATAAACTCAGGGCAGAAACTCTCCTTTTAGACCAAAGGTCAGGAAATGACAGGCCAGCCGTGGAACCAGCTCCAGCTGGCCACCTGTTTTTGTACAGCTCAGAAAGCTAGAAGGAGTTTTTATATTTTTAAAAGATTGGGAAAAGTCAGAGGAATAATATTTGGTGGCACAAGATCATTCTATGAAATTCAAATGTTCATGTCGAGAAGTAAAGTTTGATTGGCACCCTGCCACACCTCTCACTCACTGTATGTATGAGCTGTGGCCGCTTTTCACCACAGCTGCAAGGCTGAGCAGTTGCTTCAGAGACACTAGAATGGGCCGCCAAGCCTAACATCTTTACTATCTGATCCTTTACAGAAAAAATTGGATTCCTGCCTTAAGCTTTCTGCAGAGCCACAGAAGGGGTGCTTAATACACCTTTCCGATCCTTTCTGAAGTCTGAGAGTAAGTTTAGCTGGGTGAAAAGTTCTCCAGAATCCCAGTGTTTGCATCACCTTTATCTGCAAAGGTTGTTAGTATCACCAATTGAGACACTTTCCTTCCTTTCTAGCTTCAAATGGAACCAGTTTTTGAAGCTCTTGCTAAAGCTTCCTTTCTGTACTCTTTGTTTCTCTACTGTCAAACTGTGTGGCCTTTAAACAAATACTTCAGGTCTGAAATGTCCCCAGGGTGTCTGTTCAGCTGAAGTGGAAATCTGTGGGGGAATGTTGGTGTGGGGGGAATCTGACGATAAAGCTTCTTCTTGTGGCATTTACGCTTTGCAGACGCCTTCTGCCAATCTACAACCTTGGGTTCGCAGCTCAAGGCTGGAAGCTTATCTGAGCCAACAGAAATGGATCTGCCCATCCCATCACTAGTGTCTGTTTCTGCTCGGAGCTCTGCCTGTCTTAGTTTCAAAAGTGTCTTCTTCAAAAAAAGTCACTGACCATGTTTTTGTTTCCTCCTCATCCTGTTTGTCAGAGGGTTCTGGGCATGCGGTCTGTAACTTCCTACCTACTCCACTTTATCTTACAACGCTGGGACCTTCTTCTTGAACCCTGGCTTTGCAAGATTGTGGGCCACAGCTGTTCTATGTATAATACATAGAGTCTTTCTTCATGAAAAGATATAGCAGTTGGCTCTATATGGTAGATTATGGATAACTATTTCTTTCTTGTGCTTTTCTGTGTTTCTTAAAGGGGAACATGTATTTCTTTTATATAAAACAGGAAAAAAAAGGTTTTAAAAGGAAAAAAAAGGGAAAAGGTTTTAAAAATACTATTTGGTAACAATTGCCACTTACTGATGAGTGTCTCAATTTCTTCCTTCCTTCCACCTCTTCTTGAAGTGTGCTCAGATGTGTACAAATAGTATTAAACCCATAAAACTAAATGGATCAACTTTGTATATTATGATTTCATAAAAAAATTATGTGTGAGAGAGACAGAATATCTGAGACTGTTGTATTTGCGTTATGAACCAAACAAACCTGGACTTCTAGTTTCCGAGGACAATAAGTGAAAAGCTGGAAAAAACTAAAAAAGAGACTTGTAATGATTCTCATAGAATTAGCAACAGCAAGTATCTCTGTCGGAGAAGGCAATGGCACCCCACTCCAGTACTCTTGCCTGGAAAATCCTATGGACAGAGGAGCCTGGAAGGCTGCAGTCCATGGGTCGCTGAGGGTCGGACACGACTGAGTGGCTTCACTTTCACTTTTCACTTTCATGCATTAGAGAAGGAAATGGCAACCCACTCCAGTGTTCTTGCCTGGAGAATCCCAGGGACAGCGGAGCCTGGTGGGCTGCTGTCTATGGGGTTGCACAGAGTCAGACATGACTGAAGTGACTTAGCAGCAGCAAGTATCTCTGTACATAGGTTTAGGGGGGATGGGTACTTTTAGTTTATGCTAAACTTGTTGAATTGTTTTAAACTTTCAATTGTGATAAAGTATTGCATTTGGAATGGTAAACAATATTTGAAAATCATTTTAAAACTCCAATCCTACATATATTTTCCACAGAGCCTTTGAATGTCTGTTGTCCCCACCTACATCTGTTATTAATCAGTCCCTCCCTCCCACCCTCCCACCCCAACTCTTAGACCCCTCAATCACCCTCCATGGAACATTTGAAAACTGCTAGTGTTATAGCTCATCTGGGAAGGGAAAGGGAATCAGACTTCCTTTATGGTTTCAGATTTCTGAGTTATGTATAGAAAACTCTCTTTACTCCAAGGTTATATTATGTATATATAGTCAGTTATGTTTTCCTTTGTTATTTGTGCTATTGTACAATTTCTGACCCATCTGGAATTTGTTTAATAAGTATATAAATTGTGAAGTAGGAATCTGATGTAGGATGTTTTGATCCCACCATTTTGTAATCAACACAAATTAAAGCTGACAGTTACAAGAGCACATGGTAAAATCAGATACTAACTAGTTGCTTCCAGAAGAATAAATCTTCTTGACAAATTTATATCTGCAGTTATTTGACTTGGGGAAAATTGGACTTGATAGAAATAGTGGTCATAGAGAAAAGCTAAGAGTGGCAGAAGTTTTAATTAGTAAGATCTGGTAAAGATAACGGAGAAGGCACTGGCACCCCACTCCAGTACTCTTGCCTGGAAAATCCTCATGGACAGAGGAGCCTGGTAGGCTGCAGTCCATGGGGTCTCGAAGAGTCGGACACGACTGAGCGACTTCTCTTTCCCTTTTCACTTTCATGCACTGGAGAAGGAAATGGCACTCCACTCCAGTGTTCTTGCCTGGAGAATCGCAGGGATGGGGGAGCCTGGTGGGCTGCCGTCTACGGGGTCACATGTTGTGTAAGCCATTTATAAGATTCACATGACATAAATTTTTGGTCTCAATGAAAATCATTTTTGATAAGAAAAATGGAAATGATGATAATTAGAGAAATGTTTTAAGTATGTTGTATAGCAAATTCATCAAGGAAAATTAAAATTATTTGATTCCAGAAAATTTTCCAAGGGAAATTCATTCGGTGTTGGTAAAATCATTATTTAATAAAAACATAATTTTATTTATTTGTATATTTATTTTTGGCTTTGCTGGGCCTTGGTGCATTGAAGGCTTTTCTCTATTTGTGGTGAGCAGGGGCTAGTCTTCACTGCAGTCCGCAGGCTTCACATTGTGGTGCCTTCTTGCCATGGAGCACGGGCTCTAGGGCACACAGCCTTCAGTGGTTGAGGCTCATGGGCTCAATAGTTCCAGGCTCTGAGCTCAACAGTTGTGGTGCACAGGCTTAGCTGCTCTGTAACATGGGATCTTCACACACCAGGGTCACACCTGTGTCCCTTTCACTGGCAGGCGAATTCTTCACCACTGAGCCACCAGGGAAGCCCTAAAATCATTATTTTAAAAAATATATATTTCTGTTGATAAAACCAGAGTGAAAAGGCTCTTGTGGTCATATCAATGGCATTAAGATGCTCCTTTTTGTGGAGATCATCCTTTATTTTTCTAAATGAATTTCTTACTTTTCTGACACCATTTATGTAGGCACTGATCAGTCTTTAGAGCTGCTTTGAAATGAAATTTTTGCATTCACTGAATTCCCATACCTGGGTCTAGATCTGAATTCTTTAATTTCATCAGTCTGCTTGCCTAATCTGCACTGTTTAATTATTGTAGATTTAAAGTACTGTTGATAACTAGTGAGTAAGCTTCCTCTGCACCTCTAATAGAATTAGTTTTCAACATGTTCTTAGCTGCTGTCTCACTTTAATTGTTCTAAGGAACTTTAGCATCAGTTAATTAAATAGACCAGTTTTTTTTTTTTTTTTTTTTAAATGTATTTATCTGGCTCTGTCAGGTCTTGGTTACAGCACTTGGGACCTTTGCATATCCTGCGGGATCTTTCGCTGTGGAGCATTGACTCCTTAGATGTGTCGGTTATCTGGCTCTGTCAGGTCTTGGCTGCAGCACTTGGGACCTTTGCGTACCATGCGGGATCTTTCCCTGTGGAGCACTGACTCCTTAGGTGTGTCGGTTATCTTGCTCTGTCGGGTCTTGGTTACAGCACTTGGGATCTTCGCATATCATGCAGGACCTTTCGCTATGCATTGCTCTTTAGGTGTGCCATGTGGGGTCAGCAGTTGTGGTGTGTGGGCTTAGTTGCTCTGTAACATGGGAGATCTTAGTTCCCTCACCAGGAATTGAACCTGTGTCTCCTGCATTGCAAGGTGAATTCTTAACCACTGGACCACCAGGGAAGGTTCTCAATAAGCCAGATTTTTTATAACTCGTTGACAAGCTGCATGTTGTTGTTTAGGCAATAAGTCACATCCGACTCTTTGGTGACCCTATGGACTGGGGCCCACCAGTCTCCTCCTCCTGGAGTGCGTTGTTTCCTTCTCCAGGGGCTCTTCCCCACCCAGGGGTTGAACCTGCATCTTCTGCTTGACAGGTGGATTCTTCACCTCGGAGCCACGAGGGAATCCCTTGACAAGCTGCATGATACGATATTTTAGCTTTAATCTCCTACTTGGATTAATTTTATATGTATTTAGATCTATTTAATCTTTGGGCTTCCCAAGTGCTGCAATGGTAAAGAATCCCCTTACCAATGCAGGAGGCTCAGGTTTGACCCCTGGGTCAGGAAGATCCTCTGGAGCAGCAAATGACAACCCACTCCAGTATTCTTGCCTGGAAAATTCCACAGACAGAGCAGGGCACAATCTATGGGGTTGCAAAGAGTCAGACAGAACTGAGCAGACACGTCTAATCTTTATATATCTTTACATCTGCATATAGAGATATATCTAATCTTTATATATCTTTACATCTGCATACAGAGATATATGGGCTTCCCTGGTGGCTTAGAGGGTAAAGCGTCCACCTGCAATGCGGGAGACCCAGGTTCAATCCCCGAGTCAGGAAGATCTCCTGGAGAAGGAAATGGCAACCCACTCCAGTACTCTTGCCTGGAAAATCCCATGGACAGAGGAGCCTGGGAGGCTGCAGTCCATGGGGTCGCAAAGAGTCAGACACGACTCAGCGACTTCACTTCACTTCACTTCACTTCTTAGAGATACATATATGTAGATTTAAATGTGTGTATATATGTTTGGTTTTCAGCTCATAAATTAATCAAATATATTTATTCTATTTTTAATTTCAGACTTGTTTTCTTTTTTATATATATTATTTATTTATTGGAGTATAGTTGATTTACAGTGTGTTAGTTTCAAATGCACAGCGAAGTGATTTAGTTATCCATATACAGCTATTCTTTTTGATTCTTTTCCCTTATAGGTTATTACAAAGTATTGAGTATAGTTCCCCAGGCTTGTTTTCACATTTTGAGCCTTAAATGATCCTTTGTTGTTCATTTCATTTGAAGATAATTTTTGGTACTATATTATATTTTGTCCAGTATCTGTTTATTTCCAAAAATGATAAGGCCTGAGAGCCCTAGGATCTTCAATATGAGATAGTTTTGGCATCTACTTGGAAGTAAAAGTGGCAAAGGTTTATTTTTTTCTCTGAAATTCAGTATGTCCTCTGAGTGTTGATGAAGGGCTAAGATGTTTAAGTGTCCTTGCTAGTGGAGTGGGATTTCCCTCTCTTCTTTCTCCTTTCCAAAGAATAAGAATCTATTATTTATCCTGTCCTTTGCTGTGTCCTCTAAATTCTTGGATGAAATTCACAAGTAGCTTTTGAAGTCTACCTCCCCTTTGATGAGAGCTGGTGACTTGAATTTGCATTCTAATGTCTCTCCTAAGAGGAGAGCCTTAACCTTCACAGTGCTCTACCTTACAGATGTGATACTAGATAACGGACAATTCTTTGAACTGTTGTTTCACTTATATATCGCTTGTTTATGGTTTATTAGGGGGTTCATCATGTGACCTTTGGGTTTCTGTGGGGTTTTTTTCTTCTGTTTGTTTTTTTGCAAAACCTCTTTCATATACAAGTCGTATTCCATGAAGGCAGAAATTAGTTCTAATTCTTAGTTCTATTCAGTGTATGAAATACACTCCCTGGTATATAGTAGGTACCCAGAAAATATTGTTGGTTGACTGACCTGTGTTCTTTTATTTCCAAATACAGCTTTTGAAAAGAGCCAGCTTATCACAATTAGCTATTTGTCTGCCCCAGATGTCATGATGGCATATCTGAAATGAATCTGACACCCCCAAGCCTTTGACTCTTCTTATTTCCAAATTCTGATGTGTCCTCCTCACAATGTTGAAGCTCATCCTTTTCAGTTGTTGTGATCCCCCTCTCTTCCCCACCTGCCTTCACATCCACAGAAGATGTCAATTCTACTTTACAGTATCTCTACACCTGTTCCGTTCTTATGAGGCCCACTGCCCTAGTTCAAGACATTGCTTTGTTTCTCTTGCCTGCTCATATTTCTAATCATTATCCCTTCCTTCTCTCCTCCCTCTCATTTCACCAAAATCCGCTTAAATATTGCTTCTAGAACAACCACCCTTAAACAAGTATGAACCCATCCCTCTATGCCTGTGATTTCTTGTTGCCTCTAGAATGCAGTTCAAACCCTCCAACCTGCTTTGCATATTCTTCTACAATGTGAAGGACCCCAATTATTGTTTCCAGTTTTACTCTGTCTCCTGCCATGCACATTTCTCTCTAGCCTCGGTAGGGTACTGTTGGGGCTTCCCTGGCAGCTCAGTGGTAAAGAATCCATCTACCATGCAGGAAAAAGAGGTTTGATCCCTGGGTCAGGAAGATCCCCTGGAGTAGAAAATTGCAAACCAGTCCAGTATTCTTACCTGGGAAATCCCATGGACAGAGGAGCCTGGCAGGCTACAGTGCATGAGACTGCCAAAGACTCGGACACAACTTAGTGGCTAAACAACAACAGTGTACTGCCTTTCTGTGGACAAACCCGACCATCTCTACTGCTGATCTTTGTTCCATCTCTGTGAGCTCTTTTCAGCTAATTGCCTCCAAGACCTCTCCCAATGTAGACTTGGCCAGCTGTGCCCTCCCTGGCTGGTCTGCCAGCTGCACTTGGTTGTTTAACTGTCATTCATTGCCCAGATCTCACTCCAAAATCACTTCGCAGGACAGCCTTCCATGATCCCTTCTCAGAGAGCCTTCCCTGATTCCCGTTCTTAATCTCGGTCAGATGAAATAGATCTAGGTCAGATCATAGCTCTAGTATTAAAAAGTACCCACTATTATATGCACATTCATGGGATTATTTGACTAAGAACTGGCTCCCTCACGTTACTTTAAACTCTGAATGAAGAGATCTGGACCACTCTGCTCACCACTGAATCACCCCTTATACCCTGCACAGGAGTACACACTAAATTCTTAGTGAATGAATCTGACACTGTCTACACAAGTCTTGACCTGCTACTTAACCCATCTCAGAAACAATCTGAGAGCCCTCATTTAGAATTCATCTCTCATCTCTTTCTAAAAAAAAAAATTTTTTTTTGATGGCACAGCATGTGGGATCTTAGTTCCCCAACCAGAGATGGAACCCTCGCCCTCTGCAGTGGAAGGTAGGAGTCTTAACCGCTGGACTGCCAGGGAAGTCCCAGAGTTCATCTCTTTCTCTCTCATTACCTCTTCTCCAGTAGGTGGTAGTTTCTAGAGAATAGTTATCTGTCTTATCTCCACCATAGACTCTGCTAGGAAGACAGAAGAATGATTAAGTTTTGTGTTTAAGGAAGAACACTAAGACAAGGTTTTGTTCAAGGGAATGTGCCATAAAGGTTTGTTTGCAAATGTTGAAATATTGGTTCCATCTGAAATGTTCTGAGTATTATGTCACGCTTCTAATGACATCGAGTTAGGGTCAGAAGCCTGTCTGATCCAGTGTCCTCCACTTACACCTCGATCTTAGGAGTCAATTCACAGATGTGTGAGGATATTGATTAGAGTGGAATGGAATATGTGATGAGTTCAGTGGGGATCCATTCCTGCAAGTAGAAACCTATGCCCTGGTGCTGGTGGGTTAAGAATATCTTCTTACATTTTTATTTGGTCTTCTTTTGCATACCTCACTTGATAATCTTGTTAACAAATTCTAGTGGGTAATGATAATCAGGAAATGGTAGAAAATGATGGTTAACTAATCTGTGTTTATGCTATCAACTTCGCCCTAGCTGAGGACCTAAACATTCATGGAAAAATTTGGCCTTTGTCTATTTAAGTCTGTTTTCACAATAGAAAGGTGGTCCTGGAGTTTAACCAAAATGAAAGTGAAAGTTGTGCAGTCATGTCTGACTCTTTGTGACCCCACGAACTATACACAGTCCATTGAATTCCCTAGGCCAGAATACTGAAGTGGGTAGCCTTTCCCTTCTCCAGGGATCAAACCCAGGTCTCCCGCATTGCAGATGGATTCTTTACCAGCTGAGCCACAAGGGAAACCCCACGCTGCAGGTTTATTGCTCTTAATTCTACTCACAGCAAAATGAATTGTCCTTCAGTCTGCTTTCACCAACTATGTCATTTTGGACTATAGGATGATGTATTTTAAAAAGCCATCAAGGAATGTTCAGAAAATTGTGTAACACCATTGGTTTTGGATTGCCACAGAGAGTTTGGAGACTTTCCTGGGGCCTATACATTAGTTTGAAATCACAGTAAAGAAAATGGGAAGGGACAGGAAAGGTTATTCTCTAACCTGCAGCTGCAATGGAGGTAGATAGCAATGGTGTGTTGCAAAGTTGCATTCTATTTTTTTTCTTTTTGAACTTTTTATTTTGTATTGGGGTATAGCCGGTTAACAATGTTGTGATAGTTTCAGGTGAACAGTGAAGGGACTCAGCCATACATATACATGTATCCAAAAACAGAGATGTCCCTTTGCCAACACAGATCCATCTAATCAGAGCTATGGTTTTTCCAGTAGTCATGTACGGATGTGAGAGTTGGACCATAAAGAAGACTGAGCGCTGAAGAACTGATGCTTTTGAACTATGGTGCTAGAGAAGACTGGAGTCCCATGGATAGTAAGATCAAACCAGTCAATCCTAAAGGAAATCAACCCTGAATATTCATTGGAAGGACTGATACTGAAGCTGAAGTTCCAATACTTTGGCCACCTGATGCGAAGAGCCAACTCAGTGGAAAAGACTCTGAGGCTGGGAAAGATCGAGGACAAGAGGAGAAGAGGGCAACAGAGAATGAGATGGTTGGATGGCATCATTGACTCAATGAACATGAGTCTGAGCAAACTCCAGGAGATAGTGAAGGACACGGAATCCTGGTGTGCTGTAGTCCATAGGGTTGCAAAGAGTCTGACATGACTTAGTGACTGAACAAAAAGCAATTCTCCCTCAAACCCTTCTCCCATCCAGGCTGCCACATAACAATGAGAAGAGTTCCATATGCTATACAGTAGGTCCTTACTTATATTCATTTTGAATATAACAGCATGTACATGACCATCCCAAACTGCCTAACTATTCTTTCCCCCTGGCAACCATAGTTCATTCTCTTTCTGTTTTATAAGTTCATCTATATCATCTCTTTTTAGATTTCACATATAAGGGGTGTAATAGGATATTTCTCCTCTGACTTTCTTCATTCAGTATGGCATTCTGTCTTTTTCTTATCTTAGCCATTAGAAAGGTAGGGTATGTGTGTGTGTGTGTGTGTGTGTGTGTGTGTGTGTGTGTGTGTGTGTGTGTAGGGTTTAATAACAGAAAATGTACCCACTTATCTTTCTTGCTCTTGTGAGAAAAATTCCTAAGAGATATCTTTCTGAAAGTCAGAGAAGGTATTTTCCAATCTCCATGGGTGTTGGGGATGCAAATTCCTCAATTTTGATCATAGCACCTCGTGTGTTTCTTAATTGTTTCCTTGATAAAGGGAGGGCTTTCCTGGAAGATAAGGGCCAGGAGAGGGAGAAGACAGATTTCAGTGCTCTAAAAGAAAAAGCTGAGATCACTGGGATTTCAGGTAACCTGCTCAATGAGGGTGGGGGTGGGGTCAGATTCTATAGGTCAGAAAGAAGAACAATGAGATCATTGTCAGGTTCTGAGACTTTTGTCACCTCCAGGTTTGCTGTGGTGGTCCTTTTCCATCCCCATTTGGGCCACCAGAAAAATGCTTAAAATGAAAATTATTCATGGGCAATATGTTAATATCTCCCATCAGGAAGCTTCCATAAGCCTCTTATCCTTCTCCATCAGAGGGCAGACAGAATGAAAACCACAGTCACGGAAAACCAACCAATCTGATCACATGGACCACAGCCTTGTCTAACTCAGTGAAACTATGATCATGCTGTGTAGGGCCACCCAAGACAGATGGGTCATGATGGAGAGTTCTGACAAAACGTAGTCCCCTGGAGAAGGGAATGGCAAACCACTTCAGTATTCTTCCCTTGAGAACCCTGTGAATAGTATGAAAAGGTAAAAAGATAGGATGCTGAAAGATGAACTCCCCAGGTCAGTAGGTGCCCAATATGCTGCTGAAGAAGAAAGGAGAAATAACTCCAGAAAGAATGAAGAGACAGAGCCAAAGCAAAAACACCACCCAGTTGTGGGTGTGATGGATGATGGAAGTAAAGTCCAGTGCTGTAAAGAGCAATATTGCATAGGAACCGGGGATGTTAGGTCTATGAATCAAGGCAAATTAGAGGTGGTCAAACAGGAGATGGCAAGAGTGAACATTGACATTTTAGGAATCAGCGAACTAAAATGGACTGGAATGGGTGAATTTAACTTAGATGACCATTGTATCTACTTCTGTGGGCAAGAATCCCTTAGAAGAAATGGAGTAGCCATCATGGTCAACAAAAGAGTCCAAAATGCAGTACTTGGATGCAGTCACAAAAACAGAATGATCTCTGTTCATTTCCAAGGCAAACCATTCAATGTCATGGTAATCTAAGTTTATGGCCCAACCAGTAATGCTGAAGAAGCTGAAGTTGAATGGTTCTATGAAGACCTACAAGACCTTCTAGAACTAACACACAAAAAAATGTCCTTTTCATTATAGGGGACTGGAATGCAAAAATAGGAAGTCAAGAAACACCTGGAGTAACAGGCAAATTTGGCCTTGGAGTACAGAATGAAGCAGGTCAAAGGCTAACAGAGTTTTGCCAAGAGAGTGCACTGGTCATCGCAAACACCCTCTTCCAACAACACAAGAGATGGCTCTACACATGGACATCACCAGATGGTCAATACCAAAATCAGGTTGATTATATTCTTTGCAGTCAAAGATGGAGAGACTCTATACACTCATTAAAAACAAGACCGGGAGCTGACTGTGGCTCGGATCATGAACTCCTTATTGCCAAATTCAGACTTAAATTGAAGAAACTAGGGAAAACCATTAGACCATTCAGGTATGACCTAAATCAAATCCCTTATGATTATACAGTGGAAGTGAGAAATAGATTCAAGGGATTAGATCTGAGAGACAGAGTGTCTGAAGAACTATGGATGGAGGTTCATGACATTTACAGGAGGCAGTGATTAAGACCACCCCCAAGAAAAATGCAAAAAGGCAAAATGGTTGTCTGACAAGGGCTTACAAATAGTTGAGAAAAGAAGAGAAGCTAAAGGCAAAGGATAAAAGGAAAGATATACCCATTTGAATGCAGAGTTCCAAAGAATAGCAAGGAGAGATAAGAAAGCCTTCCTCAGTGATCAATGCAAAGAAATAGAGGAAAACAATAGAATGGGAAAGACTAGAGATCTCTTCAAGAAAATTAGAGATACCAGGGGAACACTTCATGCAAAGATGAGCCCAATAAAGGACAGAAATGGTATGGACCTTGCAGAAGCAGAAGATATTAAATGGCAAGAATACACAGAAGAACTATACAAAGAAGATCTTCATGACCCAGATAATCATGATGGTGTGATCACTCACTTAACCAGACATCCTGAAATATGAAATCAAGTGGGCCTTACAAACAAAACTAGTGGAAGTGTTGGAATTGAGCTGTTTCAAATCCTAAAAGATGATGCTGTAATAGTGCTGCACTCAGTGTGCCAGCAAATCTGGAAAACTCAGCCATGGCCACAGGACTGGAAAAGGTCAGTTTTCATTCCAATCCCAAGGAAAGGCAATGCCAAAGAATACTCAAACTATCACACAATTGCACTCATCCCACACACTAGCAAAGTAATGCTCAAAATTCTCCAAGCCAAGCTTCAGCAATACGTGAACTGTGAACTTCCTGATGTTCAAGCTGGTTTTAGAAAAGGCAGAGGAACCAGAGATCAAATTGCCATCATCCATTGGATCACCAAAAAAGCAAGAGCGTTCCAGAAAAACATCTATTTCTGCTTTATTGACTATGCCAATGCCTTTGACTGTGTGGATCACAACACACTGTGGAAAATTCTGAAAGAGATGGGGATACCAGACCACCTGACCTGTCTCCTGAGAAGTCTGTATGCAGGTCAAGAAGCAACAGTTAGGACTGGACATGGAACAACAGGCTGGTTCCAAATAGGAAGAGGAGTATGTCAAGGCTGTATATTGTCACTCTGCTTATTTAACTTATATGCAAGGTACATCATGAGAAACGCTGGGCTGGAAGAAGCACAAGCTGGAATCAAGATTGCCGGGAGAAATATCAATAACCTCAGATATGCAGAAGACACCACCCTTATGGCAGAAAGTGAAGAGGAACTAAAGAGCCTCCTGATGAAAGTGAAAGAGGAGAGTGGCAAAGCTGGCTTAAAGCTCAACATTCAGGAAAGGAAGATCATGGCATCCGGTCCCATCACTTCATGGCAAAAAGATGGGGAAACAAAGGACACAGTGAGAGACTTTATTTTTGGGGGGCTCCAAAATCAATACAGATGGTGACTGCAGCTATGAAATTAAAAACATTTTCTCCTTGGAAGAAAAGTTATGACCAACCTAGACAGTATATTAAAAAGCAGAGACATTACTTTACCAACAAAGTCCATCTATTCAAAGCTTTGGTTTTTCCTGTGGTTATGTATGGATGTGAGAGTTGGACTGTGAAGAAAGCTGAGCGCTGGAGAGTTGATGCTTTTGAAATGTGGTATTAGAGAAGACTCTTGAGAGTCCCTTGGACTGCAGGGAGATCAAACCAGTCAATCCTAAATCAGTCCTTAATATTCATTGGAAGGAATGATGCTAAAGCTGAAACTCCAATACTTTGGCCACCTGAGGCAAAGAACTGACTCATTGGAAAAGACCCTGATTTTGGGAAAGATTGAAGGTAGGAGGAGAAGGGATTGACAGAGGATGAGATGGTTGGATGGCATCACCGATGTGATGGACATGAGTTTGAGTGAACTCCGGGAGTTGGTGATGGACAGGGAGGCCTGGTGTGCTGTAGTCCATGGAGTCACAAAGAATCAGACACGACTGAGTGACTGAACTGACTGAACTGTTAAATATGGTGAATTAATTAATTCAATCAATTTTTTTTTAATGCCTCTTCTGTACCAGGGGTTCTTCCAGAGCCTGTTATTGAACACAGTGATGATCTGTGCCTTTGCTGAGCTAGCATTTTAGTGGCAAAACACACAGTGAAGTAAATAAATAAAATCTATAATCTTTTAGATGCTGTTAAGTGCTACATGGGTGGTGAGGGGCGGGGAAGGAAGGAGAATGGACATGTTGAAGAGGAGGGTTGCAGTTTTAAATATGATCAACAAGAAATATTTCATTGTGTTGGTGACATTTAAGTAAAGATCTGAAGGAAGACTTACCTGTGTGGTTATTTGGAGGAAGGGTGTTTCGGGAGGAAGAATGCAAGGTTCAAAGATGAATTCTAAGTTAGAAAAGCAATTTATTGACTCATGGTATCTGAAAACTCAAGAGTTCAGGCATGGCTTGATAAAGAGATTGGGAAAACATACTCTTTTTCTATGCTCTAGGTGCTGGTTTCATTCTTACATAGATTGGTCTCTTATAGTGGCGAGAGAGTTGTGTCTCCTGTTCGTACATCCTTGTACTTCAACTCTATGGGAAGAGTAAAGGACTTTGTGTCAGCATCACCAGCAAAAATCTTATACTGCCTCTTGCTCTGATTGGCACATTGCTGATTTCTGAATCAATTTTTGTGATCAGAGTAAATGCTGTGTGCTGATTGTTTTATACTTGTTTTACTTGTCCCACTGGAATGGCAGGGACTGCAAAAGTAAACATGTGTCTTTTTTATTTTTTTAAGGAGAGTGTCTGGGGTGTTCCCCTAGGGAAAATTGGGGAATGAAGAGAACGGTGAGTGGATTTAGAAGAGCAAAAGCAGAAGGAGTCCATTATACCTTCTCTTGAAGCTTTAATGAATTTTTTTTTTTTTTAAATTTTTGGCTGCACCCCTTGGTGGGGGAATCAAACCCACACTGCTTGCCTTGGGAGGTGGAGTTGTAACCACTGGATTCCTGGGGAAGTCTCCTTAAATGAAATCATTAATAGAGCTGTGTCTATCACAGACTTGTTGGGGAAAGTAACTTCTTCTCTATTGTATCTCATTTCTCTTTCTCAAAAACTAAAAGATTAGACCCATGAACGTTGTCATATATAATTTATACTAAGTGTATTCTTAAAGTCTTATATTATTATAGTATGATATTACAAATATAATGTGTTGAAGAAAAAGTAAAAATAGAGAATTTAGTCTTTATTATGGCTATTGATATTTGCCATAAGGGCCAACATGAATTTTTTTTTTTTTTTTTGCCATGTGGCATGTGGGATCTTAGTTCCCCAACCAGGGATAAAACTCGCGACCCTTACAGTGAAAGCTCAGAGTCTTAACCACTGGACCAACAGAGAAATCCCATGAATTTTTGAGGATAGGATTAAAATGCAAGTTTCTTAAAAGTTGGTGTGATCAGTCCCAGATGACTTTGTACTCTGATTTCCTGTTCCTCTGCTTGATAAGCTATTGAAAGAAAGAGACAAAGAAAGGGTATTATATCAGAATTCTCTGCTGGGTGAATTTCCAGCCTGGAGTTGGGGAACTCTGTTGAAAGACCAGTTCCAGGAGCATATTTAACACAGCTTTCTATATTTGAAACTGAGAATGGAGAGTCTATGCGCTTATTTGTATTGGCCTTTGTGGCATTATGATAATGAGAGCATAAGATCCCCGAAAGAGAGGAAAGCCCTGTGACTCATTTCCTGAACTTTCAGGATTGCACAGCCCTTCTTTAGTGCTCGACTGCAGGGAGAACGGGCCGAAGAAGTGGCCTGTACCCCATGAGGCATCTTGAGACCTAGACTCTCCTAAAAGTTGGTATTTCCAATAAGAGGTCTTCATAGCTGTTTTGCCTATGAGAGGGGTATCAGAGCCCAGCATTTTATATTAAATTTGTGAATGTATGTGTCTGACATATGGCATTGCATCATAAAGACTAGTATCTCCTTCAAGCTTTCTGCACGATTTGGGCAACACCTAAAATACCTCCGTGTACAATTTCCATGTGTCACACACAATGCACTTAGGTAACCTGAGACCTGCCTCTGGGAATATTTTCTTGGAAATTTCCATGTGCTTGAGCACAGTGCACAAAGACGATATCAGACCGAGCATATCCTTCTTCCTCTCTGACAGATTCAGGGATTTATGGCCTTCTTGGCTTCCTTAGCCAAATCAAGATAAATTCCTATCTGGTTTCAGGAGGTCTTTAGGGTTCAATGAAGACTATTTGCTTTATTGCCGCCAGGCTTTGTTTCAACTTGGAAGGACAATACTTCAGAAGGAAGTGGGGTCCTGCAAACTCACTCCCCACCCATCCAAAATATTCTTATTGTGGTTTTTATGTGATTGACTCATCAGAATGATATTTGTCTGTGACATATTTTCCTACAATAAAATATATATAATAATTTATTACAGTACAGCATGAACACATATTGCTGACCCAGCAAACTAGACTATGTGTGTTTGATCAATGGTTACTATTCTGTGCTTGCTGAGTGTGTCTGCAGTGCGTGTTGTTTCTTTTCTTGTGGTCTCCCTTTCTGTCATTTCTTTTTTTGCATGTGTTATTTTCATGGCTTACAGAAAAAGGAATAGCAATAGGCTGGCTGGAAAGAAAAATTGCAATAGATGTGAAAAATGTAAGTTTTATCAAGAGATGAGAAGAGAAACCAGACTGTAGAGAAGATATTTGCAAGAAGCATGTCTGATAAAGACTGTTATTTAGCATATGCAAAGAACCCCTAAAACTCAACAATAAGAAAATTAAAAAAACCTGGTTAAACAGTGGGAAAAAGACCCAGATAGATACCTCAGCAAAGAAGATATACAAATGGTAAATAAGCATATGGAAGGATGCTCAACACCATATTCATCAGGGAACTGAAAATCGAAACAACAATGAGATGTCACTACCTACCTATTAGAATGGCCAAAATCTTGAACACTGACATCAAATGCTGGTGAGGATGGAAACAACAAGAACTCATTCATTGCTGATGGGAATACAAAGTGGTTTAGCCCCTTTGGAAGACAGTTTGGCAATTTCTTACAAAAGTAAGCGTACTCTTACCAAATAATCCAGCAATGGCACTCCTTGGTAACTACCTAAATGAGCTGAAAAGTCATGTCCATGCAAAAGTCTCAACAAGAATGTTTGTAGAAACTTTATTCCTAATTACCAAAACTTGGAAACAACCAAGATATCCTTCAGTCGGTGAATTGATAAATAATCTGTAGTATGCCTAGATGCTATGGAATATTATTTATTCAGTGCTAAAAAAAAAAGAGCTGTCAAGTCCTAAAATAGACTTGGAGGAAACATAAATGCATATTCCTAAGTGAAAGAAGCCAAACTAAAAAGGCTACATACTGTATGATTCCAGCTATATGACGTTCTGGAAAAGGCAAAATCATCGACAAGATAAAAAGGATCAGAGAGGAGGGAGGGGTGTGTGGTCCTGAGCACCAAGCATTTGGGGGCACAGTAAAACTATTTTGTGTGACACTAAAATGGTGGATGTGTGTTGTTATACATTTGTTCAGACCCATAGGATGTCCACCATCAAGAATGAACCCTCCTGTAAACGGTGGGCTTTGAGTGATAACGATGTATCAGTGTAGGTTTGTGGATTGGAACACTCATGGGCGATGACAGTGGAGGAAGCTGTGCCTGTCTTTGTTAGGACAGGGAGTATATGGGAAATCTCTATACTTTGCACTCTATTTGCTGAGACCCTAAAATTGCTCTAAAAATAAAGTCTATTAAAAATGCAAGTTGTGGGCCAGTGGTTAAGAATCCACCTGCCAATGCCAGAGACACAGGTTCGATCCCTGGTCTAGGAAGGTCCCACATGCTGCAGGGCAACTGAGTCCACGTGCCACAACCACTAAGCCCACACTCTAGAGCCCAGGAGCCACAGCTGCTGAGCCCGTGTGTTGCAACTAATGATACCTGCACACCTAGAGCCTGCGGTCCACAGCAAAAGAAGCCACCACAATGAGAAGCTGGCCATCCGCACGCAGAGGAAGCCTGTGCGCAGCAGCGAAGACCCAGCACAGCCAACAATAAAGAAGAATTTAAAAAATTGTAAAGATATGCCATTTGTATGGATTTTTATGGTGACTTCTTGTGGAAATTCTTTGATATAATAAAGGGGGTCATCACCACATCCTAGAAGGACTAACACTCAGCTCCACGGGAAAGGAAAGGAGAAGGAAAGAGGAAAGCAGGAATGGTGACGAGGCCTGACTGTGGAGACTGACAGTGCTTCTCGTAAGGACTGTGCAGTGTCCACCTGTTGAGAGCCATTCGGATAGCAGGTTAAGCTTTCCCAGCCTCTCCCTATTCCTGAGTGTCTCCTTCCAACAGGACCAAGGAAGGAGAATGGAGATGTATGCTTCTCACTCTGAGTTTCCAAAAGGCTTTCATGGGAGATAGCTCCCCTCCCTTATCAGAGCTGGGCTGTATCGAGTCCTGCCTTATCTGGGAGGACAGCTCAATTGCAACTGAATCTGTTTTCCCAGCACAGCTGCTGTAGCCGCAAGGGTCCACTCCCCTGCTCTTCCCTCTCTGCCTCTTGCTAGCTGGACAAGAAGGAGGACGTCCTGAGTGACTTCAGCTAATAATCATGGTGACGGCCAGCATATAACGATTGCACGTGTTGTGCCAGGCCTAACTCTAAGTGTTTTATATGGATTGTCTCAATCTGAGAAGAATAACAGCCAGTAGCACTTAGTAAATGTCAGGCACTGTTCAGACATATTATCCTGATTTACTTTTATGAGAACCCTAAAGAGGAGGCTCCCTTATCTTTCCTGTTTGACAGATGAGGAAACTAAAGCTTAGAGAAACTGTGTCACTTGCCCAGTGTCACACAGCCGCCGAGTGATCAAATTCGAGGGCTCTAAAACAGTCTTTTAATTTATAATTGTGCAGAGTTGTTCCACTACAATTTTGTTCTCTCTAAAATATTTTCTAAAAATAAAGGGTCTCTAAGAATCCCTGATATGACCATGGGCACACGTGTTTTTCCCCTGCTTTTGGTGTTCTGCATGATCATGGCTAGTGCGAGCTAGTGTAACAAACTCTACCGCACACGCTTAATTAATCAGCCCAGGTGCCTGTGTCCCACTCTGATTGTGAAAGTCCAGAAGAGAAGCAAAACCAAAATTCGATACACAACCAGGATCCCTATTAGTTTGCCACGTGCCGTTTAGATCTATTTCTGCTTGTTCCTCCGTGTTTATTCCTCCCAGGTGTTAGGGTGTCTTCTTTAGCCTCATTCTTATGTGCTTTATACTGTAGTTGCTTCTCTTTTCGTTTTCCATCTGAGCTAGTTTGAACTTGCCGGCCTCTAATTTTAGGCCTTTCACCCTCCCATCCAAATCACTTCTGCCAGAAACGCACTACTGCCAGAATGTTCCTTCTAAAGGACCGGAACTTCTGGATAATAATCTTCACGGTTGGACCCAGGTTTCCCTTCCCAGCCAGACCTCCTACCGCTCCCCAACTTGTCCCCTAAGACCAGCCACACACAATCACTTGCTGTCCCCCCACATCACCCTTCCTAACTGTGCCCCTGCTCAGATTTCCCCTCTGCCCAAAGCCTTCGGGTCCCACAGGGAGCTCCTTTCCATCCTCAGTGCTAAAGTCAAGCTATGCCATTCCAATTTCTCTGACCTCTTTTCTTTGAAACCATGGAACCTTGGACGCACCTTAATCTTAGTGCACTAGGTACACATTTCAGCTGACTGTTCGTTTTTTTTTTTCTACTGACCAATTTAATTTACATTTTGAACTCTGCCTCTTGTTGGATACATGGTAAAGCAGTGTACTTCTCCCATCTCTTCTCTGGGCTTATGTCTAAACCCATATGAGTTCATATGGCTCATGTAAACCAAAGCACTTAGGTTGGGGAGTGTGGTCTTGGCCATCACCTCTTCCTGCTGGCCTCCACTTGATGCCCGATGTCCTTTGGCTATCAGCCCAGACAGGTGGCTATGATATCACTCTCCCTCCCATCTTTGAAGGCCTCTCAGGTTTAGCAAATGCCCTGTTTTGGTGCCCTTTTCCTTGGGCATTCAGACATGTATGTTCCTAGGCTGTGCCGGGAAATGGGAAGTTTAGGGTGCCAAGGCCTGCATCTTTCTGGATCCCTCTCAGAAACATAAGCCCATTCTGTTGACTCAGTGAGGCTTTCCTAGCTACAGCTTGCACTTCTTCGGTGGGGTCTGAATGCTCCTCCTGGGCTCCCTGAGACACTGAAGCACAAATTGTTGCATTCTGGGAGCTCTCAGTTGTGTGTGGGAGCCCTGTCATTTGGTCTTTCCCTGTCCACGGGCCCTTTTTGGAGTCCTGGTTGCATGTAAGTTCTCTTGTGTTTATTTTGACTCTTCTTCCTCCCCACATGCTGAGGAAATGTTATTCACCAGTCGGTGAGTTGGGTGGAGGGTTGGGGGAGGGTGTGGGAAGTCTCGCTCTAACCCCATCCTGTCTCTATGTCCTCAGGCCTAGCCTTTTGAAACTCAAAAACTTTTACCCTGTTTTTTGCTATCACAGCCTTTTGCAATGAATCCCATAATGCTAAAGTGGGGCAAAACCTAGGGGTTCTAGAGATATATCTTTATCTCACTGTCATGGTATCCATCTTATTTGGATAATAGTATTCATTACATTAAAGGAAAACTTCTACCTTTCCCTTATGATACCTTCTAAGTCAGGGCAGAACCCCAGAGAAAAGATGCAGGAAGTACCTGGATTTGCCTGAGCTTAGTATCTATCAACAGGCAGAAGGAAGGTTCAAAATGTAAAAAAATTTTTTGTACTTAATTTTATTTTATTCTATTTTCTTCCAGTTATATAGAGATAGGCCTGCCATACAACACTGTGTAAGTTTAAGGTGTATAGCATAATGACTCAACATAGGCATACATTGCAAAATGATAGGATATAGTCTCTTAATAACTTTCAAATATTCAAAGTATAAATTGAGCAATAGAAAAAAAAATATGTCAGTTGAAATATATACCTAGTACACTAAGACCAAGGTATGTCTGGGGTCCCCTGAAGGGTAGGGAAGGAGAGAGTACGAACTCAGTGTCTGGTGAATGAATTAAGCGATTAAATGATTAATGCTAACAGATTTTGTTTTTCCAGTGCCCACCACACGCCAGGTACAACTAGCCTTCTCAACAATCTTATAACATTTCCCTTATTTATACTTAAGGAAAGCAATATAGCTCAGAAAGGCAACATATTTCATCCTGGAATGAACAGCTAATGAGCAGTAAATACAGAATTCTGACCCAAATCTATTTGATCCCAAATCCTGAATTCTTTCTGCTGGGCACACTATGTAATCAAATTTATTTAACCTTTGAGGTGCTTACAGGTGCTAAATCCCATATGAAATGTATATATATATACATATATGTGCATGTATATACAGATGCATATATCATATATATGTATATATGATGACATCTCTTGCTTTCTAAAAATTAAATGCACTTTCCAACCACTGGAAAGGATTGTTTAAAAATATTCTCTTGCTCTGCTATTCTTAGAAATTTTTTGTGTGATTATTTTCTGGGAAGCTTATTGATCCTGCTAATATTTACTGCCTCACTTATCAATAACAGTAGGATGCAATGTCACCAGTTTACACTTGGAATCTTAACGTTTGCAACTCTGGTATATTTCCATCAAATGATGTATTTATCATTTACACCATTTAGACGTTGGTGAGGATGAAGGAAAAAATGTTTGTGTGAGTTACATGGGGATAAATGTTTTCTTTTTGCACTGCCTGGCAAGATGGTGGCTGTATTTTTTACAAATAAGATATGTAATTGTGTGTCTATTCCAAGCAGCTTGTTTATATTTTCCCTCAGGGTTTGACTTTCTTAGATGTCTAAAACACTCTGAGGGGAGGGAGGGAATGCCATAAATTTTTACAAACAGACATTGTCCTTGTTTCCCAGGCAAATTCAATGCACCTTCTGTTGGGTAATTGGAATCCAAGAAGTAACATGGAGTGTTTTAACAAAATGTGAATGAGCTGTATTTATAATGAAACGAGAGAGATTTGGAAACCCAAACTATTTATGTGAGAGAAAGTGATTAAAAAGACACAGTGAGAGATCAGAGTGTACTGACTCAGTTGTAGAATTTGGCATTAAACATAGGAAACATAGGTGAATGTGAGTAAATATTTCCAGAAGATGGGTCCCACAGCCTTTCTATTTCTAGGGTAGCATCCCACTGCATTTTGCTGGTGTTGCATTCTCTTTTGGGGGTGGTGGTGGTTATAAACTGTACTGTTAAAAATGGGCTGTAAATAAAAAGTGCATCTCAGAGTGGTTCTTTTTCTCTCTCTATTTTGGGTTAAATTGATCAGAAAGAGATCTCAGGGGAGCTGTGAATAAGCTTCATGTTACTTTTTTGGTGCAGTAATGGCCCCTTTTGCAAAGAGCCATGTGTCCATGTATCTGGAATTGTGTCTTTAGAACATCTGGGCTTCTACTGCCTTATAAATGCAGTCCCTTCATATTTGAGACCACTGTCTCAAGCAGTGCCAAGAACTGAAGGCAAAGGCCAGATGCCACATTGTTAGGAGAACCAGGTGACAGGGTTGGGCTGTGCAGTGTGGTGGGAGGAGGAGAGAAATGCAGCTGGTGATGTCAAAAGCTTGGTGAGATTTCCATTTCCTTTGCTGTTCATTTTAGAAACAATTGTTTGATGACTGTTTACTCATAGGAAGATATAAATAAGACTGCCGCCCTCCCTCTCTTCTTCCGAGTCATTCATTCCAATTTTCAGTTTTACTGATTGGTTGTCATCTCTCTCAAAATTCTCAGGTTACTGTTTCTTCCATGTGAGAAGAGTGGTTCTGAACCTTTGGGGAGTCACATACCTCGGAGAATCCTGTGAATGGTAGGACCTTGCTCCTAATTCACACATAGTCAGAATATTGTTCAGAGAGCCTCAGAAATTCATCAATGGACCCCCTGGTTGAAACCACCATCCCCTGTGACCTCCTCTCCCCATTTGTCTGTAGTACCACACCCTGGCTTCTTGTCCTTTTTTATTTTATAAATATTTGTTTACTTATATACGGCTGCATCAGGTTTCAGTGTGGCAGGCAGGGTCTTTGGTTGTGGTGCGCCAGCTCTCTAGCTGAGGTGCCCAGGCTTAGCTGCTCTGCGGCATGTGGGATCTTAGTTCTCCATTTAGGGAGCGGACCTGGATCCCCTGCATTGGGAGGCAGATTCTTAACCACTGGACTACCAGGGAAATCCCTTCTTGTGCTTTTAGAGCGCCTCTCATTTGCAGCGTGGCGAATTGCTGTTTCTAGTGTTGGTTGAACAATGGTATGCTGTTTCTTTTGTATCATAGGAGAGCGGGTGGTGTAAGTTTCTCCAGTTCTCCACTCCTTTAGTATGAGCCTTTTCCCCACGTTATTCTGGAAATGGAGTCTAATGCATTCTTCTTTCTACCTGGTGGTGATGATACGTATGCACAACAGTAGAAAATGATTATTGAGTTGAAATGGTAAGACATCTTGTATATGACTATCTGTACTTCTGAACATGGACTCTCTTGAATTCAAAGGATTTACACGTATTTACAACATGACATGCCCATCTGGTGGAGTCTTTGATGGTAGAGGTAAATAGAGTTAACTGGTTCCCATGGGAATCCAGTCTCTGATTAGACAACAGGTCTTGAACTGCTGGAGAAAAGCTAAATGTGTTTCTGAAACTACAATATATCTGAAAAATAATGTAGATTTTCAGGATTATATGTAATATCCATCCACTCCAATTTGAAAAGTGCTGACTTATCAGGCTAAAATCTTATTCTAAGAAAGTGTTTTTTAGTTGCTAATTATAAATGAAAAAGAATTCTAGTGTTAGGCAGAATATTGCCTCTCCTCCCCACCCCCCACCCAAGAAGACATCCGTACCTTAATCTCCCAAACCTGTAAATATGATCAAAGGGACTTTGCAAATGTGATTAAGTTTAAAGACTTTGAAGTAGGGGGATTTCCAATTGGGCCCAGTCTAATTACCTGAATTCCTTATACTTGGAGAATCTTTCCAGGCTATGATTAGAGAAAGAGATGTGGTAGCAGAAGCAAGGTTACAAAGATGCTACATCACTGGCTCTGAAGACGGACGACAGAGGCCACAAGCCAAAGAATGTGGATGCCCTCTCAAAGCTGAAAAGGCAAGAAAATGGATTCTTTCCTAAAGCCCTCAGGAAGGGGCCCAACCTGGTTGACATCCTGACTTTAGCCCAATGAGACCTGTGCCAAACTTCTGACCTTCCAAACTAGAAGATGATGAATTTGTGATGGGGGAGCCTGGTGGGCTGCCGTCTATGGGGTTGCACAGAGTTGGACACGACTAAAGTGACTTAGCAGCAGCAGCAGCAATAAGATCTTAGTAATGCGTTCTATATTCACCAGAAGCTCTACATTCCTTTTTTTGCATGATTCACATTTACTCTGTTTAGGATGAAATAGCAGTTTAGTTCATCTGCAGTGATATATTTTTTAAATCTAATACAGATTTAACTAGTTGTTTTTCGTAATATCTTGAAATGTAATTGTGTTATCTCTAGGAATAACTCATTTGTACAAAAGGGAAAATGTGCACCTCTTTCAGATAATATTGTTGTCTCATCTCTGTCAAAATTTATTGATAAATTGATTTTAAGGAAGAGGAGAAAGAGAAAGAAGGAGAGAAGCAGAGAGAGAGACAGAGAATAAGAAAGGATCTTGACAGGCCATCTCTTTCTTCAGGCAGAAATGTATTTAAGAGACTCTAAACAGATAAATATCTATCCTAGGGATGGAAATGGAATTTTTTTCCCCCCTAAGGGAGCCCTAAATATATTTCAGCCGGTTCATTTGCGCGAGTTATTTACATTGATTTCCATGAACCATTCCTGGGTCTCTATTCTCCATATAACCCTTGACTTAACAAGATATCTCTCTCTCTGCCCTGTTCCCCCTTCCCTCTCTCTTCCCCCTATTTATCATTTATTCCATTCATATTGAATGTCTACTCTGGGAATGACTCTGTGAAGGCATCATGGGAATCTCTGAGAAATAAATGCAGAATCTCACCCACAGCAATTTACCATCTTCTGGGGGAGAGCATGGGCCTAAGGAAAGGTGAAATGACAAGAGGTGTTTATAAAGTGTCATGCAAGGCAGTGTCAGTGGAGGATAATAATAGCTGAAAGTGTGGGTCATGGTGATGGCAGAAGCAGCATCCGAGTATCCCACCAGCGTCAGGCTCCCTGTGTATGTTTTCTCTCTTTATCCTCAACAAGCTTTTGAAAGAGATTATCCCCATTTACGTAATTCTGGAACATTGAACTCAGTATTCCAACTGACTCAGGTTCACTTGAGTTGAAAATTCAGCTTCATCTCATTGGGATGCACTGTCATTGATGCGCCAGCACAGACGTGTTCCCTATGGATCTCATCTTGTTGGAGGACGTGACCCATTTATCAAGCATCTGCTACTTGCCAGGCACTTGCTAGGTCTATTCTCTCATTTGAAGAATGAGAAAAGTGGGCCCTAGACAGGTTCAGTAACTTGCCCAAAGGCCCATCGTAGGTGAGTGATAAAGCCAGGATGTGGACCCAAGTGGGCTGATTCCCAGCACGACGCTGTCTGCTCTGCACCGGGCTGGGTTTTATAACCTATTGCTGGGCAGGACGGGAGGCCTTTCACTCCTTTCTGCATGACATGGAAAGAAAACACATTCAACAAGTTGTTTCATGAAGTGTGATAAGTATTTTGATAGGGGAAGTAGAAATGCTGTGGGGACACAGGAGGAAAGAGTTTCTAACCTGAACGAGAAAAACAAAATAAATTCTTCCTCAAGGAAACCATAGTTAAGCTGAACCCTGAGGGAGGAGGAGAAGATAACCAGATGAGGGGGATGGGAGCACGTCCACAGAATCATAGCCGCCAGCCTTCAATCAGCAGTGGCTTCAGAAATAAGTCAGCTGCGTGCACCACCCTCTTCACGTCGGTCGCCACTAGGTCCAGGCCCCAGCTGCATTCAGATCTTGACTCAGATGTCACGTCTCCTTAAGGTCTTTCCTAACCACCCTACTTAAAATGTTACCACAGCCCCCAGCCTTCCCAGCCTCTTTCCATGGCATCTGGTTTCCTCAGTGGCCTCCATATAACTTACCACATCTTATTTATTCATTGCTTTTGATTGTCCGTTTCTTCCCGTTGGGATACATGCTTTATGCAGGCAGATTTTTTTTTTCTCACTGTGTTTTGTTCATGGGTGAGTCTTAAGAACTTAGAACAGTGTTTATAGCATGGTGGGCTCTCCATAAATACTTACTGGATGCACGTCGAGATATTCACTTGTTCCTGATTTCATGACCGCTGTGTCCTGTGAATCAGAGAAGCTCACTCAGGTGATCTTGCTGAAATCTTCCTGATGCCCTTAGTGTGCCATGCTGTATTCTAGATAGCCTGGGAGCCACCAGGCAGTGCGGTGGGTGGGCACCTTTCAGCAGGGTACTCCTTGCTCCACAAAGTCTACATACAGATCACTCACAGAATTTTCTCTAACTTTGCGTGGAGCCAAGAATCTTAGTGTTCATTTCCACCCATCACCTGAGCACTCTCCTTTCCAGTTTCTTCCTCTGCAGAAACATGTTTCTAGATCTCTGCTTAGTCCCCTGAAGCTCACCCCTGGGAAATATTTCTGTGCCATGATATTTATTATACCAAAATTTAACTTTTCCCTTTCTTATTTTCACTTATCTGGTAAGACCTTTGAGTTTTGGTGACTGAAAATGTTTATATTTAAAAGAGTGTACTACCAACAATATTTGGCATAGCAGAGTTACCAGATAGATCCTGTTTTGTCTAAGTTTACAGCTTCTTTTATTCTCTTGGATAGGCTAGCTTACTTGACAAACACGGGCTGACAGTTTCTTGCTCTTTTCTGTCCAGGTGGAGGAATTCAAGCAGAGAGCCCAAAGCCTGTGTGCAAAGAGCTCATGATTGCAAAGGAATCCAAGGACCTTAGAGATGAGAGTTACTCATTTTATGAGAGAGAAAAACAGAGAGAGAGAGAGACACATAGAAAGTATCCAAATGTGTCAAGTACTGTATAGTTGTCTGACCAGGAAACTGCAGAACAAAGCTATTACTCCTTTACCATTCCTGCATGGCAGTTTCACAGAGGTTTGAAATTCTGTTGCTCTGGTGATGTACTGCTGCTGCTGCTGCTAAGTCACATCAGTCGTGTCTGCTAAGTCACATCAGTCGTGTCCGACTCTGTGTGACCCCATAAACGGCAGCCAACCAGGCTCCCATCCCTGGGATTCTCCAGGCAAGAACACTGGAGTGGGTTGCCATTTCCTTCTCCAATGCATGAAAGGTGATGTACTAACTAATGTGAAAAAATTTTGCTTACAGTTACTGTGTGACCTTTGGGGACAGTTTGTAGAGTCACTGGTTAACTAGGTCAACTCTATCCATATGGTATCATTATGGTCATTATGCCCGGAGAGGAATAGCAAACTAGAAATCAAAGCTAGCAAGAAAAGTTATTGAGGTAACATTTAGTCTCTGCCTGCCTGAGGTGACCTGAGCTTCTGCACAGTGGCAGCCATACCTAGAATAGGCTAGGAAGGCCAAGGTCAGAACAGCAAACTGCTCCCTGCTACTACTTCCCTACTAACCTCGCTCGAGATCTTGGATATAAAACAAGCCTGGTTTTCAATTTTCCCAGCTGCAGAAGCATCAACTTAAGCCTCCTTTTAGGTGGTCTGCATCTTGTTTCTTCAGTATTAATTCAGAAAAAAAGCAGATCATTTATAAGTCTTTTAATCAACCCATTAGATGTTTTCCTTGGTATCTGAACAGACAATTACCACGAATTCCTGAAGGCCAAATACATAATTCTGAACAAAATATTGAAGACAGTTTCAGGTTTCATAGCTTGAATTTGGGGATAATTGTTTCCATGTGTTTCCTGCTGATGAATCAACCTATAGTCACTTAATAGGTTGATTTAAAACATTTTTTTTTCTTTTCACAGTTTTGTTTTTCTATTACATACGTGTTTCTCTTTATCCCACATGAAATATTCCGTTCTCCAAGAGAATTCATGAATGGGAAAGAAGAGAGGAAAAAGCAATGAAGTGCTGAGCATGGAGTCAGTCGGGGCAAATTCTAAGGCTGTTCACACAGGAAGGAACAACAGGGGTGGAGTGTGGGCCTGGTGGGAGCACATGGTGGCTGAGTCATGTGGGGACTAGGGTTCCACACTGGGATCAGAAGCTCTTGGCAGATTAGCGAGAGTTTATCTGTGTTTTCTGAAGTCATTGGGATGCCTAAACCACGCCCTCTAATCACACAACAATATCACATCCCATGACTCAACTGTTAAGACTCTTTTTGATTCATGATCATTATTGCCCCATAAAGATCATTTCCTGAACTGTTTATAGTTTAGAAAAAGACTTGCAAGAAGGTTGAATAGTACAAGGTAGCTTCTAGAGTTAGTTACTTCATTCAGCATCCGCGTATGGAATACCTGATATGTATTGGCCCTGTTTGTTTTTTTTTTTCCTAGGAACTAGAGATAGTAATGGGTCCCCTATCCATGAAGCTTACGTCCTAGTGGTGGTTGGGGAGTGGTGCAGATGGACAGGCGACAGATAAGCCAATAAACAAATATGGTGATTTCTGATGGTAATGTTTACCAAGGAAATAGACCTTGGAGTTATGATTGCAAGTGATGAGAATGAGGTGGAGGTGGGGGAATTCCAGGCAGAGGGAACCGAATATGCAAAAACCTAGCAGCAGACAACAGTGACTTCCATCCTTGATTCATCAGCCTCAAAGTGTTTCTGGGAACAGTGGGAGAAGTTCTGACACCGCCAGGGCCCTCCTGTGAGTCGTTTCACATCAAGGGAAGTACAAGCGCCCCAGGCAGCCTGGCCTCAACTAAGTACAAAGACCATGGAAAGAGGTCAATGGAAATTCACCCATATCCACTTCTTCATTTTACTATTTCACCTCTCCTTTTAGCTCTAGCCACTTCAGAAAAAAAAAAATCTCTTCTTTAGGGCAGCTGCATACACAGTCCCCAGGGAAATGCCGAATAAAAGTGTTTGAGGAACTTGTGTAAATACTTGTGTGAAGTGATACCGTAATTACACTGGGTTTAGATAAAATGCTTCATTAGGGGCTGGTGCAGAGAAGGCAATGGCACCTTACTCCAGTACTCTTGCCTGGAAAATCCCATGGGCGGAGGAGACTGGTGGGCTGCAGTCCATGGGGTCGCGAAGAGCTGGACACGACTGAGCGACTTCACTTTTCACTTTCGTGCATTGGAGAAGGAAATGGCAACCCACTCCAGTGTTCTTGCCCGGAGAATCCCAGGGACGGGGGAGCCTGGTGGGCTGCTGTCTATGGGGTCGTACAGAGTTGGACACGACTGAAGCTACTTAGCAGCAGCAGCAGCAGCAGGGGATGGTGAGCTAGAGTCCATTAAGCCAATGATCTCAATGGGGGTGATCCTTCCTCACCCACAGGGGACATCTAGCAAAAACTGAAGATAATTTTAACTCATAACTTGAGATATCAGGTATCTAGTTAGTAGAGGCCAGAGATGTTTCTGAACATGCAACAGTGCACTGGACACGCCCCACGTGATTACCTGATCCGACACTAAGCGCTGAACTGGGGTTGTTCTGGTTCTTCTTGCTACCATGAATTTAATCCTCCACACCAGTCTTCCAGGGTTTCAGGGTACAGAGGAGGTTAGGCACTTCTGAAAATTTCTAATCTTCTAGGTCTATCATGTATGCGTGCTTAGTTGCTTCAGTCAGATCTGCCTTTTTGCGATCCTATGGACCGTAGCCTGCCAGACTTCTCTGTCCATGGGGTTCTCCAGGCAAGAATACTGGAGTGGGTTGCCGTGCCCTCCTCCAGGGGATCTTCCCGACCCAGGGACAGAACCCACATCTCTTACATCTCCTGAAATGGCAGGCGGGTTCTGCACCACTAATGCCAACTAAGAAGCCATCATTGGGGTTCCAGTCCCAGCTCTGCATCTTACTGGATGTGTAACTAAATGCGTACATGAGACCTTGGCAAGTCACTGAATTTGTGCCTTTCTGTTTCTTTTAGTTGTAGGATGGAGATAATGCAAGTCGTAAAGTGACTTTGAGGAAAAAGTAAAGTGATGTATTTGATTATTAATGAGGTCTGGCATACAGTGATTGCTCAATAAACGTTAAATATTGTGTGTGTGTGTGTGTGTGTGTGTGTGTTGCAGTTGCCTGGTTTCTGGGAATGTGATTGGTAAATATCAGGAGAGTAGTGTGGGGATCATTTACTCAATATATACCACCCCCCAATTCAATTCCATCCCTTCGTTGATTAGCTGCTTCATGACAGGCATTCTGCTGGGGATTTAGGGATGGATGACAAATATGAAATAGATAGACATTGTGAAAGTTTTCTCCCTGGCTGCAGCTACATGATGACCCTAGAGAAAATCAGTAGACATATTTGTCTTTCCCTTGAAAAGAGAACTGATGTTTTCAAGCCTCGCTAAAACATCATGTCTATTTGACCAGAGATCAAATTGCCAACATCTGCAGGATCCTGGAAAAAGCAAGAGGGTTCCAGAAAAACATCTACTTCTGCTTCTTTGACTATGCCAAAGCCTTTGACTGTGTGGATCACAATAAACTGTGGAAAATTCTGAAAGAGATGGGAATACCAGACCACCTGACCTGCCTCTTGAGACACCTGTATGCAGGTCAGGAAGCAACAGTTAGAACTGGACATAGAACAACAGACTGGTTCCAAATAGGAAAAGGAGTACGTCAAGGCTGTATATTGTCACTCTGCTTATTTAACTTCTATGCAGAGTACATCATGAGAAATGCTGGGCTGGAACAAGCACAAGCTGGAATCAAGATTGCCGGGAGAAATATCAATCACCTCAGATATGCAGATGACACCACCCTTATGGCAGAAAGTGAAGAGGAGCTAAAAAGCCTCCCGATGAAAGTGAAAGAGGAGAGTGAAAAAGTTGGCTTAAAGCTCAACATTCAGAAAACGAAGATCATGGCATCTGGTCCCACCACTTCATGGGAAATAGATGGGGAAACAGTGGAAGCAGTGTCAGACTTTATCTTTTTGGGTTCCAAAATCACTGCAGATGGTGATTGCAGCCATGAAATTAAAAGACGGTTACTCCTTGGAAGAAAAGTTATGACCAACCAATATGACCAATATGAATATGACCAATAGCATATTCAAAAGCAGAGACATTACTTTTCCAACTACGGTCCATCTAGTCAAGGCTATGGTTTTTCCAGTAGTCATGTATGGATGTGAGAGTTGGACTGTGAAGAAGGCTGAGCGCCGAAGAATTGATGCTTTTGAACTGTGGTGTTGGAGAAGACTCTTGAGAGTCCCTTGGACTGCAAGGAGATCCACCAGTCCATTCTGAAGGAGATCAGCCCTGGGATTTCTTTGGAAAGACTGATGCTAAAGCTGAAACTCCAGTACTTTGGCCACCTCATGCGAAGAGTTGACTCATTGGAAAAGACTCAGATGCTGGGAGGGATTGGGGGCAGGAGGAGAAGGGGACGACAGAGGATGAGATGGCTGGATGGCATCACTGACTCGATGGACGTGAGTCTGAGTGAACTCCGGGAGTTGGTGATGGACAGGGAGGCCTGGCGTGCTGCAATTCATGGGGTTGCAAAGAGTCGGACACAACTGAGCGACGGAACTGAACTGAACTGTGTCATTGTACCACTAGCTAACCTGGAAGCACTATTCAAACTGAACTTAAATTATCTTTGGTACCTGCCAGAAGGTTTATTAGACAGTTTCTGGGGACTAATCCCTAAATCCTCCAGAGAAAAAAGAACCAACAGGATGTGCATACATGTAGAAAGAGGTTTATTTCAAGGAATTGACTCCCATGGCTATGGAGGTTAGCCAGTCTAAAGTCTGCAGAGGAAGTTGGCAGGCTGGAGATTAAGGAAGGGCCACTGTTGCAGATGAGGTCCAAAGGCTACCTGTTGTCAGAAATTCTTCTTTGGAGAGGGTCAGTCTTTTTTTCGGAGAAGGCAATGGCAACCCGCTCCAGTACTCTTGCCTGGAAAATCCCATGAACGGAGGAGCCTGGTGGGCTGCAGTCCATGGGGTCACGAAGAGTCGGACACGACTGAGTGACTTCACTTTTCACTTTCACGCATTGGAGAAGGAAATGGCAACCCACTCCAGTGTTCTTGCCCGGAGAATCCCAGGGATGGAGGAGCCTGGTGGGCTGCCATCTATGGGGTCGCACAGAGTCGGACACACACGACTAAAGCGACTTAGCAGCAGCAGCAGCAGCAGCAGCAGTCTTTTGTTCTAATTGGGCCTTCACCTGATTAGATGAGGCCCACCAACAGTATAATGGTCTGTTTCACTTAAAACCCATCACTGAAAATGACCATCTCTTTCAAAGACACCTTTACAGAAAAGTCCAAAATAATTTTTGACCACATATTTGGTCATCATGGCCCAGCCAAACTGACACAAAGAATTAACTCTCACAGTCAAGAAGGCAATGTGGTCCAATACTGGTCCAGGAAGTGTTTGAAACCACCTAGGTTTCAAAAGCACTGCTACCTCTAAAGTGTCTCTGTCAGATGTATGCTTGGAGGAATAGGCCAAGTGGCAACACTGACTTTTCAATTGCACATGTTACCTGGCAGAAGAAACATCACAAAAGGAGCCAGCTCACTTTTTCTAGAACACTGTAGAGCCTCTGGTTTTCTCATGGGCAGATCAAGGTCCCACCTTTTATTAATGTCATTCTATACGGCATTTTTTTCTGTGATTATGTCATAGCTGGAAAGGAACAAATCTTCTTTGTGTTTGGATAGTTTTCTTAGATTCTGCCATCTTTTCGAAGCTTATTGATATGGATAAGTTGAAACCTCATTGTCATATTTGTATCTCTTACTCTCTTAGAATAGTGATTTAAGAGGCTCAACCCTTAACAGGAAATTTCTCTGAGGAAATTGAGCAGAGATATGAAAAATAAATTGTCATTTGTTTATCATCAAATTCATTCCCCTTTAATAAATTTTGCATTAGAAGCTGCCAAATCCAGTCTCAGCTTCCTGTTTCTCCTGCAACCTGGATACAAAAGTGTTTCATTCAACCACCCCTCCTAGTGATTGACTCCTTGCCAGGAACTCCCAGCATGCACTGCCATCTGTTCACCTCTCAGCTGCTTGAATCCACTCTCCTTTCTAAATTAATTCTAAAATCTTTTCTTCCAAATGCCAGTCCTTTGCCAGTTTACTCCAACCTGAGACAAAGTATCGGCTCCATCCACTACTCTCTAGGAGGAAACAACAGCAACACAGCAAAGAAACCAAACTTGTCTCGATGGATGTATAGCTCAAATAAGTTACCTAAAAACAGTGCTGCAATCTTGAAGTGTGTATCCCTAACAGATTATCTGAGTCTAGTTAGGTTCATTGATAGCAGGTTTGAATTGAAGGACCCTTTAGAGCCAAATTCTGTTTTTCTCTTCTTCAACTGCTGCTGGATCATCCAGGCATAAAAGTCCTTAGTGCAAGCCTTTGGGGGAGAAACGCTCCTAGATCAATAGTTATTCCTGTAGAAACGAACTCAACATTGTAGAGCAACTATACCCCAACAAAATCAATCAAAAAATAAAGTTATTCTTTATTTTTAAATATTTAAAATAGTTCTTCTTTAACTTTCTTCCTTCTTGGCTCTTGGGTAGAATTAGCCACTTACTGTTATGTTGGAAGTTTCTTGTGAACACCTCTTTGGAAATTAGGAAAGACTGGATTCAAGGATGGAGAAGGAAATGGCAACCCACTCCAGTATTCTTGCCTGGAGAATCCCAGGGACGGGGGGAGCCTGGTGGGCTGCTGTTTTTGCGGTCGCACAGGGTCGGACACGACTGAAGCGACTTAGCGGCAGCAGCAGGGTTCAAGGAGGAGGAGAAGATGGAGGGAAAACCTATTCTCAAATATTTCTCTATCCTTTGAAGATGCCATGTGAATAAAGGAGTGAGAGGAAAGATGTGTGGTTGCAGGAGGTGACCTGGAGAAAATCTAAGTGTATTTATTTGCTAGGACTTCTATAAGAGAGTAGTTGGTTTAAACAACAGACCTGGAGACTAGAGTCCAAGGTGAAGGTGCCAACAGGGTTGACTTCTAAGGGTGGTGGGGCTTCTCCAGTGGCTCATTAAAGAATCTGCCTGCCAATGCAGGAGATGCCAGTTTGATCCTCAGGTTGGGAAGATCCCCTGGAGAAGGAAATGACAACTCACTCCAGTATTCTTGCCTAATAAATCCCATGGACAGAAGAGCCTGGTGGGCCACAGTCCATGGGGTCGCAGAGTTGGACATGATTTGGCAACTAAACAACAGCAGCAGCAGCAAAGGCTGTGTGAGAGAATCTGTCCCCCTCCTGCCTCCTGGTTTCTGAGGATTTGCTGGTCATATAGAGTCTTCCTGCACTTAGGCATGCTTCATCCTGAATTCTGCCTTCATAGTCACGTAGCTGTCGCCCTGTGGGCCTACTTGTCTCTGCATCCACATTTCTCCTCTTTCACGAGGGCACAGTCATATTGGAGTAGGGCCCCACCTCATGACCTCACCTTAACGTGATCATCTGCGGACCCATGTTTCCAAATAAGGTTACATTCACAGGTATTGGAGGTTAGGACCTCAACATCTTTGGGAGAGAACCATTCAGCTTATAACACTTGCATTGACTGGAGGTGGAAAAATCCATTTTCTTCTTCTGTACCGAACTTCGATACGGAAGTTTCGGGGCTGTGCATGAACGTTGCCTGTTGCTCAGTGTCACAACTCACCAGTGCAAAGGCTGTTCTTTTCCACCTGTCTTGTGTTTATGTTCTCCTAAATAAGATTCCTTATTGCTTTGTTACTATCAGTGTAACTTTCTCCAAGGGAACGACTGTGTATGGTTTTGGAAAAGATGAATGGAATGAAATTTTCCATTTCAAGTATGAGAAATTGATCCAAACCATATAGTACTTCAGCAAGTAAGAATTGCTTTTAGATTCTTGCTAGCTGTTCTTTCACTCACAATTTCCCATCTCCATCCCATGCAGGCATTCACATAATTCTAAAGCACACACATGCATCTGCGTGCAGACAGACAGACAGACACACAGAAAGTATGGTTTCCCCAAAGAAGACCTTGCTTTGGTCTGAAACAAGGCTACCCTAACAAGGTATTCATTTTAATTCCTCTGATATAAAAGATTTCTTTAATCTTTTTTTTTCTGTTGTCTGTTTGGTTTTGTGTGTACGTGTGTGTGTGCACGTGTGTTTTATTACCCTCCACTGGTTGATGATCATCTCTTAGATGCCCAAACAGCTGTCTGCCGGCAGTAGAGGAAAAAGATAAACCTCTACTGGCTTCCCCCAGAGAAAACCTGCTTTATCTCAAGGAGCCGAGCTGCCAGGTGGGGTTGAGTAAACTCTGGGGTTACGATACAGTTGAGGCACAAAGTTCACCACCAACGTAAACCAGCCAGCCCAGTTCTGCTTTTTAATGTGCTCTAAACTGACAGAACTGAGCAATGTAAACAAGGGAGAAGCAATAGCTTCAGGAGCAAAAGGGGCCGAGATCTATTGACGACTAGTGGGTGAATTGGCTGCTTTAGCATCCTTATGCTTGGAATACCATTTTGTTAACTTGCCCACAAAACTTACTAGGAAATTAAGGCTGAGAGGGGAGAAGGTATGTGGAAATTTTAAGAGAGAAATTGTCCGTTGCCTGCTGGGCTTACAGAGTTAGAAGGACTTTATTATTAGAGCAACCACTTCAACCGTCTTGCCTTCTTAGGCGAGGAAACGGACACTCGGGTAAATTAAATGCATGGGGCTGTATGCTTTAACGCAAAGTTTCGGGACCTTGGGTCGGTGTCTCTAACTTTGTAAATGGAGATACTAATAGGTGAACACTGTAGGTGATGGGTTGTTATGGGGCTTTAATGAGAGAGCACAGTCTGCGTTCCTAATGTGTCACCTTGTGAGCTACCTTTCCTCCTTAGGCCGGGATTACTCAGCTAATTAGTCCCAGAAGAGGGACTTGACATCATTTCTTAGCTGGATGTTTTACCTTTGCCTGTGTTACCTCAGCTAAGAAGCACATGATTTTGGAAATCCCCAGAAGAATGAGCTCTACGGTTAAATGAAAAAGCTCTTTCCAAATAGTTGTTTCCAGCGGCTCCACCAGCAACTTTCGCCAGAGCTGTTAATAATTAACCAAGGGGAGTGACTGGATGGAAACTTATCCAGGCCTCTCCAACGTGTTCCTTGCCAGAAACGGCGTGAGAGGCAGCCAAAAGAAGGATGAGAGGAGAAAGCCAGGGGCCTGTGAAAACACATGTGTGTGATCGAACGTCCTGGCTCTTGGACAGATGGAGCCGTGAGACACAGAAGCACTTTCTCCATTTGTGTGTTTACGGGTTCAGGACCTCATTTCGGATCCAGAAGAGTGGACCAAGGCTCTCGGTTTTCTCAGTGGTGTTTACTTACTCGATAGATAAAATTGATTAGTGACTTTCTGCAGCTTTATCTGAATCCCAGTCACTGTTTTGATGCTGTGACCTTAGTAAGGGATCACATACAGTGGGTTTTGGAAGAGAATGGGGACGAATGGAGGGAGCGGAAGAGAAGGAGTGTGTTTGAGCATCAGGCATTGTTGTCCATGCTCTGGTGCTTGGCAATGCTGCATTGAGACCGGAGGTCAAAGAATGCTTAAGCTAGATACAAAAATAGAAGAAGAACCGAGGGCCCCTGACTTCTCTCTAAAACACCAGTGAAGAAATTGTTCAGTGCCAGTGGTGGGCTGCCAGGTGAAGCCTGTGTCCCTAACTTTGTTCACTTTCACTGTTTAGTTCCACTGAGCAGTTGGTAACATGGCTATGTCACTGGAAGCTGTCTTTTCTCAGGAATGATCAGACGCTTGTCCAACAATGTTGTCAAAGTAAGGCCAGATCGTTTTCCCACCCAGTTTCAGAATGAGAGGTCAAAGTGCTCCAGGTGATGTGAATTGATAGCCACCCCAAGTTATCAAACACTCAGAGGCTGTCCTGGCCACCACCGTGCAACAATTGCTCAATGGTTCCTTGTTGAGCAAATAAGTGACGGAAGAGGCTAATGATGAAGGCCGTTGCCCTTGATTTAGATGACTCACACCAACCTTGACTTGTTGGGCAACTATACTTTTATTGATGGTAACTTGTTGAATTCCACTTTTAAATCCAGGCACTAAAGAAAACAAAGCACTATCACTAAAAAGCAAATGAGATGGATGATTTCATTTGAATTTTTCAAATGTTCAGCTCTCAAGTTACAGAAGTTTAAGTGGGACTCCTCTCGTCGAAAATAAAGATATTAATATCTTCACTGTAGGGTTGCTGTGAGGATTAATAAGTCAACACATGCTTAGGACACTGTCAATAGTGAGGGCTCAGTAAGCATTAGGTTTTATATTACCATGTTTGATCTTGCTTTTGAAATAGTTTTTCTTTTCTGGTTATAATTTTTCATGTGCACACATTATGTAGTTTTGCATAAATACATCCATTATTTCACACATATATTTATCTGTTACTTAGAGAAGTCTTCTTTCTTTCTTTTTTAATTGAAATACAGTTGATTCACAAAGTTGTGTTCATTTCAGATCTACAACAAAATGTTTCAGTTATATATAACTGACTCATTACATACTTTTTCAAATTGTTTTCCTTTATAGGCTATTACAAAATATATATTGAGTATAGTTAGTTTTGTCTTATTCTTGATGTTTAGCCTCATCTTCCGTCTCTTTTCTCCTTTGCATCCCCTTTGCACCCCTCTCTGGCGTGTAGCTATTGTTAGTGACCTGATGCATGCTTCACATTTTCCCCCTCGCCCATACGATCACATCTATGCATATTATACTTACATGTGTTTGTGGGGGTGATCTGTCTATTTTTTGTTTTATGACCGTTGAATAATGCACATTTTCTTTCTCTTGCTTTTGTTTTTTACTATTTCTTTGGCTGCTCTGAGTCTTAGTTGTGGCACACGGGATCTTTGATCTTTGTTGTGGCATGTGGGACCTAGATCTCTGACCAGAGATTGAAACCAGCCCCCCCTGCATTGAGAGCACAGATTCTTAGCCACTGGACCACCTGGTTAGTATCATTTTTCTCATTTATGATGTATGTGTAGAAATCCCTCCAAAGTGACTGTTCAGTTGTAACTCTTTTTTTTTTTTTTTTTTGGAGTGGCTACGTAATAACTCATGGTATGGATGAGCTGTAATCTATTTCAATGTTCTCACTGCTGAACATTTACTGGGATCCCTGTCCCCCTCTCCTTTTCTTGCTGTGAATAGTATAAGTGTCTTCTTACATTTGCCCCTGTGCTCTGATGATCTTGAAGTGTCAAGAGGAGATTGCAGTGTTGAATGGCACATATAGGTATGTGTTTAATTTTTTATATATGCTGCTAAATGGCTTGTCAAAAAGTTATAACGTAAATTTTTCACAGCAATGTATAAGCAGCAATTTTTCCATATAGCTATCACGAGTAGAGCTTATTGATCATTTCATTTTTTGCCAGTCTGATGTGTATAAATATACATTGTTGGTATTTTAATGTGCATTTCCCTGACTAATTTAATGGGAGCATGTTTTCATTTTCCATGTGGGTTTATTCCTCTGTGAATTTCTTATTTCTTTATTCATTTTCCTATGAGTTTGTCTACTTTTGTCAATTTATAAAAACAAAACAAGAACTGTTGTCATCTGTGGTACAAATATTTCCGAACCTATCCTTTGTCTATTTATCTGGTAAGGGAAACTTTCTTTTGTCAAAAAAAGATTTTAAATCCTTATATGATCAAATTTGTTGTTATGTCGCTAAGCTGTGTCCGACTCTTTTACGACCCCATAGGCTGTCAATGGGATTTTCCAGGCAAGAATACTGAAGTGGGTTGCTATTTCCTTCCCCAAGGGAACTTCCTGATCTTTTCTTTATAGCTTCTGTATTAGATCAAGAAATGCGTCAGTCAAGAAAGTTGGCTTTCACTGGTGGTTTGTACATATAAGCACTTATAATGTGCTAGATTCTCTTGAAAGTATTTTTTGTACAATTGTCTTTAATTTGGTCATTTATTTTTGGAGCTGATATAAGACTGGGGTTCAATTTTTTTTAAATGCAGTTGAATAGCTGTGCCATAACCATTTAAATGCATATATGAATGCATTTGCACATATATATATATTCATATACAAATGGTCCTGACTTACAAGAGTTTGATTTTATGATGGTGCAAAAGTGATATGCATTCAATAGACTCTGTACTTCGAATTTTGATCTTTTCTTGGGTTAGTGATATGTGATCTGATATTTTCTCAAGATGCTGGGCAGCGACAGCAGCTCCCAGTCAGCTCTGTGAACACAGCTGTGAACAATCGATACACTTACAGCCATTCTGGACCCACACAACCATTCTGTTTTTCACTTTCAGTACAGTATTCAATAAATCACATGAGATATCCAACACCTTATTACAAAACAGGCTTTGTGTTAGATGATTTTGCCAACTGAAGGCTAATGTAAGTGTTCTGAGCACGTTTAAGGTTGGTTAGGCTTAACTGTGATGTTTGGTAGATTAAGTACGTTAAATGCATCTTTGACTTTCATGGCATTTTCAGCTTATGATGGGTTTTTCAGGATGTAATCCAATCATAAATTGAGGAAAATCATTATGTATGTGTGTACATATATATATATATATATATATATATATTTATGTCCATATATGTGTAAGTATGTATTGTGTGTGTGTGTATCTCCATATAGGTATATCAATAGATATATATCCATGGTGTGTGGGTGTGTGTGCTCAGTGGTGTCCTCTGTCCATGGGATTTTCCAGGCAAGAATAGTGGAGTGGGGTATTACTCCAGGGAATGTTCCCGACCCAGGGATGGAACCCATATCTCTTGCATCTCCTGCAATGGCAGATGGATTCTTTACCACTATACCTCCTGAGAAGCCCATTATCCATATATAATATATCTCAAAATATACGTGTGTAAATGTATACACATATTGGTATGTATACGTATACAAAAATGTTTTGATTCTCTGTATAGTTTCACTGAATTCTACTACTACCTGTAGGCCTCATAAAACATTTGATTAAGGATTTGAAGAGAAATCTGAATTAGTTTGAAAAGGAAGAAAGCTATGTTTAAGCCCCCCAGAACCCCAACATTTCCTTTTAAATCTTTTGACCCTGTGACACTATAATTCATCCTCTCTTTTTTCATGAATGTCATTCTTGTACTACTTACCTCTCTGCATTGGAGGCAGATGCTTTAACCTCTGAGCCACCAGGGAAGCCCACTGCTTACCTCTATCAGCCATCAAATGAGTTTGTTCATGTCCAGTTAGACTCAAAAGAGCCAACACAACCCCTGTCCTCTCATTCTTTCTATAGAAAGCAGCTAGACAAGCAATGGACTCTCAGATTGGTTGTTAGAGAAGAAATAGTTAATGTATAGTTTTCCTCCTTAACATCCTTCATCACCTAACCTATTTTGGTGTTTTGGTACCTGAAACCCCATTTTGCTTATAGCTACATTAAAATGTGGATATTCATTTTGGAGATTTGCTGGCGACAGTTATGCCAGTAAAATCAAAGAGCTACATCCAAGCATTTCAGAAAAGCACAATTAGATGTACTTAGAAATATTTCCCAATAATCTAGGTTTATTTCAACATGAATTCTATATAAAGTCACAGGGGAAAGAAAAGACATGGCAATTTAATTATTTAACCTAAAATGTGACACACTGTAACAGTTCTCCTTTATCCAAGGACAACGCGTCTCATACTTGAAAGTGACTAAAGGGCAATGATTCTTTATGAGTTTTCCCTTCGGTGACCTTTATAAAAAGTCTATGGTAAAGTTCTAAGTCAGGGCATTCCTCCTCCCCCTCACTTCTCTCAAAGAAGTATTAGAGAAGTGTCACTTCTACAAATCAAGTCTGGACTCAATGCCAAAGCAATTTTAAGGAACAGAATTTTGTATGCAGTTTGTCTAACCGAAGACAACTTTTTAGTTCCTAGAACACGCTTTTTCAGTGTTGTTCCTTGTTAAATTTTATTACGTAAAGCAGTCCTTTTCCTCTTTCTTTTTTGTACTTAAATGAGAAAATAGATTTGCTTCTTCTCATCCCAGAAATGTACAGAATCATAGGGTGTTAGAGTTGTCAGGGATATTATAAGCCAGGCAACCTTAGAAACTGTCTACTTTAAACTCTTGCTAAAAGATTCTTTTCCTTTTTTTTTTTTAAAGCCCCCAGTTGATTCAAGGAAAGGCAAGATTCTGTGAATGCCTGGACTCTGTTTCATGTCCTACTTCTGTCTTCTCTGATCTTTTTTTAAATGGCTCTGCCAGGAGGACTTTCCAGGGGGTGGGGTTGTGTGCTCAAACACATGTGAGAATCCACTTGTGCCCTGCGTTTTCTGGAGAGGTGATTTTTGGCAGGGGATTTTTGCTCCATGGAGGGAGAGTGTATGAGCACTTTTTTTTTTTTTTTTTCCCCTACTCAGCACAACGGTAGTTCCCTACTGACTGGTTTCTGTTTTGAAGTCACATGGCAAAGGGGATTTCTGTCAATGTTTATTCATTGCACATTCAAATATGACATTCTGATGACCATTCACAGGATCACGTCAGTGTTAGTATACAATTTTTCTGCCAGCAATGGGAAGTTTATTCTCAGAGCTAAAGTTGCTTTATTTGAAAATGCAGGAGGTTTCATGCACAATAGGCATATTTTAGAACTTATTTTTTAAAATATTAAATTTATTTAGTTATTTTGTTTTAAAATTGTATAAGATGACTGCTTGGCTGATCCTTAATCGGTACTGCATCGATTAGTGAATACCTTCATGGTACAAGAAGATGATGGATAAAATGACTTTATCTATCACTACCCTAACATAAATTGAAACATTTTTACTCCTGATTGGGGCCCCACCCTGTGGAAAGAGAAACCATCTCTGCTCTATTATATGGGATAAGTGCATGTGACTTGATTTGGCCAATGAACGGAGACTGACGGCCACTTTCTATCAGAGGTTTTCCCAGCTAGCGTGAGGTCCATTACTCTTGCTTTTCACTCTGCCCCATAACTGCCTGTGTTCCGGGTAGAGGCTGCTCTGTCATCTGGATCCACCTGTAAACAAAAAGTAGACCAAAGCCCCAGGTGACATGGGACATGAGCAAGAAACCAAGCCAGATTACTGTGAGCCCCTGAGGTCTGAAGTCCATTTCTTCCTGCAATGTAATCTTGGTCCTCCTGACTCATGCAGACTGCATACCAGAAAGAGTGAATAGAACCTAGGTTCAAATCCTCGTTCTGCCTTTAAATAGTGATGTGAACTGAACATTTCTAAAACACCGGTGACCTTCATAACGTGAACGTCAGTTTCCTCAGGAGTGGATACAATGACCATCACCGTGTGGATCTCACAGAAGATTGATATGAAGCTAAAATGACACTGTTTATGTTATCATACACTGAAAAGAATGATGCCCTTTATAAATGCAAGGCACTAGGAGTGTTGGATTTTCCATCTTTTAGTGAGTGGCATATACTAATCTTTGCTTCTTTGTTTATTTACGGCTGCAGTGGGTCTTCAATGCTGTGTGCAGGCTTTCTCTAGTTTGAGCTGGGACGACTCTTCATTGCGATTCGAGGGCTTCCCGCTGCTGTAGCTTTTCTTGTTGCAAAGCAAGGGCTCTATGGCACTCGGGCTTCAGAGTTGTGGGTGAGCTTAGTTGCTGCAAAGCACGGGGGATCTTCCCGGACCAGGGGTCAAACCTGTGTCTCCTGCACTAGCTGGCAGATTCTTAACCACTGGACCACCAGAGAAGTCCATTATCTTAGCTTTTTTCCAACTTTGAAATAAGTAAACATTCTCAAATGTATCATCTGCCCAAGGCTTTATAAACCATTAAGTGCAGACACTTCCATATACCTGTCTGAGAAAGGCACTTCTGACTATAGAAGACCATTCTTTTTAAGCACCCAGCTTTGAAAAGAGCACACTTGAAGTAATGTTGAGCCATGGGGATACTTGCTTGGCCAAGATGATCAGCCTGATTATAAGGCCAAACTGCTTCACTTTGGGAGAAAACATTATTAATGATAAGAACACTATTATATTTATTTTACTAGGAAGAATTGGTGGAAAGAACATTAGCTTTAGAAACATAGACCTGGCACTTGGTAGTCATTCAGGAAATATTTATTGACTAAATGACCAAATCAGTTCAAATCTCACCAGCAATTTCTGGCTATGTGATTTTGTGCAAGACATTTAACCTCTCTGAGTTTCCGATTGTTCACTTGCAACCTACAAAATAATAATCTCCTCATAGGGCTTTTTTTTTTTTAAAGGATTAATGAAGTGGTTGATGTATGAGATCTCTCAAAGTGCTCAGTAAAAATTTAATAAGCATGAAAGTTTAGTTGATTAGCTATGCTATGTCCTAGAGTGCGTAGCCAGCTTGTAGAAAAAAGAGTGGGCTTTTGATATTGTTTGCTATGTTCCATTAACGAAGTCTTGAGATTCCTTTTGAAAAAATCAATTCCATTTTGATAAGACCATGCTTTCTTTGCCACAGAAGCCGTACCATATGTGTGCACCTGAGGAAAGCATTTAAAATGCTTTTGACATGCAAAGGCTTCCAGGGCACTGCTTTGGAAAAGCTCTCCTAACAAAAGGAACCACACTGCCTCCTATTGCCTGGTTTCTGGATTGGTTTTCCATCTCTTCTTCACTGCCTTTATCTCTCGGGGCCTGGTGTCTGCCTCTTTAACACACTTGCAGGTCCCTGAAGGGCCCTTCTGTAGATGTCCTTAGGAACTTCCATCGGCAAAAATAGGGTGGGTGGCAAACTTTTAAAGGATCCGCATCAATCAAAAGGGAGGAGAGGAGGAGCCAACGACACACATAGTGACTTTCTAGGTATTTAGCACTCATGTAATCGTGGTAGCAGCTCTTTGCAGTCAATGGCTTTGTTTATGTATTTCAATGGTGATTTAAAAGCAAGGACCTCAAAGTACAAAGAGGTTCAGGAATCTGCCCAAAGTCATACAATCAGTAAGTGGTATGGCTCGAAATTGAACACAAATCTGTTTAGTTCCAAAATCATGTTCTTTCCTGGCCATTACCTTGCCTCACTCTTTACTGACATCTCCCTACCTCTATGCATGGTGCAACGAAGGTGTTCAGACAGCACGGTGTGTTGTGGAGAGAGACATCTGAGCTAGAGAACCTGGCTTCTCACGCTGATAAAGTCATTTACTACCTAGGAACTCTTGAGCAGTTTACTTATCAACTCTGTGTCTCAAGGGCTTCATTGCTCAAGAGAGAGAAGTCATCCCTTTCTGGCAATGTCAGCAAGAAAACTAGACACAGTGTAAGCAGACCGAGTGCCTGGCATAGAGGCCCTTCCGTCAGTGAAAGCTACTGGTGCCATTATTGTTGTCCTCAAATGAATCCCTGAACAGGAAGATTCACTCTACGAAGCTGTACTGGGTGAGTGTTCAGTGGGTGGTATAGATACGATGCAGATTTGAAAGGTTGTGCAAGAGAGATTATTTCTTGCTCGAAGAACTGTCTAAGAGTGAAGCCTAGACAGTCACAGGAGTGCAGATTCCACAATGGTAGAAATTGTGCCTGCCTTTCTTTTCCTTAGCAGCATTTCTCTAGGGCTGAGGACAACAGGTTTGAGCACTAAGTGGATACTCCTTTAAAATGTATTGAATGATTGAATGAAAGTTGATCCTTGATAATGGACTTTGAAGGGGCAGTGAAGTGAAAGTCACTCAGTTGCGTCCGACTCTTTGAGACCCCATGGACTATACAGTCCATGGAATTCTACAGGCCGGAATACTGGAGTAGGCAGCCTTTCCCTTCTCCAGGGGATTTTCCCAACCCAGGGATCAAATTGGAGTCTCCTGCATTGCAGGCGAATTCTTTACCAACTGAGCTACCAGGGAAGCTTGAAAGAGACTGGAGGGGAAAGCAAAAGGTGATTTTAAAAGGTAGGTGGGTCAGAAAACCTTCAGCATTTATCGAAGACAAAAAGGAAGGTGATACAGCTGGAGGACAGGTGGTTAGGTGGATAAAACAAGAGATCGCAAAAAATTGGAGTTTGAAATATAACATGATACTCAGTAGGATCGAATCCTGCAGAGAGTTTGAAGAAAGGCTAATTTAGTCATCGGGCAATGAAGAGACCGATCATTGTCCCTATTTTAGGATAATTAGAGTACTAACTCATCTGAGTGTTGTGAAGATTAAATGAAGTATTACTTGTAAGGAGCTTGGCCTGGTGCCTGGCCCATATCAGGCACTCAGTTCATTAGTTGTTATTCACATCAAATTGTTGTTTTTAACTTTGTGATGTTTCAGCTAGTGATGCTAACAGAGGCCACTGTGGAGGTGGAGGCCACAGGCCAGAGGGAGTGTGGAGAACCTGTAAGCATAAAGCATGAGCCAGGCCTGCTGGGCACACAGAGAAAAAACCTTCCTCCTACTGATTCTCGAAACACTGAAACGTCCCTCAAGGACTTTACTGCCAGGTGTAGAGTTTATGTCTGCATAACAGGTATATTGTCACAAGCCAGTTTTGTAAGCTGATCTTTGGGACCCCTTCCTGTGACTTCTCCCAAACACAGTTAGTTTCTCTCCTGCACCCAAATGCCATTCTGGGGAAAAGAAAGAAAAGGAGTCGGGAGATCTAAGGTCTGGCCTTTATCCAAATGTTCCTGACTTATCTAAGGCAAGTGTTTCAATTCTATGATCAATCTGAGATAACAAGATTGGACTAGAATTTACTTTGTTTTTTTTTCCATTGCTTGCAGCAGCATAGAGTCTCATGAGAAAGAACAGAGAAGTTGTAGACTAAATAAAGAACAGTTTTAGAGCAAATGTTCTCTGCATAGCTGAGTGTTATTTTAGCAGTTTTATGACCCACTATGTGAGTACTTAAATAATATAATGCAAGGTAGAAACTGATAAACATAGAGTACATAAGTGCTATGGGAATTTGGAGGAATTATTTCAGCGAATTCAGGGAAGGCTTTGTGGAGGAGATAGAATTGGAGTTGTTTTTCACTCCAAAATTGGATCTTGAAAACTTTAAAACAGGCAGAAAAAGGGAAAGAATTATAAAATGAATAGCTGTATACCCTTTAGGGAGATTCAACATTTAGTCCTGCTTTGATATGTTTGCTGTCTCTCTATATACATACATATAATATACATATTACATATTTTTCAGAAGCATTTGAGAGTAAGTTGCAGCTAACATTCCTGAATAATCACTGTGCATCTCTTAAAAACAAGGACCTTCTCTGGTATAACCACAACATCACTATCACTGAAGAAAGGGACGAGTCATGATGGAGCTGGATTTTGGAGGAAAGATACAGTTGGGCTTTTGATGACCAGTGGTAGGTCTTCTTGGGTAGGAAATGCTGTGTGAGTCCAAACCTGGATGTAGTGACCTTGGACCAGTGTATTTTAATCCCTTCATCTGATGAGAAACTGCTCCTAGACCAGAAAGCCCAAGTGATTTGCCACAAAGGTAGTTTGGAAAGAGCTGGAGCCAGCAGCTGCATTTCCTGATTCCTTTTGCCTCGCTCCCCACCACACTCCTCTTGCTGGCTAAATTTAGAACACAAGGCTCTTGGTTCTTACACAGGCCCACTTTGAAATCAGTCTCAGTTTAAAAAGTTTTTTGGATGGCACCTTTCTGTGTGGGTTTCCAAGATGTTGCCAAGCTGAATCTTGCCAGTTCTCCTGGAAGATCAAGGTTGAAACAGGTGGAGAAACAGAAATAGGGATGACTAACTGCACAATAAGTCATAGAAAAAGCCGGGAGGGATGTCTCGAGTTCCTGCAAAATAAACAAACAAACAAACATTGCTGAAGCCTGCGCCAGCCTCGAGTCCTGTTCTAACTCACCGCACCCCTCCACCCCTCTCTCTACCCCTGCTTCCCATGGCCAAAGAGGATTCAGCAGGTATGGGGGGCCGGGGGCATTGCTGAGCTGTGAATTAGGACTCCTGAGTGCTGTTGTGCCTTTGCTTCTGATTATTGGTGTGACTTTACACAGTGGTTCTCAATCAGGGGTGACTTTGTCCTCCAGGGAATATTTGGCCATGTCTGGAAATGGTTGGGGACACTCCTAAACGTCCCAGAGTGCACAGGACAGCCCCCCAACAACAAAGGGCTGCTCAGTCCAAAATGTCAGCGCTGCTGATGGGATAGAGGAAGAGGCTCGAGAGGGAGGGGCTATATGCATACTCACAGCTGATTTATTTCATTGACAGCAGAAAGTAACACCACCTCATAAAGCAATTATATTCCAATGAAATAAAGTCAGTAAAGAAAAGATACCATTTTGGACAAATTACTGATTTTCTTCAGTTCTCAATATCCTCACTTCGAAACGGGAACAAGTGGTTTTCCATCGTGAGACTGCTGAAGAATCCCCTGAGATGCTTGTTTAAAAAGGCAGGTTTCTGTCCCTGTCTTCAGGGATTCCTAGTCAGTGCACATGGCACGCCTTGAGCAAAGCTGTTCTGAATAGTTCCTAAGGTCCTTCTCTGCCCTCCCCTTTTCCAATTCTAAGAATGTAGATGAGCAACAAATGTATGTCAGAGTTCCTGCCTGAGCACAGGATGAATATGGTAATAGGAAGTGCTAATCTTCCTTCAGACCTCCTCACGCACGCGTGTTCCTCCGTGCCCATGGGCCACACAGGGTGGTCGAGCGTGTGCATGGTGAGGTTTGAGGCCTGCCCATCGCTCCAGCTGGTTGCACACTCCAGACATGGAGCTGCCTTTCACTTCCTCTCAGGTGCTGTGCTTCCTCCTGCATTTGGCTGTTTCCCATTTGCTGGGTTCTGTCTGCCTCTTCCTCCTCCTACTTCTAAAGCATGCACTTTGGCTAAAGCTTACTCATCCTCAGGTTACAAGTTACCCATCACTTCCTCGGGGCAGCCCCCATTACTTCCCAACAATCTTACTCATTACACGTCATTGCAATTGCTTATGTTTAACCAGATCTGTCAGGGGATTTCCCTGGTGGTCCAGTGGCTGAGACTCTGCTCCCAATGAAGAGGGCCTGGGTTCGATCCCTGGTTGGAGAACTAGATCCCACATGCCGCGACTAAAGATCATGCATGCCGCAATGAAGATCAATGATCCCGAGGACCATAACTAAGACCCAGCACAGCCAAATAAAATAAATAAATAAACAGATCTGTCAGCCCTGCTAGACTATAAGCTTTGCCAGGGTGCAGACACTGTCCTTCTGATGTGTTACTAACCACAAGCCCCTACACGGTGCCTGAAATTTTAGAAAGGCTCAATAAATACTTGTTGAATGATGAAATGATTGATTGAATGAATGACTAACAGCAGATAAATAAGGGTGAGTGGGATAGTGATTACAAAAAGGGGAAGATGCAACATATGGGATCCAGCTTGCACAGAAACTGGCTTTGGCCTGGATTGGGGGAATGTTGAGTGCAGCCATGTAAAATACTGATTCTCACTGAACCTTCTCTCTTTCCAATGTGACAACACCTGACTTTTTTTTCTTTTTTTTTAAAAATTTTTTGGCCACATGGCATGTGGGATCTTGGTTCCCGACCAGGGGTTGAATCAATATCCGCCCCCGCTTTGGAAGTGCAGAGTCTTAATCGCTGGACTGCCAGGGAAGTCTACACCTGAATTATCTGAATAAAAGTGAAATCTTGGACTTCCCTGGTGGTCCAGCGGTTAAGAGTCCTCCTGCCAGTGCAGGAGACACAGGTTTGATACCTGGTCGGGGAGGATCCCACGTGCTGCCAGGCAGCTAACCTCGAGTGCCACAGCTACTGAGCCCGTGCGTCCCAGAGCCTCTGCTCTATAACAAGAGAAGCCACTGCAATGAGAAGCCCGCACATCACAACGAGAGAGCAGCCCCTGCTCACTGCAACTAGAGAAAGCCTGCACACAGCAACAAAGACCCGGTGCAGCCAAAAATAACACAAGCAAATCAAATTCAACATCTTTGTAAACAGTGAGATCTTTCCTTGTTAGGGGTCCATGGGGACTTTCTGTTACGTGTGTGGTAGGGTCTGAAGACCTCAGCATAACATACGAGTCCATGGAAGTCTGACTCCCACTTTGCTTCTTCCCCCACCACCTCCTCCATCCATCCCAGACATACTCTGCTTTAATCATATCAGGTGTCTCATCCTCTCTGAAATATACCTGAAGCTCCCATCCTGCCACCTGGCCAACTCTTACTTGTATTTTTAAACTCAGGTTAAAATGTCACCTCCTCTCTAAAGACTGTTTTCAGTCCCACTGGGTTGGACACTCAGCATTTTGAGCTTCAATAATGCTGTGTCTTTATGTAGCACTCAGAGCATAGTTTTTTTTTTTTCAAACTTTAAACTTTTTATTTTGTGTTGGGGTATAGCCAATTAACAATGTTGTGGTAGTTTCAGATGAACAGTGAAGGGACTCAGCAAGAATATGCATGAATCCATTCTTTCCCTAAACTCCACTCCTATCCAAGCTGGCATATATCACTGAGTCGAGTTCCATGTGCTATTCAGTAGGTCCTTGTTGGTTATCCATTTGAATATAGAAATGTGTCCATGACCTTCCCAAATAGAACATAATCATTTGTTTAGCTGTGTGCCACTCTCACGAACAGATGAGCAGCTCTCAGGGGGGGCTCTGTGTAACTCACTCATCTTTTACTTCCTACTATACTGCCTAGTCACCCCACTCCAGCACTCTTGCCTGGAAAACCCCATGGACGGAGGAGCCTGGTGGGCTGCAGTCCATGGGGTCGCTAAGAGTCGGACACGACTGAGTGACTTCACTTTCACTTTTCACTTTCATGCATTGGAGAAGGAAATGGCAACCCACTCCAGTGTTCTTGCCTGGAGAATCCCAGGGATGGGGGAGCCTGGTGGGCTGCCGTCTATGGGGTCGCACAGAGTCGGACACGACTGAAGCGACTTAGCAGCAGCAGCAGCATCAGCAGGAGCAGCGTAGTGCCTAGTCAAAAGCGCTATGAATGCTTGTGGAGTGAATGAATGAGTTAATGAATGAACAGAAAGAAAGCTAGAATATGACAGTGGATGCAATTTCTAGTTTTGCTCGTTGTTTTAAAATATTTCCTTTTCCTGAATGAAAATACCTAGAGGAATGGAGGTTACATAGGGGGAAAATAGCTTCTTTTAAAAAATCCAGTTTTCCACTTTTTCATTTTTTCTTAGGATCAATTAGAATTCAAAGTGCTATATAATATGGACAGCATGCTTAATACTTCAAGGCTATGTAGGGCTTAGTAGCAAAATTTTTATTCAGAATGCACATACCTTTGATTTCTGACAAATAGAAAATAGCTTTTCTTAATTACCTTAAAATTAATACTTTGCATATATTTTAAAATATGAGCTTTTCTTTTGAAAGTTTCCTTTCTGGGACACATAAATGTAACGTTTTTCCTAGGTTGAGGGTGGGAGGAGTTTGATTTACATCTATCTTTTCTTCCAATTGTAAGTGTTTTTTAAATTATTGTTTGTTAATTCTTTTCAGTTATTCATCCCTGAGCCCTGGGAAAATCTCATTTCCCCTTCACCATCCGGGATATTGTTGTGAAAATTTATTAGTTTTGACAACTCTCCGAGATAGTGTCACTGGCCCATGATACTAGATTGATAGAAAAAAAAAAAAATTCACATATCTCAGTGGACTGACTATTTTTTGTTTTGACTGTACTGCACAGAATGCGGGATCTCAGTTCCCTGATCAGAGATCAAACCCACGCCCCCTGTATTGGAAAGGCAGAATCTTAACCACTGCACTGCCAGGGAAGTCCATTAGATTGACTTATTAAGAACCTATTGAAATGATTCCCAAACACTCAATGCTGGTTCTGGTTTTGCTCAGACCACAGGACTGCCTCATACCCCTATTGACTGGCCCCACCTCTCCCCACCCCAAAGAAGGTGGGGAGATTTTGAAAAGTAGCTGCTCAAGCATTGGGGCAGACACTTTAGGAATAAATAACACTTGGAGGAACACCCTGTATAGCTCAGGATCTCCAGCTAGGTGAAGGGGCCTGAGATTTGAAGGACAGAGATTCTTACTCTTTTCAGATCATGTAGAGTTTTAGCAAAATCACACACAAAAAAGGAGTGGGAGGTGGCAGATTTCAGCTATATGTGGTCTAGACTTTCAGACCTGACATATTCCACTTCAACCTAGCTAAAAGATTCCCAGTGGCATCTCCGGGACTGTCAAGAACAATTTGTGTGTGTGTGTGTGTGTGTGTGTGTGTGTGTGCGCGCGTGCGCGCACGTGTGTATGTGCCTGTGTGCTTGTGGGTTCATACATGTCCACCCTGCAGGGACAATTGCGTTTTAGCTTACAGGTATAAAGTTCTGTTTTCCTCTGTCAGGTGACCATGGATTTTGTCGTATTCAGCAGGCCTTTTGTCTAATGCATTGACATCTTAATGAAAAACAAAAGGTATATTCATCAAAAGAGACAAGATTACTCGAATCATACATGGAGAGCATTGGGGAGGCTAGCAACAATAATAATAATAAATTGCAGCTATTGTCCACAGAAACTTGCTTTTCTGAGGTGCTTTTGATAATTACCTGTCAGTGTTCCTGTTTCAACTCCCGCTCCTTGAATTGATGGAGCCTATTTATATCACATGAAATTCTTGTATTTGCTTCTTGAAGTGAATTCCATTCTCAGGCATGAGGAGGGTGGGGGTTATTTCATTTTTTTTTTCCAGCAAGGGGACCTGCCATTGTTGAATCTGACACATGTAAGCTTTGCTTTCTGGATGGAAGGAAGCAAAACAAAGCAAAAAATGAACATCAGCCTTAATAAGGAAGTGAAAGGCGGGAGCTGTAGCTCGGATGGTTTGGGGGGCAGTCTGTCTGTGTCTCTGGCAGAGAGGCACCTGGTCCTTTCCATGAGGTTGTCTGACTCAGGTAATGTCTCCCTCATTATCTCTGTCAGGTGATGAAGTGAAGCTTCAGAGAAATGCCAGCACAAGGGAAGATGGGTAAGAATGGCATCAGTGAAGATCTATGTTAAGAATGTAGGAACTCCAGGGATTATAGTTTGTCTTTATTTAAAGACTGTCTTAGTATGAATGACTAAGTTGAGTAAGACTATGAGCATCTAAACAAACTCTGGGAGATGGTGAAGGGCAGAGGGACCTGGCATGCTGGCTGTCCATGGAGTCACAAAGAATCGAACGTGACAACAATTAAACAACAAGCATCTAAAGAGAAGGGATGTCTCATTGATTCAGTTCTTTCTGGTTTAATTCATGGAAATAGAAGTGGGGGAACTGGTTACACAGGACCGTGTGGCAGGGGACCTCCACATTTCCATCAGAGGAGAAGAAAGCCCCAGATCAGGAGACATGTGTCTCGACATCAATTTTGCTACTGTGTGACTTGGGACAACTGGTTTTTCTTCTCTCAGGCTCATGTTCCTTATTCCTTAAATGAGAAAGTTGGGTCAGATCCTATCCAGCTCTAAAATCCATTTAAAAAAATCTTAGTATCCTTAATTGTTCACACAGTGTCTGACATGACCCTGGGGATCAACCTGTGTTTATTAAGTGACTGAAAAAAACAAATGCGTGTTTCTCCTAGGTATAATTGCCTATGCAAGTCTCTTGTTCAGTTAGTTGGATGGCTGGATTTAAGAATGACAAGGGTTATCAGTAAGGATAACCCATATTTAATAAACACACATTTCCCTGATTTCTTGCTATGTGTGGAAACAGCTTCTAAGATGGACTCTGGAGACCCCCTACCTTCTAGGGTCCAAGTCCTGTGTCATTCCTTCCTCTGGCAGAGGCTGGATATATTGACTTGCCTTTAACAAGTAGAATAGAGCAGAAGTGATGGGTGCTCACTTCTGAAGTTAGGTTACAAAAAGACCCCTAACTTCTGTTTTGTTTTCTCTCTCTCTGAGAATCTCTGCTCTGGGGGGAAATCAGCTGCCAAATTGTGAGCTATCCTTTGGAGAGGCCTACATGGCAGAGAACAAGTGTCACCAGATAACCCCCAGCAGACCTGGGACTCCAAGAGTCACATGTGTGAACTTGGAAGTGGATCCCTCCCTAACTGAGCCCTAAAAGGGCTGCAGCCCTGGCAAATGTCTCAGCTGCATTCCTTGCCAGAGACTCTGAGCCATGCCCAGACTTCTGACTCACAGAAACTGAGAAAATAAATGCTTGTTATTTTAAATGGATAAGTTTTGAGGTAGTTTGTTACACAGCAATTGATGACTAATACACTATGCTGCAAAAAGAATCTCAGATATTTTAAAGTGCATTAATCCAAATAAGGGGTATAGCAAATACACTTTTAAGTATTATGTACAATTGTAATATTCAGTCAGTTCAGTTCAGTTGCTCAGTCGTGTCCGACTCTTTGCGACCCCATGAATCACAGCACACCAGGCCTCCCTGCCCATCACTCCCGGAGTTCACCCAAACTCATGTCCATCGAGTCAGTGATGCCATCCAGCCATCTCATCCTCTGTCATCCCCTTCTCCTCCTGCCCCCAATCCCTCCCAGCATCAGAGTCTTTTCCAATGAGTCAACTCTTTGCATGAGGTGGCCAAAGTATTGGAGTTTCAGGTTTAGCATCAGTCCTTTCAGTGAACACCCAGGACTGATCTCCTTTAGGATGGACTGGTTGGATCTCCTTGCAGTCCAAGGGACTCTCAAGAGTCTTCTCCAACACCACAGTTCAAAAGCATCAATTCTTTGGCACTCAGCTTCTTCACAGTCCAACTCTCACATCCATACATGACCACAGGAAAAACCATAGCCTTGACTAGATGGACCTTTGTTGGCAAAGTAATGTCTCTGCTTTTGAATATGCTATCTAGGTTGGTCATAACTTTTTTCCAAGGAGTAAGCGTCTTTTAATTTCATGGCTGCAGTCACCATCTGCAGTGATTTTGGAGCCCAAAACAATAAAGTCTGACACTGTTTCCACTGTTTCCCCATCTATTTGCCATGAAGTGATGGGACCGGATGCCATGATCTTCGTTTTCTGAATGTTGAGCTTTAAGCCAACTTTTTCACTCTCCTCTTCCACTTTCATCAAGAGGCTTTTTAGTTCCTCTTCACTTTCTGCCATAAGGGTGGTGTCATATGCATATCTGAGGTTACTGATATTTCTCCCGGCAATCTTGATTCCAGCTTGTGCTTGTTCCAGCCCAGCGTTTCTCATGATGTACTCTGCATGTAAGTTAAATAAGCAGAGTGACAATATAAGGCCTTGACATACTCCTTTTCCTATTTGGAACCAGTCTGTTGTTCCATGTCCAGTTCTAACTATTGTTTCCTGACCTGCATATAGGTTTCTCAAGAGGAAGGTCAGGTGATCTGGTATTCCCATCTCTTTAAGAAATCCACCGTTTATTGTGATACACACAGTCAAAGGCTTTGCATAGTCAATAAAACCGAAATAGACGTTTTTCTGGAACTCTCTTGCTTTTTTGATGATCCAGCGGATGATGGCAATTTGGTCTCTGGTTCCTCTGCCTTTTCTAAAACCAGCTTGAACATCAGGAAGTTCACAGTTCATGTATTGCTGAAGCCTGGCTTGGAGAATTTTGAGCATTACTTTGCTAGGGTGTGAGATGAGTGCAATTGTGCAATAGTTTGAGCATTCTTTGGCATTGCCTTTCTTTAGGATTGGAATGAAAACTGACCTCTTCCAGTCCTCTGGCCACTGCTGAGTTTTCCAAATGTGCTGGCATATTGAGTGCAGCACTTTCAGAGCATCATCTTTCAGGATTTGAAATAGCTCAACTGGAATGCCATCACCTCCACTAGCTTTGTTCATAGTGATACTTTCTCAGGCCCACTTGACTTCGCTTTCCAGAATGTCTGGCTCTAGGTGAGTGATCACACCATCGTGATTATCTGGGTCATGAAGATCTTTTCTGTACAGTTCTTCTGTGTATTCTTGCCACCTCTTCTTAATATCTTCTGCTTCTGTTAGGTCCATACCATTTCTGTCCTTTATCGAGCCCATCTTTGCATGAAATAGTCCCTTGGTATCTCTAATTTTTTTGAAGAGATCTCTAGTCTTTCCCATTCTGTTGTTTTCCTCTATTTCTTTGCATTGATCGCTGAAGAAGGCCTTCTTATCTCTTCTTGCTATTCTTTGAAACTCTGCATTCAGATGCTTATATCTTTCCTTTTCTCATTTGCTTTTCGCTTCTCTTCTTTTCGCAGCTATTTGTAAGGCCTCCTCAGACAGCCATTTTGCTTTTTTTGCATTTCTTTTCCATGGGGATGGTCTTGATCCCTGTCTCCTGTACAATGTCACAAACCTCCATCCATAGTTCATCAGGCACTCTGTCTATCAGATCTAAGTCCTTAAATCTATTTCTGACTTCCATTGTATAATCCTAAGGGATTTGGTTTAGGTCATACCTGAATGGTCTAGTGGTTTTCCCTACTTTCTTCAATTTAAGTTTGAATTTGGCAATAGGAAGTTCATGATCTGAGCCACAGTCAGCTCCCAGTCTTGTTTTTGCTAACTGTATAGAGCTTCTCCATCTTTGGCTGCAAAGAATATAATCAATCTGATTTTGGTGTTGACCATCTGGTGATGTCCATGTGTAGAGTCTTCTCTTGTGTTGTTGGAAGAGGGTGTTTGCTATGACCAGTGCGTTCTCTTGGCAAAACTCTCTTTGCCTTTGCCATGCTCCATTCTGTATTCCAGGGCCAAATTTGCCTGTTACTCCAGGTGTTTCTTGACTTCTTATTTTTGTATTCCAGTCCCCTATAATGAAAAGGACATCTTTTTTGGTTGTTAGTTCTAAAAGGTCTTGTAAGTCTTCATAGAACCATTCAGCTTGAGCTTTTTCAGTGTTACTGGTTGGGGCATAGGCTTGGATTACCGTGATATCGAATGGTTTGCCTTGGAAATGAACAGAGATCATTCTGTCATTTTTGAGATTGCATCCAAGTACTGCATTTCAGACTCTTTTGTTGACCATAATGGCTACTCCATTTCTTCTGAGGGATTCCTGCCCGCAGTAGTAGATATAATGGTCATCTGAGTTAAACTCACCCATTCCAGTCCATTTTAGTTTGCTGATTCCTAGAATGTTTATGTTCACTCTTGCTGTCTCCTGTTTGACCACTTCCAATTTGCCTTGATTCATGGACCTGACATTCCAGGTTCCTATGCAATATTGCTCTTTACAGCATCGGACCTTGCTTCTATCACCAGTCATATCCACAGCTGGGTATTGTTTTTGCTTTGGCTCCATCCCTTCATTCTTTCTGGATTATTTCTCCACTGATCTCCAGTAGCATATTGGGGACCTAATGACCTGGGGAATTCCTCTTTCAGTATCCTATCATTTTGCCTTTTCATACTGTTCATGGGGTTCTCAAGGCAAGAATACTGAAGTGGTTTTCCATTCCTTTCTCCAGTGGACCACATTCTGTCAGGCCTCTCCACCATGACCCACCTGTCTTGGGTGGCCCCCCAGGCATGGCTTAGTTTCATTGAGTTAGACAAGGCTGTGGTCTGTGTGATCAGATGGCTAGGTTTCTGTGATTATGGTTCAATGTGTCTGCCCTTGATGCCCTGTTGCAACACCTACCATCTTACTTCAGTTTCTCTTACCTTGGATGTGGGGTATCTCTTCACAGCTGCTCCATCAAAGCGCAGCCGCTGGTCCTTACCTTGGATGAGGGGTATCTCCTCATGGCCGCCCCTCCTGACCATGAACTTGGAGTAGCTCCTCTTGGCCCTCCTGCACCCGCGCAGCCACCGCTTCTTGGTCCAAATCCGTCTGCACTCCTCGAGGAGGCGGATGGGCACAAGGGGCCGCTGCTGTTACCAAAGTTCTGGTTCCTCGTGGAGTCCAGTCGCAGGAAGGAAGTCCACACTGGGTTGCTCCGTTGGTCGCCATAACTTTCGACTAAAAAAGATGTACAATTTGAGAGTTGTGAGTTAAGTTTAATTTGGGGAAAAATGAGGACTGCAGCCTGGGAAGCATCTCAGAGAGCTCTTGCTGCTGACATTCATTCATTTTTTATTTTTATTTATTTATTTTTTTTGTGTTAGATTTTTTTTTCTTTTTTCTTTTTCTTTATTTTTCCTTTTTTTTTTTTTTTTTACTTTACATTACTGTATTTTTTTTTGCCATACATCAATATGAATCCACCATGGGTGTACATAAGTTCCCAGTCCTGAACCCCTCTCCCACCTCCCTCCCCATACCATCCCTCTGGGTTATTTTTATTTTTTATTTATTTATTTATTTTTTTAATTTTAAAATCTTTAAATAATGATTTCTTTTTTGACTTGTGCCAGTGATGTGGACACATTCTCTAGTATTCAGTTCAAGAGCACAAATGTAAAGTCAGCCTGCAAAGGAAGAGTAGGCTGCAGCTTCCCATTTTCCTGCTTGCTGTGGGCTGCCTGCTAGAAGGTTTCAAGGCTCCCATTCCACACCACAATCTGGGGTCTCGAGAGTTCAACTCAGATGCAGAGTCTCATTTTCAAAGGTGTTACATTTGCATAATTTTACATCTGGGGATATCAGTAGCTCAGGTAAATCAAATAAGTTTGTGCCTCTGCACAAATAAAAACTAGCTCCCTTTCCCCAGGCCTCCATCATCCTCTTATAACCATTCCTTCGGTTCTGGCTCTTTCTCAAACCTCCCCACATTGCATCTCATGCTCAGAAATGACTTGGGCTCTGTAGCCATTTCACTCTGCCCTGCCCCGTGTGCCTCCCTTAAAAACACAAAGCTTTGCTGTGGTGGTGGAAAAGGGCAGGAGCCTCAGTCTTAGGAGACAAAATTCAAATTCTATTTCTGTACCATCAGAAGCCTAGTGATCAATGTCTCCTGCCTGGTCAGTTGCAGTAGCTTCTTAATTTGTCCCCTTGTACTATCTCCCACCTTCAATATCTCTTTCTATTCAATGGACAGACTAATAACTCAGAACAATTTGCTTTTTTTTAAAAGTTAAATACCGTGTATAAATGTAGATAAGAAAACATAGAGAAAAATTCAAATTTGCATGCATTCATCAGTCTCTCTACTCCATTAGCTTCCTAAGAAGCAATCACACTCATCAACTTACTGTTTATTTTGCAGAGATAGTCTATGCATATACACATATGTATAAGATATATAAGCATATATTTTTGATGATTTTTTCTTTTAAACGTGAATATTTTTTATATGTAAATTTTTTCATGACAGACACCAGAAGCTCTACATTAACTTTAGGAAAATGTTCAAAATTTTTAACATGGTCTTCAAGTCCCTGCATGATCTGGCCCTTCCTGATTGTGCAGCCTTGTCTCATGCCATTATCTTTTTCATTTAGAGGACTGTAAATCATGTAAAATCTGGGCTATGTCGGTCTCATTACTGCTTGCAGTTCCAGGTCCTAGCATGTACCCGAGCTTTATTAACTGTTCAGTAAATATTTGTTGCAAAAGTAAATGAATAATATAATTTATTATAGATAACTTGATCATTCACAATGATTTTGAAATTGAAGTTAGTAATATTCCCATAAATTGAACTATATATATGTATGTATTTTTAATCTTTGATCCAACTCAGGCAAAATATTCTTAGTCCCCAGGATATTTTACTAGCTGTAATCTGATTCCCATCACTGAATCTCTGTAGAGAGGATGTGTAGGTGATAGTAAAGAGTTCCATTCTAGTGCAGATAGGAATCTTGGATTAGAAACCTGGGTCTTTCATATACTAGTTTCTGGTCTTGGACAAGTTACTGAACTTCCTTAAGTCTTAGTTTACCTTTAATATGAAGATTATTATGGTATCTGCCTCACAGAGTTATTGTGAAGATTCAGTGACAAATCTAGACAGCATATTAAAAAGCAGAGACATTACTTTGCTGACAAAGGTCTGAATAGTCAAAGCTACGGTTTTTCCAGTAGCCATGGATGGATGTGAGAGCTGGACCGTAGAGAAGGCTGATCAGCAGAGAATTGATGCTTCCAAATTGTGGTGCTGGAGAAGACTCTTGAGAGTCCCTCGGACAGCAAGAAGATCAAGCCAGGCAATCCTAAAAATAATCAAGTCTGAATCTTCATTGAAAGGACTGATGCTGAAGCTGAAACTCTGATACTTTTGCCACCTGGTGCGAAGAACCGACTCATTGGAAAAGACCCTGATTTGGGAAAAGGTTGAGGGCAAGAGGAGAAGGGGGTGACAGAGGATGAGATGGTTGGATGATATCACCGACTCAGTGGACATGAGTTTGAGCAAACTCTGGGAGACAGTGAAAGATAGGGAAACCTGGTGTCCTGCAGTCCATGGGGTTGTTAAAAGTTGGACACAACTGAGTGACTGAACAACAAGAATAAGTACATACACACAGTATTTTCCATCATGTAGTAAATACTTATAAACATATTACATGATAACTGTAGCTACTTGCAGTTATTGTTATTACTTAGAGTTGAATCTTAATTTCTAGGGCCTCAAAATGAAATTACTTTGAACTCTATGCCAGGGCTTTGAGATGCTTTACTTATGAATGATTTAACATACATAGGATTGGCCAAATGCTGGATATTTTATTATTTCTGCTTGATTCAGATTCTTGTTTAACCCCGTGATTCTGAATAGCCATTGTTGTTCAAAAAAGAAAATGGATTTGCAGGAGTATTCATATTGATTTATTGTTGGTTGTCTGCAGAAATGTAAATAGCCCTGAATGTGTCACTCACTGGGACAGGATAGTGCTTTTCATAATGGACAAAATAGCCTTGTTTCACTGTAATAACCTGCTTGTGGTGAAACCAGTCATGGGATTCCTTTAACACAGCAGAATGCCTGCTATTGTCATCTGTGTTATCAATGAGCAGACATCTCTCTGCTGTAGCTATTACGCAGCACTGCCATTTCCCTAACTTGGGAACTGCACTGAGGGATTTAAATGTGAAATGCACACGTCTGTCTCTTTCATACAGACATGCATCCACTAAGCACAGGCAGCAGCTGCCAAGGAGTTAACACAACTAATCTATTGTGTGTGTGTAGAAGCTGTAAGGGTTAGAAATAGATAGCCCATCCCCACTGTCTTATGGACATACGTGTGTACATTTCTTTTATAGAAGTACGCTCAGAATAAGCATTGGGGGCTTTTTAAGTTGTTTACATTAGATGAGGTAGGTTTACATAATAATTTTTTTAAAATACTCACTATTTACACAGGAAACTCTCTGACTTTAAAACTCAGTGGGGGGAAAAACCCCAAACTTGTTTCCTTTGCTTATCACCCTGTTCCTGCCTAAGCATTTTCCCAGAGTTGGAAAGAATCCTTCCATTTTACCCATTTGGAAATAAATGGGCTCATCAGTCTCCTGCCTAAGGGTCACTGTGGGTGATGCGGTTGGATACAGTTTCCTGATTCTAGATGGATGCCCAGAAAGTGAGGACCACCAATTAATTGAGTGATCATCTCTAACCCTCTTTGACAAGCCCTGGCAAAGTGTTTTTGTGTGTGTGTGTGTGAAATTTATTGCTTTTATTTTTGGCTGCATGGCATGTGGGTGCTTAGCTCCCCACCAGAAATCAAACCTGCCCTCCTCACAGTAGCAGTGCAGAGTCTAAGCCACTGGACTGCCAGGGAAGCCCCCCTAGCATAATGCATTATATATATATTTCAGTGACCTTAATCATCACAGCAGCATTAAACAGCAGTTTCAAACCAGAGCTACACTTTGAATGAGGACGTATTACTCAGACCAGTTCCGTGAGAATGCCAAGCTGAAGATACAGAGCCTGCCCAACATTATCAGAATAGTTGCAACTGCACTTTATACAATGAAAGAATCAAGTATGGGAAATATCCATGTGATAGTAGATTTTTTTAAAATTGAAAGTGGGTTATCAACATCATCCTCATCTCTAGAAAAACGTGAGATGCACACGTGAAATAATACTCATATTTATCATATGCTTGACACTGTTCTAACCCCTTCCCTGGTGGCTCAGATGGTTAAGAATCTGTCCGGAATGCAGGAGACCCAGGTTTGAACCCTGCCTGGAGAATTCCATGGACAGAGGAGCCCGATGGGCTACAATCCATGCAGTCACAAAGAGTGACTAACACTGTTCCAGACCTGTTTGAACAGTAACTCATCAAACTTCTTTCCTCATCAACACAATGAGACATATATTGTTACTGTTCATGTATTCTGTTGAGCAGCTGAGGCAGGAGGAGGTCTATGGCAGGTGTATAGAGGTAAAATCACACATCTATCACTTTCATGTGACATACAGATCTGATCTGGAGGCCACCAAGGTAGTTGGTTAATTTCTCTATTGTGTATTTATAGACGTTGTAACGGTAGGAAATAAACTGCTCATTTCCAATATCTTATACTACACCAAGAGTAGATCGTAGAGATGTTAATGAAAACAATAATAACAACCATGAACTGAGTATTTCCTGGGTTAAGCCAGGCACTTTTCTAAGGGCTTTATTATATATATTATTTAATTCCTACAACAGCCCAAGGAGAGAGTTCTTACGTTCATTTCAGAGCAACAAAAGTTAAGGACTTTATTCTAAATCTTGGGAATAGGAGAGTACGGGTTTGACCTCCCACACTTATGTGATAACCATTGATCAGTAGTGTCTCTGCCTGGACAAACTCTTCAGCTTGGTGGGCAGGAGAATGGTGTAGGCCTCTGGCTCTGCTGGTTGCAAAGACAGTGGGCTACTGGGCTTATCTGTTGGGTTTCTTCTCCCTCTACCAAACCTCAGGACCATTCCAGCCCCTTGTTCTCACATCTCATTGCCACAATCACCCACTTCCCTTCCTGATCTATGTTTCTAAGCGCATCCTCTGGCTTGCTAGCCTGTGGCCCATTTGAGAATCTGCTTCATAACTACATATACGGTGGTCTCGCCTGTATCCAGATTCACTTTCTACAGTTTGAGTTACCTGTGGTCAACCGCAGTTTAAACATGGCGTGCGTGCGTGCATGCTCGGGTGCGTCAGTTGTGTCGACTTTTTGCGACCTCACGGACTGTACCCTGCCAGGCTCCTCTGCCCATGGGGTTCTCCAGGCAAGAGTACTGGAGTGGGTTGCCATGCCCTCCTCCAGGGAGTCTTCCTCACCCCGGGATTGAACCTGTATCTTCTGTATCTCCTGCATTGCAAGCAGATAGATTCTTTGCCCACTCAGCCACCTGGAAAACTCCACAGTTTGAACACATTAATTGGAAGTTTCCAGAAATAAACCATGAGTTTTAAATTGCGTGCCATCATTCTCAGTGGCATGATGCAACCTCATATCTTGGCTTGCTCCATCCTGCCCAGGATGAGAATCATCCCTTTGTCCAGTCCATCCCACAGCTTAGTCACTTAGTAGGCATCTTGGTTATCAGATCTACTGTTGTGTTCAAGTTACTTTTATTCCACTAAATAACAGCCCCAAAGCACAAGACCAGTGAAGTCATTCGGATATGCCAAAGAAAAGTGAGTAAAATGCTTCCATTAAGTAAAAGGGTGAAAGTTCTCCACTTAATAAGGAAAGAAAAAAAAAATCCTATGCCAAGGTTGCTAAGATCTATCTTCTTTCTGTGCAATCATGACAAAGAAAAAGAAATTTGTGTTGGTTTTGCTGTAGCATCTTAAACTGCAAAAGCCACAGCCACAGTGTGATAAGTGCTTAGTTAAGATGGAAAAAGGCCTTATATTAGTCCAATAAGATATTCTGAGAAAGAGACCACATTTACATAAATTTTATTGCAGTATATTGTTATTATTGTTCCATTTATTATTGTTGTTGTTAACCTCTCACTGTGCTTGATTTGTAAATTAAACTTTGAGTATGTAAAGGGAAAAACATAAAACATAATATAGAGAAGATTCAGTACCATCCACGGTTTTATGCATTCACTGCGGGTCTTGGGAATGGACGCCCTGTGGTAAAGGGGAGACCGTGGTAGTGGGAGCAAGTGAGTTAATACGTTTCAGAGACTCGCATATATTTGGCATAGAATCTAACCAATATAATCACAGCTTATTCTCCTTTGCAGGCAACAATCATTCTTCTATTCGTTCAATAAACACTGAGTGACTGAGATGGCATGGGCACTGTGTGAGACCTACATTAGTATTTGTGACAGGAGCATTTTGGAAATGCAATGCCCCATTCATTGGGGTGACTTTAATGGTGGAAGCCTTAGGCACCTTGGCAGCCAAGTTTTTTTGGCTCCTCTCAAGTCGCATTAACTCAATGGCCATGGACTCTGCTTATCTGAAAGGCTGGTCTCACTGGCACCACGTTAGAAAAAAAAGTGATGGATTTGATTCCATGGCGAAGAAAAGAAGAAAATGGCTCATTTGAGGTTAGCTGAACTCTTTCAGATGTAGAAGGTGCCATTTCTCTGACCTGGGAATATAACACATGTGAAATGGAACTTAGCTGACGTGAAATTCAGCTCCGGAAGAGAAGCTTAGTTTCCATGACAGGACAGTGTCTTTGTGATTTTTTGTTATTATTGCGCGTTCATTTAAATAGCTGGGTTTTCCTCTCCCCATCTCCAGGCCAGTTGGGAGGCCCTTTCTTTGGACCGGCCTTGCCGTTGCTGCACTGTCTCCCCCCACTCCCACCCCCTTTTGAACTTGAGCTTTTTATGTCATCCAGGATGACTGTCATCTTGTAAGCACTTGGTGAAGAGCTCTCCCTGACTCTAGAACAGTCATAATATGAACAAGTTGGGAGACTCGGAGCTACAACAGACAGGATTTTTGGGTCTAATGAAGCCTCTCTGTCAGGCCCGATTTGGATCCAGTTAATGAGGGTCTGATTGAATCCGCCATCCTCACACAACATCGTGAGGTCTTTTGGGGCCAATAAACGATTCCCCTTATTTTTCTGCACAGACACAAGGGAGAGGTTGAGTTGCCAGTGGAAGCCTTTGTGTGTCACAAGCGATCAGGAGTCATGCGTTTGGTGGATGACTTGCTAGGTCATCTTAGATAGGCCGTTTAATCTTTTTGTGTTTTCGCTTTTCCCATCTGTGAAAGCATGATAACGCACAGTGGGCTTCTAAAGAAAGAGCTCTTAGGAAGGATATAGAAGGTGTGTTACTTGAGAGGCTTTTACAAAAACTCTGGATCACTGTTTACCAGAGATTGTAATCTGGAGGTGGCACAGTAGCTTTATGGCAAGTTTGAGCCAAAGTCTTTGCCAAGGAAATTTCAGATCTGAAGGAAGGGAGGGGGCACTCCTGGTAATTCCTTCGAGAAGGTCATTAGAAAGTCTTTGACAGGGGCTTTGACGAGGGCTTGCTTGCTCATGCTGTTGTTTTGTTGTGAGGATACCATTTGAGAGGCTGAACTAAACCTTTCCACAATGAGAAAAGGCAGATTCCTATCAGCTTCAGATTATAAACCGCCACTAACATCTGGGCAGTTTCACTGCTTTGGAGGGACTTTCCCATGCTTAGGAGCACTGCTTTGGAGGGACTTTTCCATGCTTAGGAGCATTGCTTTGGAGGGACTTTTCCATGCTTAGGAGCAAACTCAGCAGAAACCCTGATTTTCTGTCACCATCTTGTTCACCTGCTCTCCGCCTCCTCCCTCCTCCCCGCCTTCTGAAACTACTAGGAGCGAGGTTCCTGTGGCTCCCTTCTGTGTGAATTTTCCATTGGCGGTGACCCAACTCTCAGAATCATTCTATTTTCCCCAAAGGGGATCACCAGACGCTGCAGTCTGTGATCAATGAGCAGTGTGCTATTTGGCTTTGCCTGGGCTTGCCCACGTGTCCTCGCAAAAAAATGTAAACAGAGCTGCTGCAGCTCTGCCCTGGGGTGAGGGGAAGGACTTCAAGTCAAGAAACAAAGTGAGACAAAGACAGGAAACATTGTTCCTTTCCCCGAGTAGCTGGTACTTGCAGGAAGATGGGTTTTCTCTGTAAGAGTTCTGGGCATTGGGTGGTGGTGTTCTAGCAGTGACGGGTCTCTAAGGTAGACAGTCATCTCCTAAGAGCTCTGACAATTTGTCCATCTGTGTTACTCCACACTTAACAAATTCTCAGCCATTTCATATCTTGCAGTCTTACAGGAAAAATACAGAGTTATGCGGTTAAACTTTAAAGCAATAGTTGCATTCACTGTGTATTGTTTATATCAGCCAAAAACTGAAATGGACCTAAATGTCTTACAAGAATAATTGGGTTAAACAGATCACGATATCTACGTGTATATTTCCCTGCAGATATTTTTGTTTTTACCATATAAAATGAAGATGTAAAAGAGTGGGTTTTTAATTTTAAATTTCTGATGAGCTTAGAGAGCTTGATAAAAGTGATCAACCACCTCCTCAGACAACAATGTCTATATGCTCAATATTTTCAGGGGATTTCAGCATAAACTTCTCTATCTCGAAGGTTAAGAGCACTCAATATGAAGAATTTAGTAGAAGTAATATTCATATATGGAGTAATGGAACAAGCAGCTTATAAAAGACTAAAATGTCATTAAAAAAAAAAAAACTCACCTACATATGTATTGGGAGAAACAAGTTTTTCTCAGCCCTCTTAGGATCCCTTGCTGGGCCTGAAAATTCAACTGACAAAGAGTAACAGAAGAAAAGCAAACACATTATTTAACACACTTCTTCATACATCTATTAAAAATAAACACATTTATTTAACATAAGCTTTACGTGTTACGGCAGCCTTTATAAGGAAATGAACACCCAAGCAAAACACAGACTTGAATATTTTATCCTAGCTTCAATAAAGAGGACAAGATAAGTTAAAGAGTACGAGGTACCTGCACTGAACTAGGGAAACTTAGCAAAGCCAGTTTGCTAGGATTCTTCATGGTGTTCCCTTGCCTCCAGAGGTAAGGATGCTCCCTCCCTTTGGGTGTCGGGGGAGCCCTTTCACTAGAGGGTTTTATGGCCTCTTTGGGGAAGAAAAGTGAAGGAGGAAGAGGTCAGGGTGACCTTCCAGTTTCTGCTGTTTGTTTGCAAACTCCTTCAGCTTAAAGTATTCCAGAAGCCAAGGTGTCATCACAGAGGCTTTGACAGGCTAAACAGAAAGATGCTTAACCACAGCTTCTCTGGAGGATGATAATACAGTCTCTGTGTGCTTATTTGTAACTTCTGCCTTTCTAGAATTATCCACAGAATTGCTTTCATAAGAAGAAATATGTTGTGTGAAAGTGAAAGTGAAATTTGCTCAGTCTTGTCTGACTCTTTGTGACTCCATGGACTATATGGTTCATGAAATTCTCCAGGCCAGAATACTGGAGTGTGTAGCCTTTCCTTTCCCCTGGGGATCTTCCCAACCTAGGGATCAAACCCAAGTCTCCCACATTGTGGGTGTAATAAGTTTGTTTAAATTTTCTTTAAGAAGCTGTAATCTTTTTTGGCAAGTGTGTTAAAAACCTGGGGACATTTTTAGCACTGCTCTTTATTCAGCAAATGATGAAATGCTAGAATGAAGGGACATTAGGATGAAGGGACACAATTTCCAAGTGACATTTAATTAGGGCCAAATAAGAAGATACCACATTGACAAATTTCTTTTCAGTACAAAATCCACAGATAAAACAAATTTAAATCAGAACCAATTAAAAAATTCCAATCTTACACAGAGTGCACAAGAAAAGCCAGTTTATAAGTAACCTTTAACTTGTCACCAACAGCATTTCCACTCCCAGAGTAGCCTTTGGGGACCTGTTCTGGGTCTGTGCTTAGTCACTGAGTCATATCTGACTCTGCAACCCCATGGACTGTAGCCCGCCAGGCTCCTCTGTCCACAGGATTCTCCAGGCAAGAATGCTGGAGTGAGTTGCCATTCCCTTCTCCAGGGGATCTTCCCAACCCAGGGATCGAACCCTGGTCTCCCTCATTGCAGGCAGATTCTTTATCGTCTTCGCTACCAGGAAAGCCCCCAAATGAAGGATCTGCCCTCCCTGAGGACCTAGGACAAGTCAATATCTTGAGAGATTATGGGTCTGATGTTCTTGTCTTGCATCTTAGAAGGCAGCTGAGAGAACTTGTTCTACTACCTCTGACCTTGCTGTCACAATTTGAAGATTAAGTTCACACATCCCCTCTTCACAGGCTAGAGTCTTTAATGAAAGAGAAATTAGTTTGGGGACTGCAGTGGTATGTACTCGGCATCCATGCCCCTTTTCTTGGGTGGTAGGGTGACTTCATCTTCCTTTGGAGAAGCACCTTCTCCCAGCCTCAATGGCTGCAGATTCTGTGAGGCTGGAGGGTGGGTATCACCCTCCTCTCCTAGACAAGCATGTGACCCAGACCTGAGTAATTAGTGCTTTCTCTGTCTCTCAGGCTGATGGCTTCAAGGATGCCCAAACGATCCATCCCATCAATGAGATTACAAATTAGCAGCTCTTGATGGAGATTTCTACACTGTGGCTTCTTTATGGAAACCTGGAATCCTGGAACGATCCTGCAGAAGAGTCAAGGCCAAAGAGCAGGGCAGATAGAAGGCAGGGAGGGGTCAGGGTAGGAAATCAAGTTTTAGGGCTTCATTAGATCAGCGTGTACTTGAACCAAAGTGGCCACTGTGTGTGGGAATTATTTTGTTTTGTTTTGTTTTTTCTTTGTTTAAGTCAGCTTGTATTAGAGCTATTTCACTTGCAGCCTATTGTGAATTCATATACTAGTGTGATCGGAGAAGGCAATGGCACCCCATTGCAGTACTCTTGCCTGGAAAATCCCATGGATGGAGGAGCCTGGTAGGCTGTAGTCCATGAGGTCGCTAAGAGTCAGACCAACTGAGCAACTTCACTTTCCCTTTTCACTTTCATGCATTGGAGAAGGAAATGGCAACCCACTCCAGTGTTCTTGCCTGGAGAATCCTAGGGACGGGGGAGCCTGTTGGGCTGCCATCTCTGGGGTCGCACAAAGTCGGACATGACTGAAGCGACTTAGCAGCAGCAGCAGCATACTAGTGTGATAATACTAATACCTATCGACTGTGTGTGTGTTCAGTTGTGTCTGACTCTTTGTGACTCAGTGGACTGTAGCCCACCAGTCTCTTCTGTGCATGGGATTTTCCAGGGAAGAATACTCGAGTGGGTTGCCGTTTCCTACTCCAGATCTTCCCAACCCAGGGATTGAACCCATGTCTCTTGCATTGACCAGCAGATTCTTTACCACTATGCCATCTGGGAAGCAATAATTCCTGTTGAGAACTCCCCAAAGAGCAGGATTTTGTGTAAATCCTTTATATAGATTCTCCTATTTAATTCTTATGATAGATTTTTGTCTTTTTAAGAAAAGAAACTGAGGCTCAGAAAGGTTATGTAACTAGCACAAGCTCCCTCAGCAAGTAGTAGAGGGATTCAAACCCAGATTCGTCTAAAGCCTTGCATTCCTAACGAGCATACTCTGAACTTTGCAGGGACACTGGATGAAAGTTAGGCCTGACAGCTAGTGGGCTGTTCAATTTTTACAAAGGGAGGTACCGAGGAGAGCAAATGAGTATTTAATCAGCACGGCCAGTTGTGGGGGGGTTAACCTTTCTTCACCTTCAGTGGGGTGGTCAGTGCCCCCTTGCTATCATTTCGTTTTGTTTTCTGAAACCGAACAATGTTTAACGGAAGGCTCTTAGCTGTCTTCATGTTTTAGTCAAAGAGTCTGGCAGAAACGAACTGACCTGCAGGTGCGTCTGCAAAAAGGGCTTTGGGGCTCCTTGGGCCGCAGACAAGCGACCTGGAGACGAAGTCCTTTAAAAGTCACGGAGGAGCTACCGGCCACTTTGGCGCTACGTTGTTATGAACCAGAGTGGGCTTTCTTTTCAATCATGACATGAAAACAAGGAGATGGATCAGTTGTGTGCTGCCCCATTCCCCGGGTAGCGTTTTCTTACACTTTTACAGAACGGAAGAGTTTTCTCTTGAAGTTTGAAGAAAACAAGGGAAACATGTGCCTGGGAAGCGCCGAGTATGGTTTTGACTCTGGCTGTGAGGTTCACGCTGTACTCATAACATCCTGTTCTTCTCTGCTGGCTGTGATGTGGTAGATAGCAGTCCCTCCCTGGGCTGTTAACAGCTGAGCTCATTTTTCATAAAGATGCTGCCCTGTGAGACCGAGGAAGTGGGCCACAGCCACCTCCTCCTCCGTTACTCTTATGGTTAAGGATGGGTTTTCCCAGTGGCCCTTGCCATCTTCTCTAAAATTAGGTCTTTAATGCCTCTGGGATATGTGGCAATCTTAAAATTTTACTGGAAGCCCACAGAGTATTAGTGAGTGGGAAATGTGCCTCAAAAAAGTCATTTGTTTAGCATAGGAGAAGTCTGCTCTGTCAAAACCTGCAGCTATGGAGTCAGGAGAGGAAGAGTGGCTGCTGGGGAAAGGTGTGATGCCACCTGATACTGAGAAAAAGCAGAGTAAGAGCAATCATCCTAGGGACTGGGATTTCTGCCTTTGGATCCATCCCTTCGGTAGGGGACTGGAGGGCTTAGAGCTGACTTTTTTTTTTACACAATATACTTATCAGTTTCCAAATGACCTTGGGCCTAAAAATCACATCTATTACAAAGACACAAATGGAATAAGGAATAGAATCTCACTTCTGCGGTCAGGGAGCTGACCCAAAATTCATTCACTGTATTTGGAGATTCTGAAGGCATAACTAGAATAGGAATGACTTCCGCTAGTCAGTTACAAATGAAATTGTTCCCCTTCTGTCTTCACTGAGTTGCGGAGTCACTGCTTTGCCATCCAGGAGATGGACAACACAGTGGGTGTGTTTTTCTGAATGGCTTTTTAAGAGAGCAAGATGGTATCCATTCTTGTGATTGTGCTTTTCATTGGGCAGTTCAAAAATTTGCCTCATCACTGGAATCAGGAAGATGCTTTAAAAAGGACAGAGAGATCCTTTGTCAAACTGAGACCTACTGAATAGCACCAGGTAAGAACAAAGCCATTCATAATTTCTTCTGGGTGATTCTTTTAATCAGCCAGGGAGCCACCACTCTGGTCTTCCCTCCTTGGGATAGATAAATTAATCAGATTAGAAACTTGCCATTTGAGATCTGTAGGCATCACCTATTGGACAGGCCAGCTTTCAGTTAGGGGTGGAGGGCAGGGTATGAAAAGTGAAGATAAGAGGGACACGGCAGAAGCAAGACTGGACTGATGTTAGCAGCATGGTAGAATCATATATGAAGGCCCCAGATGGACATGGAGGATTCTTGAGATGGTTGGCTGTCTGGCCACCCACTCCAGTATTCTGGCCTGGAGAATTCCATGGACTATACAGTCCATGGGGTCACAAAGAGTCAGACAAGACTGAGTGACTTTCACTTTCACTTTAGCAACTGAACAATAAAACAAAGGACATCACATGCCCATTTACTCATTCAGTCATTTAACTCAGCATCTTTTATTGAGCAGAACTCATGCTTGTTGGGTATGGGGGCAGGGGTTGGGGAACTTAATGAACAAAACACAGTCTCTTCTTCCCTCTAAATGGCCCCAGTTCAAAGGGCATGTAAGAAATTAAGAGGAAATGATCAGCTGTCCCTGGGCAGGAGAAAAGGGTGAGCCAGAGAAATCTTAGAGAAGGAAGTGCCTGACTAAGGTGTATAAGAATGAAAGGGAGATTCACCTGGGAAATAGACCCAGTCTTCTCAGAGCCTGAACAAAGGCAAAATGGCCTGTGGGTCTACAGAAGTCTATGAATCGATAACGTGCCATTATAGTGTGAGATGGAAAGTGGTGGGACGTCTGGTGATTTGGCGGCATCCAGATCACGCAGGGTCTTCAATGTCCACACTTCTGTTCAAGGAAAGACCTTGGCACAACTCAAACACGTGACCGCATAAACACACAACAGAAGAGAACAGAGGCTGTTCAAAGACACAGGTGAGTATTCATGAACTTTTGCTTTTATTATGTATATACCTTGGAATCAGGGTTGTTTAAGATTCTACTTCTCAGAGAAGCTGGGTATATTAGTATAGCAACTCACAACTTTTAGAAAATTAGTATATTTTTTCCTTAGCTGCAGGATATGTTTTTTTAAAAAATGAAAACCACTTCTTGCTTTGATTTTAAAATACCTTAATTTGAGAGACTGTTAGTCATGAAGGTGTTTCCATAGCAAACGTGTGTGGGACATCCTAGCTTTGCTGGCAGTGGTTCAGGGGAACTTATCTTATTAAATTGGGACAAGGCCTGGCTTGATGGAGGATAAGGTCATGGCACTTTTCCCATAGCATGAGGCCTCCATTTAAGGGCAAGATAAAGGAAAGGCAAAGAGCAAGAAGAGAAAGTGCTGGAATGAAAACAAGTAACAAAAGGAAGATAAAAATGGAAATCCCAGTTCAATGTGAATAATAGGCATGCAAATGGTGCTGCTAAAATAGGAAGGAACATTACTTTTCAAAAAGGCAAAGCAAAGGAAAATTGTAGTAGCAGAAGCATTTTACATGGTAAAATTGTACACTGTGTATGCCTCTCAGAAGCAAAGCCACCTACTCTAATTTTTCCCAGCACGATGCTGTGAATCTGGTGAGTCATTTTTTAAAGGTTTACTACAAAGCTCCAAAAATCTGCATATATATATATTTTTAAGCATTTGGATTAAATCTTCTTTTTCCCAGCAGCTGGCCACTAATGCTCCTATTTTATAGCCAAACTTTTCACATGGGCTACAAAATAACACACTTTTCAAAAGTTAGTAAGCTTATGGAATGATCTCTACGATTTATTGTTAATTAAAAAAAATCATGGTGCAAGAAGTGTTTATGGTATGCTGCTCTGAGAATAAGGTAGTCTGAATATAAATTTGCTTATATTAAAAAAAAAAGACTCAGGAAGAAGATACTTTGAGGGAGTGAGAGAGGAAATGAGGTCGGAGGGGACAGGGTTAAAAGTTAAATGTGTGACTATATTTTTGTTTCTGATTTAAATTTTAAAAACACACAAGCATTTTACAAAGCTAATCTCAAGATAAAGCAATCTTAAAATTGAAAGCAAAATGGTGCAAATGAACACGAGTCTCAAATTAATACCATAAACTCAGAGAGAAAGTACTTCAAGTGGCTAACTCATCTGTAGAAATACCTTAAGGGGGGAAAATGTCAAAAAATTTTAAACTGTGTTTTCTAATTTTATTGTTGATGATAGTATTGTTGCTGTTTCAGATTCTCTCTCTCCTTCTCTCCCTCCCTCTGTCACTGTGTATAGTGTGTTAGTTGCTCAGTTGTGTCTGACTCTTTGTGACCCCATGGACTGCAGCCAACCAGGCTCCTCCGTCCATGGAATTTTCCAGCAAGGATACTGGAGTGGTTTGCCATTTCCTTCTTCATGGGATCTTCCCGACCCAGGGATTGAACCCCAGTCTCCTGCACTGGAGACAGATTCTTTACTAACTGGGCTACCAGGGAATACTATGTGTATATTATGGAATAAAAAAATGAGAAATTATCTTGGTGTTGGGAATTAGATTTTTGGCACGGAAGAAGGTCGTTCAAATATAAGATCAAAGAGGTTAAGTAAAAGCCCTGTGGTCTTGAATTTGTATTGTAATTGTCAGTCGAAGTTGTGATGTATTTTAATACGAGAAAATGTAGATTCTCTATCTCTACTATCTTTTTTAGATGTGTAACAGGTACTCACCTAGTTGTTGGTATAGGGGAGGACTTTGGGGGTCTGACTGCTCCTTATTTAGACTTTCTTTGAAGAGTCCTTTCTCTAGTTTCACCCTCTCATCTCTATCTTCAGAGATACTTGGAACCGTCAGTTCCTAAAGTATTCTGGGTTTCTTCTGCACAAATTGTCTTATTTCCTATTAGCATTCCTCTCTTTAGGCGTAAGATTTAGCTTTATCTAATCTATCAAATATGTTACCACGTATTCAACTGCTTTCCTTTTCTTTCTTTGTTTTGCATACCTCATTTGCTATCATTTCCTCAGTTCTTTGCTATTAGTATTATTGATTAAGAGTGTGAGTGGGTGCATGTGTATACTTAATTTCCTTTAAAGTTTTTAGAAGCATTTCAAAGGAAATAAAATGGATATGGGTATTTAATTCATTAAGTTTAATCAGTAGATTTACCTTTAAATTTATTTATTTATTTGTTTTTATTTTATTTTTCTGGCCATACCACATGGTTGGTGAGATCTTAGTTCCCCAAGCAGGGAGCAAAACTTGGCCCTTGGCAGTGAAAGCATAGAGTCCGAACCATTGGGACTGCCAGTGAGTTTCCTAAATTCTTCAGAGATAGCTTTAAACATGATTAGTTTTGGACAACAAATAGAGCTCATCAGCATTATATGCTCCCAGAAAACAAAATAAGAATGTTAATACCGTTTCATTTCCTTGTGTTTCATCACTTCCCGATTTGGGATCATTTGAAATTTTAGTAAAAATTTTTTTCTATTAAGCATAAAAAATTTAAGCTTAACAATACACTTTTAATTGCTTCTTTTGTTCTTTTTTTTTTTTTTTACCATGCTTTCTTATAGCCCACATTTTCCCTAATCTCAGCTTCTTAGTTTCAGTGGTATATAAGATTGAATAACTTGTTCACATTTTATAGAAATTGGCTCAGGTTATAGAGCTCATCTCGGCAACTGTGGAGGCAGAAGAAGACACCCTGCAAGGAGGACATGTGAATATCACTAGCTGCTTGTGACAAAGAACTGCCCCAGCCCTTTGGTCTCAGAGCCCACAGTCTTGTATTTTAGCCTGTGGGCAATCCCTGCTCTGTCTTGCTCCACACATTCAGGAGGTGGGGGGCTGGCTGACAAGCCCAGTTCCTTTGAATGCACTGCCCCAATTAATCACTGTGACAATTGCTCCCTGACCTCCTTCCGCCTGAAGTTCCCTGTAATCACTCTCATCACTGCTTCTCTCCTGTATGCTATTCTCTGGGCTTGTTTCCCCGAGAATTCAAACCTCTCTGCTCTGTATCTCATACGATGATCTTCCTCTTTGGTGTTGACATTGCTCTTGTTCTCCAGTGCTGTTATGAATATATTTCTTTGATCATATCACCGACAGAGTGGGAGAGAGTGTGTGTTCATTCAACTATTTTGTTCCTATTTCTGGATTACATATATAACATGTAACAATGCTGCTAACATATATAACATATGTAACAATGTCCCTGCTAACCAGCTCCTCTACTCTTGCTGTGTTGTTTCAAAAAGAAATTTTAATTTTTTAATTTGTTCTTCCTTGTCTTGTCTTTTTTTTTTTTTCCTTAGCTGTTTCTCCTTATTTTTGTTCAGTATAATCCAACATGATGGTAAAAGTCTGTCTTTTCAGCCAGCCACACATAAAAACCAGCAATAAAATCTTAACTCTGTTACTTATTTACTATGTGTACTCTGCCAAATGGCAAAAAAAAAAAGAATTTCCAGTATGGATTCCCCTACTGGTACTAAGAGCATCTGTAAAATCACAGTCATGTGAAAGAAAGCCAAAAACGTACAATGGAGGTAGTGTTGTCCAAAATGGTTTTCTTTAAATGTACTTATCTTAAAAGGACTCTGTATGTTCCTTCAGCGAAATGGATACTTTCTCTTCCCACATGTTCAATTGGCAATCACCTTATTGTCTGGAACTGCATTGTCAACTTTTCTTGTTTGCTACTGGAATCATGAAAAGAATATTAATATTTTATCAGGGAGTTACTGTTTTATAAAAACTATTATAAAGTTTTCATTAAGCTAAAAATATATATATTTCTGTGCTTTTTAAAGTAAATTGTTCTCATTAAGAGAAATTGTTCTCATTTATTGGTTCCAGTTATTGCTTTTGCCCTGCAATTCCATCTCTGAAATTATAATGTAAAACCTTAGAATAAAAGTTAATTTATATTATTTCATCTAAGGCTTTTTTGGCATGAGTGTTAAGGTTAGTGATAATGTTATTATATTGTATGTGATAAATGGATACCAGGAAGTGTGATTTACCTAAATTAAAGCAATTCTCGTAGAGCAAAGGAATGATATTCTCCTTTCAAATTCTCCAAACATACTTGAAGTTCCAATATTATTCATGTAAATTCAAGAAAACTGATCAGTGCACAAACAACAGTAGTTCGTAAAAAAAAAATCTGTAGATATTTAATGCTTTTAACACCTTGAAATCTGTATTTTGGGAGTACAGTTTTACCAGCATCTTGAGATATATTTAACTTCTGAGTATCACTTATATCATTTCTCTCTTATTGGAGTATGATTGTTTTACAATGTTGTGCTAGTTTCTGCTGTACAACAACTATGAAACAGCTGTAAGTATACGTATATCCCCTCCCTCTTGAGCTTCCCTTCCACCCACCCCCATCCCATGCATCTAGGTCATCACAGAGTCCCGAGCCTTTTTTCCTAGTCCCTGCGATGCATGTGTACCTTTAGACTCTTCCCTGAAGCCTCCTTTGCTTTGTGCTTTTTCTTATGCCTGTTCTCTCTGTTCCTGGGACATATGTTGAGTCTTATTTAGATTTTGGAGCAAATAATAAAAGTGAGAATTAAAAAGAACAGGCTATTCTGATGCTACAAGGAACTAACAAGGTAGTTTATCCCACTCTTCATTGTTTCCATGAGAAAACTTAAGCCTAGAAACAACAGTGCTTGGTGAAATTTTCATGACAGGCTCACGCTAATGAGAAAGGGTGTACATCCGTGGTAGGTAGATTAGGTTTTCTGGCATCTCTTACTCCTGTCCCTGCTTTGAGCAGATGATTCAAGTTAAGATGATGCCAAATTTCAGGAGATTTAAAAATGTCTTTAGCTCTAGAATGTGGATAATACATACTAAACTCCTACCTTGATTTTGAAGAAATCTATACTTAAATTTTGGTTTTTGCATTGTCTTTTTTTTCTTAATCATCTAAGCTTATGCTATTTGAATATGTAAAATAATTTAAGTTGCTAAGGCAAATTCTGAATAACCACAGTATGGAAAGTACATGAATGTCACCTTGGGAAAAAATTTTGCTTGTCAAAGGCTGATTATATTTTGAGTCTTTGAAAAAGTTCTCATCTGTTCCACATGGGCTTTTATGTGGAACTAACTAAACCATTTTCTGTATAAAATCAAACAAACCCACAAGTAGACAGCAGAGAATCTGGGGTAATTGACTGGACTTTGTCTGAAAGCTTCATTTAGGGATTGAATTAACAAAGAACACATATTTTTTTTCTGTTTGTTGTGTAATTCTAGTAGTGGAAAGCTAGATTACTATTTAGTTGATAGCTTTTGCCTTAAGCATATTCTTTTATTTCTTTCTCTCTCTCTGAGTATGTGTGTGTGTGTGTGTGTATGAGGGAGAGAGGTGGGAAGGGGGAGGATTTTAAAAGCAAACTCTGACCTGTTGGGTAATTAACACCCTTACAAAAAAATAAAGGGTTTATTGTAACTTGGTTTGGAGGAAAGAAGCCTGAATGAGGAAACCCAAGTTTCACTTCCAGCTCTTACACACATGCTTGTGTGATGTTGAGTAAGTCACTTGCTTTTTCTGGATCTTAGTTTCCTCATCTGTGAAACTATAAAGGGGGATAGGATTTACTTTCAAAACCTTTTCCCAACTTTAAAGTTTCATAATTCTCTGAAATAAAGTATTTGTACTTCACTGATCCTCACAAAATAAATAGATAACATTTAGTAGCCATAAATATCAGAATGATTTTTTACACCACTTTCTTCTTGGAAAGAAATAAAGTACATGAGAAAATAGCCTGTCTTACTGGACAAACTTACACTTAAGAATAATTTTATCTTCATCAACCCAGCAAGCTCTATCTTTTGGGGTAGTTTTTTGGTTGTTATAACCAAAATTTCAATTGTACTTCTTTCTTAAAAATTCGCTCATTATACATTTTTTAAAATTAATTATTTTTTTCAAGAGGAATATGATAGTTTGTTCAGTTCAGTTCAGTTGCTCAGTCGTGTCTGACTCTTTGTGACCCCATGAACCGCAGCATGCCAGGCCTCCCTGTCCATCACCAACTCCCGGAGTTTACCCAAACTCATGTCCATTGAGTTGGTGATGCCATCCAACCATCTCATCCTCTGTCGTCCCCTTCTCCTGCCTTCAATCTGTCCCAGCATCAGGGTCTGTTCAAATGAGTCAGCTCTTCACATCAGGTGGCCAAAGTATTGATAGTTTGTACTCATCTATATATTTCTGTGATTATTTGACTACCTGTTTTCATACTAGACTATATGGCCCAGGAGGGCAGATATCATTTTTGTATAGTTAACAATTGTAGAGTTCCACGTAGTGCCTGGCGTCTAGTATGTGTTCAATGAAGGAAGAAGTATGGTTGTATAGGTCTGATCGAGATGGTTATCCTTGAATCCTCCAAGAACATTTCTGAAAGAAAGTCCGAGACTCACCTTTCTTTTGAGTTCTCTAGCATGTATTGTTGATGGGGAAGCATTTTCTTAGGGGTTTTCTCTTTCGGAAGGTGAATAAAGATGGCATTGATCTGGCCTGATAAGTTTCCCACAGCCACTAGGTGTCAGACAGTTTAGATCTTATCTTTTTTTCCTGTGTCATCTGTGTAGAAAGGCTGTTTGTAAACCAGATGTAAGCACCTAATTGATGAGGCCTCCTCTACCTCCCCACAAACGTTTCTGACTTTTCATATAGATCCTTAATCTCAGTTTGCTAAAGCACTTGACTGAGCATTCTGACTCACCATCCTCCACAAGAATGAGGGGATCAACACCAGCAAGCCAGAGAGATCTCCCCAGAGCCAGGATAAAGGTAACAGATTCAGAACACACCCATCAATGACGCTGTGGCAAGCAGAGTCTGTGTGGTTAGAGCTTGACGCTGGCTATGATACCCAAGCAATGTCACAGCTCAATGAGATCAGGGATTTTGGTCATCATTATAATATTCCTTCATAAACCATAACTGACAGGTGGAGCTGGGTCCTATATGGAAAGTGATGCAATGATGTTGCTTGAGGAATTTTGCAAGGATAAGGTTTATACAGGTTTAAAAGAAAAACCCTCTCAATGCTCTTTGCTTTCTTCTTTCTTTATATTTCTCCTCCCTCTCTTCTCCCCTCCCTCCTGTCTTTCTTCCTTCCTTCCTCCTTCCCTCCCTCCCTTTCATTTCATAAACAGACTGTATTCTACAGTGAAAGATCTTGGATTTTAGAGTGAAGCAGTTATTATTTAGCATCTTGACAATGCCATTTTCTATCAAGCCACTTTAACCTTTCTCAGGCCGTTTCCCCCGGAAAAGGCAATGGCACCCCACTCCAGTACTCTTGCCTGGAAAATCCCATGGACAGAGGAGCCTGGTAGGCTGCAGTCCATGGGGTCGCGAAGAGTCGGGCATGACTGAGCGACTTCACTTTCACTTTTCACTTTCATGCATTGGAGAGGGAAATGGCAACCCACTCCAGTGTTCTTGCCTGGAGAATCCCAGAGACAGCGGAGCCTAGTGGGCTGCCGTCTATGGGGTCGCACAGAGTCGGACACGACTGAAGCGACTTAGCAGCAGAAGCAGCAGGCTGTTTCCTCAAGTATTAAAAGGCAGCTCATAAATGCTTACTTACATCATAAGGTTGTAGGGAAACTTAAGTATTATAGCAACATCAGCTACTATTTATTAAACATCAAATATGTGCATTATCTAATTTAATACTCACAATAACTTTGCAAGTAAAATGTGTGGTACATGGTAGGTGACATATAAGTAACAAGGTAACAGAAATATTAGGTGCTCTCTATACCATGTTTTTTTTGAGTAAGTGCTTCCTTAATTGTCAAGTGTCATTATTCATGCGTTAGGCTGCACAGTTCCTGCCACCAAAGTGAAACTGATCGTTCATTCATTCAAAATATGTTCTTTGAGTATCTGCTACATACCAGGTGTTGTGTGTGTTACTTGGGAGAAAACAGAACAAGGAGCAAGACACGATTCCTAACTTCAAATGGGTTATAATTGAGGAGAGGTTATAGACAAATAAAGAGACGATTATAACCAAATGTGTTAAGTCCATTGATAGCAGGAAATACAAAATGGATGTTTTAGAAGGAGAGATCCGTGATTCCAATTTGGTGGGTTTCAGTGAGAGTTCCTGGGAGGATATCATATCTACGCTGAGACTAGAAAGATGAGTAAAATACAGATTAGAGGCTATGGTGTGTTCTAAAGAACTCCGTATTCCAAGGCACTACGAGAGGCAAGCTCCAGGAGTTGGTGATGGACAGGGAAGCCTGGTGTGCTGCAGTCCAAAGAATCGGACACGACTGAGCGACTGAACTGAACTGAAGAAGAGATTCACTGTGATGGATCTGAGAAACTGAAAGCAGTTCATTCTGGAATTTGAGGGGATCAGTGGTGAGAGTTGTAACTGGGGTTAAGCAGGACTGCTGGTCCTGGAAATGTTGGGTACCCTCATAGCAGACATTGTTGAATTCCCAGCTACCTTTTAGCTGTTCCCAAGTTCTCAGTTCCTCTCTGCCTCACGGGACGCTGATCTGAGTGGGCTTACAGTTAAGAGTGCTAACTCCTGATTCGCATGTAACCTTTAGGCTGTGTTCTTGGTGCTGAAGAGGAAAGGCTTATCTTACGAGTAACATGGCGGGATATTCTCAGTCAGTTGGCTGGCTGTGAATATCAGCCCTCCTCTTATCTAAGGGGGGTTTGGCTCCAGGGCAAGGAGGCTCTTATCAAGGGGCTCTTCTAGCCAGCACCTGGCAGTCTGGGGCCCTTTTAACAGGCCAAGGAATCTGAGGCCAAGGCTGGTGAGGGTCAAGTTTCACTGAACTTGGCCTTGACTCTAAGTGCCTTCTGGGAATCCTGAGCAATCAGGATCGGGGGACATGATCACCTAATTGCCAGACTCTGGGATATGACCATCTAATTACTATTTCACTTTTCCTGGGACTAGAGAGATAAGCGACACATAGATCAATAAGCTGGGAGGACTGATTCATTTATTGACTCCCAGATAGCTGATCTTTGAGCTTGTGTTACAGAAAGTTCTCTTCCAGGAGCTAGGCTGCCAGGGTGCGGAGAAAAATCTGAGGTGTGGTCGGGATCCAGAGATAGGAAAACAGATGGTCAGTTCTCAGCGTTGCCTTTCTTTTGTGCATGAGTTAAATGTTCACAGATCCAACCAGTCCATTCGGAAGGAGATCAACCCTGGAATTTCTTTGGAAGGAATGATGCTAAAGCTGAAGCTCCAGTACTTTGGCCACCTCATGCGAAGAGTTGACTCATTGGAAAAGACTCTGATGCTGGGAGGGATTGGGGGCAGGAGGAGAAGGGGACAACAGAGGATGAGATGGCTGGATGGCATCATGGACTCGATGGACGTGAGTCTGAGTGAACTCCGGGAGATGGTGATGGACAGGGAGGCCTGGCATGCTGTGATTCATGGGGTCACAAGGAGCCAGACACAACTGAGCGACTGAACTGAACTGAACTGAACTCAGTGTAAATGTGAATCTATATGTCATATCCAGACCCAGACATTTTGAAAATGGAAGAGGCTGTTAGTCGTAAGTGTCCTGGGACGGGCATCAGCTGGGACTGCTTCAGGCAGACTCAGACGTGTGTGCATTCATGTTCAGTTGCTTTATTGTGTCCGACTCTGTGACCCAGTGGATTATAGCCCGTCGAGCTCCTCTGTCCATGGGATTCTCCAGGCAAGACTACTGGAGTGAGTTGCCATGCCCTCCTCCGGGGGATCTTCCCAACCCAGGCACAGATATGGGGTGCCGTAACCATGAGCTCCCTGTTGGTCTAACACTGCTCCCCAGTTCATGCTGCGTGTACTTAAGGGGGAAGAACCTGTGGCCAAGGCATTTCTGGGTCTTTTTATGGCATCATGTGTTTATGCTCCCCAAAGCAATTTTTGGAACATTCCCCATTTTATGTAATCCTCATGTTTCTGTAAGGCCATTCAGCCATTTGAGTACAAGACAGTCGGTTTCTATTCAAAGTAAAGGAATGGGATGGTAAAATGGAAAATCTGAAGGGAGAGATCATCCCAGAAGGGAAAGCTTGAGCTGTATATTCTGACTTTTTATAATCTTTTATTAGTTAGAATGTGGAGGTGGAGACATCATTCTCTTTAAAGGGTTGGCTTTTAAATTGTGTCTCATTCATGATTAACTTTGATGATACCCGACTAAGTGGGTAGGGATAATTATTTGTGTTATTATTGTTTATCCAGAGAGGTGACAAGGAAGAAAATATGTCACGTGCAACTAACAGACGAGAGACTAAGGAGGCGCTTTCTCGATTTATGAACTGTTTTCTCCTGAACAAGTTTCTTGGTAAAATAACTAAAATGACAGTGTGCTGCGAAGCCAATACCCATCTCAGCAGCAGCATTTTTCTCCACCTCAAGTCAAACAGGTTGTGGGAGAATTTGGTGACCGAGTGCTACTTTCATTTCTTCTTCTTTTGTCCATTCTAACAATGTTAATAATAATTCTAACAATATTAAAGAGTAGTACTTAAGGCACTGACTCCCAAAGCAGAGGTTCTCACCTTGGAACTTTTGCCAGTCAAGGGGTATTTGGCATTGTTGGGCATATTTTGGCTTGTCTCAACTGGGGTGGGGTGTGATTGGCATCTAATGACTAGAGGCCAGTGATACTGCCAAACATTCCACAAAGCCTAGGACAGGCCCCCACACCAATTATCTGGCTCCAAATATCAGCAGTGTTAACGCTGAGAAAGTGCTCTGCAGCATCCCGATCGTTCATGCATTTATTCCTTCAATAATTATTTATGGAGCATCTGCTGTGTGCAGGCGCTGCCCTGCTAAGGACACAGCGGTGGTTAAAATCCACACTCTGGTTTGCTGCATTCTAATAGGAGAAAAAGGTAATAAGCAAGATAAATAAAACGTTGCAAGTATTAGTGAGGAAACAAAAAATAAGCTGGGAAAAGGTAGGGAATGGTGAGATGGAAGTGCTCGCATGACGCATTGAGGTAGGGATATTTGTCACCATTTATGATAAGGAAACTGCATCTTAGAGAGGTGAAACATGTTGGCAGGGCTAACGCTGCTCCCAGGAGATGTAGCTGAGATTTGGTGGTGGATGTGTCTGATGCTTTAGAGTCTAAATGGTTATTTCCACTTGTTCTTTGAGGTATGTTATTCCCAGGGGTTTCTTTGCTTCTTTTGAGGAAATGGCCCTTTTTAATCCTCCCCTTTTAAATTACAGATAACCATCTCCTGCCCCACCCGAATTCTTCAGTTCTAGCATCTGTATTTCTGTTGGTTCCCTGATTACATCCTTTCCCCAGACTCCTTACCCTTGTGACTTAACAGGTTCCAAGCTCTCTGCCATTTAAAAACTAAAGTGAAAAAGTCCCCGCTTTCATTCTACAAACTCTTCCATCTGTAGCTGTAGCCCCTCCCTCTCCTTTTTCATAACTTAAATGTCTTTTAAAGACGCTCATTTATGCTGTCTCTTTCCCTTCACATTCCCCCAATTTACTTGTAAAATGACCTCTGTGCTCATTGCTCCACACCCACTGTTTTTGTCCAGGTCCAGCAGTGACCCCATGGTCTCCGTTTTAGTAGACTTTCCCCTGTTTGTGCGCCCTCTCTCACACGGCCCCCTCCCTGCACTTGGTGCTCATGACCCTTTCCCCACTGTGTCTGACATCCTTCTTCTCTCTTGACTTCCATTTTTTTAGCTCTGCAAATTCCTCCTTGCTCTTTGGCTTTTCCTTCTAGCTAGCCTTCATGGGTTCCTCTTCTCTTTCACCCCTTCTCAAATTGGCAGGTTTTGTCTCTCTAGCTTTACTTGCAACTATGGCTTCTATTGATTTGTTGCTTAGACTGATGCCAAAGGTATATAACACATCTGGAATCTGCTGAGATGCGAAATGGCTTAATGTGATAAGCAGATGGTGCGCAAGAGTGAGGAACACCTTTGATGGTGGCCAACCTACCCAGAATCTACACTCTTGAACTAAACTGACTGAGCATCACAGCAGGGATCCCCCTGCAGCCCCCCAAGTGTTGATGAGGCCTCCCTAGCTGATCCCTCTATTGCCAGCTTTAGCTCCATTCTTTCCTCTCACCATATTCAGCTTTCCAAAGGGCAAAATCAGGATCTAGTTACTACCCCCTTGTATCAGTCTGTTCAGTCTGCTATAACAAAATGCCATGGACTGGGTGGCTTATAAACAGCAGACTTTTATTTCTCACAGTCTGGAGGCTGGGGAATCCTAGATAAAGGTGCCGGCGTGGTTGAATGAGGGCCTTCTTCCCAGCTCTTCGATGTCTGTCTTCTCATTGTGTCCTGACATGATGAGAAGGGCAAGTGACTTATGTCTTTTGTCTTGATTTATGTCATCTAACTGGAAGCTTGTACCTCGTCATCCCTTTCATTTATTTTGTCCACTCCCTAGCCTCCCCCACCCCTGGCAAGCCTAGTTTGTGTATATGACTCTTTCTGTTACTGAAAGAGTGTGTGGTGGGGTTTGGCTACTCTCGGCTCAAAAGTCAATAAACAGGCCAGGTTTGTGGAAAGGAACATTTGCTTTATTTCAGATGCTGGCAACTGGCGGGGAGGTAGGGGAGAGGGTGGCAGACATCTTTCCAAAAGTCAACTGCCTCGCCCCCCTCCCCCATGACCCAACAAGCAGGGGATGTGAGCTTTCATAGACAGAGAGTGTGTGGGGGGGCACTACATGCAGAAACAGCAGTCATCTCTATCAGTCGTCTTCAGATTGGCCATGGGTGGTCTGAGCAGCGTCATCTTGGTTGTTTGAGGTGCAGTTAACCTTCAGTTCCATTTGTTCCCATTTCTCTGAGGCTAAGTCTCGGAATTGTTGCAGCTCATGTCCTGGGTACAGTCTGGTCATCATATAGTTAACTTCTCCATCAGGGAGTTTTAGTATCTACAAGACAGATCACAGGGTATGGCTCAGAATATTATCCGTAGCCCTTGAGAAAGAATGAAATGTCCTTGAGGATGCTTAATGACTACCTTATTACTGTTTAGTCGTCTGTGATTGTTTTCCTTTGTTTCAGCATTTCTCACTTCTCTGATTAAATTTATCCTTTGACTAAAGTTTTCCATGAACAAAAGGCAGGCAGCGGACATGGTGGTGTGGGGGTAGGGGGAGCAAGGCCCATAGGGTCCTGCTCCGTTCTTGCTCTGTTTCATTTGTTTTATGCTTGTTCTTTCAGCTTTTAGATTGTCTGTATCAGGGAAGTCACACAGTTTGTCTTTTTCTATTTGACTTATTTTACTTAGAACACGTTCTCTAGGTCCATCATGTTGCCCCAAACAAGATTTCATTCATTTTTATGACTCAGTAATATTTCACTGGACATATATACCACATCTCTTATACGGGCACAAATGATCTAATCACTCACAAAGTTCCCTCCTCCAAATATCATCATATTGGGGTTTAGGTTTTAATATATAAGTTTGGGGGCCACAAACACTCTGTCTACAGGCCCCCTTCAACTTTCACAACACAGCTCATTTACACTCATGGTTTCATGCTCTTGCACAACTCTCCCATCTGCTTGGAACAAGCCTTCCCTCCCCACACCTACTCCAGGCATGGACCATGGAGGTCTTACTCTTCTATCAAAGCTCACCTTGCGTGTTACTTTTGTACCCCTTGTCAGTTTTCCAGGCAAAGTAGTATCTCACATATGCCCCATTGTGCACCCCTTTTCCAATGAGATTGTGCTTTCCTTTAGGGTATGGAGAGGAGGGTTCAGAGCGAAGTTTTGCCCTCAAGCAAACAGAGTTTCTGTCCACAGCAACTCACCTCTGGTTTCTCACTGTGAAGTTTCTGCACTCTTAATTTCAGAGTATCGAATTTCTGTCACTAATATGCTGTGTGACCCTGTATTTTTCACTTAGCCTCTCTGAATTGTCATTTTATCAACTTCAGTTCAGTTCAGTCGCTCAGTTGTGTCCGGCTCCTTGTGACCCCATGAATCGCAGCACGCCAGGCCTCCCTGTCCATCACCAACCCCTGGAGTTCACTCAGACTCACGTCCATCGAGTCAGTGATGCCATCCAGCCATCTCATCCTCGGTCGTCCCCTTCTCCTCCTGCCCCCAATCCCTCCCAGCATCAGAGTCTTTTCCAATGAGTCAACTCTTCTCATGAAGTGGCCAAAGTACTGGAGCTTCAGCTTTAGCATCATTCCTTCCAAAGAAATCCCAGGGCTGATCTCCTTCAGAATGGACTGGTTGGATCTCCTTGCAGTCCAAGGGACTCTCAAGAGTCTTCTCCAACACCACAGTTCAAAAGCAAATTCTGTCAAATAATGCTCTTGTTATACCTCAAGGACGTGTATCAAGTTCTCTGAGTTCTCCAGAGGAAAAGATGTCATAAGTCAAAGATGACATAACTTGTCATTCATTAAAATAATAATTTTTATCAAACATTTCATTCAGACCCCAACAAAGTGAAATTATTTCCAGCAAAAAATGTCCTCCTCCTTATATATCTTTAAAGCTTGAAACCACTTATAGCTGGGCTTTGCCCTGTAGTTTTTTTCTTGTTCACAAGATTATCAATCATTTTTTTCTTCGAGTTCTCTTTAAATTTATGAAAAACTAAAGATTCAACTTTTGCTATTTTACCCTCAAAAGGAGAGTTTCATGTCAGAGACGTGAGCAGATAGAAGTTTAAGATTATGTGTCCTTGATCTTGATCTGAAGCTTTCTTATATTATCAGCAGCATTTACTGTCACAACCTGGGGAGAAGAAGCGAAGAAACAAAAAAGGGGGAATTGGAAGAAAAGAAATGTCAAGATGAATGCCAAGTACCTTTATTCACTTTATTACTGTTAATTTTAGTATTAAAATCATCTTTTAAAAATCTCATTTTGGTGAGAGAGCTAAATGTGTGTGAAACGAATAATGGTAAGGGAAAATAATGGAAGAAGGGTTTTAATCAGGACATCTTTCAGTCATAACACTTCTGTGTCCCATTGACATTTCCCTGGAATATCTCCGTGAGTGGAAAACCGATGCTTGGATAATAGGGGCGGGATAGTTATGAAGAGAGAGAAATAGAATGCATTGATTATATCTCCTGTGCTATGCGTTTATATAATTAATTTCATTTAACCTTTAACCCTTTGTAGTATATTTACCTACTTCTGAGTTAAACCAACTGGAACTCACTATACAGTTAGTAGTACATAGAGTCAAAATGGAAACCTCAGATTTTCTGACTCAAACACCATACCACACTGATTCTACTGATTCTACAAGTAGAAATAAATGTCCTGACCTCAATATTTATGGCTGAATATTATTCAGTCATAAAAAGGGATGAAATAGGGTCAGGACATTTAAACATTAAAGCTGCTTTTAAAAAGCAATTAAAAAAATTGGAATGTGTCAGCTTCTGCTGTAAATGAAGGGCCTCAGCTATAGGTACTGGTTTATCCCCACCCTCTTGGACCTCCCTCCCACCTCTCCCCCAGTCCCACCCATCTAGGTCATCACAGAGCACCGGGCTGACCCTCCTGTGCTTAATAGCAGGTTCCCACTAGTTATCTGTTTTGCCCTTGGTAGTGTGTATATGTCAATGCTACCCTCTCAATTTGCTCTACCCTCCCCTTCTGCCCCGTGCCCACATGCCCATCCTCTACAGATGCATCTCTATTCCTGAGCTAGAACTAGGTTCATTGGTACCATTTTCTAGGAAGATGTGGTACATATATACAATGGAATACTGCTCAGCCATAAAAAGGGAAAAATTGGGTCATTTGTAGTGATACGGATGGACCTAGAGCCTGTCATACAGAGTGAAGTCAGAAAGAGAAAAACAAATATTGCATATTAATGCCTCAAGCAGTTTACAACCCAGAAAAGACAATCAAATGTCCCCCTAAAAAGCAAAATCAGCAGACCACATATTTATCATATTGTAAGTACTATAAAAATAATTTCATCTGCAATGATGATGAAGGTTCAGCCTCACTGTCAAGAAAACCCATTTTGAGTTGTTGTTTTTTCCTCGACAGTAATGCAGAAACATAGAGGTACTATTTTTGCTAGTTTTTTCCAGCAAATAATGTTAACGTGTCACATGAACTTTGAAGTTACCCAGATTTAACTTCACTTGCTTTGCAAATTTGGTAAAGTAATCTCTATCAGACTCGGTTTCCACCTGTTAAATTGGGAAGATGATATTAATAGAGTTGGTGCTGGTGGTAAAGACCCTGCCCATCATTGCAGGAGATGTAAGAGACACAGGTTCGATCCCTGAGTCAGGAATATCCCCTGGAGAAGGGAATGGCACCCCACTCCAATACTCTTGCCTAGGAAATCCCATGGACAGAGGAGCCTGGCTGGCTATAGTCCATGGGGTTGCAAAGAGTCGGACACAAACTGATCAACTGAGCACACAGCACATAAAAATTAAAGAGCTGCCTGATTTATGCTTAGTTTTCAAAAGTGATGGTTGTGAGAATTTGCAGCAGCCTTTAAGGTCGGCATGTGTTTTGATACATTTTAATGTATTTTTAAGACCTTTGGTGGTAGGTGGAAGGAATGTGGTTCGAGATGAAGCCTCTGGACTCCTGACCAGTGGTTACAGTCAGTCTACTATTTGCACCAGAATGCTAAGGAATGGAGTATGCAGAGGAGAGATGCTAGAGTCAGGGAGATATCCAAAAGATGGAATCAAGAGTTTCACTAAAAAGTAGCTTTCAAAATGGAGTCGAGGAACTGGCAGCGATCTCCGGGAAGAAAGCAGGAAGGGGGCCGGAGTGGAAGATAAACATGAACATTTGTTTTTCCTAAACTGATCATCGCAGTTCTTGGGCCAATTATCACACAATTTTCCTCTCTTTCGAAGGACTAACCTTACAAAGTACAAAATCACAAAATGATGTCACCCTGTATTTTCCTTTCCCTTATTTCATTCTTTAATATCAGACATTGAAAGGAGAAGTTATTTCATGTAAACCTAAAGAGAGTCATAACGCATCCAAATCACTTAAATGAAGGGAAAAGAAATAATCAGGCTCCCATTATGCAAAATGGTGCTCAGTTAATTTATTGCACTGCACTGAATAATAAGCTGTTCGACTCCACATTACGTTTTTCACGTTAGATCAAATAGCCTACTGCTGCTGGAGCTTATTTCATATCGCATAAAATTTGGATATATTACAATGGAGTGGATATGAGTCCATTATAAGAGACAGACTTAAGTACTTCATTGATAGGATCTCTCCATTTGGAAAATGGCATGGGAGAAGAAGAGATGCAAACAAGGAAATGGACAGAGGGGGATTTATGTGCGTTGCCTGTCAACCTGCTCTGCTGTGGGTGACTGCTGTTTACCACACATGGGGCTGGTGCCTTAGAGAAAAGCAGCATTTCCAGTGGGAAGAAAATCCAAAGAGAGTTTATGTTCCTTTTCAGGGAAGTGTTGACATTTTAATTACTTTCTGTTTTCTTTGGAGCTAAACTTGAGAATTGGAAGCAAGTTAGAAAAATAAAAATTGGCTTTATTAGAAATCAGATGAATTGACATGCAGCCATGACCTGGAGAAAGTCCAGATTCAGCCCTTGACAAACTCAAATCTCCAGCAGGACTCAGAGAGCCAAAAAATCCAGCCATTGAAAAATGAACCAGATGAATTCCTGCTTGGGGCGTGTCATCTGTGAGAGCAGACTGCTTTTTTTCTGAGCAGTTTCATCTTTTCTGCCCTGTGGGCCCCCGTTCTCCACTTTTGTATACTTTTTCCTTTAAACTGGTCTCTCAGGGATTTGTGAGGATAAGTAGAACAGGGGTGCAAAGAGAATGATCTTGAAGAGTTGGTATGAGTTGTGAAAACTGGTGGGTGGGTTTAGCATTAGTTTTTAAGATAATCAGATAACTCTTGGTATTTCATCAAAGAAAAGTGCCTGTCTTGGTGTAGGTGGAGCTGGAGTAAATGGTTTAGGGAGATGTGGTTTATTTGCACCCTCTCCTTACAAGGGAATCAAACCAGTCGATCCTAAAAGAAATCAGTCCTGAGTATTGACTGGAAGGACAGATGCTGAAGCTGAGGCTCCAATACTTTGGCCACCTGATGCGATGAACTGACTCATTAGAAAAGACCCCAATGCTGGGAAAGAGTGAAGGCAGGAGGAGAAAGGGATGACAGAGGATGAGTTGGTTGGATGGCATCACCGACTCAATGGACATGAGTTTGAGCAAGTTCTGGAGTTGGTGATGGACAGGGAAACCTAGCATGCTGCAGTCCATGGGGCTGCAAAGAATTAGACACAACTGAGCGACTGAACTGAACTGAACTTGCATCTGCCTAAAATGCAATAAATCAAGGTTTGATCCCTGGGTCAGAAAGATCCCCCGGAGAATGGAATGGCTACCCACTCCGGTATTCTTACCTGGAGAATCCCATGGACAGAAGAGCCTGGTGGGCTATGGTCCGTGAGATTACAAAGAGTCAGACATGACTGAGTGATTAAAACTTGCACCTGTGGTTGCCGAGAACTGAATAAATATTTAACAAAACCGGTGTACCTACATGGGCTCCAGGATCAGCAAAACTAAAAACTGTAACTCGGGACAAGATTGAAGCTGAAAAAAACAAAACAAAACAAAACAAACAACTCCAACCGGCATGTTCATGGTTCCCAAAAGGGTAGCACATGAGGATATAAGCTCTTGTCCCCTCCTAAGCTTTCCTACACTTCAGACTAAGTCTTACTACACTTCAGAGACAGTGTGGAAATTCTGCTAAGCTTAGATTAGTTAATTCAGTAATAAGTGATACACCTGAGCCCCTAAAAAATAATTTTTAAATTATCTACAGCATTCCAAGTGTTTAAATCCATATTTTAAATTTTTCAAAAATCCTGTAAGGAGATGTTATTCCTGCTCTAGATAATATTATTTCTGTTTTACAAATGAAAACTAAGGTTGGGCAGGTTAAGTAAATTTGTAAGTTATCAAACTTGTATTATAAAACATTTCAAATACATGCAAAAAAAAAAAAAGAGAGAGAGAGAGATAAAATAGTAAAATGAACATCTGGGCTTATTTTACTTGATCCACTCAGGATTGACACTTACCCCACCCCATTATTTTGAAACAAATCCCAAAAAATATAGGTCATTTCTTCTATATATCTTCCAATAAGAGTCTTGAAGAGATATGGATTCTTTAAAATAAAATAACCATAATACCTTTATCACATCTAAAACATTAATGATAATACAACATATAGTAATATCAACAATTATGCAGTTAGCACTCACCTATCCCCAACTGTCTTACAATATGTTTTTTTTTTTTTATGTTCATTTGAATCCAGATTCAAAAAAGGTCCATGCACGGTGCTTGTTTGTGAGTCTCTTCAGTTCAGTTCAGTCGCTCAGTCGTGTCCGACTCTTTGCGACCCCGTCAATCGCAGCACGCCAGGCCTCCCTGTCCATCACCAACTCCCGCAGTTCACTCAGATTCATGTTCATCGAGTCCGTGATGCCATCCAGCCATCTCATCCTCTGTCGTCCCCTTCTCCTCCTGCCCCCAGTCCCTCCCAGCCTCAGAGTCTTTTCCAATGAGTCAACTCTTCGCATGAGGTGGCCAAAGTACTGGAGTTTCAGCTTTAGCATCATTCCTTCCAAAGAAATCCCAGGGCTGATCTTCAGAATGGACTGGTTGGATCTCCTTGCAGTCCAAGGGACTCTCAAGAGTCTTCTCCAACACCACAGTTCAAAAGCATCAATTCTTTGGCGCTCAGCCTTCCTCACAGTCCAACTCTCACATCCATACATGACTACTGGAAAAATCATAGCCTTGACTAGACGGACCTTTGTTGGCAAAGTAATTTCTCTGCTTTTGAATATACAATCTAGGTTGGTCATAACTTTTTTTCCAAGGAGTAAGCATCTTTTAATTTCACGGCTGCAGTCACCATCTGCAGTGATTTTTGAGCCCCCCTAAATAAAGTCTGATACTGTTTCCACTGGGTTTCGTTAAAATCTGTGAGTTCCTCGTTTAACTCCATTATTTTTTTCCTTAGGATTCTTGGCTGAAAAAAATGAGAGTGTTTTTCCTGAAATTTTCTAATATTCTGAATTGTTTTCCCCTGAAATTTCCTAACAGTCTGAATTTTCTTGATTCTGTTCCTTGAGGTTTTCTCAAATATATTTACTGCCTTGTACTTTGTACTTCTTATACATTTGTAGGTAAAGACAGAGATTTTGTTAGATTCTGGTTCCATATTTTTAGCAAGACTAAGTCATTAATTGTGGTATATATTTTCATCTGTAGAAATGTATTTGTGTGTGTGTGTAATCTTATCAATTATTGAGGCTTATTGCTTGGATCCATTATTTCAGTAGCTACTGTAAAGTTGTGATGTCCTAATTTTATGATTTAAAAAAATAGACTATTTTTAGGGTAGTTTTAGATTCATGGTAAACCTGGGTGAAAAGTACACATATACTCTTTCTTCCCCCACTCCCATTACCCCCCCATCCTCTTTCACTTTCAACATCCAACACCAACGTGGTACAAGTGGCAAGGAGTGAACCTGTGCTGACGCATCGTTGTCACTCAAAGTCTGTAGTTAACATTACATCACTCTCTGTGTTTTATGTTCTGTAGGTTTTGATAAATATATAATGGCATGTATCCATCAGTGATTTTATTTTATTAGCCAGAGTCCTTCTACACTGAGAAACTTCCCTCTCATTACCTATTTGGTTATATGAAGTAAAGTTCATATATATATATACATACAGGACAAATGCTTTGTCCTTTGCCTTTAGCTACTAGTTTGTAGACTAATGAGCTGCTTCTCTTTGGTATTCTCTGAAGTGAGCAAAGCTGCTGCTTTTGTTGTTACTGCTACTATCACGGTCACTAAGAGATCATGCATTTAAGCATATTTGATGTTTCAATATTTTATTTTATATGTGGATATACATATACATGATGACTTGTTGGTAAACTTCTAGGTTACCTGTGTCTATAAACCTACACTATTTTTGGTGTTTTGATTTGGAGAAAATAATTCTTGTGGTGACTTTGCATTTTATCTTACAATCCTTTTCCACTTACTGATTCTTAAAAAGATTCCTCTGGACCTCTGAGGATGGTAGAAAACCTTCCTCTGTTGCTAGAAAAACAAAAGCAGCTGTGTTTATCGACAAAAGAGCAGGAAAGAAAGAAGGAAGGAAGGAGGAGGAAAGGAAGAAGAAATAAAAACCAGAGCAAGCAAATAAGTATTAAAATATAAGCCCCTTTAGGGACTTCCCTGTTGGTACCATGGAGGAGAATCCGCCTGCCAGTGCAGGGGACATGGGTTTGTTCCTGATCCTGGAAGATTCCACATGCTGCAGAGCAACTAAGCTCACGTACCGCAACTGCTGAAGCCTGGGAGCTCTAGGGCCCATGAGCTGCATCTGCTAAGCTCACACACCTAGAGCACATGCTCTGCCCCAAGAGAAAGTCCACATACAGCAGTGAAAACCCGGTGCAATAAAAAAAAGTACATTGTAAAAAATATAAGCTGATTAATTAATAGGCTACTGCATAGTCGGGGGAAATTGTTGCAGTTAACTTATTTACATAGGGTCATGTGACATTACAGTGAGGTGGTTAAGCTCAAAGCCTTGATATTCAGCACTTGGGTCAAATCTCTAGCTCTGGTCCTTCCTAGTTGTGTCGACTCGCCCACTGTCACTTCTCTGTGGCTCGGTTTCCTTGCCAGTGAAATAGGAATAAAATAGCACAGACATGTAAGGATAAAGTAAATGCTAGTTGATTTTGTTGTCATAGTGATGTTGACAATGATGTGTAAATATGTGAATATTTACAAGTAGTGTCTCTTTCTCGACACAGAAGAGAAGAATAGTAGAAACCGATACTTGTTGAATAGCTACTACAGGCAGGTACCAAAAAGCGTCTGTCGTATATTATGCAATTTATTATCAACTTTAATATTTTTAAAATCTATCACCATTACTCACTATTTATCCTAGCGCATATCTGGCATAGAAAGGAGATACAATATACCTTTTCTGTCAATTGAGCAATTAGATGTATTTGACCCATATTAGGTTTTGCAAACATCTGTGAAGAACTTTTACAAAACAAAGGAGGATATGATATTAGCAAAGAACAGAACCTGAAAAATCTGTTAAAAAACCTTAACAGTGAGTCCCAGTAAAGATGTTGAAGCATTAAAGTGAGCAGTGAGAGCCTAGTGAACCACACAATTCCAGTGTTGTCCAAGGCAAATCGATATCAGTATTCACCAGAGTTTTATCTTGCACAGGAAAAGAAAGAAAGCAAAGAGGAACAATTTTGGAATCACTCCTCCAACCACGGAAATGATTTTAATTACCAGTTCATCTGTTGGCAGACTCTTCTGGCAGATGTACCTGCAACTTGGAAAGATAACAAATGAACCAGTTCCTTGCTCCAGAGTTGACACTGATAGTGCTTGCTGAATTTGTTCTCAGAAAAGTATCCCAGGCAACAATACATCTGGCACTCTGTTCGAGGAATTTGTCATGTCATTGACATGTTCAGCCTCCATTGTCCACACCACCCTGACAGCAGGTCCTTTATATTTCAAAGAAATTGCAGTCTGAATTAATATAATTAGAATGTAACTGCTATTCTCTGCACAAACTCCTCATTTCCAGGAGTACAGATCTGATAGCATGTCTGTGTTCGGAATCTTTCCAGTGATGGCTGGAGGGGAGCAAGCAGATGATAAAATGATAGAATATACCCTCTTTCCCCAGCCTCTTTAAGTACCAGCTAATAGAAATATAAGAAGAGGAGAAAACGGTTCTGTCTCTGGCATATCTAAGTAGAAGTACTTCTCAAGTTTATCAGCCTGTATAACACTTTTATAAAATCAGCAGTATAGAGTGTCTGACGTAAGAGAAGAAAATGAAACAGGAAAGACAGTTTTATGAAGTAGGATGGATAATTTATGGATAGAATTAAAGAATTAAAAGGTGGTTAGATAACTGGTGGCTCAGACGGTAAAGCGTCTGCCTACAATGTGGGAGGCCTGGGTTCGATTCCTGGGTCGGGAAGTTCCCTGGAGAAGGAAATGGCAACCCACTCCAGTACTCTTTCTTGCCTAGAAAATCCCATGGACAGAGGAGCCTGGTGTCCATGGGATCGCAAAGAGTCAGACACGACTGAGCGACTTCACTTTCACTTAGATAACTACAGTCGTTCTTTACTACTTCATTTTGAACAGTCAATGCCTCCAGCCAAGCAATCACCACCAAGTAAACAACTAGATTCTTGAATTTCATTCTTTGTTATTGTTATGTTTCCACAAATGTTTGACTATCAATGTAGTAAAAACTGAATACCAGCATCTTTTTTAGGGGGGAATAGAAGATTTATTATATTCTCTCAAGTATGTCAACTTTCTCCCCTCAAAGAACTCATTTGAAGGGAGCAAAGACTGACAATCGATGTGGAGACTGATGCTCACAGCCTCTCCTCAGGAGCGTAAAGTTTATCCTTGTGTATGCTAGGGACTGAATGTCTGTGCTCCTCCAGAATTCACATGTTAGAGTCCTAACCCCCAGTGTTCTGATAGTTAGAGGTGAGGAGGTGAAGCCTTTGGGAAGTGATAGGTCTAGAAGCAGTCATGAGATTGGGGCTCCCGTGATAGGATTAGTGACTTTATAAGAAGAGGAAGAGTTGCCAGAGTTCTCTCCACCCCTGCTGCTTCACTCTCCTCCCTGGCTCTATCTCTTTCTCTCCCTCCCTCTCTCTCTCTTCCTCTCTGCCAGGTAAGGACATAGCGAGAAGGCAGCTGTCTGCAAGCCAGGAAGAGAGTCCAGCAACCACATGAGCTGGTGGCTTGATCTTGAACTGCCCAGCCTCCAGAACTGTGAGAAATGAATGACTGTTGCTTAAGCCACCCATGCTTATGTTAGGTCCAGCTGACTGACAGTGCACAGGAGTCATTTGTTAATGAGCGTTAAGAACAGATAATGGTTTTCATTTTCTTGTTTTTCTTAGAGGTATCTTTTGATCTTCACCAGGGAAATTCTGTATCAGAATTGCAGGGACTTCCCTGAAGTCCAAGGTTAGGTTAAGACTCTACACTCCCTAGTGTGATTAGATTGACTAGTTTTCTGTGAGTATGGTTTCAGTGTGTCTGCCCTCTGATGCCCTCTTGCAACACCTACCATCTTACTTGGGTTTCTCTTACCTTGAGTGTGGGGTATCTCTTCACGGCTGCTCCAGCAAATCACAGCCGCTGCTCATTAACTTGGACGAATGGGTATCTCCTCACTGCCACCCTTCCTGACCTTCAATGTGGGATAGCTCCTCTAGGCCCTCCAGCGCCTGCTAGGACCACAGCCTTGTCTAACTCAATGAAACTAAGACATGCCCGTGGGGCAACCCAAGATGGGCGGGACATGGTGGAGAGGTCTGACAGTATATAGTCCGGTGGAGAAGGGAATGGCAAACCACTTCAGTATTCTTGCCTTGAGAACCCCATGAACAGTATGAAAAGGCAAAATGATAGGATACTGAAAGGGGAACTCCCCAGGTCAGTAGGTGCCCAACATGCTACTGGAGATCAATGGATCATCCCAAAGAATGAAGGGATGGAGCCAAAGCAAAAACAATACCCAGCTGTGGATGTGACTGGTGATAGAAGCAAGGTCCGATGCTGTAAAGAGCAATATTGCATAGGAACCTGGAATGTCAGGTCCATGAATCAAGGCAAATTGGAAGTGGTCAAACAAGAGATGGCAAGGGTGAACGTCGACATTCTAGGAATCAGCGAACTACAATGGACTGGAATGGGTGAATTTAACTCAGATGACCATTATATCTACTACTGTGGGCAGGAATCCCTCAGAAGAAATGGAGTAGCCATCATGGTCAACAAAAGAGTCCGAAATGCAGTACTTGGATGCAATCTCAAAAAAGATAGAATGATCTCTGTTCATCTCCAAGGAAAACCATTCAGTATCACAGTAATCCAAGTCTATGCCCCAAGCAGTAATGCTGAAGAAGCTGAAGTTGAATGGTTCTATGAAGACTTACAAGACCGTTTAGAATTAACGCCCAAAAAAGATATCCTTTTCATTATAGGGGACTGGAATGCAAAAGTAGGAAGTCAAGAAACACCTGGAGTAACAGGCAAATTTGGCCTTGATTGCGGAATGAAGCAGGGCAAAGACTAATAAAGTTTTGCCAAGAAAATGCACTGGTCATAGCAAATACCCTCTCCCAACAACACAAGAGAAGACTCTACACATGGATATCACCAGATGGTCAACACCAAAATCAGATTGATTATATTCTTTGCAGCCAAAGATGGAGAAGCTCTATACAGTCAACAAAAACAAGACCAGAAGCTGACTGTGGCTCAGATCATGAACTCCTTATTACCAAATTCAGACTTAAATTGAAGAAAGTAGGGAAAACTGCCAGACCATTCAGGTATGACCTAAATCAAATCCCTTAGGATTATACAGTGGAAATGAGAAATAGATCTAAGGGCCTAGATCTGATAGATAGAGTGCCTGATGAACTATGGAATGAGGTTCGTGACATTGTATAGGAGACAGGGATCAAGACCATCCCCATGGAAAAGAAATGCAAAAAAGCAAAATGGCTGTCTGGGGAGGCCTTACAAATAGCTGTGAAAAGAAGAGAGGCAAAAAGCAAAGGAGAAAAGGAAAGATATAAGCATCTGAATGCAGAGTTCCAAAGAATAGCAAGAAGAGATAAGAAGGCCTTCTTCAGCAATCAATGCAAAAAAATAGAGGAAAAGAACAGAATGGGAAAGACTAGAGATCTCTTCAAAAAAATTAGAGATACCAAGGGACTATTTCATGCAAAGATGGGCTCGATAAAGGACAGAAATGGTATGGACCTAACAGAAGCAGAAGATATTAAGAAGAGGTGGCAAGAATACACAGAAGAACTGTATGAAAAAGATCTTCACGACCCGGATAATCACTAGAGCCAGACATTCTGGAAAGTGAAGTCAAGTGGGCCTTAGAAAGCATCACTACAAACAAAGCAAGTGGAGGTGATGGCATTCCAGTTGAGCTATTTCAAATCCTGAAAGATGATGCTGTGAAAGTGTTGCACTCAATATGCCAGCACATTTGGAAAACTCAGCAGTGGCCAGAGGACTGGAAGAGGTCAGTTTTCATTCCAATCCCAAAGAAAGGCAATGCCAAAGAAGGCTTAAAGTACCGCACAATTGCACTCATCTCACATCCTAGTAAAATAATGCTCAAAATTCTCCAAGCCAGGCTTCAGCAATATGTGAACTGTGAACTTCCTGATGTTCAAGCTGGTTTTAGAAAAGGCAGAGGAACCAGAGATCAAATTGCCAACATCTGCTGGCTCATGGAAAAAGCAAGAGAGTTCCAGAAAAACATCTATTTCTGCTTTATTGACTATGCCAAAGACTTTGACTGTGTGGATCACAATAAATTGTGGAATATTCTGAAAGAGATGGGAATACCAGACCACCTGACCTGCCTCTTGAGAAACCTAGGTGCAGGTCAGGAAGCAACAGTTAGAACTGAACATGGAACAACAGACTGGTTCCAAATAGGAAAAGGAGTACGTCAAGGCTGTATATTGTCCCCCTCTTATTTAACTTATATTCTGAGTACATCATGAGAAATGCTGGGCTGGAAGAAGCACAAGCTGGAATCAAGATTGCCAGGAGAAATATCAATATCCTCAGATATGCAGATGACACCACCCTTATGGCAGAAAGTGAAGAGGAACTAAAAAGCCTCTTGATGAAAGTGAAAGTGGAGAGTGAAAAAGTTGGCTTAAAGCTCAACATTCAGAAAACGAAGATCATGGCATCCGGTCCCATCACTTCATGGCAAATAGATGGGGAAACAGTGGAAACAGTGTCAGACTTTATTTTTTTGGGCTCCAAAATCACTGCAGATGGTGTTTGCAACCATGAAATTAAAAGATGCTTACTCCTTGGAAGGAAAGTTATGACCAACTTAGACAGCATATTCAAAAGCAGAGACATTACTTTGCTGACTAAGTTCCATCTAGTCAAGGCTATGGTTTTTCCTGTGGTCATGTATGGATGTGAGAGTTGGACTGTGAAGAAGGCTGAGCACCGAAAAATTGATGCTTTTGAAGTGTGGTGTTGGAGAAGACTCTTGAGAGTCCCTTGGACTGCAAGGAGATCCAACCAGTCCATTCTGAAGGAGATGAGCCCTGGGATTTCTTTGGAAGGAATGATGCTAAAGCTGAAACTCATTGAAAAAGACTTTGATGCTGGGAGGGATTGGGGGCAGGAGGAGAAGGGGACGGCAGAGGATGAGATGGCTGGATGGCGTCACTGAGTCGCTGGACGTGAGTCTGAGTGAACTGCGGGAGTTGGTGATGGACAGGGAGGCCTGGCATGCTGCGATTCATGGGGTCTCAAAGAGTCAGACATGACTGAGCAACTGAACTGAACTGCCCTCCCACCACAGTGGGCGTGGTTCCATTCCTTGTTGGGGAACCAAAAAATAAATAAATAAAAGAATCGCAATATTAGAAATATGGAGAATGGGTAAGATATTTCAAAATAAGGCCAAGGTTTGTTATGAGAGAAGGTTTCAACAGAAGAATACCAATTTCCCTTTTAATTTTAAACCAAATACATGATATGAACCAAAAACGTTATTTTAAAGAGCCATGTAGCCTGATGGATGGATCCATGGGAACGACTTGTTCTGGATTGAATCTGGATCCCTTTAGATTCACTGAATCAAAATTTTCAGCTGTGGGCTCAGATGGCACAAGTTGAAGACCACTCCAAGTGCTTCTGATGGATGCCAAACCTGAAATCCACAGATCCATCTTCTCTTTCACGGATACAAATACTCAAATTTACTATCGGGGTGGATCTTCCTATAGATGATATATGTGATTTTACAAATGGATACGTTTAATTTCTATGCATATGTGTGTGTGTTAGTCGCTTAGTCATGTCTGACTCTTTGCGACCCCAAGAACTGTAGCCCACCAAGCTTCTGTGTCTGTGGAATTCTCCAGGCAAGAATACTAGAGTGGATTGCCATTCCCTTCTCCAGAAATTCTTCCCAACCCAGGGATTGAACCCTGGTCTCCTGCATTGCAGGCAGATTCTTTACCATTTGAGCTACAGGGAAAAATGAAATCTATTCGGGATGTTTGGGGCTGGTCATTTTTAGAGGGACTTCTCAGAACACCTGTCTGTGTATACTCCTTTTCCTCTTTGCCATAGTTGCCTTGGTTTATGTTCTCAGTCTGTGTGTTCTGTCTTGGTTTAGGAAAAGAAATCTGGCACCTCAGAGTTTCAGGCAATTTGCTTTGCAAAGAATGCAATAGGGATTTATAATTTCATGTGAAAATCCTTTAATAGAGTAAATAAAAACCCCTCCCTCCAATGCATTTGACTCATTTCTCTAGATGTTTAATAATAGGATTGTGTGTTATAAACACATGTTTAGACATCCAAATATATGCACAGATGGAAAATATCAAGCTTGCAAGAAAGCCCAGCCTCTGAACACGAGCATTCAATGGAACTCGTCTCTCCTTTCTCTATGGAATATGAACGTCAGACTTCAGTTCAGGGGGCTTAGGGAATTCTTGTCCCCAGTCTCCTGATTTCTACCAGCTGTTGACTCTGACATTGTCTTGTTGATTTTTAGTGGTCTTAAGAGAAATCTCAAGAGGGTAGGTAGGAAGTGGATTGGGAGTGGGCAATTCTTCTTCCTTGTTTGATTGTGGATGTGGATTGTGGGATAGACTTGTCAGGTGGAAAAAGCTTGGTTTATCTAAGAGAGGTAATAGTGACTCCCAGGACCTAGCCTGCCACATCACATCCCAAAGGACTTTGTTCTGAGGTTTACAAAGACACTTGGTAATTATGAATTTGATCAGAACAAACTGATGGGTGATCAACTAAGTGTAATGTATGTATTATACAACAATTATTTTCCAAAAGGGATTTTTTTTTTAATTGCAAGAGAAGTACATATCCATGAAAGATTATGGGGGAAAATAGAGGAAAATAAAAAGAGTAAAAAGGGGGAAAGTTTAGTTTAAGATGCCGATTTTAGAAAAAGTTATATGGGGATTAGAATCCACCCTTACTGGTTGCGTACCCTCCTTAAGTTAATGCTGTTAAGAAATAGATTTGTTATGTCTGTTTTCATAATTTATAAGCTGAAATTCCCTAATTTTTGCCTTAAGCCTAAAAGCATTCTTCTTAGTATGTAAGAATTCTGAAAAAAAATATATCCTTGGAAACAATGTTCACAGGAAAGTAAGAAGTCTTTGTGGTGATGTTTCATTTTATTATCATATTTTTCTCTTTCCTGAAAAATCAATGAAGAATGGCAGTTTTATATGTAAAACAGTAGTTAGCCTTTATATGGATGACATTTTCCTAAAAGCCTAGAAGTATTTCACATTTATAGAGAAGCACTCTGTTCCCAAGTTGGAACTGATTAAAATTCAAATCTATATTAACATCTCGTTACGTCTTGAAAAAAGTGCATGCCACGCTTAATGGAAAATGCCTGGTGTCTGCCAGCTCTGTTTCTGTGGGTTCCTTAACAAGGCTGTCTGGGGACCCAGGAGGGCTGGGTCACAGCTACATCCTTGTTAAAACAGTCAGCCGGCGCGAATGCTGGCCCTTAGTTTTTCCTTCCTTTCCCCTCTCCCATCCCTACATTGTTTGGGCTGCCAACTGCTCATTTTTCTCTGAAGCAAGGGAAAGGGAAGGGCAAAAATGAGTTTGAAAGAATAACATTTCTTTCTATGGACTTAAATAGAACGCTCAACACAAAACATCCTGTGTTTTCTTTGAACTGATGACACTCTGACTATAATAATGGGCGAACTAAAATCTAAGGCTTGCTATTGGCATAGGTATTGTTTTTGTGGCATTCTACCTGATCAAGGGACAGTTGCTTGCTACTTAAAATGACACCCTGGCCCCTGCCCCCAGGCCTTCCTTGTCTCCTTCTCTGCGGTTTCTTCTCTCCATTGTACTTATTCCAGCCTTCTAACATATGTTTATTTTATTTTTGTTTATTCTCTGACTCCTCTGGCCATAACGGAAACCCATGATCGCAAGAATCTGTGTTATTTTGCTCATTGTTGGATTCGTTGTTCTAAAAACATTACACAAAGTAGGCATTTAATAAATATTTGCAGTATGAATGAATATACTCATTTCTTCCTTGGTGTCCTTTCCCACACAACTATGGGGAAAATAGCTGATAAAAATATGTGACAAAAATCCTGTAAGTATAATGTGTTTACATCTAGTAGGTGTACTTGAAATTATAGATCTCTTTGGAGTTTACATATCTTAGTTGGTAAAGAAAAGATGCAAGAGTTAGATACTCTCTGTCCTCTTATTTTGCTTTATTTTTCTTCCAAGCCTGACTTCCTCACATGATATCCCTACATGATATATATTTCTTTACATGTTTATTGCCTGAGTGACTGAACAACAACAATAACCCCTTACTAGAATGTAAAGGGTAGGGACTTGTATATTTCATTCACTGTTCTGGCCCCATTATTGAGAATGTGTCTGGCACAGAGGAAACTCTCAACATATATTTGGTGAGTACTTAAGTGTTTCAGTGAGCTTGGAGACTGTCCAGGCCTGGCCCTGATGCTGTAGGGACTCTATAGGGTGATTGAACACTAAGACATTGGTTGTTGCTGTTGTTCAGTTGCTAAATCATGTCCAGTCTTTTGTGACGCCACAGACTGCAGCACACCAGGCTTCCCTGTCCATCCCTATCTCCTGGTGTTTGCTCACATTCATGTCCTTTGAGTCGATGATGCCATCCAACCGTCTCATCCTCTGTCGCCCCCTTCTCCTCCTGCCCTCAATCTCTCCCAGCATCAAGGTCTCTTCCAGTAAGTCGGCTCTTTGCATCAGGTGGCCTGAGTATTGGAGCTTCAGCATCAGTCCTTCAGTGAATATTCAGGGTTGATTTCCTTTAGGGTTGACTGGTTTGATCTCCTAGCAGTCCAAGAGACTCTCAAGAGTTTTCTCCAGCATCATAGTTTGATAGCATTAATTCTTTGGTGCTCAGCCTTCTTTATGGTCCAACTCTCACATCTGGACATGACCATTGGAAAAATCATAGCTTTGACTATATGGACTTTTACTTTCATTTACTTATTTATTTATGTTTGTCTGTGCTGGGTCTTTGTTGCTATGCATGGGCTTTTTCTAGTTGTGGCTATCAGGATGCTTTTCCTTGTGTTCCTTGGGCTTCTCATTGTGGTGGCTTCTCTTGTTGCCAAGCACAGGCTGTAGGCGCATGGGCTTTAGTACTTGGCGTTGGCACCTGGGCTTAGTCACTCCACAGCATGTGCAGTCTTCCAAGACCAGGGATTGAACCCATGTCCCCTGCGTTTGAAGGTGTATTCTGATCCACTGTACCACCAGGGAATTCCAAGACCTTGTTACTGCTTGAGGTGGATTGTGGGTAGGGAGATGAAAAAAGGGAAAAAGATGACCAAGATGACACTGATATTTCAAGTTTTCCATCCATAGTGAAAAAGACATCCCGCTCATTGTGCATATGTGGTATATAGTATGAGCCTAGGGACTGTGATTTGGATCCTGAAACAGCCATCTATTTTCAGAATAAGCTGAAATAATTTCTTCATTTATTAATACCACAGTTTCATTGTTTGTAAAATTAAAACAATGTTACATAATTCATGGCTATGGTGGGAAGATAGAAAAAGGTTGACATCTAAGAGTTGCCTAGTAAATGTATGCTATCATCGTCATCATTCAGGGGTTGGCAGACTACAGCAAAAGGGCCAAACCCAGCCTGTGACTGGCTTTTGTGAATACAGTTTTCTTGGAATACTGCCATGCCCATTCATTTTCTTTTGTCCGTGGCTGCCCCCACTCACTTTAACAGCAGAATCGAGGAGTTAAGGGAGTCTGTGCAGGCTTCAAAGCCTACAATTTTACTTTCTGGCCCTTTACATAAAAAGTTGGTGAACTTTTATCTAAAAGATGGTCTGTCAGCAATATAACAAAGCCCACAGTCCAGCAAAGTGTGGTCCAGGGGCCAGTGTGATTCACAAACCATCTGTTACTGATCTGCGAGGAGCAGAGTGCAGAAGCTAAAAGCAGCTTTTGCACAGTAGCAGTATCATAACCAAGGAGGTTTATTCTAAGCGTGGTTATTGCTAATTGAAAACTTTCCCCAGAAACGAACAGCCTTTAGAAACATCTATAACAATCTGATGTGTGGTTTTTGGTATATATAAAAGCCTTGGTTTATGACAGATTGGAAATTAAAAAAAAAAAAAATCCTTGGCCTTTCCCACCGGGAGAGAGTTTGGTGTTTTGTAGGGGGATTTTGTTGTATTGATAACTTTGTAAGACACATTCATGTGGTTTTACATGAGAACATCTGGGGGGCCCATCAGGTGGGAGTGAAGAACGGTTTCTGGGATTGCAACTGACCTGGAAAGGTTGATGAGTGAGCCCATTAATAACGTCATGCAAATGGGTTTCTTATGCAGATGCAGGGGCAGCCACAGTTCACTCACCTGCTAATATAGTCGTAATGTGTTGCTTCATATCTGAGACAAGGAGACCACCTCAGGATATTATGTGTGACTCCTGCACATATACAAAGGAATTCCTTTTGAGGTAAATGAATTTTAAGTTGACAGTTCATCTTCTCTGAACAGTAGTAGGCCCACAACTTTCCTGGAAATCTAGCAAAACAACAGTTCTGTGACCAGCCCCATGCTTTGGTGCATGTGCACTTAAAAAAAGGCAGACTGACTTTTCCTTTTTCTCTTTTAGAATCGGTTCCAAATGGTAGAGTCTGCCAGAAAAAACAGACACACTCTCAGGAACAACAATGCCCATTATGTGTGGGGTGGAAGCTGCCAGACTTTGATTTCTGGCCAGACATTAACCCCTTTGGTGTCTTAGGAGGGAAATGACAAGTCTGCATCCAGACGCTTCCAGGATTTTACAGTCACTAGGTGTGAGACCAGGCGATTTATAATGACTTGTGCAAAAAAGGACTATTGCGAGAAGGAAGTACAAGTTCAAGGCTGCATCTCCGTGTTTCTTAAATTCTGCCATGACTCATTCTAGCAAGTGGACACCGGTTTGATCTCCTGTGTGTTTCCCTTTGCAGATCTGCTGCTGGTAAGAGGCAAGGTGCTCTTACCACCTGCTTCACCTGTGTTTTCAGCTGGATGTCACAAGGGCCAATTCAGCACTTTCAGAGAAAAATATGCGGATTTCTTGAGGTCACAATTTACAGTAAAGCTGCTAGAAAAGAGAATTCCTGCAAACTCTTTTGTGATCCCTTTCTTTCCCTTGTCACATACCCGACAGGTCAACATCCCATTTTGAGAGCTCAGACAAGCAGAGAACAATGCAATTTATAGTAGGTGGATGACGGTTTGTGTGTACGTTCTGTGTATATATGTGCGTGTTTCATCTGTTCCTTTACTCTTTAATAAATATTTATTGATAGTCTACTATGGGATGACTGGGGATACTAAGTTAATTGCACTCATAATAATAGCTACCATTTATCTCGAGCTTATTGCCTGTTGGTATTATGTTAAACATCTTACATACATGTACTTTAACTCACTTAATTCTTTAGCAACAACTTTATGAAACAGCCCCATCTGACATTTTAGTAAAATGAGTTCAGAAAAGTCAAGGACACATGCCTGATTGTTAACAGAGCTAGGATTCACATCCAGACCTACCTGATGTAAAACCATTTCCCCGTTCATTTGCCTAAGTTGCCTTCCTAAAAATGAATACAAATATAAAAAGGCATTTTACTCAATTTCTTGGAATTCACATTCCAAGAAAATAGAGAAAGGCATGTGATATAGAATGGAAAAGGGTATCTTACAGCAATGTGCACGGCTATATACATGATTAACTGAGTCTGCTGAAGAAGGAGGGAGAGGGTTAGAGTGAGGCCCCAGAGAGAAAGTAGTATTTGAGTTACTCCTTTATGGAGTGGGATATGAGAGAGAGAGAGATCCGGTAGGGTGTGCTTTGTTGTGTAGGAAGCATGCTCAGTTGCTCAGTCATGTCCAACTCTTTGCGACTCCAGGGACTGCAGCCCACCTGGCTCCTCTGTCATGGAATTTTCCAGGCAAGAATACTAGAGTGGGTTGCCATTTTCTACTCCAGGGAATCTTCCCTCCCCAGAGATTGAACCTGCGTCTCCTGAATTGGCAGGTGGATTCTTTACCACTGAGCCATGTGGGAAGCCTGTGTAGAAAGAGACTGGACTTACCAGCGGCAAAGAGACGTGACTTACATAGAGTGAGTCTATGCACAAAATAGTGGCAGTAGCAGCGGGAGATTCTTCAAGGTTGCTTCTCTATTGACCCTGAAGGGCATGGTTGCCTGACTCTTTCACCAGAGACACGGGGATGGATAAAGAACAGAAATAGCATCCACAGATAACCCTATGTGAAGATGACTGTGTTAAAGGCAAGAGTCTAGCTGGACACTGGGAAATAAAGTGATCACCTATTCAGTCCCAGCCAAGGGACCAATCCCTCTCAAAGAAAAGGAGGACAATGGTGTTTCAGCCAGGATGCTTCTGAGCCTTAGGCTGTTCTGTTTAGGACATATAAAAACAATCAACATGGATGGAGCCCACATGGTTGGCAATCACAATATCACAATTCTTTGGGGTTTCACTCTGAGAAGCTGAGACTTTGCAGTTTGCAAGTGTTAAGATTTCAGACTGGAATTTCAGATGGAATGAAAACTGGACTATTCAGTTTTTTTTTTTTTTTCGGATATTTTAAAAGGGATACTGGGCTGTCCCATATTCATTGCCAAGTCCTCCCAGCCTCCAAATCTTCCCATAAAATGCTTCTTCTCTAGTCTTTAACTATGTTCTGTGACTGAATATGATTATGGGATATTTACATGCATTCTTGTCTATTGTATCAAAAGATCGTGAAACAAAATGCCCATCATTAAAGCTCCAAAGTGATTGGATTGGCATGGGGACCAGGAATGGGGCTGGCATGGGAGAGAGGATCTGACTCTGAGATTTCATGAAATCTGAAACAATAGGACAGCTGCTTTTCCATAAACAGATTATTATTATTATTTCTACCTAGACAGCTTGATAGCAGCCATTATCTTCTTCCTGGGTGTCTTATCAAGTTCTGGATGCATGCAGCATGGGCGATAAGGAAGGAGAAATGTCACCCATGGGATTGCCAAGGATTATTTCTATGCACTGCTGTTCAGCAACGGCCAACCCCTTATAACTGAAAGTAGTCCTATTGTTCATGCCGGGCAGTTGCTATTCTGACAACACCAAGAGGGCAGAAAGAAGATGTAGCTGCCATTGTGTGAAAGATTGAAATTTCATTACTCTCAGCTCAAGTTCAAGCAGTCTTGATTTTGAAAAGCAAAATCATCAAGGAATATCTTTGAAGAGGGAGCAGACAAGGAAAGGAAAGAAGAATAAAATGAGCTCAGGGCTTTTCAGGACTATGAGGGAGTATTGAAAAGAAAAGACACACAGAGAAAGAAGTACAATATTTTTAATCACCAGAACTTTAAATGCCAGGCATATAAGCCTCAAAGGGATTGAATATCATCATACAAGCATTACCTGGGATCCAGTTATCTAACATAAAGACACCATCTTACATACTACACCATCTTACATATTACTCACCGGAAAATAGTTAATTTACTGGATTTCTGTTTAATTGTCTCTGTTTCACACTAAGGTCTTGAATGAAATTAATCTGTTGATATTGAAAATTTTTCCTTTGCATCTCAATGATATGCTGGATTTAAATGTTTGAGGGAAAAAATACAATCTTTTTGTATTTTTGTGATAAGATCTCAGCTTCCCAGACTTTCATCTTCTTTGAGAAAAAGACTGCATTAGAAAAAGACAAAAGCAATAACTAATGTGTATGATTAACCTGTACCATGTTTATACAGAATTTCCTCCCGAAATGTTCAGAGTACTTCAGTCATTTTCATACACAGTTTTAGGGTCATGCTGATATTATAATGTAAGCCACTTGGAAATGAGCCAAATAAAAATTTTCCAACATTTTAAATCACTGTTCTGAAATTGGAATTTCAAATGAATAAAGTGCTTTGCTCTTAAACCAACAACTTCAGAAATTAGATCTCGGTGGTGGATTCATTAAAAATGAGAAGTGGGAGAAGGTTGGGAAGGTAAAGAGCAAAGAGAGGGCTCAGAGGAAGGAAGGAAGATGTGGGACAAGCGGAAGGGGCCTGTCTCCCTTGGGACTAGTAAACTCTAGAAGGGCAAAACCTTCTCTTGAACAAATTTGTACAACACTTCAGACAGACTCTCAGGAGGCATTTGTTAAATAAATTAGTGAGAGGTGTGCAAAAATATGGTGTCTGTGTTAATGTATCCAAAGGAACAGGCTTCTACCTAGACACTTCAGTTTTTTTAGCCATTAAACATTTATTAGGAAGCCTAGAGCATCTCCAGCTTGAACACATGTACGAATTACCTGGGGATCTTGTTAAAATCCAGATTCCAATTCAGGAAGACTGGGAGAGGGTCTGAGATTCTGCATTTCTATCAAACTCCCATATGCTGATGCTGTTGGCTCATGGAAGCACTCTGAGTGGCAATGTACTGGAATAACGCAAGGGGAAGATGAGCTGGGAGTCAGGAACTCAGAGCTCTAGTTTCTGATGTCAATCACCTGTATTTTTAAGCCAATTGATTCGTTAGTTTCTATATAATAAGTGGGTTGCATCTACATAATTTCTAAGGTTCTTACAGACTTAATATTTTAAAATGGAAGGAAGAAAGAAAAGAAGGAAGGAAGAAGGGAAGGAAGGAAAGAATAATTTAGAGAATGGCCAGTCTGTCTCTAGAAATCCCAGGGAGGCTGAATTATTTCCCTCCAGAGTTGCACAGGTAATCTGGCATAGCTGAATTATGATTCAGCTGACTCCCAATTTCTAATAGACTAATTTTCCATGATCATTTCTGTTGTCTTGTATTTACCCTTGGTTTATTCAAATATATTTATATTCTTTTTTCTCAATTTCTAATTTTTTTGCAGAACAAAGTTATGTTCCACTTTATCTTACAATTATTTTAAATAGATAAATTAATATTTTTAGTTGGAGTTTCAATATGGAACTCTCAAAAATTAATAGAATGAGTAGACAGAAGAGTAGAAGGATATAGTAGACCTGAAAAGCACTATGAATCAATTCAACATAGTTAAGATTTACACAATTTTCACACAACATCAGGATACAAATTCTAACCTAGTTCCCATAGGTTATAAACCAGGAGACACTGGAATATATCCAGGGACATAAAACAAAGTAAAAAATTGCATGATCTGAAGATATTGAAAGCGTACAGAGTCTGTTCTCTTATCACTGTGGAATTATGTTAGAAATCAATATCAACAGATATTTGAAAATAAGTGTCATTTTTTTCAGGTGCAGTGTGACGTTTACCAAGAGAGATCTTTTATCATTATTAATAACTTTTGTGGAATGCCTGCAATCTGCCTGATGAGATGCAAAGTGTTGGGAATACAAAGATGAGTAAATTATATTTTATGACCAAATCCCTTGCCTGATGAACTGAGAGATTTCTATCCTGCAAACTGATCAATGCAAATGTCTAATATGTGTGTTAATATGCTAGGCCCCCGTCCTCTTTGATATACTGAAAACATATCACTGGCTACAGAAGAATGCTTGCAAAGATGGCCATTCAACTCTCCCAGTGCATTCTGTTTGTGTGTGATTTTCCAGCTGAATGTATCCAAAAGTGGAATTTCTTTCTCCGCTTCCTGATTTGGGGTGGGCTTTTGTGACTTGCTTTTTGGCTAATAGAATACAGTTGAAGGAACAAAGCTCTATTTCTACCTCCTGGCCTCAACAGGCTGTGGGTGAGTGTGTGCTAAGTGGCTTCAATCGGGTCTGGCTGTCTGCAACCTTATGGACCATAGCCCACCAGGCTCCTCTGTCCATGGGATTCTCCAGGCAAGATTACTGGAGTGTGTTGCCATTCCTTTCTCCAGGGGATCTTCCCAACTCAGGGACTGAACCCACGTCTCCTGTGTCTTTTGCATTGGCAGGCAGGTTCTTTACCACTAGCACCACTTGGGAAACCTTCAAGATGACGTGCCCACATTTATTTCCTCTCTCAGACGGCTGCTGCCACCATGAAGAACAAGCCTGGGATAACCTGCTGGATGATGAAGCAGCACCAGGGTGATGAGCTGTCCCAACTACATTAGCTGAGGCCAGTCTAGGCTAGCCCACGGCAAGTCATCCCATAGACTTGTGTGGAAGCCCTAGCAAGAGAGGCAGAGCTTCTCACTCAACCCGTCGCTGACCACAGATGTACCCGTGAACTCAGCTGAGACTGGGACAACTATCCAGTTCAGCCATAAACTTCTCACCAATAATACGTGCCCCTGGTGACTCAGTGGTAAAGAATCTGCCTGCCAATGCAGGAGATGCAGGTTCAAGCCCTGGGTCAGGAAGACCCCCTGAAGAAGGAAATGGAAACCCACTCCAGTATTTTTGTCTGGGAAATCCCATGGACAGAGAAGCGTGGCAGGCAACAGTCCATGGGGTCGCAAAGAGTCGATCATGACTCAGAGACTAAGTGACAACAACAACAAAGCTACTTTGTTTTAGAAAAGTTTTTCAGCAGTTATTACAAGGTGCATTAACTTTGATGCACAGATCAGAGGATGTGGTGAGAAGCTTACAGTCTGGATTTATTTTAATGGTTGTTCTGATAGGGATTATAGGCAAAATGGGGTGAGATTTGAGAGAGATAGGAGTCTAAGATGACGACTACAAGATATTTAACCTAAGTAACTAATAGGTAATCAGAATTCCTTTTTTTAAATTTTTTTGGAGGAGGAAGTAAATCAGGAATTTTTTTTGTATAAGCATTAAACCGTAATTAGGGATTTATTGTGGAGAAGGCAATGACACCCCACTCCAGTACTCTTGCCTGGAAAATCCCATGGACAGAGGAGCCTGGTGGGCTGCAGTCCATGGGGTCGCTAAGAGTTGGGCATGACTGAGTGACTTCACTTTCGCTTTTCGCTTTCATGCATTGGAGAAGGAAATGGCAACCCACTCCAGTGTTCTTGCCTGGAGAATCCCAGGGACAGGGGAGCCTGATGGGCTGCCGTCTATGCGGTCACACAGAGTCGGATACGACTGAAGCGACTTAGCAGCAGCAGCAGAGATTTATTGTAAATGCTGTAACAAATTTCACAACAATGTCACGAATTAACACAATAAAATTCCTTTCTCACTGAAAAAAAACGACTACTTAGTTTTGGGGTGCTCTGTTATTCAGCATAGGTATATATTGTAATGGCCTTCTGGACACCGAGCTTTGATTCAGATAAATGGTTCTAGTTTAAGTTCTCCCTGGAAGATATTAGGTAAGATAGCAAGGAGAGGTATGCATTTCACTATATCTTCATTTTTGAGTTGCCTGTCACTAAAAGGAAGGGGCTTAGCTTGAATTATGTTTTATTTTACTGATAAAAGAAAGATGTGCACAGTGATGACAAGAAATGCTGTTGAGAGACTGAGGCACAAGGTAACCCACATGCATATTCCTTTTCTAAAGGAAGCATAAGGGACAGAGCCAAGACCAGGCATCAGAAAAGGGATGTTCAAATCCTGCTTTTGCTGTGTGGGTATGGTAGCTTGAGCTTCTGTCTTCTTTGTGGTAACCAGTCAAACTACAATGTTTCTTCAAACGTAGTCATGTGTTACTCAACGTATTTTACTCTGTTTTCATATAACATGCTGTGCTGTGCTTAGTCACTCGGTCATGTCCGACTCTTTGTGACCCCATGGTCTGTAGTCTGCCAGGTTCCTCTGTCCATGGGGATTCTCCAGGCAAGAATACTGGAGTGGGTTGCCATGCCTTTCTCCAGGGGATCTTCCCTATTGTCTGAGCCTCCAGGGAAGCCCAAGGATACTGAAGTGGGTAGCCTATCCCTTTTCTAGGGGAAATTTCTGACCTAGGAATTGAATTGGGGTCTCTTGCAATGCAGGCAGATTCTCTACTAGCTGAGCTACTTAGGAAGCCCATTTTCATATAATGCTGAGTCACTTCAGTTGTGTCCGACTCTGTGCAACCCCATAGACAGCAGCTCACCAGGCTCCCCCATCCCCGGGATTCTCCAGGCAAGAACACTGGACTGGGTTGCCATTTCCTTCTCCAATGCATGAAAGGGAAAAGCGAAAGTGAAGTCATATAATAGTGTCTAGTGATTATTGAGCAGTCATAATTCTAACTAGCATATGTACATTTTGGCTTTCTTGGAGGCTCAGCGGTAAAGAATCAACTTGCCAATGCAGGAGATGTAGGTTCGATCCCTGGGTCTGGAAGATCCCCTGGCGAAGGGCATGGCAACCCCCTCCAGTATTCTTGCGTGGAGAATCTCATGGACAGAGGAGCCTGACGGTCTAGAGTCCATTGGGTCACAAAGAGTCAGACATGACTAAGCAACAACAATAGGTACATTTTATCGTTTTCAAATTGCCTTTGTGGAAATCATCTCACTTTGATTCTTCAGTGATGCCTTGAATTATTTATTGGTAGACGAAGAACCTCTCTTGTCTTCTAAATGGTGGTGTTTCTGAGAAATGTCTGAGCTCATGACAGACTTACTAAGGCAAGAACCTCACCATCTGTTTATTATTTTTTTTAAGAATTAAACCTGGCGAGTATATCAGATCTTTGACTTTTATTATCAAGTCGATACCTCACTTCCCTTTACAAGATTTTTTCGTAATGGCTCTTGTCTATGAGGTGCATTCTTTTCTCCCCCAGACATTTTTAAAGTGCAAGGAAGGTAACGGTTACTCTGAAATTGCATCTTGGTGCCTGGGATTTATATTCTTAAACCATCAGAAAGTGAGTGAAGTTGCTCAGTTGTGTCTGACTCTTTGTGACCCCATGAACTGTAGCCTACCAGACTCCACTGTCCATGGGATTTTTCAGGCAAGTGCAATGGAGTGGGTTGCCATTTCCTTCTCCAGGGGATCTTCCCAACCCAGGGATCAAACCCAGGTCTACATGCACTGGGGGTAGACATTTTACCATTTGAACTACTAAGGAAGCCATCAGATTGTCTATTTAATGATGTTGGTAGACTAAACAAATAATTAAATTATTATCATCTGTGCTTGAGCCATGAATTTTTATTTTGATTACGTAGTTGAGTTGGCTGATAATGTAGATTCTGGGCTCGGCAGTTTCTATATGAAATATGTGTAATGGCCTAAGTATCTGGTGATTCCTGCCTGGTCCCTGACCAATGATTCAAGTTTTACCTGTGGTTATGCAAAGATGGGCTCGATAAAGGACGGAAATGGTATGGACCTAACAGAAGCAGGAGATATTCAGAACAGGTGGCAAGAATACACAGAAGAACTGTACAAAAAAGATCTTCATGACCAAGATAATCACGATGGTGTGATCACTCACCTAGAGCCAGGCATCCTGGACTGTGAAGTCAAGCGGGCCTTAGAAAGCGTCACTATGAACAAAGTTAGTGGAGGTGATGGAATTCCAGTTGAGCTACTTCAAATCCTGAAAGATGATGCTGTGTAAGTGCTGCACTTAATATGCCAGCAAATTTGGAAGACTCAGCAGTGGCCACAGGACTGGAAAAAGTCAGTTTTCATTCCAATCCCAAAGAAAGGCAATGCCAAAGAATGCTCAAACTACCGCACAATTGCACTTATCTCACACGCTAGTAAAGTAATGCTCAAACTTCTCCAAGCCAGGCTTCAGCAATATGTGAACCGTGAACTTCCTGATGTTCAAGCTGGTTTTAGAAAAGGCAGAGGAACCAGAGATCAAACTGCCAACATCCACTGGATCATCAAAAAAGCAAGAGAGTTCCAGAAAAACATCTATTTCTGTTTTATTGACTATGCCAAAGCCTTTGACTGTGTGGATCACAATAAACGGTGGAAAATTCTGAAAGAGATTGGAATACCAGACCACCTGACCTGCCTCTTGGGAAACCTAGATGCAGGTCAGGAAGCAACAGTTAGAACTGGACATGGAGCAACAGACCAGTTCCAAATAGGAAAAGGAGTACGTCAAGGCTGTATATTGTCACCCTGCTTATTTAACTTCTATGCAGAGTACATCGTGAGAAATGCTGGGCTGGAAGAAACACAAGCTGGAATCAAGATTGCCAGGAGAAATATCAATAACCTCAGATATGCAGATGACACCACCCTTATAGCAGAAAGTGAAGAGGAACTCAAAAGCCTCTTGATGAAAGTGCAAGAGGAGAGTGAAAAAGTTGGCTTCAAGCTCAACATTCAGAAAATGAAGATCATGGCTTCTGGTCCCATCACTTCATGGGAAATAGATGGGAAAACAGTGGAAACAGTGTCAGACTTTATTTTTTTGGGCTCCAAAATCACTGCAGATGGTGAGTGCAGCCATGAAATTAAAAGATGCTTACTCCTTGGAAGAAAAGTTATGACCAACCTAGATAGCATATTCAAAAGCAGAGACATTACTTTGCCAACAAAGTTCCGTCTAGTCAAGGCTATTATTTTTCCTGTGGTCATGTATGGATGTGAGAGTTGGACTGTGAAGAAGGCTGAGCGCCGAAGAATCGATGCTTTTGAACTGTGGTGTTGGAGAAGACTCTTGAGAGTCCCTTGGACTGCAAGGAGATCCAACCAGTCCATTCTGAAGGAGATCAGCCCTGGGATTTCTTTGGAAGGAATGATGCTAAAGCTGAAACTCCAGTACTTTGGCCACCTCATGCGGAGTCGACTCATTGGAAAAGACTCTGATGCTAGGAGGGATTGAGGGGAGGAGGAGAAGGGGATGAGAGAAGATGAGATGGCTGGATGGCATCACTGACTCGATGGATGTGAGTCTGAGTGAACCGCAGGAGTTGGTGATGGACAGGGAGGCCTGGCGTGCTGCGATTCATGGGGTCGCAAAGAGTCGGACACGACTGAGTGACTGAACTGAACTGAACTGTGGTTCTGAGTCTTATAAGACAGAGCTATTTCCTCTCTTCTACTTAATTTTAAGTGTGATCCTTAATTTTATCATCTCTTGTCACTGTTCCAGTACCACATTTTGATAGAATGAAGAAGAGTGGCTATTGTGACATTACAATAGCCTCCATTTATTGAGAGCTTACTATGTGAGAGCCAACACGCTATTTGTTTTACTTACGTAGTTCTCACAACAGCCCATTGAGAGAGATATATTGCTATCTTCATTTTACGGACGAGGGAACTGAAGTACAGGAAGATTAAGTAAATTGCCCAAAGGCACACAGCAACTAGTGATAGAACTGGATTTTTAGCTCAGACCATTTAAGTAGGAAATTCCTATTTCGTAAACTACCATATTTCTTATATATATATATATACTATATTTCTTGTACTATAAGATTTTCTTTAAATCAGAGACTAAGAAAAATGATCTATATCAATCTAGCCATCAACCTATCAGTCTATATCAATCCAGTATCATCAAAAATCGCATGTGTTCACAAGCCGTCTAGGTACTATGACCTCCCTTGAAGAAATCGTGTAGTAATCAGCCTGTGGTAGGATGTTTCCCTGTGCTAGACATGCAGAAGACATAAAAGAAATAGAAATTCTCCCTCTAATAGGCCTGAAGATTTGTAGAAGTAGATGATTATTTTGGTGAGTTGGAAAGATAGAGTTGGTTCTATAGCGTCTGAGGGTCATAGTGGGGAGGTAATGGATAGTCATCCTTGCAGTGACTTCATTTCCAGATATTTTCATCAGATTTTAGGTGGGTCTGCCAGTCCTTGGGCTTCCCAGGGGGCACTGGTGGTAAAGAACCCACCTGCCAATGCAGGAGATATAAGAGACATGGGTTCAGTCCCTGGGGTGGAAGATCCCCTGGAGGAGGGCATGGCAACCCATTCCAGTATTCTTCCCTGGAGAATCGCATGGACAGAGCAGCCTGGTGGGCTACAGTCCATGGGGTCACAAAGAGTCAGACACAACTGAAGCAACTTAGCATGCATGCATGCCAGTCCATCAGAAGTGGGCAGGCTTGTCTCTAATCCCAATTCCTCAAATTGAGAAAGCACTAGGCCACTTCAGAATTTCTTCTCACAGTTCTTTTGATCAGATTTAGTGGTTTCCGTTTGTTTCCATGTCAACCCAGATGTAGAAGTCACACTTTTTACAGATTTCCACCAGGAAGCCAATCCATACCAGTAATGGCTTGAATTGTATACTGCAAAAACTCATGTGCTAAAATCCTGACCTCTGTACCTCAGAATGTGGCCTTATCTGGAAGTAGAGCTGTTGCAAATGCAGTTATTATAAAAGAAGATGAAGTCATAAAGGAATGGGGTGAGCTTCTACTCAAGTATAACTGGTGTCCTTCTAAACAGGAGAAATTTGGAGCAGAGGCAGACACAGGGAGGACTCTTTGTGAAGATGGAGGCAGAGATCAGGGTGAGGTTTCTACACACCAAGGAACTCCAATGATCACCAGCAGACCACCAGAAGCTGAGGAAGAGGCATGGGAACAATCTTCTCTGCACAGCCAGAAGGAACCAACCTTGCTGATATCTTGGTCTTAGACGTTTGGCCTCCAGAATCGTGACAATAAATTTCTGTTCTTTATCTAGTCAGCTGTGGTACTTTGCTACAGCAGCTCTGGTAAAGCAATACTCCACCAAACATGTCCTGAGTTGGGCAGATTTTACTGAAAATATTTGGCTGGAGCAATGTCATCGGGAGGGATCGCATCACACAACCCACAGCATTCCCCCTAATTATTTCGCCTTCTTTCCCTCCACCCTCTTTCCTTTTCATCTCCTCCATTCTGGGTTAATCTCTAAATACTTAGCTACAAGTTTGTCTCGCTATTTTTTTCAGAGTAGCTTTTTTCTTCCTTCGAAGTTATGGCAACAACCCACGTCTAGCTCCTAGGGCTCAGCTTTTAGCCCAACCATTAATCAAAATACGCATCAAACACAAGCAGTCCATTCACTTAGAGAAATTCCTAGGCCAAATATTACAGTAAGAACATTTTCTCGGTGGCATGGCTTCAAATCTTGGCTCTGCTACTTGGATGTGTGAACTTGAACAAGTTACTTCATCTCTCTAAAATAAGAATAATAATAATAATTCACTGGGTCTGTCTTAAGTTTGGTGACCCCTCAAACAGACTCTGAGGCAGGTATTTGTGAAAGATGATGCAGGGAAGAAGGCTCCCAGGAGTAACATGAAAGGGAGTGCGCGGCACAGGAAGGGGTCGAGTGAGAAGTTGATATGTGAATCAGGTACCCTTGGGGCCTCAGCCCTTCCCACGGGGAGCTGTGGAACTAAATGGCCCTTCAGAGTGGTCTCATATTAAGGCAAAGGGGCTAAGACTTTGTCTCCTCTCATGGCAACTAGTCATTAAAAGTGGGTTACCCCCAGTCAAGGGGTGGTTGGTGAGGTAGTTTCCTTTGGCTGAAGGCAGTTTCTTGTTTCAAATCTTATTTATTCATTTTTGGCTGTGCTTGGCCTTTGTGGCTGTGCAGGCTTTCTATAGTTGCAGCGAAACGGGCTGCTCTTCATTGCGGCGCATGTGCTTCTCATCGTGGTGACTTCTCTTGTTGCGGGGCGACAAGGCTTCAGTAGTTTCAGCACGTGGGCTCAGTAGTTGGAGTTTCCGGGCTCTAGAGCCTGGGACTCAGTAGTTGTGGTGCATGGCTTAGTTGCTCCTTGGCATGAAAGAAGTTCCTTGACTAGGGATCGAACCCATGTCCCTTTCATTGGCTGGTGGATTCTTAACCACTGAACCACCAGTGAAGTCCTGAAAGCAATTTTTTGAGAGCAACTTGGTTCTGAGTGGTCAGTCATCAGGACTGCGTTGGTAGCTGGGAAATGAGTGTCTCAGTTGCCTGACTGTCCTGTAGGCATTTTTTAGGTGACACATCACAGCATTAACTACAGGGTGATTGTGAGTATGAAATAAATTAACATGGAAAACGCTTGGAACATTACCTGGTGTGAGGTAAGTGCTGAGTAAATGAGAGACATCATATATTGAGGGTTCACGTTAGCATTTTTTTAACTTTATGTAATTACACACAGTTCACAGAATGATTTTGCATGGATTTTGCTTCTCTATAAGAAGTGCTTATAGATGTGAGTGAAGCAGACATTCCATCTAAAATGCTTTCTATTAGGAAACTGAAGCTCAAAGCAGTTACATGACTTGTCTGGTGCCACTGCTAACAGGAACCTGGTCCTTCTGTTTCCAGTTTCTTCCTCCCTATCTGCAACCACAGCTAATTTTTGAAGCCACAAGCACCCATGTGTAGGCTCAGTCTCACCAGCCCCAATCTGAGGGCAGACTGAAGGATTTACAGTTCCCTAGGATTCCACCAGGATTCAGCAGCAATGATCTGGTGGTTGACTTTGTCCTACCTTGAGCCACGATGACATTGCAAAGGTGGTCAATGGGATGAACACATCTCACCCGGAAAGGCTGACCAGCTTACTGTAAGAGCCCTTGTGTGACAGCCTTTACCTTAGTGGATTCTCTGTATAATTGCCTATGTCTGGCCTCCCACTTCAAAGACTTATTTTGTGTTGACTGATGGCAGAGAAAACTTTCAGGGCAAGAGTACACTAAATAAATACAGCAAATACTGATATTTAAGCAAGAATATTGTTTTTTTTTTTTTTTAAAGTTACCCAAAGTACTCGAATCCCCACAGCAACACATTTTCCCCCCATAGGCAAACAAATCAAACATTTGCTTGGTGAGCATAACATCAGAGCAAAGAGAGCTGGCTGATCTTAAGAATACCTGAGCTAAGATAACTAGGGCATCTTTTTGTCTTCGGTAGGAGTATGGGCCTTAATATTTTTGTCTGGTGACCAGAGCTCCCCGACCCCTAGTTGGAGTTGTACATACACTGCTAGTCTTTGTCTCCAGGAGCCTCATTTTTCTGTGTTCCACGGTTGACCAACTCCCCTTTTAAGATCACCACATTAATAACTCTAATGAGTTTACAGGAAAGGCTGACTCTAGCCAGATGGCGATTCTGACTCCTTGGAGAGAGATTTTGTACATTTCTGTGTTTATTTCATAGCTTAACATTCAGAGGGCAGCTCTATACCTCTTACTTAGAGGGGCAGCAGAGTTTTAGAACTCAGGCTTTGAAACTGGTTTGCCTGGGCTATGCCTCAGTTTGCCTTTTGTTAATAGTGTGACCCAGGACCAGTTGCTCTCATTGGACGTGCCTCAGTTTCCCTATCTGCTCAGTGGAGATTATAATAATGCAGGTTTCACAGGGTTGTTTGAGGATTTAATGAAGTACTCTATATAAAGGACTTAGAACTGCTGGCAAAAAATAATTTCTAATTAAATCTTAATTAACGATGGTGGCGTAGTTTGTAAAGAATCTGCCTGCCAATGCAGGAGATGCTGGAGATGTGGGTTCAGTCCTTGGGTTGGGAAGATCCCTTGGAGAGGGAAATGGCAACCCACTCCAGTATGCTTGCTGGGGAAATCCCATGGACAGAGGAGCCTGGTGGGCTACGGTCCAGGGGATCTCAAAATAGTTGGACATGACTGAGTACATAGGCATGCATGCAGAGGGCATTCGGGCTTTCTGGTCTCTTTATCTTATAAACTAATAATCAAAGTGAACATTTATCAAGTGCTTATATAATCCATACACTGTTGGAAGACTTTAACTTGAATGTCATTGTAATCCTTCTAAAATTCAGTCAGAGGGAAAACATTTTGCGTCTGTTTTATAGATGAGGAAATGGAGATTGAGAAGTGAAAACCCACAAAAAAAGATGGAACAGATGAGCTGCAGGAAATCAAGATTTTCGTCCCTAGATCAGCTATATGCTCCAGTAAATAAACTTCAATATTGTCCCCTGTGCAGGAGTCCTTCCCTTGTTCCTTGGTTATATTGTGACTCAAACTAGTGGTCTACTATGCTTCTTCCAGTATCACAAGGAAACAACTAGAACTTTCAGGTCACCAGGAAGCTGGAGTTGCCTACTGCTCCATGCCCCTGCTTATCCAGCTTGTACTGAGCAGTACTGTGTGTATGGTCCCTGTGATTTCAGCCAGCCAGTGTTTCTTTAACCCTGTGTCACAGTCCTCCAGTAGCAATCGCTATGGAAGTCTTTACCTGCTTCCCACTGCAGTTCCTCAAGATACCATGCTCCACCTGGACATTCTTCCAGCATAGGCAGTCAGGGGCCCCTGTCTGAGCCTTGATGCCTACCTCTTCTGCCCTCCAAGTGGGAGAATGGTCACAGCTCTTGGTCTCCTTTGCATTGCCTGATGGGTATCCTTCACCAGAGAAATCCCATATTGGTCTTGGAGTATAATTATAAGAGGTATAATTAGAATTGAACCCATGTCTCCTGACCCTACAATCTTCATTGTAGGTGAAGTTGAATGATGATGGCTAGGGCTAGTTGTTTAGGTGCAGACGTCATGGATGGAGGTAAGGTCTGGCATCAAAGGCTAGAGTTTCCAGTAAGATGCTTCTGCCCAATGTAGTAAAGGATCCTGGGAGCCAAAAGATTAAGCCTCCTCGTAACAGAAGAAGCCAAAACTCCAGTGGTGGCATATAAGACTGCATGGTCAGAGAAACAAGAGGTAGGGATCGTGACTGAATTATTTAGGAAGAATTCAGAGGTAGCTGAAAACAGGCCAGAGGGCAAGGAGGTCAAGCTAGGTGAGAGGGAGTTCCAGATGACTCTTTCAATGATCATTGCTCTTTGTAACTCACATTTTTCAGATTGGTGGTGCATGGGGTGGGGAGGTTGGAGCAACTTTAAAGGGCCTGTGGCCAGTGGGGTAGGCTCACATTCTTTGTCCTTTACTATCTTGCATCTCCTCATCATAAGTCTTAGGAACACATATGGTTTTGATTAGAGAAAAGGCTCCTGTAGAGCTTCTCATTTTATTAAATTATTGCTGAGTCCTATGACTGAAGAAAGAAGATAGGATTTCCTTTCTGTGACTGACAAAAGCATGTTATGAGGCTCTGGGCCTGCCAGGATTGTGATATTGTTCTTGAGCAGCTTTGGATAGTTGGGGCATTCTATATTGCTATCCTAGTTTCTTCACTGCATTGCTCTTAAAATCTTCGAATTGTTTCATGTCCACGTATTTTTTTCTACGCTGTCCCTTCTGGAGGTTGTACCCTCCATGCCTTTAAGACACAGCTGGAGTGTTCTCTGACTTTGTGCTTTCTTGTGTTGTGTTCATGCCTCTATTATAATAATAATATCTGATATTTATTGAATGTTAATTAGCACATTTTTTCTTTTTCTTTTTCCATCGGTATGCTCAGTCGTGTCCAACTCTTTGGGGCCTGCCAGACGCCTCTGTCCATGGACTTCTCCGGGCAAGAATATTGGAGTGGGTTGTGATGATTTCCTATTCCAGGGGATCTTGCTGACCCAGGGATTGAACCCTCGTCTCCTGCGTCTCCTGCACTGACAGGTGTATTCTTTACCACTGCACCTCCTGGGAAACCCACACTTACACATTAGGCACAAGTAATTCATGAGCTAAGTATTATTGTTATCTTCATATAACAGAAAAATAAAAATTGAGACTTTAGGTGAGTTAATAATTCTCTCAAGGTAATGTGTGTAAACAAAATTCAAACCCAGATATCTGACTTCAGAATACAAGTTTTAACCACCATGTGAGCAGTCTGCAGTCCATGCACCCATTCATTCTTAAGCTTCCTGTATGCAAAAATTCTCTTGGATCTGAAAATTCAGCCATTTACAACACAGATAAAATAATAAAATCTCTACCTTCATGGAATTTACATTCTATTGGAGGAGACTGACAATAAACAAATGTAATTCCAGGAAGTTATGAGGGCAGTGGGAAAAAAAAAACACATAGAAGAAGAAAATAGAGGACACCAGGGAGTTGCTATTTTAAGTGGCAGAGTGATGGAAAGCTGCTCTGAGGAGGGGATCTATGAGCAGAGACCTGGCTAAATGACATTATTTTCTGCACCACAAAAAATGTGATCTCTTTTTTAAAGGCAGGGCTTGGTTTATTTATGTCTCCCCAACATGCCTCTAGATTTACAGTCCCCAAAAGATGTTTGTATGATGAAAAGAGGAATATAATTATGAACATGAAATGAGGGGCTAGAAAGTCATGTCTGAAGTAGCAAGTGATTAATGAGAGCATTTTCCTGGGGGTTTAATTGGCAGAGGCTGCAGTGAGCAAAGTTTCCTCTTAACTCCTTGTATTTCCAGACCTGGTGACCTCCTGGCCAAGAGATACACGCTCTCCCTCTCCACGGTGTTTTCCGTGGCTTGTGTTTTCATTGGCTAAATATATTTCAATCCGCAATCCACAGCAGGGAACCTTGGTCTGCTCTCTTTTCTTACGGGAACTTTATAAACAGGAATGATTGTATCTGTCTACTGAATATTCCTGTAACTACCTCCAGCACCAAAGATCTTGAAAGCTGAAATGATCAAAAGGGGACTGAGTTCTGAAACTGTACTTTGCTTGTCAAGCTGGCACATTTGAGATTTAAGTCAGGGATACCTTGGTGATTTTATCACCTCACACCAACTCTTGAAAAGAATCTGCTTTCATTTATGAACGCCAAATAAAGGAGACACAGAGGCACTTGTATTTTCTTGGTAATTGGAAGGGAAGGGAAGGCCTGGATATTCATTCAACTTTTCATTTATATTCTTTGTCTTCTGGATGTTCAGACACTGCAAACAAATAACCAGCTCTCTATCCAAACCCATAGAAAAGTTAAAGGGCAACTCTGCAAATGTAGACAGTTTCAGAAAAGTAAACCACACTTGGACAGACCTAATGAAATCACACTAGGAGAAAAATCAGAGAATGATTTACAATTTTTATTTAATTAAACTGTTTTGCATTTCAGCATCAGTGTGTGAACTTCATGCTGAGCCTCTGTGGGTTAAAACAGGGTCACAAATGACCTGGGAAGAGTCCAAGGGCAGAAGGCAAGGGCGAAGGTATGAAGGAGAGTGACATGTGACATGTTACACACTTGGACTGAATTCTTGTGTTGAACTTTGATGTGGTAGCCCTCATGTCAGATGTTGCCGATATTTAGCAAGCACACTTCTAAATATCCTGATCCGTCCTGAAGAACACTCTTTTCCCTTCCTTTTTCTCTTTTCTAACATCGCTGCTTTACTGCCCCACATACTGAAATATGCCCAGTCAGATATTGGACTGAAGCTATTCTCAGGCTGTAAAATTAACCAATGTGCCATTGATTAAAACCATCACTTGGAGTCCATCCTGAAGTCGACCTCAGGGAGTTCAAAATAAGTATGTGATTCTCTTTATAGACTGACACGTAAATTATGAATTTGCCTTTTAATGAAAGACACTTAATATTTTATTTCTTAGTCTGGCAAGATAGAATACCTTCAGGATGAGAAGTGTCACTCCCCACTCCTGAAGCCATGACAGACATTCTTAATCAATCTCTTCACTCCTTTTCCTGGGTCCTGGTCTTAGGCTCAGATTAATTTACAAAACACTGCTTCAGGCAGCAGCTATCAATTGGTTGGAGTAGGATTGTAATGGAAATCTTTTTACCATCTTTGCACTACATGGCATTCTGTTTTACCTTACTGCCGTGCATATGTTACAGCAGATTTGCTCACATGTGTGTGCTTTACCTAAAAAATCATATATTTTAAATTAATAAAAGCATTAATTAAGATAACGAGTGAAGTGAGACTGCATAGTTGTTGTTGCTTGGGTGAACCAATCTTAAAATGCACCATTTAATTTACACCAGAGACCCGTGTATTAGAATAGGTATCAGCAAAACCTCTTTAACGTTGAGAGCTACCATTGTGTGGATTTTAGAAAATGATAGCAAACGAGCTTTGGAATTTGGTAAGGGAAATGGATAACTCTAAGATACAAAAATGGTTAAAAAAAAAAAAAAGCATGTGGGAGGGGGTAGTGCAGAGAGAGGCATGCATGCATGCGTGCTAAATTGTTTCCCTCAAGTCCAACTCTATGCAACCCTATGGATTGTAGCTCACCAGGCTCCTCTGTCCATGGGATTCTCCAGGCGAGAATACTGGAGTGGGTTGCCATGACCTCCTCCAGAGAATCTTCCTGACCCAGGGATCGAACCCATGTCTCTTATATCTCCTGCATTGGCAGGTAGGTTCTTTACCACTAGCATCACTGCGGAGAAAGGCATAAGTGACTAAATGAGACAGTTCTTGCCCTTCCCTGAGAGCTGCCCTTCTCTTTCTTTCACACACACACACACACACACACACACACACACACACACACACAAACAGTTTTATTTAGTATTTATGATCATGAAATATGCCTTGTTTTATTTGTGCCAACTTGTCTCCAGGTTTTACTGGAAAAGGCAGAATGGGAAACTTGAAAGTGATTTTGGAATCAAAATCCTTTTGTGCCAATCTTGGTGTGCCACTGGTGCTTGCCTGTAGAAAGTTGGGAAATTAGTTTACCAGGCAAGAAAGATAAAGTTTACCAAGCAAGAAAGTCTTGCTTTCTTTAGGAAAATGGCTGGCATGGTCTTAGGGTTTTTATGAGGATTACATGAGTGAACTGTTCTGACCACACTTTAAAATTGTCATGTACTGAGAAATATGAGCTATCTTTGATAAATGGTAAGTGGAGTACTTATACATTGTGAAACACCCAGTTGGTATCTATTGTTATGCATCAATACGATTATGATCACTTATTTTCAATTTTGAATTGGAGTTTTAAAATACAGAGCTTTCTATGCATTGTCAATATCACTTGTATGCAGCGTTGCTTAACTTGGGTAATACTTCAGAATATTTCTACTTCCTTTTAATTTTCTGGTCTTTGATAGCTTTATGTACAAATCAATGTCGATTCAGCAGTGGCTTTTGTTAGAACTCTACCCACAAGTGTGAGACGCATCACGGTCACCACTGGTTAGCCATGTGCGGGGCAGTTGTAGGGGATACTCAGTGTACTTCAGGAAATTAAGCACAGTCCTGTCTTCATGCTTGTCTAAAATTAAATTTGGATTCCAGCTCACTGGATTCCAGTGCTTTTGTGGTTTAGCAATAGCCAAATAAAGTGCAATCAGTTTATTTAATGTTTAGTCTATGTGAGTGGGCTACATTGACTAAACACTCAAGATCTTCCCACAGAAAACTGAGTCCCTTACTGGGCTCTATCTTCTTTATTTCATTTTTTTCTTTAGAATATTTGTTAACACAACCAGCTTTCACTGTGCTAATGAAAGCAAAGTTTAGGTGCAGATTACTTTAAGGTGAATGAGATCAGCTGTGAAATGTTACTTTAAAATACAAAGCAAGAGAATTGAGAGTTTTCTCAGGCTTGAAACATGTATACTATCATGTAAGAAACGAGTCGCCAGTCTATGTTCGATACAGGAGACAGGATGCTTGGGGCTGGTGCATGGGGATGATCCAGAGAGATGATATGGGGTGGGAGGTGGGAGGGGGCTTCAGGATTGGGAACTCATGTACACCCGTGGCGGATTCATGTCAATGTATTGCAAAACCAATACAGTATTGTAAAGTAAAATAAAGTAAAAAAAAAAAAAAATTAAAAAAAAAGAATACAAAAAAAAAAAAAGAATTCTCATCAAAATATTCTTTCCCTGGGAACTAAACAGGATTGCTCCCTTGAATCTCTACCTGGTTCTTCTTTTTTTTTGTTTTCTGATAGTTTTTTTTTTCTCACTCTACTTATATGATGGTAACATTTGTTTCTAATGGTTTGTCTGCTCACACCCTGTTTGCACTACTTAACCACTCTGGACCCTGATCCATCAAACTTTACCTTGGTGCTTCCCAGAAATGACTCCCAAACTTCTTGGGGTTACATTCCACCCTGTTCCAGTATGTGGTCAGAGAGCAATACAGTGTTCATGTGGCCTGTGCTCGTAGCAGAAGATAAGGAAAGCCCCTCTAGTTGTCCTCCCCTGTCCTCCCCTTCTGGAAGGAAACTTTTTATCAGCAGAAACAGCTTGTGTGAGAGAAGTCACAGGTTGCCATTACGTCTGTGTTCAGAGTCTTAGTGTTGCCTTTTTTTTTTTTTTTTTTAAGACAATTCTGGGTCATTTTCTCTTTTTTAATATTGCTTTTGTTATTATTATTTAAAATTTGTTTATTTTTGGCTTCACTGTGTGGCATGTAGGATCTTAGTTCCCCAGCCAGGGGTGGAACCCATGCTGTCTGGTGAGGAAGTGCAGGGTCTGAACCACTGAACTGCCAGGCAAGTCGCTTAGCATCACTTTTAAAGGGGCTCAATGTCCTGGCTGGCCTCAACCCTGAGGTTCACTCGCTCCTCCAGGGTTGTGCAGTGCTTGTTTCACTGGGCCCCACCCAGACGACAGAAGCCCTAGTGCAGAGCTTGCTGTGGGATTGTGAGCTTTTCATTCTTAAGACACAGGGGACAATCAGAAAGTGAAGTGCTGGAACTGTCTACATGTCCGCTTCTGTCTTCCATCACCATCTTCTGGGTGCCCTGCTCCCAGGTGCATCGTGGGAATGGACAACATCATTTCCCATGATGACAAATGGCACCCTTCAGTTCAACTCTTCCTCCTCAAGCTGAGAGTGTGATTTACATCTTTCTTCAATAAACAGGCAACTGATTTGGACCAGTATCTATGAAAGACAGAGGATGAGATAGTTGGATGGCATCTCTTGACTCAGTGGACATGAATTTGAGCCAATTCCAGGAGATAGTGAAGGACAGGGAAGCTTGGCACGTTGCAGCTCACGGGATTGTGAAGAGTTGGACATGGCTTAGTGACAGAACAATGACAAATAAACGGTTACTATTTGTAAACTGTACATAGATAAGAAACTGTTTCCTCCTAGCACCAAAGCCATTAGCTGATAGGCACAATAACAATAATTATTTGATGTGAAAATTTGTCTATGTGACAAACCCAAGTACAAATAGTAGAGAGGTAAAGTTCAGTGTTCTGAACAGTTGGTGTATTTCATGTGGCATCACACTGCCCAGTCTTGAAAACAACACACGCAGGCCCACAGGTCAGCTTGCTGATCCTCAGATGGGTCAAACAGACTTCTTCATCAGAGCCTCTTGCCTGCGCTTTCCTCTATCTTCAATACTTTCCGCCCAGCTACTTTTCTGCATAACTCTGCTCCATCTTCCCCCAAGTTTCTGTCCAAATATTATATCAGTAGATCACCTACTTTTAAGCACCCTGTGTAAAACGGCATCTTCCTATCACCCCCAGTCATTTTCTGTCCCTCTTACTCAGTTTATTTCTCTTCTTGCCACAGATTGCCACCTGACATATTTTTATTTTGGCCTATTGATTTTAAGTCTTTCTTTTGTTCTTTGTTGACTTCTAAGAGACTAGAACAATGCCTTGCACAGCAGAGACACTAAGTATTATTCATGGAATGAGTGAATACAGGCAGTCTGAAGGCTTTATCTTTCAACCTCACAAGGCAAGACTTATTTTTGGTACTGCTTCAGGTCTGGGATATTCTTTTTAAGAAATTAATAGTAGTCATCGAAACAGTTTATTAAGTACCTGTCAATTTCTGGCCACTTTTTTATCGCATTATTTTGTCTCTCTCTCTTTTTTTCTTTTGGGATTCAGGCCCCCAGGGCCTTTTTTCCTTAGCTTGCAAGGCCTGTTTTGCCCATAGCCATTTCCCAGTCCTTTTCCAAAATGGCTGTAGGTCTGTTTCATACCTACCTACAAATATTACATGCATACATACTTCCAGATGGACATGACTAGAGACTTCATAGCTTTCCTTTTAAAAGTTTGGTCAGTTATGCATCAGATAGTCCCTATATTATTTTATCTTTATGGGAATTCTATGATAACAATTTTATCTCCGATTAAAAAATGAGTAAAAGGTAGCTCAGAGAGGTCTAACAATCCAGCCAGGGCCGCACAGCAAGTAAGAAGGGAAGCCATGACATCAAACCGTATCCTCGGCCCAAAGCCAAGACTTATGCCATTTCATTAGATGAGCTCTCAGAAAAAGAGCCAGCAGAGCACGATGTTGCCCGCTTACTGAGCAAAGCTCAGCCTCTTGAGCAGTAGCTAAGTGCTAGTTTAGCTAACTAGCTAGCAAAGACCTGGCTTGGAATCCTAGCTCTGCCCCTGAAAAGAGTAAGGCATCAAGCCATCTCTCTCTTTGCCTCTCTAGCTTTAGTTTTAAAATCAATTTAAGTGAGGTATAGTTAATATACAATAAAATATACCCATTTTAAGCATGCGGTTTTAATGAGTTTTGACAAATTTATGTACTTTGTAACCACTGGCGCAATTAAGATAGAAAACATTTTATAAAAGATATAAAATATTTCCACCACTCCAAAAAGCTCCTTTGTGCCCCTTCACAGTCAAATTCTCACTCCCTACCTCTCTCCGCTCAAGGAATCAGGCAACTAATTCTATGCTTTGGGTCTTTAGAGATTAGTTTGTGTTTTCTAGAACTTCAGATAAATAGAATCAGGCAGTATACATGCCTTTGTACTGCTGCTTCGACTCGGCAAGATGTGTTTAGATTCATCCATGTTGTTGTGTGTACCAGAAGTTCATTTTTTAAATTGCGGAATATGCTCTGTTGTATGAAATTTATTTATTCATTCTTCTGCTGATGAACATTTGATTGTTTCCAGTTTAGGTTGTTATGAATAAAGCTGCTGTAACTATTTATGTGCAAGGCTTTGTGTAAACATAAGATTTTATTTCTCTCGGGTAGAGATTTAGGAATGGACTTACTAGGTTGTCCTTGTAATCATGGGAAGTTCATGTTGAATTTTAGAAAAAACTGCCAAACTCTTTTCAAGCATAGTAGTACCACTGAGACGTTTCCAAGCGCTGCGCTGGTCACTTGTAAAATGAAGGCGTTTGGTTAGATGATCTCTAAATTCCCTTCTGTTTTGTGATTCTAGGACCTGCGGTGCTAGAATTTTTGCCTTTTCCTGTCTCAGGGTAGTATAATTTGTTATTCCTTCTTTTTCTTAATGTATCTTTTTTGCTTGTTTGGGGGCACTGTGTGGCTTCCAGGGTCTTAGTTTCTCAACTAGGGATTGAACCTGTGTCCTCAGCAGTGAAAGCACAGAGTCTAGGTGAAAGCACTGGGCCACCAGGGAATTCCCTTCTTTCACATATCTTAATTTCTATAGATTTGTCTTGTTCCTGTTAGTGTTGTTGATGCTGATAATGATAAGAGAAAGTCATCATTTTTTTGATAAATTTATGTGTCAAGCATACTGCTAAGTGTTTTATATTTTTCTATCTAACCCTAATACTAAGCATTTTCAGTAGATATCATTTTTATAATCTATCTTTGTGTTGAAGCAACTAAAGATCAGAGAAGTTAAGTAATTTCCCCAAATCAACAGCATCATTAAGTAGCAGAGTTGGGAAGCAAAATTAGGTCTGTCTTGATCACTTCTAAATTACTAATTTCTTAGCTTTTGCTCTGATGTCCTGGCTGATACTTCATCTTTTTATATGACCCTAAGATCTGCCTTTTCATATTCAAAAGCAGAGACATTACTTTGCAGACTAAGGTCCATCTAGTCAAGGCTATGGTTTTTCCAGTAGTCATGTATGGATGTGAGAGTTGGACTCTGAAGAGGGCTGAGCACCGAAGAATTGATGCTTTTGAACTGTGGTGTTGGAGAAGACTCTTGAGAGTCCCTTGGACTGCAAGGAGATCCAACCAGTCCATTCTGAAGGAGATCAACCCTGGGATTTCTTTGGAAGGAATGATGCTAAAGCTGAAACTCCAGTACTTTGGCCACCTCATGAGAAGAGTTGACTCATTGGACAAGACTCTGATGCTGGGAGGGATTGGGGGCAGGAGGAGAAGGGGACGACAGAGGATGAGATGGCTGGATGGCATCACTGACTCGATGGACGTGAGTCTGAGTGAACTGTGGGAGTTGGTGATGGACAGGGGGGCCTGGCGCGCTGCGATTCATGGGGTCGCAAAGAGTCCGACACGACTGAGCGACTGAACTGAACTGAACTGCAGATCTGCCTGGTCCAATTCTGGACCTCCTTTACCTTCTCAGTGTAGTTTACCAGTTTTTCTTCCACACCCTGGCATGACATCAGTGTTCAATGGTCCAGCAACTTTCCAGAAGGCAATAACAACAAAAAAAGCAGTTTAGAGTGAGGCAAGCTTAACATCATCTTACTTATGTCAGCTCCATTAAGTTTTCATTAACAGTCAGAATGGGGTTTCTTAAATCAGCATAAGGCCAGTAAGCATTACTTTGAAAAAAGAAATGCTTAACTAATAAGATATCTTGCCTACATTTTGTCTGAATCTAGAAAGCCCAGTCACTTCAAAGCATCATAGAGGTCATTGCTATTTTGCACTGGACAATTAGCATCCTCCTTCTCATCAAGTGGTGAAATTACCATGTTAGCTCTTTGCAGATCAGAACGTATTAGTGGCTCTTCATGCTTTTCTATGCAGCCATCATTAGGCATAACATGGACTCGGATACTGAATATTATCATTTAGATTAGTGAAGAATTGTGTGAATATACTAAGCATTTCCCTCTCAATTGTTTTTTTCAGTATATGTAGGGCAAAAGCCAAAACTGTGAAGCCATTCTTCACATGACCATATAACGCTTAAGCTTTGCTATGTGGCTTGTGAGTAAACCATTTCTGGCTTTTGCATTATTTATAGTGCTTATCAAGCAATACCATTAAAAAAAATCAAAAACATTTATTGACTTTAAAGAGCCCTGATGGGACTTCTAAAATTGTTTTTCCTGAAGTGACCTCTGCTCTACTGTGTACCTAGAGACTTGCGGAGTTGACTCAAATCCCCACTCCCTCATGAGTCTGTTCTGACTATTTTCACTTTCCTCAGTTTTTGAATTTCTAAATCATTTATGGTCACCAGGACTTCCTTGGCGGCTCAGATGGTAAAGCCTCTGTCTACAATGCAGGAGACCCGGGTTCCATCCCTGGGTTGGGAAGATCCCCTGGAGAAGGAAATGGCAATCCACTCCAGTACTATTGCCTAGAAAAATCCCATGGACAGAGGAGCCTGGCAGGCTGCAGTCTATGGAGTCGCAAAGAGTAGGACACGACTGAGTGACTTCACTTCACTTCTGGTTATTTTAAAATTTAATTACGTGTTGTTTTTTATCACTTGCGTTTCACTTGTAGAGAGATATTGTGGAATCCAAGACAGAGTATGAACACTGAATTCAGACAAATATGGGCTTTTCCATTTAAAAATGATGTGACTCTGGGCAAACTCCATGTCTTCTATAGGACTCAACTGCCTCACCTTGAGAAGCAGATAGCACTGCTTACAAATTATGGTAATAATAGCTGTCTCATGAGGTCCGTGCAAACCTTAAATGACTTAATACATGGAAACGGGCATGTAGAAAAAGCCAAACAAGTGGGAGCCCCTCACCCTTTCCCCCGTGGAGATTTTAAATTCCCTGAGGTGGAACCAGGTCTTGTGCCTCTGAACGTATTGCTTCCACGTATTCATTTAATACAAACTTATTTAGCACCTGCTTTGTACTAAGCAAAGGACTCAGGACTGTGAATAGTCATGAACAAACCAACCTTCCCTTTCCTTGTGGACTTACAATCTAGTAGATTGTGTTCCCTCATAGCTCAGTTGGTAAAGAATCTGCCTGCAGTGCAGCAGACCTGGGTTCGATTCCCGGGTGGGGAAGATACCCTGGAGAAGGAAATGGCAACCCACTCCAGTATTCTTGCCTGGAGAATCCCATGGATAGAGGAGCCTGGCAGGCTACAGTCCATGGGGTCGCAAGACTCAGACACGACTTAGTGACTAAATCACATCAGATTGTAGACATATACAATGTCTTGCCTGACTTATGGTTCAATGTAAGATTTTGTTGTTTTGAGTTTTAAAAATTTATTTGTTATTTTTTACTGTAAGATGATGTGAAAGCAAAATGCATTCAGTAGAAATGGTACTTTGGATTTTGATCTTTTCCCAGCCTAGCAATGTTTGGTACAAGGCTCTCTTATAGCACTGGGCAGGAACAGGCTGCAGCTCCCAGTCAGCAGCTCCCAGTCAGCCCTATGATCATGAGGGTGAATAGCCGATATACCGACAACCATCCTGGATCCTGATACCAAGTCTGTTTTACTCTTTCAGTACAGTATCCAATAAATTACATGAGCTATTCAACACTTTATTCTAAAATAGACTTCGTGTTAGATGATTCTGCCCAACTGAAGGCTCATGAAAGTGGTATGAGCACATAGGCTAAGCTCTGACATTCAGAAGGTGAAGTGCATTAAATGTGATTTCGGTACATGATATTTCCAACTTAGGGTGGCTTTAGCAGGATATAACCTCCAACTCTTGCTGGAGTAGAGAAAAAACATATTTATGATGGTGCCTCTTCTCACTCACTTCATGTTTGTATTTCCTTTTTTTTTTTTAAGCTGTTGTGGTGATTATATTTTGGCAAAAGAGCGGGTGTCTTGTCCATTCACATTCAATCTTTTCTAGACAGAGTCTTCTCAGATTGTGGGATATCAAAGGGATCAGTTGTACCCCAGCAAGTAGATCATATTCAGGGGTCAGAGTCTCTCATTTTCTGGAGGGTTTCTGAAAGGGGAAAGTTAGAAGTCTAGAAGGGGAGCGTTACAAATCTGATGCCCTCCCAGCACCACCCATACCCTTCCTGGGATTGGGAGGGCAAATGTTAAAGTGTTTACCATGGGTTAGGCATTAGGTACCAAGAGAACTTCCCCGAAAGCTCAGTTAGTAAAGAATTCACCTGCAATGCAGGAGACCCTGGTTCGATTCCTAGGTTGGGAAGATCCCCTGCAGAAGCAATAGGCTACCCACTCCAGTATTCTTGGACTTCCCTTGTGGCTCAGCTGGTAAAGAATCCACCTACAATGCGGGAGATCTGGGTTCGATCCCTGAGTTGGAAAGATTCCCTGGAGAAGGGAAAGGCTACCCACTCCAGTATTCTGGCCTGGAGAATTCCATGGACTAGAAGAGTTGGACACAACTGAGTGACTTTCACTTTAGGTACCAAGAGTAATTTTGCATTGAAGAAATGTATGATTTAGATAGGAAATCAACTCACATGCACTTAATTGAAAAGGTAAATTGTTCAACAGAGCAAGACCATTTCAAGCAAGAGGAGGCCCAGAGTAACTAAAATTACTAGATAAAATACAAAATGCTTTCATAAAAGCATTGAAGATGTAACATGGGATGGCAAGGAATTATTTAAGAGCTATGGTTTAGAGAGGTGAGCAGATCACTGCTTCAGCTCTGAGGACGTTTGCTGATATAGTTTAAATTAAGCTGTCAAACACAGCTGTGCGTTTGAAGGGCTCAGTATAAAGGGGAACCGAAGTGAAAGTTCAGAACCTCCTAAAACAGGCCAAGTTCATCATCAGATCTGGTCACCGTCATAGGCGATGTTGGGCAGATGGGTCAGTAGAAGCTGAGTGAAGTCTGAGACTTAAGTTCAACCTAAGTAGAACAGCTAGGTGCTTGTTGTAGGCAGAGAACAAAATCTCAGAGTAAAGCCATGGACTAGACCAAGTGCTCAGAGCAGAGCCAACGGATTCAGAACGGAGAGTCGGAGGCAAAACTTGGACTTTTAGTCGGGGTTTGTGTTTGAGCGGCTAGATCTTTTAAGCCAATGGGCCAGGCTGAACATCTCCAGGCATTCCTTATTTGACTGTGCTTTGATTCATTGCACTTTAAAAATACTGCATTTTTTTTTTTTTCACAAGTGGACAGTTTGTGGCAATCCTGCATCGGGCAAGCTATCAGCACCATTTTTAAATTTTTTTTCAAGAGCGTTTGCTTACTTCGTGTCTCTGTTACATTTTGGTAATTCTTACAATATTTCAAGCTTTTTATTTTTAAGTCTTCAAGACTCCTCCATGTTTGAGCAGGTGTCAGAATTTCATTTCTTTCTAATGCTGAATTTTAAATATCGATATCTATTCTATCTATCTCTCTCTCTATATATATGGATGACACTTGCATTGCATTGCTTTCATCTTTTGGCTGTGTAGAATGTTACTATGAAGGGTACAAATAGAATATACAAATATCTGTTTGAGTGTCTACTTCAGATTCTTTGAAGCATATATTCAGGAGTGGAATTGTTGGATCGTATGGTAATTCTGGGGCTTCCTTGGTGGCTCAGAGGTAAGAATCTACCTGCAATGAGGGAGACCTGGGTTCGATCCCTGGGTCAGGAAGATCCTCTGGAGAAGGGCACAGCAACCCACTCCAATGTTCTTGCCTGAAGAATCCCGCGAGCGGAGGAGTCTGGTAGGCTGCAGGCCATAACGTGGCAGAGGTGGGCGTGACTAAACCAGCTGAGCATGCAGCATACATGGTAATTGTATGTTTAATTTTTTGTTCATTTCAGTTCAATCGCTCAGCCGTGTCCGACTCTTTGTGACCCCATGAACTGCAGCACGCCGGGCCTCCCTGTCCATCACCAACTCCCGGAGTTTACCCAAACTCGTGTCCATTGAGTAGCTGATGCGATCCAACCATCTCATCCTCTGTCGTCCCCTTCTCCTCCTGCCCTCAATCTTTCCCAGCATCAGGGTCTTTTCCAATGAGTCAACTGTTCGCATCAGGTGGCCAAAGGATTGGAGTTTCAGTTTCAACAGCAGTTCTTCCAGTGAACACCCAGGACAGATCTCCTTTCGGATGGACTGGCTGGATCTCCTTGCAGTCCAAGGGACTCTCAAGAGTCTTCTCCAACACCACAGTTCAAAAGCATCAGTCTTTGGCGCTCAGCTTTCTTTACAGTCCAACTCTTGCATCCGTACATGACCACTGGAAAAACCATAGCCTCGACTAGACGGACCTTTGCTGGCAAAGTGATGTCTCTGCTTTTTAACATGCTGTCTAGGTTGGTTATAACTTTCCTTCCAAGGAGTTATTTCCTTCCAAGGAGTTTAATTTCATAGGAACTGCCATATACCTAGAAATATTTTTAAATATTGATGCCTAGTGGGATCCAGGCCTCCAGACTTGTTTCTTTATCTTCCAAGTCATTTTAATGTGCACTCAAGATAGAGAACCACGACCAGAGCCAACAGTGAGGTTTCAGCTTCCTCTTCTCCAATCAAGCTTTTCCATTGTTATTGTATTTGTGATAGTGCTTTGTGATCAGTGATCCTTAACGTTTCTATTATGGCTCACTGAAGGCTCGAACAATGGTTAGCATTTTTTTTAGCAGTAAAATATTTTAAAATTAAGGTATGTACATTAATTACAATAAAAAAAATAAAAATACATAAAGGTATGTATTTTTAAGACATAATGCTTTGTATACTTAATTGACTATAGTACAGTATATACATAACTTTTACGTGCACTGGGAAATCAGAACGTTCATGTGACTTGCTTTATTGTGATATTCACATTATTGTGGTTTTCTGGAACTGAACCTGCAATATCTCTGAGGCATGCCTGTGATATAAAACGATAGTGAAGGAAAAGACTTTTCACCATGTTAGGCTTGTATTTTCAGCAATGTTTGATGAAATGTTAACATTTGGTCCCCATTTTATTCCCTTCCTCCAATTCCAGCTATCTTAAAGAGTTAAATGTAAAATGTTCACTTATTATCACAAAAAAGAAAAACTTCAAAAAATATGTTATCATGTATTTCTGGAATAGTGAAGACTTTCTACATTTAAAAGCAATGGTAAATGTCAAGAAGAAAATATTAAGAGAAGTAATTCTACTAAAAGCAAAAAAACTTATGTTTAAAAGCAAAACAAAATATTGGTAATAGATTTGCAGTAAATATAACCAAGGGTTCAGTTCAGTTCAGTTCAGTTGCTCAGTCGTGTCCGACTCTTTGCGACCCCATGAATCGCAGCACGCCAGGCCTCCCTGTCCATCACCATCTCCCGGAGTTCACTCAGACTCACGTCCATCGAGTCCATGATGCCATCCAGCCATCTCATCCTTGGTCATCCCTTCTCCTCCTGCCCCCAATCCCTCCCAGCATCAGGGTCTTTTCCAATGAGTCAACTCTTCACATGAGGTGGCCAAAGTACTGGAGCTTCAGCTTTAGCATCATTCCTTCCAAAGAAATCCCAGGGTTGATCTCCTTCAGAATGGACTGGCTTCAGCGATCAATGCAAAGAAATCGAGGAAAACAACAGAATGGGAAAGACTAGAGATCTCTTCAAGAAAATTAGATATACCAAGGGAACATTTCATGCAAAGATGGGCTCGATAAAGGACAGAAATGGTCTGGACCTAACAGAAGCAGAAGATATTAAGAAGAGGTGGCAAGAATACACTGAAGAACCAAGGGTTAGTATTTTAAAACAAAAAGAATATACTAAATCTAAATTAAAATGCCAAGATCCCAATAGGTAGTAAACATGAAGAGATATTAATAAAAAATAAACATAACTAGATAAACTAAAGGATATGTTAACACTGATATTTGTTGTTGTTATGTCTGACTCTTTGCAATCCCACGAACTGCAGCATACCAGACTTCCCTGTCCTTCACTATCTCCCAGAGTTTGCTCGAACTCATGCCCATTGAGTCAGTGATGCCATCCAATCATTTTCTCCTCGGTCACCCCCTTCTCCTCTTGCCCTCAATCTTTCCCAGCATCAGGGTCTTTTCTGATGAGTCAACTCTTTGCATCAATATTGGAGCTTCAGCATCAGTCCCTCCAGTGAATATTCAGAGTTGATTTCCTTTAGGATTGACTGGCAGGCCGAGGGAATCTCAAGAGTCTTCTCCAGCACCACCATTTGAAAGCATCAGTTCTTCAGTGCTCAGCCTTCTTTATGGTCCAACTCTCACATCTGTACATGACTACTGGAAAAACCAGGTGTGTGCTTAGTAGCTCATTTGTGTCCGACTCTTTGCAACCCCATGGATTATAGCCCACCAGGCTCCTGTGTCCATGGAATTCTCCAGGCAAGAATATTGGAGTGGGTTGCTATTCCCATCTCCAGAGGATCTTCCCCACCCAGGAACTGACCTGGGTCTCCTGCATGGCAGGCAGATTCCTTACCATTTGACTCACCAGGAAAAACCATAGCTTTGACTATAATGGACCTTTGTCAGCAAAGTGATATCTCTGTTTTTTAATATGCTGTCTAGATTTGTCATAAGTATTATCTAATATCTAATATAATAGTAGATAATATTTATTGAATATTTATTATCTGCTAGATGCCATGTTATGTACTTTGCACATATTATTTTATTTAATCCCCACAAACCTTTAAACTAGGTTCTATTAAGACCCTAGGTTTATAGATGAGTAAGTAGCAGGAGAGGTTAGGTGGCTTTGTGGCTGAGTTTTCTCTCTCAATTCTTTTTGTATTTATCATATTTGTGTGTGTGCTCAGTTGCTAAGTCATGTCCAACTCTTTGAGACCCTGTGGACTGCAGCCTGCCAAGCTCCTCTGTCCATGGGATTTCCCAGAGAAGAATACTGGAGTGGTTGCCATTTCGTTTTCCAGATCTTCCTGACCCAGGGATTGAACCTGAGTCTCCTGCTTGGCAGGCGGATTCTTTACCACTGAGTCACCAGGGAAGCCCTTATTGGAATTAGCCTGTTATTATTCTCATTATCTTTATCAAGGTAAGAATCAATAAGCATTTATCATTTATTATGCACGCATGCATGCTAAGTTGCTTCAGTCGTGTCCAACTCTTTGCGACTCTATGGACTATAACACCAGGTTCCTCTGTGCATGGGATTCTCCAGGCAAGAATACTGGAGTGGGTTGCCATGTCCTCCTCTAGGGGATCTTCCTGACCCAGGGATCGAACCAGCATCTCTTGAATCTCCTGTGTTGGCAGGCAGGTTCCTGGTAGGCTACAGTTCATGGGATTGCAAGAGTTGGAGACAACTTAGTGCTGTCTTTCTTTTCTTTCTTTACCACTTGCAAAACCTGGAAAGCCCTGTTGTTTATTATAATCTATAGAAATAGTGTCAGACTCATTTCACTTTACAGTATTACCTTTAGCAGATTCTAGCACATTAGAGTTATCTAATCTAGGGATACTATGAACCAATAAAGTAGGTACTTCAAATCACTGAATTAGAATACAATATTATATAAAAGTCAAGCTTTTCTATGTAATTTATAGGATCTGATTTTAAAAAGCTACGTGATTTTAGGATTACAATCTTAAATTTCTTTTGGGACCTTAGGCAAAAAGCTTGGGAAAACTTTTTAGAGAGGTAGTGACAAGCGACGATTCTCTTTTTGCTCTGTATAGGGTATCCTTGTTTGTCTAATTGTTTTGTTTTGCTTTGCTTTTGGTATATTCTTGCCAATATTAAAGCATTCCCCCTTTAAAAAATTACCCTTTTTTTTTTTTAACTCCTAAAGGCCAAGAGTTTAATTTTCAATTAACTTTATAGAAGTCCATATGTATTGCATAGATTTGGTAAATATACTTGACAGATGATAATTTCAGATTTTGTTTATTGAAGCTGATGGAAAAAAAGACTTGCAAATCAACTGATTCTAACATCTGTCATGTTTGGACAGAGTGTTTAAACCACAGTTTGAATGTAAATTGAGTTTTGGATGGCAAACAGGTACATATTTCAGAAATGGTTTACCTCAAGAACATTTTGAGGATAAATGTTTTTTACCTTTTCCAAATGTTTATGCTAATTCAAGCATGGGCGAGTTTAAAGGCAGAGGAGAAAGCTCTTGGCAAGGGAGTGATTAAAGACAGTGGTGAGAAGATTGTACCACTGTTATCCCAGCATGAAGACGTGCATATTTGATTTCTCTTTTCCCTTCGTAACTCTTATCGAATCAGTCAACCAGTCTTGTAAATTCGCTGCCTACAGTGTCTCTCCAATGGTTCCTTTCTTCCTTCATTTGCATTGCTAGTATCCCAGTTTAGGCCCCGACCCCCTTGCTCCAAGGCTGTTATAATAACTTAATGTTTCATTTCCTTGATTCTGGTTTCTCCTACCTCCATTCTATCTCACCCAGGCCACCAGACACGTTTTCTTAAAGGGCAGCCTTCCCCACCTCACTCTCCTGCACAGAATTTGTATTGCTTTCTCTAAGTTTGAGCTCCTTAGCTGATACTGCAAATTTCTACACCTAATTGGTGACACCACACATTTGGTCTAATTTGCCTGCTTTTCAGGTATTTCCAGCAGTCTGGGATGGTGAGACGTTCCCACTTCCTGCCTCTTACTACTCTCCAGGCATATTTTACACAATCCTGGCTGCATGGTTTTTGTTCAGGTAATTATCCACTTTCTCAAATTTGGTTTTCTATTTTAATAAAATATTTTAGGAAGGCATAGAGGTTGCATAAAGTTTGTCTAGATTCCTGGGCCTAGGTGTTGCATTTTCCTCCTTTTTAAATAGACTCTATTTTTCAGGAAAGTTTTATGTTCATAGCAAAATTGAGTGGAAAGTACACAGAGTTCCCACATAGCCCTTCCTCCCACACAGGCACCACCTTTGCTACTATAAACACCCCAAATCAGAACTGTGCACTTGTCACAGCTGATAAACCTCTATCAGAATTATCCAAAACCATCGTTTACATCAGGGTTCATTCACTCTTAGTTCTGAATATTCTATGGGTTTGGACCCATGTATAATAGGATCTATCTTCCATTTTAATATCACACAGAATAATTTCACTGCCCTGAGATTCCTTTGTGCTCTTTTTTTTTCTTTAAATAACTTTGACTTCTAGCCTCTTCTTTAAAATAAGTTATTTATATATTTATTGATTGCGCTGGATCTTTGTTGCTGTGTGCAGGCTTCTCATTGCACTGAAAACTACGTTACTAAGCTGTGTTAGAGAATACACAAGGCAAAGAAACTGCTTTGCACATGAAACTTGAAAAAATGACAATGCCAGGGGGAAAACATCTTTGCATTATTCTCTATTATGAGCACATGTACAAATCTGATTTGTAATATGAGCAGCAGAGTTTTTGAATGAGGAAAAAAATTAATATGTACAAATGTGTGATATATGATACAAAAAAGAATGGAAAAGCCACATGCTTATTCTAATAAATTAAAGAACCAACATAAAATAAGAAGTGTTTTTGATAATCTCAGTCCAGAAAGAGACAAGAGCAATTCTCAAATAAGGTTTCATTTAGCCTTTCTACATCCATATGCATTGTACCTCAATTTTTATAAAGTACACATAAAGAGTAGAGCAAAAAATTGGCAATCAGATATCCAACATTTACTTGTTTGTTCATCTGGGTTGCTTTATAATGGCCTGTTGTTTTGATGCCTGATAAAAAGCCTCTAAGTTTAGCAAAACTTGGCAAATACAAGATTGGGAGTTAGACTGGATTTGAATGTAGGCTTGGGAAATTGATATTCTTGAGCCTCATCTTCAAATGATGGAAATATTTAGAGATTTTGGCCGGATTCATTAGTAAATAGAGGTATAATAACTAGCACAGAACTCAACATTCAATAGTGGATGGGGATAAATCTTATCGCGAGGACATTGTGGTGGAAATAACCTAGATTGGGGATCTGGATGAATTTTATCTGGTCCTGATTGGAGGAATGACTTTTGAGGGATATCCCTGCCTTCAACTTCCTCATCTCTAAAATGAGAAAATTGGACTAGATCAGCTGGCTAAACATTTTTATAGTAACCCAACCCTTTGTGTAAATGAAGTCTTAAACAAAAAGTCAGTGTTTGGAAAATGATAAAAGTAGAGCTGCTAGGGGTAAATCTAGCAAGTGGAGCAGGAGCCAACCCCTCGACCTCCCCTCTCACCACCTCCCAGGACTGCCCAAGCACCTCCTGTGATGTCTTGGACTCAGCAGAGCCTGGGAATAGATGATTGTCTAGATGCTCCGGACAGGTCTTTCTGCTCTGTGGGTGTTTCTACAGTGTAATGGCTTGATGATTTTTTATTAAACCAATAGTTTATTGTGTCTCTCTCAGAAGGAGCCTAGACTGTATTCTTTATGACAAGAATGATAGAATGATGCAGTCTATTTTAACAATTACATATGCTTAGTGACCATTGCTCAAAACTCATTAAAAGAATGAACCAATATGCCATAAGAGCTTGACTTGGTGACTCAGACAGTAAAGAATCTGCCTGCAATGTGGGAGACCTGGTTTGGGAAGATCCCCTGGAGAAAGAAATGGCTAATTCTCCAGTTTTCTTGCCTGGAGAACTGCATGGACAGAGGAGCCTGGTGGGCTACAGTCTGTGAGGTCACAAAGAGTTGGATACAACTAACACTTTCACTTCACTTTCGTATCTCCAATTAGTTCCATACAACCATAGCTATCATGACTGGCAAAGTGGAGACAGTGTATATGTCTTTGACCTGTCACTTGATTTCCACTAGAAAGATGTCATCAATTCCATACATGTCAAAGCAGAATTCCCAGAGTGAATAAGGTTAATTATTAAAGTTTTTGTGGAATATCCTCAATTCTAATCAGATTTAATTAACTGGATACTAGAGAGTGAAAAAGTTGGCTTAAAACTCAACATTCAGAAAACTAAGATCATGGCATCTGGTCCCATCACTTTGTGGCAAATAGATAGGGAAACAATGGAAACAGTAAAAGACTTTATTTTCTCGGGCTCCAAAATCACTGCAGATGGTGACTGCAGCCATGAAATTAAAAGACACTTGCTCCTTGGAAGAAAAGCTATGACAAACCTAGACAGCATATTAAGAAGCAGAGACATTACTTTGCCAACAAAGGTCCATCTAGTCAAAGCTATGATTTTTCCAGTAGTCATGTATGGATGTGAGATTTGGATTCTAAAGTAAGCTGAATGCTGAAGAATTGATGCTTTTAAACTGTGGTGTTGGAGAAGACTCATGAGAGTCTCTCGGATTGCAAGGAGATCCAACCAGTCTATCCTAAAGGAAATCAGTCCTGAATATTCATTGGAAGGACTGATGTTGAAGCTGAAACTCCAATACTTTGGCCACCTGATGCAAAGAACCAACTCATTGGAAAAGATCTTGATGCTGGGAAAGATTGAAGGCAGGAGGAGAAGGGGACGACAGAGGATGAGATGGTTGGATGGCGTCACCAACACGATGGACATGAGTTTGAGTAAGCCCTGGGAGTTGGTGATGGACAGGGAAGCCTGGGTTGCTGCAGTCCATGGGGTTGTAAAGAGTCAGACACGACCAAGTGACTGAACTGAGCTGAGACTCTACTCTCACTTTATCTTCAAATTACCCTTCATAGGAGGGGCCATTATGGTCATTTTACAGGTGTAGAAAATGTAACTTCATCTTTAAAGAGATCTGAAATCACATTGGCTATTAAGTGGCAAGGCCGATATGCAAGCCCAGTTTTCTTGATATCATGTTCAGTCCTCTTTTTATAAGTCATAAAAGCCAGGGAAGATACAGACAGAACAATATACATGCTTTCCTTTACCAAGACTGTGTTTTTCCTAACATGCTTGATAATTGTAAGTATTTCAGAGACCCTCTCTGAATCATCTGATGACACAGAGTTCATAAGGATTCAGGGTGATCTGAATTTTTCAAAGACATGATGGGTAAATAGTCTTTATGTTTCAAATTATAGTGCAAATATTTCCATCCTGATATTAATATTTATGGATTTTTTTGAGTTTGAATTAGTTCTCATGATAATTCCCAAATCTTCAGAAAAACCTTGCTTTCATAAGTAACAAATTGTGTTATTATCCACATCTGTTCTCATTTTCTATAGGCTTAAAAAGTCCCTATTTATTATGGGAGCCAAAAAAAATCACTCTTCACCAGTGTCTATAGAATTCTGGCTCATTTTCTCACTTAATTCTTTATTTGCCAATGAAATGCTTATCCAAAATAAATAAGGGACCTACTAAACTGCAGCGATTAACATGCAATGAGTCTCAGATTCCGTTCACTTACGGAAATGGAGTAAAATCCAACACTTTAGTTATACTGTTGTGATGCCAGTGGCCAATTAGGCTGTTAGAACTGCAGGAGTTACTACTTTAATATCACATTAGCACATCATTAACTGGAACCATACCAAAGCAGTATGAAAATGAACAATTTTCATTTTTTAAAAGAGACAATATGAACTTTTCCTGCTGCTTAAATTTGTTTCACGCGTCTGTTGGGATGGATGTGGTAACAGAGGATATATGGAGTACAGTTACATTTTAAATTAATAACAAGTTGTTCTTGAAAAGGGTGTGTATATTTAGAAATTAAACCTGGGGTATATTTTTTAAATGAAAAATTAGATGAATCCTTATATATAAAATTTTTTTGTATACTTTTGTCTGTATAATTTTGTATACCTTTGTTAGCTGCCTGAAAATCTTTTCTGGATCAAGATGGGTTAGAAATAAGCAAGTAAGCAAACAAATACATGAAACGCTATCTTTTCTATTTCCAAATTATACTTACTGACTGAAGCTCTAAAGAAATATTTTGAATGGATGATTTTAAAATGCTATTATCTATGTGGCCAAATTATTATTATTTTTTAATTTGACACACATATCCCATTTTATTTTTATTATAATTTCAAATTGTAAAGTACTTTACAATTTCTAGGTGATGCAGTGGTAAAGAATCCATCTACCAATGCAGGAGACCCAGGTTCAATCCCTGGGTCGGGAAGATCCCCTGGAGGAGGAAATGGCAACCCACTCCAGTATTCTTGCCTGGAAAATTCCATGGACAGAGGATCCTGGCGGGCTACAGTCCATGGGTTCGGAAAGAGTCAGACACAACTGAGCACATGTGCACTTCCAATTTCTAAAGCACTTGAATAGATAATAGCATTATTTCATCTTTATGTAACCTTGTAATATGGTCAGAGCAAATATCCACCTCGTCATCACACAGATGAGGAAATTGGGTTTTGACACTTTAATGCTAAATGACATCCTAGGTCAACACGAATCCATTTCCATTGTTTGTTTCTGCATGACTTTGGAAAAATTACTACTCTATGCCTCAGTTTTGACATCTGTAAAATGGGAACAAGCAGAGAAGTATTGCAAAATTGTTGTGGGGAATAAATGAGATAGTCCATAAAAATCTTAGTATAGCACCTGAAACATGACAAATACCTATAACTATTCACTGCTGTTATTATCATAGTTTTTGAAAGAAAACTGCTAAAGATAATTGTACTACAGAATGAAATTATAATACAGTATGAAACTGTTCTCACACTGTTGCTACGATACTTGTATAACATTACTCGTATAATGTTAATTGTCCACATATTTCCTTTAGATTGATTTGCTCATAATTGCTTCTGGTCCCTTTACTCCTGGGGTTCATTTTCTTTCTTGCTGATGTGTGTCCTTCTGTACTTTCATGAGGGCCTGTGAGGAGTAAAGATGTTTATATTTTGTACATCTGAGAAAAGTCACAATTTTTGCCTTCATTCCTAAATGACAGTTTAGCAGAGGGGAGACTCTGGTTGTTGCCAGTGAGAAAGCTGGTGTCCCTCTGACTGTCATTCCTCAGCTGGCCATCTGTCCATTCTCTCTGGTAACTTTTAGGACTAGGTGAAGAATCTGGTTATCCTTCCTGCTCTGCACTTGCACTATTATGCACTGATGGAGGAACTTACCTTTATTGATTATATTTGATTATAAGCTATCACTTTGAATTAGATGCTCATGGATATATTGAAGTTAGCATCACTTAAAATAAAATATTCTTTTCCAACACTTCCTGTTTTATTTTCTCCTGGAATACCTATTAAAGCATATGTTAGAACTTCTCGTTCCATACTTTCTGTATGTCTCTAAATTTTCAATAGTATTATCTCATCACTTAATTTTTCAGTTAGATAGTTCACCTGTATTCTGGGTGATTTTCTCAGATCTATTTGTATTCTCTCTTTAGCTGTGCTTAGCCTGATTTTTTATTTATAGAAATTCTATTTAGATGTTTAAAATCTGCTTTTTTCTTTTTAAAAATAATCATTTACTCTTCTTTGCCTTATTTTCTCTTCCTTTATCCCTTGAATAATTAAACATACTCTTTCTAAGACTGCATTCTGTTTGCTCTATCCTGGAACTCCTCGGGTATAATTTCTGTTGTAGTTCCTCCTTCTGATATTCTTCCATTTTGGCATGGCAGGCTATGGTCTGTGTGCAGATATGGCATGACAGTGCTATGTGGGCACCCTGTGCATGCCCCAGTGGTTGCAGAGTTTTTGTAAGGACAATGTCATACATACCTTTCTGGAACCCTGGAGAAGATAACAGTTTCATGCTGATGTTTACTCCAATTCTGGGCTTGAAATGTCCAAACTCTTCAGGCCATGTAGGAGTTCAAGTGCCATGGGCAGTACAGATTCAAGGCTGCAGAGTCTGGCAGCATAATCTGCTTTTTATCCATGGCCTTGATGTGGACCTTGGTCCTGCTTGCTGTGGTGTGGTGATTCAATGCTGGCAAAGCATCTCACACAAAATGCATACCAAATAAATGCTTATTGAATGAAAATTTGCAGAACCAGCCTTCATAAACACCACTTTTACAAGGCTAGAGACTCCTCTGAACTTACTGGCTTTAGTTGTTTCTTATGGTTGTTTACATTCTACGTGTCCTTAAAGAATTGTGTTTGTTTTTATGAAAGTTGCTTGATAGTGCAGTTTTGCGTGTTAAGTCTCTTCAGTTGTGTCCGACTCTTCATGACCCCATGGACTGTAGCCCACAAGGCTCTTCTGTCCGTGGGATTCTCCAAGCAAGAATACTGGAGTGGGTTGCTGTGCCCTCCTCCAGGGGATCTTCCAGACCCGGGGATAGAATCTGTGTCTCTTATGTCTCCTGCATTGGCAGGTGGGTCCTTTACCACTAGCACCACCTGGGAAGTTTTATCCTTCATTAAATTATCATTTTTTTTTCTTTTTCCATTGGAAGATACTTGCTTTACAATATTGAGCTAGTTTCTACCATATGTCAACATGAATTAGCCACAGGGATACATATGTCCCCTCCCTCTTGAACCTCCCTCCCATCTCCCACCCCGTCCCACCCCTCTAGGTTTAACAGAGCACTGGGCTGAGCTCCCTGTATCACACGGCAAATCCCCACTGGCTATCATTTCACACAGGGTAATGTATATGTTTCCATTCTACTCTCTGAATTTCTGTCACCCTCTCCCTCCCATACTGTGTGCGCGAGTTTCTTCTCTATGTCTTTGGTCTCCATTGCTGCCCTGCAGATAGGTTCATCAGTACCATCTTTCTAGATTCCATATACATTCATCAAATTATCTTTAAATTAAAAAAATTGAAGCTGAAACTGGACAGTCTAGAAATTAGGGTCTGAAGACCCCGCTATCAGCTCTTCTTAGCCATCCTACCTCTTTAGTAACAATTTGCAAGTTTCCAGAAAGATGATGTTTGCTGTTCTTAAACTATGTGGTTATGCAGTTCAAATATGTAGCCTTTTTTTTTTTAATCGGATTACTAAAAATCAGGCCCAACCTTAATAAATAGTCTTGAAAAATAGCCTGAATATCTTGACCACTTTTTGATAATGGTTTCCTGAAATTTATGAAGGACCAGAATAAAGAAGTTGGCTTTGCAAAGGAAACTTCCACACGGAAACTTATTTTAATTGAGAGCAACTAAAAAGAGAAATTTTCATGAACTGAGGTATGGAGAAGTCATTTTGACTTATACATGAGTTAAGTTGAATTTCATGCTAACTAAAACAGCCTATTTTCTTGCCTATCAAACAGACACTGCACATCTGCTTTAATCACTAAAGAAAATGACACATCAACCTGAAGTAAAGAATGTCCATGTTAAAATGAAGGATTAAATGTTCCCCTTCCCAGGACACCAATGCTTGTGATCCTTCCCTTCCAGGCACCAAGGTCATACTGACCCACTGTGGACATGTTGGTTTTTTTTTTTTCTTTTTTTGAAATCTTGAAGATATGTATCCCTGATTTGTTTAAACTTTGTTCTGACAAGACAGAAAACTGTGCTGAAAACCAGGCTTCTTGGGAGCAGTTTCTCAAAGTAACCTGGGAAGTTGATTGCCAGGCTATCTAGTTTTCAGTTTGGCTCAAATAAAACTCTTCTTTATTCTTATTATTGACTGATTACTGATTGTTTTCGTTGACACAATATTAACGCCGTTCTAATGTATTTATGGTTGCTGGTAGAAGATAGAGGGAAAAAGTTGCTGAAAAGAAAAGAAGCCAGCAAAACTACAGGGAATTTAATTCGTCTATTAATGTAGCTGTCCCAGTGCTCTCTTTAGGTTTGTAGCACTTGCGTTCTGATATAAAAGCACATGAAACTAATAAAGAAATAGCTTTGAATCCCACTCTTAGCAGTATAAAAATATAACAGCCATTGTCCCTAAAAAGTATAACAATATTTCCATTAATTGTGTTATAATGGAACAAGTGGAATTAGTAATGTGCTATTAACTATTTTCACCAAGTTCTGGTAGATATTGGTCATTAACCCCATCAAACAACTAAGGGGTAGAGAGAAAAATGGAATTTGGCAATATAAGAACCAGATTCCTGTCTTTTTGCTGGTAAGAAGCTGTAAGAGTTTGGGTGTTGAAATTCTTTATTCCTTTGCTTCCTTTCCTCCAAAATGAGGATAATGAGACCTCCTCCATGGAGTTATGGCAAGGATTAAATAACATAATCCCTGTAAAGATGCTTCACAAACTTGAAGCAGTGGCTATCAAAGCGAGGTCCTTGGTTCTGCCATGTGGACCTCACCTGGGAACTTATAAGAAATGCAAATTCTTGAGTTATTCTGATTCCTGGTCCTAGTTCCTTCCCAAGTTCTTTTCCAAAGTCCTGCTTCTTAGGACACCCTTTTGGCCCTATAAAATTCCCTTTTTCACTTAAGCTAGGCTCAATGCTTTTGAATTAGCTGCAGGGAATCATCTCACTGAGTGAAGGAAAACATCCACAGGAAACTCAGCTCCTCTCCCATAGGACTGTTGGATCTATGACCTTTTTTTTCTGGCTGCCCGAGATCCTTTTATAGTCCATCAACTTCCTTTCTTTTCTTTATCCTTTCCTCTGCAGTAAACTTGGTTGTTTGGATGCTGGATTAGATATGTGCTTACTTTTTCACGCTTCTCTCTCCATCTCTACACATCTGCACAGCCCTCCCCTGCCCCGACACCTCCACCTTCATGCACTTTTTTTTTTTTAACATTTTTTAAATTTCCAAGTCTTGATAAAGTTCCAGTCATCATCCTCAAACATCCTTACCACAGGTTGAAATTCTCTGAATTTCATTGCTCTAAAATAGTAAATTACTTGCTCCTGCAGTTAAAAAAAACATAAAAATTCTTTGCCAAATCCCTATTGTGTAGACCTTAAACATTCCAGTTTTATCTGCTTTCCTGTCCCACCAGATACCAAGACTGATATGCTCCATATCTCATCCCATAACTTCTCAAGGATGAGTGAACAATGTTCAAAAATAGAATTATGGAAATTCAGAGTTGGGAGATATCCAACTTTTTCCCCTTGCAGGGGTCCCTGTTACAACCTTCCTGCTGTTTTTGGCCATCTAATCTCTTATATACTCTCAGTTATGGAGAGTTGTGTGGCTTTCATAATGAGTGCTTCCTTCCATTAAGATAAAACCTACCTCTTTGTCACATCCAAACTCGGCCCCCATAGAACCCTTTAGAGCAAATATATTCCCTGTGCTCTACAACAGCATCATCTCTCAATTTTTCTTTCTTAGGGTAAACAATGGAGAAGGCAATGGCACCCCACTCCAGCACTCTTGCCTGGAAAATCCCATGGACAGAGGAGCCTGGTAGGCTGCAGTCCATGGGGTTGCTAAGAGTCGGGCACGACTGAGCGACTTCACTTTCACGCATTGGAGAAGGAAATGGCAACCCACTCCAGTGTTCTTGCCTGGAGAATCCCAGGGACGGGGGAGCCTAGTAGGCTGCCGTCTGTGGGGTCGCACAGAGTTGGACACGACTGAAGCAACTCAGCAGGGTGAACAATATCGACCACCTTTAAAAAAAAATTTAGATTTATTTTTTTTATTGAGGCAACATTTGTTTATATCATTATATACACCTCATGTGTACAACATTATATTTCTATTCCTGTATACCCTATGGTATTCTCACCACTAGAAGTAATCTCGATGCAAAAAGACCTTCTCTAAGACATGTTAAAGTAAAATCATCAAAAATCATTTAAGTGTTTTTTGTTGAGTAGGGTTTATGGGGTTATATTCCTTAACATTTTCTTGCAACTATGATGATATTTCACAGCACCTTTTTAAAATGTGGCCCTTGAAAATTGAACATAATAATTGGAATGTGATCTGAGTGTCCATCTCTCTGGAAGTATATAAGGACTATATTTTGCAAAGACTTTTATCATCTTGTTGGCTCCTAAGATCTTTCTCATTTTATCTTGTCAAGTTAAGACTTCTGAATTCTATAGTAGGAGTTTGAAACAAGAAATGTAGGACTTATGTAACTACCATCACAACAGTAGCATATAATTGAGAAAATTAGTCACCTTACACTTTCTCTATACCCACTGGCTTAGCTTCACCTTACCCTCATCTCCTCTCTATTTTTATAGGCTAAGTTGACCCTCTTGTTTAATCAAAACTAACCTCTCCACCCATGTAATTCACTCTTTTCTTTCTCTCTGGGAGCTTGCCTTAATTCTTTCTTTTTTTTTTTTCTCTCTTTTTCTGGCTTTGCCGCTTTTACTTCTAAACTGTTTCAAATCTCTTCCATTACAAATGAAACAATCTGTCTTATAGCAACTACCTTATCTCTTTCCTTTCTTTTATTACCAGTGTCTTTAAAAAAAGTGCATGCTACCCTTACTCACTTATCATTTATTTTTTAAAACATACTTTAATTTGTCTTCCCTCTCAACCACTCTACCGAAATTGTTCCTATTAAGTCTCACAATTGGTTTGATTGTGAAATTTGAAGGTCATTTTAAAGTCCTCATCTTATATGTGATATTGGAAACATAAATCACTCTTCTTTCTTATAACTCTGTTTCCATGGCTTTCACGGCCCAAGATCCTTAGAGTTTTCCCCCTGTTTCTCTAACCATCGTTTCCAGTTTATCTATGGATTTCTGTTCCTCTTAATGGCTCTTGAAACCTGGAGTACCCACGGTAACACTAGACTAACTGTTGAGAAAACCTTTGGCTCCTCCCACCTGGGTCTGGGCTCCAGTTTTCTCTTCTTTGTCTTTCTCTCCTTCTTTGCCTATCACAATCACCCTCCATGTTGCTTCCTGAATGATCATGTGAAATGCAAGTCTGAACTTGCTGCTTCCTGGCTGAAGTTCTGCTTCAGCTGTTCGTGCTTAAGTGATGAAATCCCATTCCTTTATATGACAGTGTCCCCATGGTTCACTCTACTTCTCCAGTACCATCTCTCATTTCCTGCACTGCATTTTAGTGCCTACATTTTTCTGCATACACCATATTGGTTTTCAATGCACGTCTCTGTCAGATCATGTCCTTTGGCTGGAAAAAACCCTGCTTAGCTTGAGAGCCTATTTCACTGGAACGCCTTCCTTTATCCCTTCACTTGCCATTGGATGGTCTTCCCTGGTGGCTCAGCTGGTAAAGAATCCTCCGACCATGTGGGAGACCTGGGTTTGATCTTTGGGTTGGGAAAATTCCCTGGAGAAAGGAACGTATTGCAGTATTCTGGCCTGGAGCATTCCATAGACTATGTAGTCCATGGGGTTGCAAACAGCTGGACACGACGGTGCAACTTTCACTTTCCCCATTGGGTGAGTTAGATGTTACTTCTGTGTGCTTGTGTGAATACACCTATCGCTGCACTTTTTATGATTCTCTCTCCTCAGTTATTGGAGGAGGAAATGACCACCCATTCCAGTATATTTGCCTGGAAAATTCCATGGAGAGAGGAGCCTGTAGGTTCCCTGGCTATAGCTCATGGATCCCATGGGCTACAGTCCATGGGGTTGCAAAGAGCTGGATTTGACTGAGTGACTAAGCACACACACTCCTCAATTAAACTGAGTATTATGAGGAACCGGGATAAAATGTTTTTCATTTTTTTGTGTCTATATCTCCTAACAAAGGGCTTAGATGAATGATTAACCACTATACGGTGATCTGCTACTTACATCATTCTACATTTTTATAAATATCATTCTCCATTCATCTTTTCTTATAGCTAGTTTTGGTTTAGTCCAACATTCCAGGCTGTCCTGCTTTTTTAGTTCTCCAGTTGACCATCAATGCTATTCATTATCTTCCATTCTTTGTGGTACTGGCAAATTAGGCATGCATGCCATCTTAGTCTCGATCCAAATCATTAATGGCAAATGTTGAATAGGATGAATCCTAGGCTAGAATTCTAGAGCTAATGAGTAGTATCCAGCACCTAATGTCTCATTTTTTTTTTAATTGCAAAAATTAAGTATCTTTGCAAATAGCTCAATTTCAGATGGAACTTATGCACTTGATTCCACCTACTGTCTTATATCTCCTCTTTTGCCAATGTCTTACCTAATGCCTTCATTAAAAGACAGTGTAAAACTAATCTTTAATGAAATCTTGTGCTACTACATCAGTCTCATTCTTTCACCACTGAATACTCACCAAAGAATTAAGTGGACTGAATACATTTTATTTGTTAATGGAGGAATAAAATATAAGAGCACTGCCACTTTCCAATGGTTACACCAGAGCTCCTGTATTAATAATTGTAACACACGATTTCTCTTTATCATTGCTCCAAGGAAAAATATTTCAGTATTTGTCAAGCAAATATACAATCATATCTCCTCAGTTCAGTTCAGTCACTCAGTTGTGTCTGACTCTTTGCGACCCTATGAATTACAGCATGCCAGGCCTCTCTGTCCATCACCAACTCTCGGAGTTCATTCAGACTCACGTCTATCAAGTCAATGATGCTATCCAGCCATCTCATCCTCCGTTGTCCTCTTTTCCTCCTGCCTCCAGTTCCTCCCAGCATCAGAGTCTTTTCCAGTGAGTCAACTCTTCGCATGAGGTGGCCAAAGTACTGGAGTTTCAGCTTTAGCATCATTCCCTCCAAAGAAATCCCAGGGCTGATCTCCTTCAGAATGGACTGGTTGGATCTCCTTGCAGTCCAAGGGACTCTCAAGAGTCTTCTCCAACACCACAGTTCAAAAGCATCAATTCTTCGGTGCTCAGCCTTCTTCACCGTCCAACTCTCACATCCATACATGACCACTGGAAAAACCATAGTCTTGACTGGACAGACCTTAGTCAGCAAAGTAATGTCTCCGCTTTTGAATATACCTAGAAACTCATAAAACATCATTTAAATTTGGATTGTAGAAATCTTTAAATTGATAAATAATATATACACATGCACATACCTTACAAATGCCAGACTTATCTAGGTGTCATATAAATATATTATACAAATATATATATTCCTTAAAGAACTTTATGAAGGAGGTATTATTCTTTATCTGTTTTATAGCTAAGACAAAGAAAAATACTTTAATAACTTGTTAATAACTTGTGTAAGGTTGTACAGTTAGTAAGTGATATGGGCTTCCCTGGTGGCTCAGATGGTAAAGAGTCTGTGTGCAATGTAGGAGACCTTGGTTCAATCTCTGGGTTGGGAAGACCCCCTGGAGAAGGAAACGGCTACTCACTCCAGTATTCTTGCCTACAGAATTCCATGGACAAAGGAACCTGGGGTTGCAAAGAGTCGGACACCACTGAGTGACTTTCACTTTCACTTCTAATGTTTATCAGGCTTGGTAGAAAATTCTCAAGTGTATAGTTAGCACAAATTCTAACCATCACTGTCCTACCTAATATATAGCCATATCTTTCTCAGAAATGATCATCGTCTCCCTTCATACAACACACTCAATCCTCTGCATGTGTATCTGTTAGTGGGTGGGCAGAGTTCCTGGGCTTAGAGTACCAGTGATGGAAACTGTGGTGGGTGGAGAAGAAAAAAAAATTCCCATAACCTAATTTTTTTTTTTTTTTTGATGAATGCATACATTTATTTTACCTTACTTGGGATATCAAAGAATATATTATTCCATAATTCATGCACATAAAAAGAGAATAAACAAAATTATAAAACTAAGGCTCACTGAACAAGAGGTTTTCAGATCACAATCTAATTTGTTTCTGATAGGCTTCAGAGGGAATTAGGGATGGAAAAAGGCTCGTCATTGTCTTCTTTATTATTGTAGTCATAACTGTTATCTTCATTGTGGTAGGAAAATGTTCTTTCCCTTTCCCAGTATTTCTCTCTTGGCCCACAAAAAGGAACTTGGCCCTCCTGACTATATTAAGAAGAAAACACGGGAGTTCCCCACCCCCAGCTTCACTCCTCCTTGCCTGGGGAGGAGTGAATCATCTGCCTGTAGAATGGCTGGACCCAGTGGGGAGTCCCAGGGGGCCTGCCCGTCCTTGATCTGAGATCTTGTCCACTCTGTATCCTAATCTTGTTGCCAAGCAATAGGTGAATGACTTCAATTAGTCGTGGCTTCTCCATCCTGCCACTGGGTGGGTAACACTATTTTAGGGTGAGAGGGATACAGAATCCTTTCGTTCATGGGCCTAAGCTGAATTTCTACACTCACAATTAAAGGTAGTACTGTGACCCAACTGACTCATTTTTCATAATGAATATGTATTTCATAGCTGGCTGTGAGCCATACAGTATCCGAGGTGCTGGGGATTCCACAGGAAACACAACTGTGACCCTGCTCCTAAGGAACTTGCAGTCTAGCCAGAGGAGGCAAAAAAAGCACACAACATGTCCGATGATGAAGGATAGGAAGAAAGAGCAGGTGAGAGGGAACAGAGCGTGCATGGTGTTGGTGGGATGGTGCTAGTTCCTATGGGTGTCAAGGAAAGTTTCTTGAAAGATTGAGGAAGTCTTTTGTTCCTTTTTTTTTTTTTTTTTTTTGAGTGATAGCAGGGAGGTTATTGTGGCTGAAGCCCAGTGAATGAAAGTGGAGAATGTAGGAGATGAGTCAAAGTGCATGCATGAAAACAAATTCACTGAGGACTTCTCTGGTAGCTCAGTGGTCAAGAATCTGCCTGCCAATGCAGGGGACATGGGTCCAATCCTTGGTCCAGGAAGACTCCACATGCTGCAGGGCAACTAAGCTTGTGTGCTGCAGCTACTAAACCCCAGGTGCCCTCTCAGAGCACATGATCTGCAGCAAGAGAAAGCGCTGCAATGGAGAAGCCGTCGCATGGCAGCTAGAGGGTAGCCCTCCTCCCCACTCACCACAGCTAGAGAAAGCCTTTATGTGCAAGACCGAGCACAGCCATAAATAAATAAACAAATAAATTTTTTTTTTAAGTTCACTGAGGTGCTTCAAAGACAAGGTAAGAGATTCGACTTGCGCTTTTCAAGAGATGAGAAATCAGAGGATTTTGAGCACCAGAGTAACATGTGAATTATAACTTATTTATTGAAAAGATGGTTCTGAATTTTGAGTGAAATTGTGAATGTAGTGAGGATGCTTAAAAGGCTTCTGTAATAGTTCTGCTGAGAGATGAAGGTGGCTTCATTCAGGGAGGCAGCAATGGAAGTGATAAGATTTGATGTATTGTGGATGTATTTTCAAGTTAGAGGCAAGAAAATTTGTTGTAGATTTGGTACAAAGTTTGATATTATCTATGTCATTATTAATTTTTTTTTTTGCTAACTAGTTCTTGTAAAATCTATTTTGAAAATTTAAACATACACATAGACTGTGTAGTAAAATGAATCCCCATATACCCTTCACTCAGATTCCTACTTATCAATCTTTGGACACATGTGCTTTGAGGTGAGGTGAGGTGAGGTGAGAAGTCGCTCAGTCGTATCCAACTCTTTGCGACCCCGTGGACTGTAACCTACTAGGCTTCTCTGTCCATGGGATTCTCCCATGGACAAGAATAATGGAGTGGATTGCCATTTCCTTCTCCAGGGGATCTTCCCGACCCAGGGATCGAACCTGGGTCTCCTGCATTGGAGGCAGACACTTTAATTACCTCCTTTTGAATCATTTTTGTATTTTCTGAATTGTTCTAAAGCAATCTAGACATATCACTTCACCCACATATTGTTCTGTAAATATCTCTCAATATTATGAACATGTTCTTACATAGTGATATCATCATACTTTAATAAATATTAATAAGATTAATTCTTTGGTATCAACTAATACTGATCACATGGACCACAGCCTTGTCTAATTCAATGAAACTAAGCCATGCCATGTGGGGCCACCCAAGATGGGAGGGTCATGGTTGAAAGGTCTGACAGAATGTGATCCACTGGAGAAGGAAATGGCAAACCACTTCAGTATTCTTGCCTTGAGAACCCCATGAACAGTATGAAAAGGCAAAATGATAGGATACTGAAAGGGGAACTCCCCAGGTCAGTAGGTGCCCAATATGCTACTGGAGATCAATGGAGAAATAACTCCAGAAAGAATGAAGGGATGGAGCCAAAGCAAAAACAATACCCAGCTGTGGATGTGACTGGTGATAGAAGCAAGGTCCGATGCTATAAAGAGCAATATTGCATAGGAACCTGGAATGTCAGGTCCATGAATCAAGGCAAATTGGAAGCGGTCAAACAAAAGATGGCAAGAGTGAATGTCGACATTCTAGGAATCAGTGAACTAAAACGGACTGGAATGGGTGAATTTAACTCAGATGACCATTATATCTACTGCTGTGGGCAGGAATCCCTTAGAAGAATTGGAGTAGCCATCATGGTCAACAAGAGTCTGAAATGCAGTACTTGGATGCAGTCTCAAAAATGACAGAATGATCTCTGTTCATTTCCACGGCAAACCATTCGATATCACGGTAATCCATATGCCCCAACCAGTAACGCTGAAGAAGCTGAAGCTGAATGGTTCTATGAAGACCTACAAGACCTTTTAGAACTAACACCCAAAAAAGATGTCCTTTTCATTATAGGGGACTGGAATGCAAAAGTAGGAAGTCAAGAAACACCTGGAGTAATAGGCAAATTTGGCCTTGGAGTATGGAACGAAGCAGGGCAAAGGCTAATAGAGTTTTGCCAAGAAAATGCACTGGTCATAGCAAACACCCTCTTCCAACAACACAAGAGAAGACTCTACACATGGACATCACCAGATGGTCAACACCAAAATCAGATTGATTATATTCTTTGCAGCCAAAGATGGAGAAGCTCTATACAGTTAGCAAAAACAAGACTGGGAGCTGACTGTGGCTCAGATCATGAGCTTCTTATTGCCAAATTCAGACTTAAATAGAAGAAAGTAGGGAAAACCACTAGACCATTCAGGTATGACCTAAATCAAATCCCTTAGGATTATACAGTGGAAGTGAGAAATAGATTTAAGGGACTAGATCTGAGAAGAGTGTCTGATGAACTATGGACAGAGGTTTGTGACACTGTACAGGAGACAGGGATCAAGACCATCCCCATGGAAAAGAAATGCAAAAAAGCAACATGGCTGTCTGGGGAGGCCTTACAAATAGCTGTGAAAAGAAGAGAAGCAAAAAGCAAAGAAGCAAAGGAAAGATATAACCATCTGAATGCAGAGTTCCAAAAATAGCAAGGAGAGATAAGAAAGCCTTCCTCAGTGATCAATAAAAAAGAAACAGAGGAAAACAACAGAATGGGAAAGACTAGAGATCTCTTCAAGAAAATTAGAGATATCAAGGGAACATTTCATGCAAAGATGGGCTCAATAAAGTACAGAAATGATATGGACCTAACAGAAGCAGAAGATATTAAGAAGAGGTGGTAAGAATACACAGAAGAACTGTACAAAAAAGATCTTCACGACCAAGATAATCACGATGGTGTGATCACTCACCTAGAGCCAGACATCCTGGAATGTGAAGTCAAGTGGGCCTTAGAAAGCATCACTATGAACAAAGCTAGTGGAGGTGATGGAATTCCAGTTGAGCTATTTCAAATCCTAAAAGATGATGCTGTGAAAGTGTTGCACTCAATATGCCAGTTAATTTGGAAAACTCAGCAGTGGCCAGAGGACTGGAAGAGGTCAGTTTTCATTCCAATCCCAAAGAAAGGCAATGCCAAATAATGCTCAAACTACCGCACAATTGCACTCATCTCACACGCTAGTAAAGTAATGCTCAAAATTCTCCAAGCCAGGCTTCAGCAGTAAGTGAACCATGAACTCCCTGATGTTCAAGCTGGTTTTAGAAAAGGCAGAGGAACCAGAGATCAAATTGCCAACATCTGCTGGATCATGGAAAAAGCAAGAGAGTTCCAGAAAAACATCTATCTCTGCTTAATTGACTATGCAAAGCCTTTGACTGTGTGGATCACAGTAAACTGTGGAAAATTCTGAAAGAGATGGGAATACCAGACCACCTGACCTACCTCTTGAGAAACCTGTATGCAGGTCAGGAAACAACAGTTAGAACTGTACATGGAACAATAGACTGGTCCAAATAAGAAAAGGAGTATCTCAAGGCTGTATTTTGGCACCCTGGTTATTTAACTTCTATGCAGAGTACATCATGAGAAACGCTGGACTGGAAGAAACACAAGCTGGAATCAAGATTGCCAGGAGAAATATCAATAACCTCAGATATGCAGATGATACCACCCTTATAGCAGAAATGAAGAGGAACTAAAAAGCCTGTTGATGAAATTGAAAGAGGAGAGTGAAAAAGTTGGCCTAAAGCTCAACATTCAGAAAACTAAGATCATGGTATCCAATCCAATCATTTCATAGATGGGGAAACAATGGAAACAGTGAAAGACTTTATTTTCCTGGCTCCAAAATCACTGCATTGGTGACTTCATGAATTTAAAAGCTGCTTGCTCCTTGGAAGGAAAGCTATGACCAACCTAGATAGCATATTAAAAAGCAGAGACATTACTTTGCCAACAAAGTTCCATCTAGTCAAAGCTATGGTTTTTCCAGTAGCCATGTACGGATGTGAGAGTTGGACTATAAACAAAGCTGAGCACCAAAGAATTGATGCTTTTGAACTGTGGTGTTGGAGAAGACTCTTGAGAGTCCCTTGGACTGCAAGGAAATCCAACCAGTCCATTCTAAAGGAGATCAGTCCTTCGAAGGACTGATGCTGAAGCTGAGATTCCAATAATTTAGTCACCTGATGCAAAGTACTGACCCACTGGAAAAGACACTGAAGCTGGGAAAGATTGAAGTCAGGAGGAGAAGGGGACGACAGAGGATGAGATGGTTAGATGGCATCACTGACTGAATGGACATGAGTTTGAGAAAGCTCCGGGAGTTGGTGATGGACAGTGAAGCCTGGCGTGCTGCAGTCCATGGGGTTGCAAAGAGTCAGACACGACTGAGCGACTGAACTGAACTGAACTAACCAATCTGTTGAATCACCTCCTGTCTTCTGTTTTCTGAAGACCTCCTGTCTTTGGTTTTCATTACCACTTCCTCAGTTCAAGCCCCTTTACCTCGTTTCCTCTCACCCACACAACTGCAACTGACTTTCCACTGCTTTGCCTGGCTTCTTCTCTCTCTCAGTCCTAATTGCTTGTAGACACTGCCATTAGAACTATCTTTGCCAAACTTCAAACTGATTGTGCTGTTTCCCTGCTTAGAGTGCTGATTATAAAATAGGATTTACATTCCTCTGTCTGTTCCTCAGGCCTTTCAGCATTTCTGCCCTCTTTCTACCCCAAAGTCTGGCCTTATGTTCTCCGAGTCACCATGTATTTTACCTGTAATAAACAACTGTGCTCCTTAAATATGCCTTACTTTTCTCCTGACTCTGCATCTTTGTTGAAATTACCAATCCCAGCCTTCAAGGTTTCTCCTCCGTTCTTTGTGCTTAATTGATCCTCCGAGGCCAAATTCAGGTTACTTCCTTCTGGGAAGCTTTTCTCAACCCCTACCCCAGTCAAAATTAATCACTCTTTAGACATGCATTTTCCATGTAGGCCACACATTGTATCATAATGATTTATATTCACTCCTACTGAACTGTAACCTCCTTGGAAAAAAAAGACCATGTTTTGGTTACTTGTGGCCTAGCAGATCGCCCTTTCCATGTCTGGCCTTCATTATTATTGTATAAAATCATCCTCTCTTACTTATAAGGTATATAGTTTTCTAGAAGCAAACCTCAGTAAATTTTAAACTATCCTTGTCATGACATATAGTCTGACATTGTGCTGAAAATCACCAAACATGGCTAATTATAAGATGAATTATAAAAATTAGACCCTAGCATGCCCCAGAAGGTAGCTAGTTTATCATTTGGGAGATTCATAGCCCTGACTTACTTGGAGACATGAGGGATTTTTTTCTTTTCTTTTTTTTGGCTACACCTATTTTTGAAAATGTTTTCCTTCATAACTTGAGGGAAGCATATCATACTTCAGAATAAATTATCTGACTCAAGCAAAAATACCAGATTAGGCTAAAGATATTTTCAGCATTCAGAAATAGGACACACTGAGGGCCTGGGAACTATAACACTAAATTGAAGTAGAGATATATTAAATAGGCTAAAAAATAATAACTCATGATTGAGTGCATAGCTAGTATCTGGTCCCCTGAAATATTTATATGGAATTAAGATTTTCATTATAGTTAAACTGAAATAATGAACTGCATATTGGATTAGGGATAGGTAAGTAAATCATCATGGCCCCAGTTTTGACCTGATTCATTCAGTTCTTGAGAGATTTCCCCTGTGTCTTTAAGAGAAAATAAAAATTGAACATTATATAGATGGGGAATGAGATTAATAATGAAATAATTATCTATTTCAGTCATGTGATATTATGCTGTAAATGACTTTCTAAAAACATACTTTGTTGTAACTCATGATGTGAAATATATAATATATTTAAATAAGCACTGACACTGATATCAGATTCAGGTTTGTGCTTTAAAATCATATGAATTTCAACAGGTGAAGATTCTAATCCTTTTCTATATTTATGCTATGAGGAAATACTTATAGAATTTTCATGTACACTTCCATCTTTCCTTCCCACCCAGCCCCCTAAATTCACTAGTCACATGAGACAAAAGACATTAAACAACATAGAAGACATATTTCTTTCCTTTGAAGGAATATGTGTACATATTTAGGCTATATATCTTTGGTCACTAAAAGTTACTTTGAATAAATAAATACCTAAAGGTATGGAAAGATATCAACAGAGGCATTCTACTCAAAAGTCAGAACTACTTGGATTTTGTGAAAACAATGTGATTTGTTTTCATTTATAGTAGAACCCCTAGGGGTTTCCCAGGTGGTGCTAGTGGTAAAGAACTCTTTAATAATGTTTTTATTAAAGAGTATTTTATTTAAAACCCTTTATTAAAGAAAAAATTTCTTTAACATTAAGAATAAAGAGTTTTTCTTGGAAGAAATGATCAATTTTTTTTCTTGAAATAATAGCTATGTAAATTAAACTAATTTTTAAAATAATTTATTAATTTTAACTGGAGGATTTCTTTACAATATTATGGTGGCTTTTGTCATACATTGACATGAATCCGCCATGGAACCTCGCTTCCGCCTCTCTCTCCACCCCATCCCTCTGGGTTGTCCCAGAGCACTGGTTTTGAGTGCCCTTCTTCATGCATTGAACTTGATCTGGTCATCTGTCTTACAGATGGTAATATACATGTTTCAGTGCTATTCTCTCAAATCGTCCCACCCTCACCTTCTCCCACATAGTACAAAAGTCTGTTCTTTATATCTGTGTCTCTTTTGCTGTCTTGCTTATAGGGTCATCGTTACTGTCTTTCTAAATTCCATATATATGTGCTGATATACTGTATTGGTGTTTCTCTTTCTAATTTTTATAGAAAGAATACACATATGAATGGAAAGTGGTAAAGAGCTGCCAATGCAGGAGACATAAGAGAAACAGGTCTGAACCCTGGGTCGGGAATATCTCCAAGAGGAGGGCATGGCAGCCCACACCAGTATTCTTGCTTGGAGAATCCTGGGGACAGAGGAGCCTGGAGGGCTACAGTCCACGGGGTCGCAAAGAGTTGGACACAACTTAGGGACTGAACACCACCACCAACAAATAAATTGTGGAGAATCTCAGATAAAGTAATCAGTCTATATTGTATAAAAAGGAATTACTTTGTAATCCATTACTTTGCGTTCTCTATAAAGCAATGCTCTTGAAAATGTATACGATCCTAATTTTTAAAATTTTCTGTTTATGTATATGTGATAAAATTTTCTTCACTGTTTACTGGGAATAACAAACATATATTAAAAGCAATATATTAAAAATAAAGAGTTTTTTTGGAAGAAATGCTCAATTTTTTTAGTTCCAAAATAATAGCTATGTAAATTAAATGAATTTTTATAGCAAGAATACACATTAAAGGAAAGCAAAGAAAAGGCAAGGTATTTTGCTTTAAAAATTAAATTTAGTTCAGTTCAATTTAGTCGCTCAGTCGTGTCCGACTCTGCGACCCATTAGACTGCAGCATGCCAGGCCTCCCTGTCCATCACCAACTCCTGGAGTTTACCCAGACCCATGTCCATTGAGGCAGTGATGCCATCCAGCCACCTCATCCTCTGTCGTCCCCTTCTCCTCCTGCCCTCAATCTTTCCCAGCAGCAGAGTCTTTTCCAATGAGTCAGCTCTTCCCATCAGGTGGCCAAAGTATTGGAGTTTCAGCTTCAACATCAGTCCTTCCAATGAACATCCAGGACTGATCTCCTTTAGGATGGACTTGGTTGGATCTCCTCGCAGTCCAAGGGACTCTTAAGAGTCTTCTCCAACACCGCAGTTCAAAAGCACCAATTCTTCAGTGCTTAGCTTTCTTTATAGTCCAACTCTTACATCCATCCATAAAACCATAGCCTTGACTAGATGGACCTTTGCTGGCAAAGTAATGTCTCTGCTTCTTAATATGCTGTCTAGGTTGGTCATAACTTTCCTTCCAAGGAGTAAGTGTCTTTTAATTTCATGGCTGCAGTTACCATCTGCAGTGATTTTGGAGCCCCAAAAAATGAAGTCTGCCACTGTTTACACTGATTCCCCATCTATTTGCCATGAAGTGATGGGACTGGATGCCATGATCTTCGTTTTCTGAATGTTGAGCTTTAAGCCAACTTTTTCACTCATCTCTTTCACTTTCATCAAGTTACATTATATAAAAATGAGAAGCCAGGAGGTATTATTTCTAGAAATATTGTTAGACAAGGACAAGTTAAAGGAAATGGAAATTTTGTCCTGAAAAAGAGAGGACTAGAGAGACGGAAATTTTGATTATTTAAAATCTTCCCTGGAAAAGGACAAACAGGGCTGTGTTGGATGACACAGTCTGGTTCCTGAATGTTGCAGTTACTTAAGTCTGCCTCTTTCTGCTAACATCAAGATTGGCTGCACAAAAAGACACCAAGTCTGGGGGAAGAAGCTCGAGGAACCAGGCAGGTGGCCGAGGGCTGTGAAATTACATCAAGAGCATTAATGATGGCCTTGCTCTCTATGCCAATGTTTCTACAGAATCTTACCACCAGCAGTGATGAAAACAATATTAACAGGGTGTGTGTGTGTGTGTGTGTGTGTGTGTGTGTGTGTGTGTGTGATGAGTTGCTTGAGTCATGTTGGACTCTTTGTGATCCCATGGACTGTAGCCCACCAGGCTCCTCTGTCCATGGAATTTTCTAGGCAAGAATACTGAAGTGGGTAGCCATTCCTTCTTTGATCCCTGACCTAGGGATCAAACCCCAGTCTCCTGCATTGCAGGCAGATTCTTTACCATCTGAGCCACCAGGGAAGCCCTAAGTAGTAGGATAGTAATCCTTTTATTCTACTAAGTGCTTTATGCATTTTAAAATAAATGTACTATGGCAATTAAGCAACAGCCATTCTTCGATTATTTTTACTTAGCCACTTAAAAATATCTTACCTACAAACACAAATATATTTTCATATGAAAAGAGAGACAGTTCTAAGATACTGATGTAACTGGAATGATTCAGTCTTCAAAACAAAGGTATGATTTCAGAGAATAAATGGGGCTCTATTAAGACAGGTATACACTGAGTTTCACAAATAAGTTGAGATTTTAATGGGCTTCATTATCTTGTTCAACTGAAACTAAAAATCTGAGCAGTTCTTTAAATCTCTTGCCCTAATTTTCTCCCCATTCCATTTTGTCTATTAGAATTGTTATTTTGCCATGCCATTCCCTCTTTCATCAATGTTTTAGTTTTGTGATACAAGAAACTAAAACATTCTTGCCTGAATTTTGTTTGACAACACAAGAAGTACCAAAGCTATATGCATGTGTAGAAACTAGAAGTTATATATATATAAATAATTTTCTAGAGCAAAAGTTCAATAGTGGGAATGATAATAAAATAATTCACAATACGAATCTCATAGATATTTGCTGTAAATAGAAAGTGAAAACGTTAGTTTTATCTGACTCTTTGCAACCCCATAGACTATAGCCCACCAAGCTCCTTTGTCTGTGGAATTCTCCAAGCAAGAATACTAGAGTGGGTAGCTATTCCCCTCTCCATGGGATCTTCCCAACCCAAGGGTCAAACCCAGGTCTCCCGCATTGCAGGCAGTTTTTTTTTTTTTTTTTTTTTTCACCCTCTGAGCCACAGGAAAGCTGTATAAATAGAATTATATAGGAAAATATTTTAATACATACAATGTATAGATTTCCTACAGCTTTGCTTATTGCAACCAAAAATCCAGGTGCTACAGCCTTTCTTTTGATCTAGAAGTCATTCTTGACTCCTTCCTCTCTGTTTCCCTCCACACATTCTATTCCATCACCATGTCCTATAGATTCTACTTGTAAATACATTCTGAACTCACTCACCTCCCTGGATCTCTATTGTTAGCCCCTTGGTCCAAGCCACCATCATTGAACTTCTGTCCTGGCAACTATTCCTGCTCCTGGCAATCCATCCATCCTCCACAGAACCAGAGAGTATGATGTTTTGTTAACGTAAATTATCTGATGCCAATTTCCCTGCTTAAAACTCTGCAATGTCTTTTAATTGAACTTAGAAGAAATCCCAGACTTCAAGGTTTTACATTATCTGGCTCCTTCCTACCTCTTCATACATACATACATATGTATATATATACTTTTTTTTTTCCTGCGGACTACTGGCCAAATTCTTATAGGCTAGCATTTGTAACTATCATTTTGAGGGTAAAGGAAGCTATAGTTTCTCTTGGAACCTGAATATTGGTTCTCAGATTAACATTATGGCACATTGTTCTGACCAGTTGTCACCAGATGGATCAAAGAGTCTTTTCTTTTGAAATCCGAAAGTTTTGAATTCTTTGATCAATTCCTGTGAGTTTCTGATATATCTTGAGCTGTCTCTCCTGAGATATTGAGAGATATCCTTACCCAACTGACTCTGCTTTCAGAGAAGTCACTATTTTGTCAATTTTGAAGTTTAGGACAAGCCCTAATTCTAGGTCTCTGCCTTGTGTTCATGGAACACCTCAAGCTAAATTTATATTTTCTTGACTTTGCTTCCTTTTCTGGACTCTGTCTCGTCTCCAAATTGTTAGTGGTTTTTGCTGTTCTCATTTGAGCAGCCACATGATTATGGGAACCTACAAACTGGGAAGAGAACTAGTTATTAAGATGGGGCATGTAGAGTTCGGAACAACTTATTAGCTGCTGGGTGTGGTTCCCCATGAACCTAGCAAGTTCAGACTCTTCGTGCTTCTCCCCAAACTGACCCTGGGGAAGAGGCTTAGCGAGCAGTTCTGCAATGAGCCCAGGATTTGGTGCCAGGTGTTTTCCTTGTAAAACAGCTGAACAACTTTATTCAGCACAATCAGAGTCTTGGGTTGCCTCCCACAAGGAAAAGCTGGTGAGCCACTTCAGTTAGAACTGCAGGAAACTTTCCTTGGGATCTAAAATGGTTTTGGGAGAATAAGGAAAGTCTCTGTTAACTGAGTTTTGGAGAATTATTTTTGTGTGTGTGGTAAAATACACATAACATAAAATTTACCAGCTGAATCATTTTAAAATGCACAATTCAGGACCTGAAGTGTAGCCATGATATATGTGATCATCTACCACTGTCTAGTTCCAGGGCATTCTCATCTGTCTACTCGTTAGAAGTCACTCCCCTTTCCCCCCTGGAAAATGTAAATCTACTTTCTGTGTCTTTGGGTGTAAATATTCTGGATATTTCAAACAAGTGGAATCATCCACCGTGAGGCCTTTTGTGTCTGGCTACTTTCACTTGACATGTTTTCAAGTTTCATCTGGGTTGTAGCATAAATCAATGGTTCATTCCTTTTTGGGGTTGAAAAATATTCCACTGTATGGGTACACCACATTTTATTTACCCATTCTTCTGCTGATGGGTATTTGGGTTGTCCCAACTTTAGGCTATCATTAGTGGTGCTACACTGGTATTTTTGCTAAGCTTTTGTTTGCCTATTTGTTATCAATTCTTTGGAGTATACATAAGAACGGTATTGCTGGATCATATGGTAATTCTATGTTTAACTTATTGAAAAAAGCACAAAACCATCTTACATAGTGGGTGAATGACTTTACAATCCCATCAGTAATGTATGAGAATGAGAATTGGAGAATTTTAAATTTTTTTTTTGGGGGGGAGGAATAAATTAAGAGTTTGGGATTAAAATATATACCTTACTATATATAAAATAGATAACCAACAAGAACCTACTGTACAGCACAGAGAACTATACTATATATATATATAGTATATATAATTAATACAACTGAATCACTTTGTTGTATGCCTGGAGCTAACACAATATTGTGAAACAACTATATTTCCATAAAAATTTTGAAAAAAAGAGGGTTTTGTAAAGGTGTCTATGCCTATAAATGAATCATTAAATGACATTTGGATGGCTGGGAAGAAAGCTGGTCCATATTTTTAAAATGAGATTAATTTATCTCCTCCTTCTTGATTAAATTCTCTCTCCTGTAGGGAGGGGAAAGGATCATGACGGCTAATTTTCAGTTGGTTCTCTTGCCTTGTGGCTCAGCTGGTAAAGAATCCGCCTCCAATGCCGGAGACCTGGGTTCAATCCCTGGGTTGGGAAGATCCCCTGGAAAAGGGAAAGACTACCCACTCCGGTATTCTTGCCTGGAGAATTCCATGGACTATATAGTCCATGGGGTTACAAAGAGTCAGACATGACTGTGTGACTTTCACTTTCACCAGGAAGTTCTGAAAGCTGTTGTCAGGGCACCCTTATATAGGAAGAGTATATGTGTAGCATTTTGAAATAGTCACAGCTTAGGTGTGTGGAAATGTAACTTTACCTTTTCTACGAATGAGCTCAACTTAGCTTTGGTGCCTCCATTTTTGCTGATGTTAAAAATTTCCTAATTTTGCCACTGAAGAATAATACGATCTCTCTGGTTTAAATAGTAACAGGTAATTAAAACTTGTTCATTTTATTTGGGATTTCAACTAATTAATTCAGAGGTCAAGCCACCCTCTAGAGTTGTTCTGGGCCTGGCTCTCCCCACTGCTTCCATCATGACACTGGGAAGGTGTGGTTTGTCTCCACATTCTTCTCAGGTCCCCGCTACCTCTGCTTTGTCTTTTGACATGAAACTTGCTATTGTTATGTCTTCCCAAACTGCATAGCCAAGCCTTTGGGAATGTACCAGAATTTTCTACTGATATCCACAGCCTTGCCCATGCCTTGCGGTAACAAGATGTAGACTTCTTAAATCTTTTCTTCTTTGACCTTAAGTCTCCTCTCATCCCCTGGACCACTCAGAATTCATATACTCTCAGGCCTGTAGCTAGTGGATCTCATAGTATTTGCCCATTGTGCCATAGTATTTGTCATAAAGTGGGCTCATTGATCTGATGTAATGCTGTGAGGGAATCCCATTTGGGTGGCTTGAATTTTGTATGCCTACAAATAATAGTGCTGTCTGAGACTCTGTGGCTGAAAAGTCAAACTCACACCTGGAATATGTGCTGTAGAGTCAAAATGAATTTATATTCCTTCTAGAATAGCAAAGACCAATGGAGGCAAATTCTACCACTAAGTGGACTGTTGGTATTCTTGACAGATGTTCTTGTGTAAGTGGACAAGTATTAGTCAGTGCTGCTTACAGGCTGGACTTTAGTAGGTAGAAACCCGTGACTGTGGGTCCATGTATAGCCTTTCTCTGCCACCATTTACAAACCCATCGTGCTAGCCCTGGGAAAGCGGATGACACAGGCTGTTTGACATCAGCTGGCCAAGGCATTCTCTCCATTTGATTGCTTAGTGCCTCTTCCTTAGGTGATATTCTGTGATTGTGGCAATGCGTAAAGACCTTCTCTCTTTAAGCCCTAAAGTCTATTCATATACGCCTATTCCAGAACTTCTTGTCTCTGATCTTTTAATATCTTTTTCTTCCAGGCCTCTGACCAAACCAGCTATTTGTAGAATCCATGTGCATTTAATATTAGGGTATTTCTCTTTCCCCGTAAAGATCAGGTATGTTGCCTAAATATCTGCCTATGGTGGAAATTTTACCTCACAGACCTTATCTTCCAGACCATCACTGGATGGAGATACAGTGTGGCCCAAGTCCATTTTCAGCAGTTCCCACATACCGACCCACATTCAAGGTCAAGAGATAGGCCATCTGTGAACCAAGCTTGCCATTGGAAGAGGGCTAATGAGATCATGATGGTTGACATGGCTCTACCTCCTTGTGTTTCTGGCTATGTCTTGGCTTTGATCCTAGTGTTTCACTTCCAGAAATGATCCATTTCTTGTGGGTTTGCCTGATTTGGCGTGTTGGGCAGAACCCAGCTCCTAACGGGAAATTTTGACTCATAGTTGTTCTTCCTTTATGGTCATGCACTTAGTCTTTACCAGGACCAAGTAGCACACTTTAGCAAGTTTTGGAAAGGGGGCTTCCCCAGTGGCTCAGTGGTAACAGCTACCTACCAGTGTAAGAGATGTAGGAGACTTGGGTTTGATCCCTAGGCTGGGAAAATCCCCTGGAGGAGAAAATGGCAACCCACTCCAATACTCTTGGCTGGAAAATTCCATGGACAGAAAAGACTGGCAGGCTGCCGTCCAAGGGGTCGCAAGGAGTTGGATATGACTGAGCAACTATATGCAGTGGCATAATGCTATACATTGCATTGCCTTGTTTCAGAATTCTGAAGGTGATTCTCCTATTTCGCTTGCTTTAACCTTCCGCCTCTGCACCTTTTGTTAACTTTGATACATCTAATAACTGAAGGTCTACTGAGTCAAATGGCCCAAACGGCAAGACCACATGTATCACAGCCATTTCCTATACTGGCCCTAAGTCAAAGCTGCCATCTTTCATGTCTCCTGGTTCATGGGTCAGAGGGCTATTTAGATAGTGAAAGTCTTCAAAAACAAGACATGAACCTTGTTGAGGATGGGTCTATTGAGTTGAGAGCAATTTCCAGCAAGATTGACAGCCATGGATTCTCAGCAGGTAGCACTCTCAGCATCTAAAATTCCTTCCATCCCAAAGGGATTCTGATAACACAGAAGAGAGTTCACTCTGGCTTAAAAAGCAATGAGGGATGGCTGACTTATCAACAGCTGCAGTGGCAGTCAGAGACAGTGTGTAATATCAGAAATGTGCTGAGAAAGTAATTCCCAAATTGCTGTTCTACGTTCATCTGTTGTACTTCATGAATCAAAGTGAAATAAGAACATTTTAAATCTAAAGAACAAACAGAAAAAACAGGAGAGAGAGAGAGAGAATTTGCCTCCAGCATCCTCTCACTAAGGCAACTAATTCTTAAGGATGTATTTTAGATAAAAGGAAAATGTTCGAGATGAAGACAGGAAGAAATGAGAAACGAATATGGTTATCATGTGGGTAAATCTATGTGAACATTGCTATACAAAATAACAGTAATAATGTCTTGCAGGTTTTATTTTAAAATCCCTGGAAGTATTGTAAATATCTGAACTATATAAAGCACTTAAAATAAAATTTGACACCTCCTAGACAAGCCAAAGTAAAGAGTAACATGGATATAAATTTGGACAAAAAGCCATGCTTCAGGTACACATATTATTTCTTCTTTAAAAAAATTGTAAGAACACACAAATAAAAATTACCAAATGGCATCAAAATAAACAGCTTTAAATACACACCACTGCATAGAATTTCATATCCCAACATGTGGTTTCTGTGGTAGTTACTTAATAACAGATGCTTTAAAAATAAATAAATAAGTACGACACCATGGTTAAATTGCATTTTTCTTTTTTCTCTCTTAAGAGATAATTCTCAACCACATGTCTAGTATACACTGATTGAAAACCATTTTGAAATTACTCCATCTGTCAATGAAATGCAAACACCTCTGGAGTGAAACCAAGCAGCTGTTTAAATGCTCAAAGCTTCACTAGACAAAGAAATCCTCTTCCTTAACACTGACTCTGTTTATACTATTCCAAAACAACGGCTCCTTTAGGGAAAAATCCAGTATTTCCAGGTGTGTAAACACAACCATTATTTATAAGGAGATTTATAAGGAGATCAAGACTAACCACTTCCCATTTGAGGAATTGCAAAGCATTAGAGTAAGTAGAGCTAGACTCGTGTGTGTGTGTGTGTGTGTTTGGTGAATTCAGAATTATTTGTATCTGTGGGCTACACTTAAAATTCACAATAGCTCTGGCAACCTTTATTGCACAAAATCCACAAACAGGCTTGGAAGAAATAGAAGTCTTACAAGCAGTAGTGTAATTTATAATTTTAAACAGTCTAATTATACCATACAGGCATTTGCAAATATTTTCCATTTGAGCAAAGACATACCTTTGTCATAGTTTCTGAATCATTTCCTCATTAACTAAGGAGGAAACTGAGAAGCGAGTAGACTCTGGATTCTAATAGGGTGGGCTTGAATACTAGCTCCATCAGTGGCTCCCTAGGTAGCACTGGGCAAGTTATCTCTCCTTCCTAAGCCTCAGTTTCCACAGCTGTCAAAATGGCAAATATAATATGCCTCACAGAATAATTGTAAGGGCCAAAAGAATGGAAAATTTGTAAAAATGAATTTGTAAGAATCTAAAAATGTAAATCACTTGATGCAATGCTTGTCACATAGCCCTTAATACAAGTTACCTATTATTTTAAATCATGAAGCCTTTTGCTGGGTTTAATACTGATATTAATATTGATAGGATCCTCAGTTAATTATTATTTACCTCTTGTCACTTTGGCAATGAAGGATTGATTGTTCATGTAGATCTCAAAATGAAAACTGCCGCCGGTCACTGTTTCATTCAGACAACAACTAGGTTATCCAGTAGCCTCTTACTTTTAATTCCTGGTGACTATAACTTACACTGGGCTTCCCTTGTGGCTCAGCTGGTAAAGAATCTGCCTGCAATGCAGGAGACCTGGGTTTGATCCCTGGGTTGGGAAGATCCCCTGGAGAAGGGAAAGGCTACCCACTCCAGTATTTTGGTCTGGAGAATTCCATGGACTGTGTAATCCACGGGGTCACAAAGAGTCGGACACAACTGAGTGACTTTCACTTTCATACTTCACAGTTAAATGTATGCCTGTAGGAAGCTTGAGGAGCTGAACTGTTTAAAACCAGTCAGTTCACAAAAGGTACAAACTTTCTTTGGGGGAGAATTGTTGCTGATCACTCAGTCTCGTTTGACTCTTTGCGACCCCATGGACTGCAGCAGGTCAGGCTTTCTTGTGCTTCACCATTTCCCAGAATGGATACACGTACATGTATGGCTGAATCCCTTCTCTGTTCATCTCAAATTATCACAACATTGTTAACTGGTTATACCTCAATACAAAATAATTTTTTTTTTAAAGGCAAACTCCTAGTTATACGATAAATAAGTACTAGGGATATAAGGTGGTACTAGGAGGTAATGTGCCATGATAAATATACTTAACACTACAGTATGTTATTCAGGGAAGATGTAGAGTAAGTTCTAAGAGTTCTCATCACAAGGAAAAAATTGTCTATTTCCTTAATTTTTTATTTACACGAGGTGATGGATGTTTACTAAACACTGTGGTGATCATTTCATGACATGTAAGACAAATCAGTATGCTGTACATCTTACACTTAACCAGTGAGGTGTGTCAATTACATCTCAATAAAACCAGAAGATAGATAGGTAGATAATAGATAGATAGATAGATAGGTAGGTAGATAGATAGATAAACCAGCCACTTCCCAGTAGCTATCAGTTGGGTCCTGGCAGGAAACAGGTGACATAGTCCAACTGAGTATGGAGAACAGTTTAATCAAAGACAATTCACAAAGCTGTAGGCAGGTTTAGCGATAAAGAAGTAGCCTGGAGTTACTGAATTTAGGACCGCAGTTGCCACTTCTAAGCCCAAATGAGCAGGGGGCAGAACACGGCTTCAGAAACCTGGCATGGGGAGCTGTTCAGAGAAGACTTCCTGGCAGAGACTGTCATCTCTGGTGTTGAGACATAGCTAATGCTGCTCCGGGAAGGAGTTGGGGGTGAATAACCCAACCTCACTATCTTCCTGCCCCTTTAACCCTCCTCCCAGGGCTTCCAACTGGCCAGACGTTACTTGAGAAGCCTGTGATCAAGACAGCCTGCTCATGAAGTCCATGCAGGTCAGTCTTCTAGAGCCCAGAACCTTGAAGAATAGATTTGGAAGAACAAACAGAAAGCAGCCAGTATCAGAATTACTGAGGTTTTCCCAGATAAGGAAACTGTTAAAACTGACTTTGAATATGTTGCAAGCCCAGCCCACCTCTGTTCAACTCTAGCAGAACTCTGCACCTACAAGGCATGCATGTGAATTATTTCCTGAGAAAAATCCTGGCTTGCCAGCAAGTCATTTTCCTATGGAGACAAGAGTAGACTTTCACCATGCAAAATTACAATTAGGCTTTGTGAACTTCAAATCCTTAAGTCCCCAAACTAGAAAAACCATTTGATCCAAATCTAAGGATTTCTTGTCTAGGTGAGAAGAGCCAGAATGTAAAACCACAATGAGTGAATCAATAAGTACCCACCCCATTGACCACAATTTGGGATCACATGGTTGACAGTTGCTGAGACGAGTTTTATTGTAGATACTGTATTTTGTATCTTTCAGTTCCATAGAGCCTTGAAATGCCCTGAAACCCCAGCCTTGGGAAGGACCCTGAGTCAGAATCACACAGCTAAGATGACTCCTGGCTTCCTGACTCTCAGAAACTGTATGAGGTGATAGAGTTTGTTGTTACTCAGCAATGAACAACTCCTACAATAACATACAAAACTTTTCATGATGGCAAAGACATTGGGGCTTCCCTAGTGGCTCAGAAGACAAAAAAATCTGCCTGTTATGCGGGAGACTCGGGTTCAGTCCCTGGGTTGGGAAGATCCCATGGAGAAGGGAATGGCTATCAATTCCAGTATTCTTGCCTGGAGAATCCTATGGACAGAGAAGCCAGGCGGGCTACAGTCCATGGTGTTGCAAAGAATCGGACATGGCTGAGTGAATAACAGTTTCAAAGACATTCATTGTAAACTGACCAAAGGGTGGTCTTTAACAAAGTGAGCATGAAATCTGGGAGAAAGGAAGCATGCTTGGCTGGGAAAAGCAGACTAAGCTCTAACAGACAGCTCCAGTAAGGCAGACTGACTGTATCTTCAGGTAACATATAGTGACAAAAAGAGAAGAGAGTAATTTTCTGAGCATTTACCCTGTATGCTATTTATTTTTTGCCAAAATTCTGTGGCTCTGTGATACAAACATTGCTTTATTTTCACAGGTTAAGATATTTAGGACCAAAAGTTAGAAACATGTGCCTAAGAATCACAGAGGCAAGAGTTTAAAAGAGCATGGATTAGAACCCAAGCCAGTCTGACTCCAAAGTTCACTTTCTCTCTGTACTTCTGTGTGCGAGAGGCAAGAAATGGAGTAGTGAACAAGAGAGGTCATATTGGGAGATGAAGCAAGATAACAAAACCATCAGGGGAAAATTCTTCAGTCTTTTGGAAGGAGGGTGGGGGAAATCGCCTGCGGTGAAAACAAAACCAAACCCAGCAAAAACATATGGCTGATTAAAAGAAGGAAGCTCACTAGAGAACGGAAGATATTTTGGGTGATAATAGAGCTTAGCGTGGAAGAAGCCCCATCTGTACTCATCTCTTCAAGGCCAGATCTAAATATGCAGAATGTGGGTGGCTCTGACCTCCTGCAGATTGATTCTTCTGTCCTGCCCCTAAGGGGTACATCAGGGAAAAGTACAACTCCTAGAGTAACATGTAAACACACGAGCATAGCGCAGACAACCCTTCCCGGCTGCAAGCAGATGGGGAGGAGAGCAGGTCTTGGGAAGTCCTCCAGCAGGAAAGCGAAAGAAGGTAGAGAAGAATTTTGCCAAGAATGTGCCACATGGTGTCATCATTTTCTATTTCTGAATGTGTGTTGACACTGTTCGGTACAGTTTAACAGAACATGTTCTTGTTTTACTGGGGGTCAGGGGTGGTGAAAGAGGATGTTATGGGACCTTCAGTCTGAGGGGAAATGGTTAAGCTACCTGATGTTGTGGGTAAAGTGGTTAAACGGGAAAATCTCAGAGTTAATTCTACTAGAATACCAGTGGGGTTTTACACAGCAAGGGTGATGACTCCACACTTCGACCCAAAGGCGAACCTGTTTTAGAGCCCAGTAGAAGTGGAGCGTCAGGTACCCACTGAACAGAGAGGCACGTCAGCTTCTCTACCACTTTAGCGGAACAGAAAGCAGAGGGAGAAAATATACACCAGTCGTCTTAGAGAAACACAGGTCATGCTCTCGCAAAAGCCAGCCACTGTACTGTGGTTTGTAAACGCAGGCACTAAGCGATTGTGCTTTATTTGTTTGGCCTTAGTGACACTGTCTTTGCCTGAGTTCCCACGAGAAAGCAGAGTTTGAGACTCATCTTTCATGAAGGTAGTTTACTAGAGAATGTCATCTCAGGGAGTCATGAGTAAAGGCTGGGAAGAATGAAATGGGGCAGAAGGGACTGCCAAAATAAGGACGCATCTTGGGGCAGGTCATAACTGTGGGCGGCAGAGGCTTGGCCTTGCTGTCACTCTCTGAATTGTCAGGAGGATGGGGCAGAAGAGCAGGCATTTACCCACTGTGTCCAATCCTGCCCTGACTCAAGGTTTACTCTGTAGGATGCTGACCTTCCAGCTCTACACATGCCTGGGTACCAGTTGGAGCTCCACAGGCATCAGAGGTCAAGTGCCAGACAAGTCCAAGCCCAGAAGGCAAGATGTAGCTGAAGCAAAGTGCTAATAGGTTTTATCTTCCCCAAGGGGACTGTAGCCACTGTGATGGAGTAAAAGCTTTGAGGTGTAGCTCAAGAAATACTTAATACGAATACCTTAAAAATTTGCAGAACTTCCCTGGTGGCACAGTGGATAAGAATCTGCATGCCAATTCAGGGGACACAGGTTTGGTCTCTGGTCCGGGAAGATTCCACATGCTGTGGAGTAACTAGGCCCGCAAACTGCAACTCCTGAAGCCAGTGTGCCTGGAGCGTGTGCTCTGCAACAAGACACCGCAATGAGAAATCTGTGCACTGCAGCTGAGTAGCCCCTGCTGGCCACAACTAGAGAAAGCCTGCGTGCTGCAACGAAGACCCAGTGCAACCAAAAAAAAAAAAAGAACAGAAATTGCTTAAGATAAAACTTTGAAAACAATGCGGAGGCTCTAATTCCATAAAACATCGCCTTGCTTATGCAGGGCATGGATGCAGTGCACAGAAAATACTGAGTAGCGTATGAAACAAGACATTTTTTAATTGAACTATTTCTTTGATTATCACCATAGTTTTATTAATTTCTCTGCTAGAGCAAAAGCAAAAGTTACTCTGAATTACTCAAATTATTTGTCACCTGCTTTACGTGCATGCATGCGTGCTCCAGTCTTGTCCGACTCTTCGCGACCCCATGGACCATAGGTCACCAGGCCCCTCTGTCCATGGGATTCTCAAGGCAAGAATACTGGAATGGATTGCCATGCGCTCCTGCAGGGGATCTTCCTGACTCAGGGATGGAAGTTGAGTCTCTTACACCTCCTGCGCTGGCAGCAGGGTTCTTTACCACTAGCACCACCTGGGAAGCCCTTGTTTTATGTAAGTGCATTTAAATAAATTGTTGAATTATTTTTCTGCAGCTCTCACCCTGTTCAGTGAGTTCAGCAGTTTCATCAGTTTTGGGGGGAGAGTTCTTTTAAGTACGATGTCTCCCTCCAAAACCACAATGCATACATACACACACATAGATTTTTTAAAAAATAGATAATTGGAAGGCTGAGCTCAAGCAGATCATCAGAGTCATGATTTCAGTGCCTTGAGAGAGCCAACTCAGATAAGCATCATTCTTTTGCAGACTGCGTTTTCTTGTCTGTGGGCTTCAAGTTACAACAACCACCATGACATAGTCCTGCAAAAGAACTGCTGACCTGTGATTACATTAAATCATATCAGGCAACCTCCTCAATTCAGAACAAATGCTATTCAGGAGGAAGCTTAGGAGAAATCCTGTTTGTTTTTTTTTAAATATAGAAATTCTTAAAAAGCAAATCTTTCACTGTGAATCCTTTATTTACCCTTTGCTTTATACATATATTACTCAAGTTTTCCATAAGAACACAAAGGAAATATTATCTCCATTCTTATAGAGAATAGGCTGTGGAGGCTAAACAAGCCAAGTTGCTGAAGTTCACATGATCAGAAGGAGGCAGAGCCAAGCTTTAAATCCAGGCATGTCTGGCTCTGAAGCTGGGGCCCTGCCACATGCACTGTGCTGGTCTTCCTGGAAACTGAACATACCCAACCCACTGCACCTCACCTTCTTATGTAACAACCTGGAGGGTACGGAGAGCCATCTGTTTCAAGAGCAACAGATTTGAGTCCATAAGGCAAATAAGTTGGCAGAAAACAGAAGGATTGTGACATCGCCACTTGGCATTCCTGACGTATTCTGCATTTATAAAATAAAAATATGGAGTCCAACATGTTGATTTCACAAGCCTATCATTATCATTCATTCTGAAATAAACATAGTCAGGGACATCATGTACAAAATAAGGAATCCTTGTTTTGGGAGATGATGTCAGACTGTAGAAGTCTTTTTTTTTTTTAATCTCCTACCTCCTAAAGCACTAGTTTACAAGTGACTAAATGAAATATACTTCAATACTGAGGCCAATGAAGAAAAAAAACAAGCGATGGAGAAAACTTGGGATTGAATTTAAGAACACATGTTCACAGGATTATTTTAAAGGTAATATTGATGGCAAAGTAGTGCTTTCAAAACAAGGCTGGTCAGTCAAACTCACCTGAAGAGCTTTTATATATATATATAATGTGCTCAGTTACTTAGTCATATCTAGTTCTTGGCAACCCCATGAACTGTATGTAGCCTGCCAGGCTCCTCTGTCCATGGAATTGTCCAGGGAAGCATACTGGCTGCTGCTGCTGCTAAGTTGCTTCAGTCATGTCTGACCCCATAGACGGCAGCCCACCAGGCTCCACTGTCTCTGGGATTCTCCAGGCAAGAATACTGAGTGGGTTGCCATTTCCTTCTCCAGTGCATGAAAGTGAAAAGTGAAAGGGAAGTCGCTCAGTCGTGTCTGACTCTTTGCGACCCCGTGGACTGCAGCCTACCAGGCTCCTCCGTCCATGGGATTTTCCAGGCAAGAGTACTGGAGTGGGGTGCCATTGCCTTCTCTGAAGCATACTGGTGTGGGTTGCTATTTTCTCCTCCAGGGGATCCTTTCAACCCAGGGATCAAACCTGAGTCTCCTGTGCCTCACGCATTGCAGGTGGATTCTTTACCACTGTGCCACCTGGGAAGCCCCATGTATATATAAACCTGAAGCCAATTTCAGGCAGAGCTTCCAGGAATAAGGCTCAAGCATCTGACTATTAAAAATTTCCCATGGTTATTCTGCTGATCAATTTCAGTTTAGAGCTGCTGCTTAAGAATTTATAAGCTCATACAGGGGGAGCCTATTTGTGTATTTTATTTTGTATGTGTAATCTTGAAAAAAACAAGCTCATAATTTTTTATTTAGTATGACTTCTAAATTCTTATATGTCTATATATTCAGTACACTTTCTTGTCAATAGCCATTTAGAAATCCCTTCACTAGTAACGACTTCCCTGGTGGCTCAGAGGGTAAAGCATCTGCCTACAAAGCGGGAGACCTGGGTTCGATCCCTGGGTTGGGAAGATCCTCTGGAGAAAGAAATGGCAACCCACTCCAGTACTCTTGCTTGGAAAATCCCATGGACGGAGGAACCCGGTAGGCTACAGTCCACGGGGTTGCAAAGAGTTGGACATGACTGAATGACTTCACTTTCTTTCTTTCTTTCAATAATAACAAGTCAATTCGCAGAGGAAAAAATAAGAGATGTCAATCAGGTTATATTTAAATGGGAAACAAAAATGACCCTAAAGAAATAGTCTTGTCTTGCTTGTGTGTTAGTCACTCAGTCATGTCTGACTTTTCGACCCCATGACTATAGCCTACCAGGCTGCTCTGTCCATGGAATTCTCCAGGCAAGAATACTGGACTGGGTAGCCATTCCCTTCTCCAAGGGATCTTCCTGACTCAGGGATCAAACTCAGTTTTCCTGCACTGCAGGCCAGTTCTTTACCATCTGAACCACCACGGAAGCCCAAAGAAATAGTAAATATGGCCTGAGAATGAGCCAGAGTATTTTAATAAAAGAAAAAGAAACCCACAAATGTACTCTTACATTTGATTCCTCTTACAGTTGATTCTCAGGTGCTTTCCCAGAAGCCCCAGATAATTAAAAAAAAAACAAAAAACCCTCCAGGATGCCCCTGTTGATTATTTCAGCATGATGAAGCACAGGAACAGCCTAGTGCACCCAGAAGTTATTGTGAATGCTTTTGAACTGTGGTGTTGGAGAAGACTCTTGAGAGTCCCTTGGACTGCAAGGAGATCCAACCAGTCCATTCTGAAGGAGATCAGCCCTGGGATTTCTTTGGAAGGAATGATGCTAAAGCTGAAACTCCAGTACTTTGGCCACCTCATGCGAAGAGTTGACTCATTGGAAAAGACTCTGATGCTGGGAGGGGGGAAGGGGACAACAGAGGATGAGATGGCTGGATGGCATCACGGACTCGATGGATGTGAGTCTGAGTGAACTGCGGGAGTTGGTGATGGACAGGGAGGCCTGGCGTGCTTTGATTCATGGGGTCGCAAAGAGTCGGACATGACTGAGCAACTGAACTGAACTGAACTGATATGCCCATGCTTCTAGCAATAGCCTCTCTTTTTCTTAAAGAAGAAAATTCTAATCCACACTTGCATACAGAACATTTGGATAAGATTATCCTGGGAGATATAGTTCCAGATTCTCCTCTGCTATACAGGTATAGCAAGGAAGGGGTTGCAACAGAGAATTTCTAGTATAATCTTTAGATGTTTAGAATAAGAAAAGGTACGAAAATAAATAAATGGAACATTGTTTGGGGTTCATTCAGGGAAACAAATTACTCTTAAGTGTTTCAACAGAAAGAACTTAACAGAGGGAATTTGCTAAACAAGGGCTAGATGACTGAAAGAGGAAAATGAGAAAAGTTGGAGGAATCATTACAAAAAGCTGCTCTCACTCTTAGGGGTGGAGAGGTCAAAAGAAGAGGCTGCGATTATAAGAATCTAGAGGCTTCATGGTAGGAGCCTATGAAGTTAGGACTCAAGATTGCAAGGGAGGGTGCCACCTTGCTGGCTGCTGCTGGTATCTTAGGGGCTTAAAGGAAGGAACAGGGGCTGCTCTGAGCAGATGCTGCCCAACCTGTGCTGGTCCTTGAGCAGATCAAAAGAGGTCTTGCGTCGTTCTGACGTCACAGGTACGCACTGTCCAGCTGCTATTGTAAACTTTTACCCTTCTGCTGCTGGGATAAAAGGCAAGTAGGGTGACATGATAGGATAATTCAGCAAGCATGAAGAGACAAATCCCTTTTTCCTTCCTGCCATCCAGTGTCCCCATTAGTTCCTCCTATTGAAGGAAACAGTAGCCTTTCCAATACAGTGCACTGCCTGTTGTTTGCAGAATTGTCATCACAAAGCAGACAGTAAAATTTGGAACCTAGTACCTGGCACAGTATTCAGTGGAAATTTTCAGAAAATAGCAACAGAATAAGTCAAAAGAAAGTATAGGGTAGAAATAGGAGAGGGAAGAGAAGAAGCATATACAATAGAATGGGAACATTTGTTGAAGAGGACCAGCAAAACTAAATTTTCATTCTTTGAAAAAACTAATACAATAAAACTTCAGCAAGTTTGAGGCAGAAAAGAGAGGAAAACCCAAACAATATTAGAAATGAAAAACATGTAGCTGAAGATGCAACGAAGATAACAAATGTAATGAAATGTGAGCAACTTTATAAGTTTGGAAGCACACATCACAGAAAAATATAATTATTAAAGTTGACACATAAAGATATAGAAACTTGAATGTTCCTAAAGGAGCAATGAAATCAGAACCGCAGAAAAAAATGTTCTCACACACAAAAAGGATTAAAAATGCTAGGCTCAGATCGTTTAAAAAACAGATAATTCTTGTTTCTCTGTTTAATTTTTGTGTCCTTGATTTCAATAAGCATTTCATACATGTTTGTTTTTATTTCATACCTAATAATCCCAGTATTTCCAATCTTTGAATGGGGAGGCATTCATAACTATTGTTTACATTTCTGTTAATAGTCTTTGTAGCTTTGCCTTCTAGTGTATTGGTGCTGTGATTTTGAACTTACTTTCATTTTAATATGTGTGACGTCCATACACTGAAATGAAGGCATCTTTCTTCCGAAGAGGGTTTGCTTCTATTTCTGCTTCTGTTTTCACAAGTAGCCAGGAAGACACCATTGTAGCCTTAAGGTTTTAGGCTCAAATTAGGCTTCATCCCCTGTGTTCTGGCTCTGTGCTCAGTGTCCCAACAGCTGTGTGCTATGGAATCCAAACTTCAGGCCGGCTGCCACATCCAAGTCTCTGCTGTTCCAGTGGAAGCTCCTCTCTAGTTCTGCAACCTTTTTTTTCGGGGAGGGGGCACCTCATAAAACTCTCCCTTCACTTTGAAAATCAACAATACCTGAAAGAGTTTGTCTTGGGTAAAATTTAATTGCAAATGTGGGAGCCAAAGAAGAGGTTTAGGAATGTAGGGGGAGCTTCAAAGCTATGGAAAAGTTTTGTTTTTCAAACTAAATTGTGGGTACAGGAGCCTTATTTTATTTATTAGTATTATTATTTAAGAATAATTATAAATAATACTTCTTGGTAATAGTCATATATTTTATAAGAAGCTAAAAAACAAACAAACAAACTCCAACCCCCCTAATGTTAATTTCACTGAAATCTCTCTAGGACCTTGAGCAAGCACTCAGACATCAGCAGCAACATTGTGTACAGGGCCACACTGACTAAAGGCAGTGCACTCCGCACAGATGTGTGTACTGTAGAAGACAGCACTAGACCAACAGGAGACGGGCCTGGACTGACCTGGGTAGAAGGGAGGAAAATAGTGAAGGACAGATGGTAGTCTTGCAAGTTTGTTCATGGGGTCCCAAAGAGAGGACTCCTGGGAACTTCAATATGAATTTGACAGGGACTTGGGGTGAAGTTTTCATACATATAGTGGGACCAGATCGGAGAAATACTGTACATTGTGTGTCTACAAACTACTATGGCCCTGGGTTCATGGGTTATGTAAATTACACAAAAATGGCAGTCCTGACTCTCCTTCTGGCCTTGAGTAAAGTAAAGTAAAGTCGCTCAGTCGTGTCCGACTCTTTGCGACCCCATGGACTGTAGCCTACCAGGCTCCTCCCTCCATGGGATTCTCCAGGCAAGAGTACTGGAGTGGGGTGCCATTTCCTTCTCCAGGGGATCTTCCCAACCCAGGGTCTCCCGCATTCCAGGCAGACGCTTTAACCTCTGAGCCACCAGAAGTAGTGGTCTGGCCTTGAGGGCAATCTTAAAATCTTTGCCTCTGTCTAGTATCACCTCCAGTTGTCTCCTTTCTTGTGTTCCAATTCTATACACTTCTCTTTGGTTGCCCAGTAATGTACCACGTAGAAGCAATTTACAAAATAGAGCCATGCTGCTTAGAAACATTAATGCCACTCTTACAGGGAACAATTAGCTCTCAGGGTGAGTTTTTCTTTTCATCACAGGCTCAGGACCATTGAGATAGCAGCATAGCAAATATCTCTGTTAAATTCTTATCTATGGGTCAGGATATTAAAATGCCATGTAATTGGAACTCCTGTTTAGAAATATTAATGACTATTGTATTGAAAACAAAGCTAGCAAAAAATGAGAAAACAGCAAGCAAGGAGGGGTTTGTATAATTTCACTCAATTTTATGTTCTACACAATTTACCAGAGGAAAACATAAATTATGTTTGAAAATCAGTCATGCAATATTCTGGCCACTTTTCATGAAAATGGATTATCTCTCACAGTTCTCCGAGGCTTTAACCCCATGTGACATAGTAACATTTTAGGACAGAGCTGTGAGCCAGGTTTATGCAGGCATTAGCTAGCCAGGCATGATGTGAGGAGTTCCAATGCCTGCCCATTGCAAAATGTTAACTCTACCCATGGTCTTGTTTCTGAAAGTTGAATTTACTCCCTAAATGTCTTCTGGAGTTGAAAGGGTTTTAATTTCTGTTTGCTTATTGATAATTTGTTTTTTTTTTGTTATCAGTGAGATATATCCAGTTTACAAACCAGAAGAGAATATTTTCTGGTTATCTATCACTTGCTGTTTTCACCTGGAAGACAGTGTAATTCAGAATGACTTTGCTGCATGGGAGAGTAGTAATAATAGCAGTGGTGCTTGTTATTATTGCTTGAATTGAAATTCAACTTGCGTGATGTGAAGCAGTGTTCAGTGTTCAGCTCAATAAATTTTTACATGTATATCTAGCCAAGTAACCACCACCCAGAGGCTTTCCTTTCCCTTTCCCATCAATACGCAGCTCTGTGTCCTCTCCCTGACACACCAAAAGGTAAACACTATTCTGACTTTTATCGCCACAGCCTGGTTTTGCCTATTTTAGGATTTCTTATAAATAGAATCGTTCAGTATGTACTCTTTGGTGTCTGGCTTTTTCAGCTTCATATTGTATGTGTGAGATCCATTCACGCTGTTGTATTTATCAGTGGCTTGTTCTTTTTCATTGCTGTATACTCTTTTATGACTAGGCTACAATTTAACCATTCTACTGTGGGTAGACATTTGGGTTGTTTCTAGTTTTTGATTATTTAAAATATGAACATTTATGTCCATGTAGCTTGGTGGACATAGGCACACATTTTTCATACACACACACACACACACACACACACACTCACATTTATACAAAGGAGTGAGTGGAATTGCTGGACCATAGGGTATACATCGGTTTAGCTTTAGTAGAAAATGCCCAGGCTATCTACTGCGAGGGTAGTTTTGATGGGAGGTGTACTGGTGGTTCACTGTTTGCCCCTATGGATTGATGCTCTGTTTTTCTCTGTCCTACTCTGTGTCCTGAATCATCCTAGTTTCCAGTTTCCTTAACTTTGACTCCTGATTGGATTTAGTCAACAGGATCCGCAGCATTTGATTGGATAATGGGGCAACAGAGAGAGAGAGCTCAGAGTATTTATTCCTTCTGTTGTCTCCCTACTTCACCACCACCGAGAGAGAGGTCCCAAGCTTCGACAGACACAGCTTCTACTGGGCAGTCACTCTTCCAAGACCTTGGCTCTCACTGGCTCTACAAACAGCGTTCTTAACCCCTGCATTTTTAGGTTCAGAGGGTGATTATGGAGAACTGCTGATGCTCGTGTTGCACTTCTCCATCTAGCTTGGCACTCTTAGCCACACTCACGTTTCTGAAAAAAAAAAAAAAAAAAAGTCATTCTATAAAAATCTAAAACCTTGGAGTGTTTTTTTCCCTTATAGGAATTTTAACTGATATAGGGGTGAAGAAAAGATTTTGAGAGATGTCAGAATATGTTGAAACACATAAGAGTTTCCTACTCGACATGAAAGAATTGGCACAGGAAAGAGATTGTTCTGAATGTAGCTATTTAGGGTAATTTAAGTTGGCAAATATATTGGGTGTGAACCAGAGCTCTGAGTAACATAAAGATGAGGTTCTCTACTTGTAGTTTTGTTGACAAGTAGACCTCAGCTTTGATCTAGGCTGCACATCACTCTGCTGCTGCTGCTAAGTCACTTCAGTCGTGTCTGACTCTGTGCGACCCCATAAACGGCAGCCCACCAGGCTCCGCCGTCCCTGGGATTCTCCAGGCAAGAACACTGGAGTGGGTTGCCATTTCCTTCTCCAGTGCATGAAAGTGAAAAGTGAAAGTGAAGTCACTGAGGCGTGTCCAACTCTCAGCGACCCCATGGACTGCAGCCTTCCAGGCTCTTCCATCCATAGGATTTTCCTACTAAGCCTCAGTTGTTTTGTCTATGAAGTGGAAAAATCACTGTGTCTGTTTCAGGTTGATCAGTAGCTCAACTACTACCATGCCTCCAGAGCAGTCAGATAGTAAAGAAAATCAAGGAAACCACACATTAAGGTGACACAGTTTGGTAGTAGTCGTGGTAGTCACTTAGTTGTGACCAGCTCTTTGTGACCCCATGGACTGTAGCCCGCCAGGCTCCTCTGTCCATGCAATTGTCTAGGCAAGAAACTGGAGTGGGTTGCCAGTCTCTTCTCCAGGGGACCTTCCTGACCTAGGGATCAAACTTGGGTCTTTGCACTGTGGGCAGATTCTTTATTGTCTGAGCCACCAGGAAAGCCCCAGAAGTTTTGTGGTTTCTTTAAAGGAATGCATCCAGCAGTGGTAGGGTTATCAAGGAGGCATTTCTGAACTACTCAGAATCTTGGAGGCAAGGCCCCATATATCTTCTAACTTCAGTGAAGCTACAATCACCAAGCATAAAGAGGCTTGCTTCTAGTATAGTGGCTAAAACGAAGCAAGATTTGGGAGCCAGAACCAAGTAGGAATCTAGACTTTGTCTCTTATTGGCTTTATAACCTTGAGCTAGAGATGTACATTCGTCAGTTCTCGCCACTGTAAAGTGATTCTTCTATCTTTTATAATAACTGTTATTATGGTACATAAGCCTATTTATGAAAATGACTCTTCCTATCCAAGCTGAGTGCTAGTATAAGCTGTTGGGACATACAAAGCTGCTGGTAGAGTTGTGAGTACACTGCTATGGGGGTAATATTGAGAGTAGATGTGCCAGGGATAGATATTAAGAGTACACGTGTCAGGGGCAGGGATGAAGCTGTGTGGGAAGATAAGATACCCAAGCTGAATAGACACGAAGTCTAGGAATGGTGGTACTGAGGTCTGACATGCGTGTATCCTGAATTCTATCTTGGTTCTGGGATAGAAAATTAAAATCTGTTATGCCTAAGCAGAAGAAATATGAGAGGCAGACCATTAAAGTATGTAACCTACACTGGATTTGTCTGCAGGGATTTTGGGGTTTTACACTAGTCGTTTGAATAAGCTCTCTTTTTGCAAATCTAGCACTGTGTTCCTATAATCTTCATTTTATTCATTTTTAGAGACATAAAGTCAAGGTTAATCTCTGTGTTTGTATGTGTGTGTGTCTTTCTTATGCACACACTGACATATTTCAAAGCAAGCACTGACTTAATTAGCCAGAATGGAAGCAAGGATAAATAAAGGGATTTCTGAGAAAACAAATTCCAGTTTGTTTGTGGGCATGCATACCAAAGTAAAGAAGTTTTGAAGGCAGCTAAGGCTGTGGGCAAATTCTACCAGTACTGAAGGCTGAGGAAATAGGCAAGGAAGCAAACAATGTGATTCTGGCTTCCTGCTGGTGATTCAGAAAATTCTGATTCGAAAACAAGAATTATTTTCAAAGGTCTTTTGACAGAGCCGACAGCTCCTTAGCTGTCAGCCACTCTCCAGAGACCCTAATGAGCTCTTCCTTGTCAGGTCTTTCTGTCTAAACAAGAAATTGCTAGTCTCTCCATCTGCCACCCTACCATGAATGCACCTACCTTTGCTTTGCACAGTATAAATTATTATTTAATGCAAACACTTGTTCAGGTTGATCAGTAGGTTGTTTTTGTCAACCTACATCAATGTGGTCTTTAATGTGTCAATGACTCAACAGCAGAGCATGCATGTAAATAGCTGGTCAGAAAGAGCTTTTCTGTTGATAAACTAATAGGTATTTCTAAAGAAGTTGCTGTAACTGTCTTTAGGAATCAAGATTCCTGAAGTTTTTATAGATGTTCAAAATATTTATTTTCCACAATAACAGCAAATCATAATAAAGGGCAATAAAGATGATACCCCAGAGGGAGAATGCTTCTTTAAATATATTTAATAAATCTCATTGCTCTTTTTCTGCCGTATTCAAGATCCTTGCCCAATTCTATGCAAAGAACTTGTGATTTCAGTTTTAGAATTCAGAAACCCACTTTTAAACTGGCTTTTGTTATTAGGTAATACAAACAGCATTATTTCCTAAAATAATTTTTTTGCTGATTTCCTGATAGTCTTTGGGAAAAAAAAAAAAAAAGATTCGCTGGCTTTTCTCTCCTCTTCCATGTTAAATGGTGTTTTCCCATCTTCAGTTTTAATATGCCTTCTCAGTATAGCGTGGGTGGTCAAGAGAATGCACCTTGGAGCCAAATTCTTCTTGGTTCACTTTCCATATTTATCACTTCTCTGTTATCTGATGTGTCATCAGTGTATTAAGAGTTAACTCCTACTCTGCTCTGTTGTGATGCTTCCTTTTCTTTGATTACAATCTCTTCAAACACATTAATTTTCATAGCAAATTCACTTTATATATTTGAGAAGAAGAGAACCTACCCATTTCATTAAAAAGAGATGAAAAACTAAAATAACAACCCACCTCCCCACCAAATCATTAAACTATGCTCTTTAAAGTTTGTTTCTACAATCAAATAAAGCAATTTGTTGTGTGTGTGTGTGTGTGTGTGTGTGTGTGTGTGTGTGTGTGTGTTTAAGGGAAAAAGAGGAGGAGAAAGAAAGAAAGAATAAAAGCAATCAGTCTCTACACTGTATAACCTTGAGTTTGGCCTCTGGTATGACTGAGTAATCTCTTACTGATCTAACCCTCTTATAGATAGTAACTCTGGACAAAATTTTAAGAATAATTTTTACTATACTGGAGAATAGAGAATGTTGAGCAAATTCTGGGCAGGAGTTGACCCTTGGATGAATAGAATGACATGGGTAAGTGTTCCATTTTTACATGCGAAATCAGTCTATCTGGCCTGAAAAATGAGAGGGCAGAGATGAAGGGAAGCACAGCTTTAGGGAAAGTGAAGGGAGAGGGAATCCAGGAAAGAAGAGAGCTAGAGAGGAGAGGTTCCAGATTCTGTGCATACATTCTACGCAAACCTTAGACTGACTCCTGAACTACACATTTGTGGGGCAGACTTAAAGCAGTCCAACTGAGGATGAAAGAATACAACTGATGTTTTAGTTGCCACTCAAAAGACATAAGTTCCAGTGTGAGAGCAAGAAAATTAACTGCTTGCTAAAGTAAGAACAAGAAAGATCGTTACTGGATCATTCACTATATTTACGACACAATTCAAGATAATATGAAGTACACAGATTTGGGAAAGTATGGGTCAACCTCAAGAGAAAAGACAGTCAACCAAGACCAATGTAAAGAATAAATCAGATGTTGGAATTAGCAGACTAGGGAACTTAAATCAGCTGTTATGACTAAGCATGATAAAATAAAGGAAAATATACACATAAGAAATGAAAACTAGAAAACTCAGCAGAGAAATTGAAAATATACCAGAGAACCATATGTAAATTCTATAAATGAAAACTTCCAATTTAAAATGAAAATACACTGGATAGGCTAATTGCAGAATAAAAATGATAGAGAAATAAATTGGTAAAAATTGACATTGAGAGATATGTTATTTATTTTGAGAAACCAAACAATACAAAATAGAGTTCCAAGGGCCCAAGGAACAGTATAAAAGGGTATAATATGACATATATGTAATTGGAATTCCTGAAGGAGAAGGAAGAATAAGGCAGTAAATATATTTTAAGAAATAATGGCCAAATCATTAATCAGTTTGGTAAAAGACAAATTTTCAGATGTAAGAAGCTCAGTGATCTTGAAAGGGCAAATGCAAATCAAACTATACCTATGTATATCAGAGTCGTTCTGCTAGAAAGTCAAAGTTGAGAAAAAAATCTTGAGAGTAGCCAAAGGAAAATGACACATATACATAGTGGAACAATGATCAATTTTTGCTAATTTGTTAGTAAAAACTATGAAGGCCAGAAGACAGTGCAACAACATACTTAAGAGTATTGGAAGATTGAGACTTCAACCCAGAATTCTATATTCAGGAAAAGAAACACAAATCGCTTTTAAGAAATAGAACAAAATAAAGACCTTCTTACATAAAGTAAAAATAATCAGTTACCAAGCAGACTTGTGCTACAAAAATGGCTAAAGGAAATTCTTCAGAATTAAGAGAAATAAAAGCAGATAGAAACTCAGATACCCAGGAAGCAAGTAAGTGCATTAGAAAAGGTCTAGATAAGCATAAAGACTATTTTATTTTTAATTTCTTTAAAATATATGTGGCCATTTAAAGGAAAAGTTGCAATATTGTCTATGAGGTATTTACTGTATGAAGATGTAATGAATATGACAATTATAATACACAGGACAGGGAAAGGGGTGAATGGACCTATATGGTTGAAAATTTCTGCACAATATTAACTCGAAGAAAACTGAAAAGTTTACCGGTGTATATTGTAACTCCAAAGCAATCATTAAAAAGTGATGCAAAGAAGCATAGCTAACAGCCAATGCGCTGCATGCATGCTGAGTCGCTTCTGTCGTGTCCCACTCTTTGCAGTCCTATGGACTGAGTCCACCAGGCTCCTCTGTCCGTGGGATTCTCCAGGCAAGAACACTAGAATGGGTTGCCACGCCCTCCTCTAGGGGATCTTCCCAACTCAGGGATCGAATCCCCACCTCCTGCGTTGCAGGCGGACTCTTCACCACTGAGCCACCGAAGAAGCCCAGTTAACAGCCAATAAACCCATTCAAATTCTCTTCAAATTTGTATTATAAAATACTTAAAAATACTTTATGTGATACAATTTAATTATGTTTTCCAATTCTGAATCTGCACAGTAGCCTAGGGGGGAAAATGTGCATTTGAAAAAGGCTTAGGATGAATGCTGTTTACTTTGGTTTAAAGCCAAACAGAGTATTCATAATGAAGGCTTCTGTGGCAGGGTTAGAAGAATTTGTGTTTTAGGATTTCGGTTTTTAACTTCTAAACCCTAAACCATCTGCTCTTTCCCTTGAAATTCTCTTTGCCCTTGTTCCTCTTGTCCCATATTCAGTGTGCCCCTTGGGAGAGGTTCTGTCTCCTCTGTATTCCCAGTCATATTCCAGGAGCAAATCTAGAAGCCTGTGGGAGGGAAGTGTACGGAAAATAAACAGATGGGCCTGAATTTCCTGGAACACCCATATACTGATATTTTTCTTCTTAAAAGAATAGATGAAATAATAAATTATTACCATTATTTTAAGCAAAGTATGACTATTAAGATCACAGATATCCTATCAGTAAGATATCTGCTTATTTCATTTAGAAATGATAAAAATATGCAAATTCCTTTTTTGTTCAGAATATTTTTGATATAACTATCTTTCTTTTTATTTTAAACTTTTTTTTTTTTTTTTTTTACTATTCTGGTCCTTTTATTTTTATTTTAAAGTATCACTTTATTTTATTTTTAAACTTTTTATTTTGTATTGGAGCATAGCCAATTAACAATGTTGTGATGATTTCAGGTGGACAGCGAAGGGACTCGGCCATACATATACAGGTATCCATTCTCCCCCAAACTCCCCTCCCATCTAGGCTGCCACATACCATTGGGAAGAGTTCCCTTAGCTATACAATATGTCCTTGTTGGTCGTCCATTTTAAATGATATATCTGTACCTTTGAAGTGAAGTGGAGTGAAAGTGACTCAGTCATGTCTGACTCTTTGCGACCCCATGGACTATACAGTCCATGGAATTCTCCAGGCCAGAATACTGGAATGGGTAGCCTTTCCCTTCTCCAGGGCATCTTTCCAACCCAGGGATTGAACCCAGGTCTCCTGCATTGCAGGCAGATTCTTTACCAGCTGAGTCACCAGGGAAGCCCCTGTATCTCTACAGAGCCATATTCATATTCATTTACATACTCATTTACATGTTGGTCTTCTATATCCACAAGTTCTGCCTCTGCAGATCCAACCAATCTTATATCAAAACTAATTTAAAAAATCCCAGAAAGTTGCAAAAAGGAAAACTTAAATTTATGTGCACTGTTAACTATTTATCATTTACATTATATTAGGAATTGTAAGAAATCTTGAGATGGTTTAAAGTGTAGTCATCCATCTGAATCTCTCAGGGGTTGGTTCTAGCCCCCGTGGACACCAAAATCCACAGATGTTCCAATCCCTTTTATAAAATGGCACAGAGCAATGAGTACAACCAGCCTTCCATATCCACAGATGTGAAATCTGTAGCTATGGAGGGCTGTTGGTATGGGGGAGGATGTGCCTAGATTATATGCAAATGCTGCGCCATTTCAGAAAAGGGACTTGAGTACCCTCGGATTTTGGTGTCTTGGGGCTCCTAGAACCAATCCCCTGTGAATACTGAGCGACACCTGTACATACATAGGTTCAGGATAAGGAGCCCCATTTCAATGAAAAATAAAGCAAAAGAAAGTTTTACTATGATTTCACCATGGATGGATGTCATAGTTGGACTTCATTACAAATGGTTGGAGGTTGTGAGTAAACTTGCATCTGCATTTACAGCCTACCCAGAACTTTCTTCCTCTTAATGGAGTAAGAGAGGAAGATGTTTGCCCCTCTTGTGGAATAGTTCCTGGGTGTTTCCCGTGTAGAATTAGTTCCAGTCTTGGCATAACCCCTCTATCAGCCTCTCCCTGCTGCTTCTCTCCCTATATGGGAATGAGAATTCCAGCTTCAGGCCTCAGAAAAATGGAAATGGCTGAACTACAAGTAATATCTACAAGCTGTTTGTGTATTATATTAACCAGGGAATAAGTACGCATGAAACTTTTTCAACTGTTTTGTTTTGGAGATTTTTCTCCCCTAAATTCTTTCTTAAATTAAAAAAAATTTTTTTAAATTTTATATCAGAGTATAGCTGATGAACAATATTGTGATAGTTTCAGGGGGACAGCAAAGGGACTCAATCATACATATACGTGTATCCATTCTCCTTGTTCTGGGGATTTTTAAAAGTGGATTTAGTTGTATCTGTATTCAGCATCGAGCTTTCCTGGTGGCTCAGACGGTAAAGCGTCTGCCTGCAATGCGGGAGACCCGGGTTCGATTCCTGGGTTGGGAAGATCCCCTGGAGAAGGAAATGGCAATCCACTCCAGCACTCTTGCCTGGAAAATCCCATGGACGGAGGGGCCTGATAGGCTACAGTCCATGGGGTCGCAAAGAGTCGGACACGACTGAGTGACTTCACTTTCACTTTCACTTTTTCAGCATCATTTATGTTACAGCCCTCTCCTCATCTCATGCTTAAGAAAATCAAGAAATAGTTTAGCCCAGAGAGAGAAATTTCAGCCCCAGGACTTGCATGATTTGTTGGCTCTGCCAGGAACTTAATTTTCAACTTGAAGGATGCAGTAAAGCTATACACTAAGATCTATAGGAGAATGATGGTTCTTAAGCTATATTACCTGAGATGAAATTGCAGTTCCACCTTTTTCTTAGCTGCTGTAATCTTGCATAGCTACTCAGCTTCTTTAAGCCTTGATTTTCTAACCTTTAAAATGGGGTAATGATAGTATCCATGCCATAGGCTAATTGTACATATTAAAGCAAATGAATCATTTGAAGTACTAAACACAATGCCTGGCACAACATAAGCAATCTATAAATGTTCATTGTCATTATCATCACATTTCTGCCCATTTGACTTTTTCCATTTCAGTAAATTTCCTCTCAGTCTCTTTGTAAAGAAACCAAAATCACTGTTAGCTCATCCCATCAAGCATCCATTAATAATGCAGATAGACAGATTCATGTTTTATTGCCAGAGGCCCAAATTAGCCATAACCATCTTATCCAAAAGAAAGGATAAAAGTCAGCAGGTTGAATTTTTTCCAAACTTCAGCTTGTAGCCTAGAGCATCTTGGATCCTCAGCTGCTTCAGAACAAACCAACGTTTAGCTGATTTAAAAAGAAAAAAAAAAAATATATATATATATATATATATATACACACATACATATATAAGCTACTCTCATTCAATAACTAAGGAAAGTAAAAAATGTATTCTGAAGTGGATTATTGTGCTACTCTTGATTTATAAATGTACTAGAATAGAAAATATAAAAGTATTTATAAGCCGATTTCATGTTTCCCAAGTCACCTTGCTTATTTAACTTATATGCAGAGTACATCATGAGAAACTCTGGGCTGGAAGAAACACAATCTGGAATAAAGATTGCCAGGAGAAATATCAATAACCTCAGATATGCAGATGGCACAACCCTTATGGCAGAAAGTGAAGAGGAACTAAAGAGCCTCTTGATGAAAGTGAAAGAGGAGAGTGAAAGAGTTGACTTAACGCTCAACATTCAGAAAACAAAGATCATGGCATCTGGTCCCATCACTTCATGGGAAATAGATGGGGCAAGAGTGGAAACAGTGTCAGACTTTATTTGCGGGGGACTCCAAAATCACTGAAGATGGTGACTGCAGCCATGAAATTAAAAGACGCTTACTCCTTGGAAGAAAAGTTATGACCAACCTAGATACCGTATTCAAAAGCAGAGACATAACTTTGCCAACAAAGGTCCATCTAGTCAAGGCTATGGTTTTTCCAGTAGCCATGTATGGATGTGAGAGTTGGACTGTGAAGAAAGCTTAGCGCCGAAGAATTGATGCTTTTGAGCTGTGGTGTTGGAGAAGACTCTTGACAGTCCCTTGGAGTGCAAGGAGATCCAACCAGTCCATTCTGAAGGAGATCAGCCCTGGGATTTCTTTGGAGGGAATGATGCTGAAGTTGAAACTCCAGTATTTTGGCTACCTCATGTGAAGTGTTGACTCATTGGAAACACTCTGATGCTAGAAGGGATTGGGGGCAGGAGGAGAAGGGGACGACCGAGGATGAGATGGCTGGATGGCATCACGGACTCCATGGACGTGAGTCTGAGTGAACTCTGGGAGATGGTGATGGACAGGGAGGCCTGGCATGCTGCGATTCATGGGGTCGCAAAGAGTCGGACACAACTGAACGACTGAACTGAACTGAACTGAACCTAGACAGCATATTCAAAAGCAGAGACATTACTCTGCCAACAAAGGTCTGTCTAGTCAAAGCTATGATTTTTCCAGTAGTCATGTATGGATGTCAGAGTTGGACTATAAAGAAAGCTGAGCTCAAAGAATTGATGCTTTTGAGCTGTGGTGTTGGAGAAGACTCTTGAGAGTCCCTTGGACTGCAAGGAGATCCAACCAGTCCATTCTGAAGGAGATCAGTCCTGGGATTTCTTTGGAAGGAATGATGCTAAAGCTGAAGCTCCAGTACTTTGGCCACCTCATGCGAAGAGTTGACTCATTGGAAAAGACTCTGATGCTGGGAGGGATTGGGGGCAGGAGGAGAAGGGGATGACAGAGGATGAGATGGCTTGATGGCATCACTGACTCGATGGACGTGAGTCTGAGTGAACTCTGGGAATTGGTGATGGACCGGGAGGCCTGGCATGCTGCGATTCATGGGGTCGCAAAGAGTTGGACACGACTGAGCGACTGAACTGAACTGAACTGAACTGATGCTCATGTAAGTATATATTATGTATATACATTTGACAACAAATCACTTATATATCATACTAAGATAAATATAATAGAATTTCTAAAATACAATTAATTTAAAACACATTTTTGGCAAAACTTAAAGTTCATTTATGACTATGAGCAGAGAGATGACATTCTCAATTAGGAATGATTGCTCCGTGATATTGACTCCCAATCTCATTCTTCCATTTTGATTTAATCATCATTTTCTCATCTTTCCTTTGCATCTTGTCCTGATGTCCATTCATTTATTTATCTTCCAGTAAAATTTAACTTTACTCCTCACAATCAATCATCAGAAGATGTCATTTGGTTATCTGCTCAACTGAAGACAATTCTTTTTCCTCTGGAAACTGGTCTTTCATTTATGTAGATACTTTACACAGGAGCTATGATTTTCATGTGCAAACCCATTGTCCTGATGAAGGTCAGCTGGACTCTGGGTAGCACTTGCTTTAAGCTGAACCAATCATATCATCCCAGAGTTTTAGAACTGGAAACAAGAAATAATCTCTGAATGATATTTAAACAATAATATGTTGACATGTTAAAAGAGTTAAACTCAGGAGCACTAGGAAGCCCATAGGAACAGAGGGCCAGAGAAAGCCAGGTAGTGGAGAACAATGAAGGTGAAATAATGGCTTCATTGAAAATATATGGGCATGAGTTCCTGTCAACCTTTTAAGACATAGTTTGTTTCCTTGATAACCAGGTGCATTCTTATTCTAACTATGATATATTTATTTATTCATTTAATAACTTATTCATGACACTTTTTTTTGAGTGTCTACCAGACATTGTGCTAATCATTTTGCATAGTGAGATAAGGTTACCTAAGGTTTAGTTAGAAGCCTAAACCACAACCAATCAACCAAATAGCAAAGCAATGGGCAATATTTAATATACTTTGACAACATCTCAGGAAATTTTGGAGACTTGATTCTGGCTATCATGCAGACCTTCAAGTGAAATCCCAATCGTATTATGACTACTGTCAGCCAGGTGAGCTTAAAAAAAGAGTTTCTATTTATAAAACTCAGAGCTATCTTCTAAGACTGCACTGGTAAGCAGATGATAATCTCTGGCCCTTATTATGACCTATTTAAGGTTTCACATAGCCACCTGAGAATTTTCATGTCAGAAAGAACAGTCACAAGGCAGTGCAACTAGGATTTTTAGTTTTCACTTATGAAGCACATTTCCTTCTGGAGAAGGAAATGGTAACCCACTCCAGTACTCTTGCCTGGAGAATTCCATGGACGGTGGAGCTTGGTGGGCTACAGTCCATGGGTCCCAAAGAGTCGGACACTACTGAGCGACTTCACTTTCACTTATGAAGCACAATGACTAGGGGTGTAAAGTTAACGGCACCTAATGACTAAAGGCAAGAGAAAATTAGATCTTCTGACCTACAGCTTCCTAAATTCTATATCTATTTAGCATAATAGTGCAAGTCCATAAATATCTGTCTCTAGGGAAAATATTTTTAGGTTATTCTAAATGTAAGTAAAATGTGGAGAAATTATGATTTGTTCTGCAAGTAGTCAGCTTTATAAGAGAAAGAAACGTGCTTGCTTTGGTTGTAGGTGCTGCTATTTGTCAGGGTGCTGCTGCTGCTTTTATTCACTGAGGACGCAGAATTGTTTATATCAGATCAAGGCATTAACCTTTTACTGAATTTCTCATACTAAATACTAACTGGTGTGACATGGGTTATTGTTAGAGGAAAGACATAGGTAGTTTCATGGTCACCTGGGTTCCCTGAGTTCATGTTCTTACCACCCATTTAGATTTTTTTAATCCACTGCATGTCTGGCTGACATCATTGCCTATCAAAATTGCTCAAATCTTGTTTTCTCAAAGGAATTTAGCTGTACTGCTGAGTTCCATATCCCTCCTCTGTCTAAATCTCACTTAGAATTAAGTGCTAATTCATTTTCATACCTGTAAGACTATATCTGATATTGGCTCAGTCCTTCTTTCAGTGTTAACTCTTCCCCATGTTTCCCCTTGGCCTCAAATAGGTGCTAAAACTTGATTAGAGAAAAATATTTGTATTCATTTGTTGGAGCTGCCAGAACAAAATACCACAGACTCAGAGGCTTCAGCAGCAGAAATGTGTTTTCTCTTGGTTTTGAGGGAGAGCAATCTGAGATGGAGGTTTGGGCAGGGTTTCCTTTGAGGCCTCTCTGCGTGACTTGTAGACGGCCAACTCCTCTCTAGGATTTCTCGTGGTCTTCCTTCTGTGCACGCCTGTTGTCTTACTGTATCTCCTCTTCTTTTAAGTCATGTTGGATTAGGCATGTGTGTGTGCTAAGTCACTTCAGTCTTGTCCGACTCTTTGTGACCCTATGGACCATAGGCCACCAGGCCCCTCTGTCCATGGGATTCTCCAGGCAAGAATACTGGAGTGGACTGCCATGCCCTCCTCCAGGGGATCTTCCTGACCCAGGGATTGAACCCATGACTCTTATGTCTCCTGCATTGGCAGGTGGGTTCTTTACCACTGATGCCACCTGGGAAGCCCATTGGATTAGGACCCACTTGAATAACTTAACTACCTCTTTAAAGGCCTTATTTCCAAACACACTCATATTCTGAGGTACTGGGGAATAGGACTTCAACACACAAATTTGGGGAGAATATAACTAAGTCCATAACAAAAATGCTCTTTAGCCATTGATGAATATGCTGTGGGAAGTTTGGACAGGCCATATTAGTCATAAGGTGCTTGGGAAGAGGTAACAGAAGAAGTACAATGACTCACAGAAGCTTTGGGTGTGACAGAACGTTGAGCACTTGTGCTCTTGGCTGCATAGACTCGAATGGGAGGTTTCATGATTATTTTTTCCAGAAGATGGTCTCTGGGGAGTCGAAGTTGGAGAGGAGTCTAACAGAGAAGGACAGATCAATATATAAGATCAGCGGGCTGCCAGCACAGCCCCGAATCTCTTTAGAAAGTTGAAACTCACTTCAGGGGTTTTGGAAGGAAACTGCCTCTCATGTTCTAATCAGAAAGCAGGCCTTGTGAAAAATGATGGTGTAAGAAAATCCTTTCACTTCCATTTATCATAAACTATTCAATGAAATGACTATGCAAATAGCGAGTAACATGATGGATTAGGATAATATTATTAAGGAATTTAGAAACTTTTTTAGGTAGTTCTTGGGAAATGTTTTTGATTAGATAAATGCCACATTGTCTAGCCCAGGCAAAGATCCACAGGATTTATCATATTATGGAAAGGAAAAAAAAATTGGAGAATTTAATGTTTGAAAGATTTAATGAGGCTGCCCTAACTACCAATAGTAGCTCATTTTTAAGTTAACTATTTGCTCATGTGGGAAAACAATGAGCAAAAACAAATATAAACAAAACAGTGAGTTTTTAAAACAAAACAACAGCAAGATAATGACTTCTGTCAGGGCAGTGACTAAAATGTCCTTATTTAAAGAGAAGGAAACTGTGAGGACTTACTGCTTAAAGTTGGAACCTAGCTTTATTTATATTGTTCATGGAGAAGTTTGAGAAGTTCATTAGGATTGAGGTTTTCTCTGAAGAAACAAACAAACAAAAAGCAGTAGCAGATCAAAGACATTTCCTATATCTTTAGAATGGCTGATTCATACATGTTGGGACAAGGCACAGAAGTGAATTTTCCAATTTCTACGGGCATAAGTTTGCTATGTTTCCACTATGGAACTTTCTTCCTTTCTTGCCTTATACCCTGTGTCCTAGCTTGAGCCATGTTTGGATTAAGAGATATTTGATGAAATATATCCCAAAGAGTGAATTGTTTCTAAAAGGGTTATTGAGTCTTTCCTCTAAAGATTCTCTCTTATTCAACTGAGAGTATTGGTTATGACACAGGCTTCGTGAGGCAGGGATCTGAGCTCTTGAGGCTGGGACTACTACAGGAGAAATTGTATAATTTTGCCTGAAAACTGTCAATAGTGATGCCGAAAGCTTGGCCTCTTTGCACCGGTGCCAAGTTGAATTTCGGGGACAGAATTTTGGATGAAGCAGAAAAGATGATCATCATTTGTTTTCCAGACAAAGGGGGACACAGTAGGCTCCTGACTTCAAAAACTATGGGTCCCAACCCAGAAGGATCTGGAAAGGAGTTTTATAGCAATAGTTCAAGGGTGAGGTGCTGATAGGACTAGGGTGTGTGCAGAGCCTGCACTCCCTTAATCTCCTTTCAGGTGGTCCTCTCCCAATCTCCAGGAGTCTCTCTGTTCTCTAATCTTGCCTCTGGTGGCTTCCTGGCTGCTCCTCCCTTGATTAGCAACTGTTTGAAGATGCACTTGGGAGCTCAGGGAAGGTCAGGGTGGCTGAGTCTTGCTGTATGAAATGTGGAACAAAAGGGCTTTTGTGCCCAGGAGCCCCACAGGGTACTTCTTGGTTTCAGTAGTAAACTCTGGTTCCCCAAATTCTTTGAGGGGAAAGCAGAACAGCTATGATTTCTGAGCTGTGCAACAAAGTTGTGTGGATGTCTGGGAGAGGTCCTTTTACTTTTAGTATGAGAACTTGAATTCAAATTCTTCACTGTGTAAGGGGTTGAGATACAAACATTTCTGAGAGAAAAATGGCTTCTTAAAAATATCCATAATAACTAGGCATGCCCTGGGGTTTGTTGGCAGAACAACTCAAAACTTAAGACTTGTGCATTAATTCCTGGGGGAATTTGATTAATTTTAGATGGTTTTCTAGATTTAAACATATGGGGATGATTTTAAAAATTACATCTGACCTAATTTATGCTGAGCTATAAGAAGAGTAATATAGGTTCTTATAATATTCTTTTATTAAGGCATTTACATCTACTGTTGAGACTTCATATTGATGAGTTTGATCGGCTGATGTTATGATGCAAACCATTAGGGCAATTAAACTCTTCTAGAGACAAGGTTCTGAGAAATTATTTACTTACAATCAGGCAACATAAAATCTATTTTTCTAATATTGGACTGACATGAACTAGTGTCATCAATAATGGTAATATTTAAGCAGTGCATACCCTAGAGTAGAAAAGTATATCTTCTGATTTTCTAATTTTAATAAAAAGTTTATGCTTAATTCTAGTATCAATATTATTCATTGCCATGCATCCTAGACAAGCAAATAAAATCTGGTTATTAACACATCCTCCAACTGGCACCTCAATGACCTTTGGGACCTTTGGCAAGTCATTCCTCCTCTCTGCTACTCAGTGTCTTTATCTTTCAGATAAAGACAATTTAAACCATAAGTAAGAAGTGTCTTGTTTCCAGGTCATCCCTGAAGGATTTTCATCAGGCCTTCAGTTTGCCACAGTAGCAGATTTTAGATTTCAAAGACCAAAATAGACTTTGTTTTGGTTAGTCTAGGGATGGCCCAAGTGTTTCCATGCTTTCAAAGCTCCTCAGGTGTTTCTATCATGCAGTGTAGGTTGAGTACCACCCACCTGGATAATGTTCATTTTCTAGCTCACTTCTTTTATGATCCAGCAGTGGTTCTTATATAATGGTAGATCATCCACCTTTACAACCGGAGATAAAATTTGCAGAGTTTTGTCATGATGAGAGTTTGGAAGTGAGGGTTGGAATTTCACCCTGCTTTCTGTATGAGACTCCATAAAAGCTTGCATGTGACTTTGGTAGAGGGGCTTATGGTAGAGGGGTCTATGAAGGAATGGAGCAGGGATGAGAGAGTTGAACTGAGACAATTCTATGAATTCCAGGGAGTAAAAAATCACTGAGAGAAAGTAGCAAGATTCGTGCTGAATGGTCAACGTTGCACTTTTCAGGTATGATGACACTTACCTAGGAGAATCTGCAAATTCTGGGATTTTGCAGAAAAGAAGTAAATTAAAATATCTGAGTATATTCATTAATATTAGTGAATAGTGGGATCACACAGGCCTATGGATACAAAGGAAATACACAGTGGAGTAAGAAAAGAAACTAAGAGTCCCCTGTCTCTGCAAACTCAACCTGCTGCTTTCCACAAGTAGGCACTGCTTACATTTTGTTGTGAATCCTAGCCAATGTTTTCTTTGCATTAACAATTCTGTAAAATATTCATGAAACCTATCCACTGATAATGCTTTAAAAAATAAGATTAGAATCATCATATTACGCTATTCTGTAGCCTTTTCCCTTTGCCCATCCCCCATCTAATATATTGAAAAGATATGTAATATATGCTGAACCATGTTGTAGCTCATTCTGTTAGGGGAAACACACTGATTGAAACTGCCCACCCTGGCCAGGCACCACACTAACCATTTGCATGTGTTTTTTTATGACAGGAGATCCTGATAAGGAATACGGAACTAATAAGCCACCACCAACCGAAAGAGTTCGGGAAAGGTCGAAAGGAGACACCGCATGTCCGTCCACTTCCCAGAATCCCTCTCGCTAGCATCTATCTTGGCTGAGCAATGCGTGCACCACCAGGAAAGACTCTGAATTAGAATGAGCGGGCAAAGACCACTCAGAAACTAATCCCATCACCATAAAACCTGAGACTGTGAGCCATGCGGCAGAGCAGTTCTCCTGGGTTCCCTTACCCTACTGCTCTCCACCCGGGTGCCCTTTCCCAATAAAATCTCTTGCTTTGTCAGCAGATGTGTCTCCTCGGACAATTCATTTCGGAGTGTTAGACAAGAGCCCAGTTTCAGGCCCTGGAAGGGGTTCTCCTTCCTGCAACAATTCCTTTAAATGCTGTTCAGAATTTTGGGTGAAGGTGGTGGGCGGGGGGCGGGGGGGTGGTGGGTAACATAATGCTATAAACTAGTTCTTTCATGGTGAATGTTTTAATCATTTCTAGTTCTTTGCACCCATGAAATATTCAGTAGTGAATATTATTCATATGCATGATCAATTGGGCAAATTAATATTTCTGTAGACTAAATCCAGTGATGTAGATTTCTTGGGAGAAATGGATTTATTTAGAGGGTAGGTAAATTTCCAAATTGTCATTCCAAATTGTGATATTATTTGATAAGGCCATCAAGACGGTTTGGAGTTTCTGTTTTGTCACAGCTATACCAGTCTGGAGAATTATCAGTGTTTTGGATCTTCACCATTTTGATAGGGGAATTGTTACTTTGCAACTTCAGTTTGCATTTCTTTAATTATCAGTGTAATGGTTTTTAAATAGGAACATTTACAGAGCGACTCCCACTCACCTACCAACAACAACAGAAAAGATGATGTAAGTTTTCTAGTTAGATGGTAATGAAAGAAAACAACTGAAAGGATATATCGGAGGAATTTAGGCAGAATGCAGGCATTAATTTGCATTTTCTAATCAGAAATGCATTTATTTTTCTCTTTGTCCTCTGTGGCTCTCCAATTTGAATATTCAGCAGGAGAAGAAGGCTGACTGAATACTTAGCTTTAACAACAATAGTTAAACATATTCCTTTTCTTATGATTCTGCTGCAGCTTTCTAAAGGTGAAACATTTTAAACAAAGTAAATCTTAATTTTGAATTCAGATGGCTCACCGCTGAAGTCATTACCAACACAGCAGAAATGAGAAACTTTAGTATGTCTTACCTCTACAGTCAAATAGGCATTTTTAAAGAATATTAGCATGACGTGGGCCCCAGGCATCAGTTCCATCGTCTCTTTTCCAGCCTTGTCAAAGCCAAGGTGAATGGCTACCCTGTACAGAAAATGGTCCTCAACATGAACTTCCTGGGCTGGCTGGCAGGCACCATGTTTTCCAAAATGATTTGTCCTGCAACATTTGCTCTCTCTCCAGGCTCTCCTTTTCCCATCTTCCTGTCCTCCTCTCTCTTATCCTTCTAAGTTTCTCACTAGCACAACACCCCCTCCCCCTTCAGGGAGCACAACACCCCCTCCCCCTTCAGGGAGCAAGCTTCCTCGACCAGGGCAGTCACACATCTGTCTCCTAGGACTCCCATTAAGAGGAGCCCCAATTCTCCTTGTGCTGCGGCCTCACTCCCCACCCTCTCTCTCCCCCTCCTCTGTCTCAGCCTCAGGCTCTATGCAATTAGGCTCTTTCCCTTTGTCCTACATTAGTTTATCAAAAATCTGGTCCCTTTAGTCAACCGTGAATGTCTGAGAGCATGCACTTGGAACAGGCCACTGCTCTTGGAGCCAAGCCGAGTGGTATGCACGATGAATTATGAAACCTTTTCCGGACAAATTCAGAATCTCTGGTTCTGCCAGGGCACTGGACCAATGAATGGGAACATGTGTGACAAATCAGAAAGTCTTTCTTGGGAAATGCTTGGGAGGAGAAATCTACAATCTGCTACTGTGGCAAACTGAAGGCCTGATGAAAATCCTTCAGGGATGACCTGGAAACAAGACACTTCTGACTTATGGTTTAAATTTAGGGACTGCTTAAGGTTTAGCTAATATAGTCTAGGTTTGATTTTTAAAATACCCACGACAAACTCGGTTTCTGTGTTTGGTTTTATATCTTATCTCTGTATGTGAGTTAAATTATCCACTGATACCTGTAAACATAAATACTAGGTTGATGAGATACACTCATAAGTACCACGTGACCTTTGGCATGCTCTCTATCTCTAGGGACTGGCTGTGCAAGACTCAAAGTCACGCTGCTCGGAGGGTTTCCATTCTGCCCATCTGAACACTCTGGGTCTAAGTTTTAAACATTTGTGACAAGTTCAGCCACCATGAGATTTTCTCACCTCAATTCTTTTTTCTTGTTATCACAAGACTACAATCCCAGATTTGTTAAGCCAGGTGTTTTCAGTATGAGACATATAATTGCACACATGAGCACTCCTCACATTTCTCAACACTCATGAATTATTCAACTGGGTTTTTTTCTCTATGCACTGTGTACAAGTTTCTCTTTTCTCTCTCTCCTACCAGAAAGGAGGAAAGGGTTCTCTCTTCCTCTTCTTCCTCTTCTTCTTTTTTTTTTTAAATATTTCCTCTTTTTACTAGTACTTTTTAAAATGGAATATTTGTTAGCATCACTTTAAAAATAGCTTGACACATACATCTACTGGCTCTGTCCTTGTGGATCAAACCCAGGTCTCCTGCATTGCAGGCAGACTCTTTACCAGCTGAGCCACAAGGGAGGCCCAGGAGTACTGGAGTTGGTAGCTTATCCCTTCTCCAGAGGATCTTCCTGATCCAGGAATCGAATCAGGCTCTTGCACTGCAGGCAAATTCTTTATCAACTGAGCTAACAAGGAAGCCCTACAATCCATCAATCGCCTCTCTCTATCACTACCCTCTGTCTCCTTGATAATGGGGTAAAGACATCCTAAGTGCATTGAATTTTGGCCCTCTCTTGATGCCCAATGAGAAAAGAGGATCGTATTACAGCCCTTGGCTTCATTCATAGTAGCTATTTCAGCTTAGTATATATTTGTTGAATTTAACTGGGCATCCTATATTTAATTTGATAACTCCAGTTGGTACCCTTTCCCATGCCTATTACTGAGTCATAATACTTGTCTGTATCCTTTAACAAACATAGAAGAAAAAATAGTTGGACCATAAAGCCTTAGAAAATTGTGAGCTTTGTGACGCATCAATTATATGGGTTCTGTTCCCTGTTATACCCTCAGGGCCTCCCACCCCGGAAGTGCTTCACGAATATTTGTCAGATGAACTCAAATGTGGCAGATACTGAGCAAATTGTTTCCCATGTATGTCTCTGCTTTATCTTGGTGGTGGTGGTTTGCCAATGCGTATGGCTGTGTTGCAATTAAACTTTGTACCCTGCCCTCTACATCTATGGGTTCTGCATCTGTAGATTCAACCAACTGCATACCAAAAATGTTAGAAAAAAAAAATTCAGAAAGTTCCAAAAACAAACATTGGATTTGCTTCACACTAGCAATTATTTATCATACTATTAACATTGTATTTGCAACTATTTATATAGAAATTACTTTGTATTAGGTATTATTATAGGTGGAGATGACTTAAAGTATTTGGGAGGATATGCAAATATGAGTAATATTTTGAGAATAATCAAAATGTTCACTTAAGAAGGCTTTCTTATCTTTCCTTGCTATTCTTTGGAATTATGCATTCAGATATGCATGACTTTCCTTTTCTCCTTTGCTTTCACAACCCTTCTTTTTTCAGGTATTTGTAAGGCCTCCCCAGACAGCCATTTTGTCTTTTTGCATTCCTTTTTCTTGGGGATGGTTTTGATCACCACCTGCTGTACAGTGTTACAAACCTTTATCCATAGTTCTTCTGGCATTCTGTCTACCAGATCTAATCCCTTGAATCTATTGGTCACTTCCACTGTACAGTGATAAGGGATTTGATTTAGGTCATACCTGAATGGCCTAGTGGTTTTCCCTACTTTCTTCAATTTAAGTCTGAATTTGGTAATAAGGAGTTCATGAACTGAGCCACAGCCAGCTCCTGGTCTTTTTTTTTGCTGACGTTATAGAGCTTCTCCACATCTTTGGCTACAAAGAGTATAACCAATCTGATTTCAATACTGACCATCTGGCGATGTCCATGTGTAGAGTAGTCTCTTGGAAGGCATATTTGCTATGACCAATGCATTCTCTTGGCAGAACTCTGCTAGCCTTTGCCATGCCTCATTTTCTACTCCAAGGCCAAGTTTGCCTGTTACTCCAGGTATCTCTTGACTTCCTACTTTTGCATTCCAGTCCCAGATAATGAAAAGGAAACCTTTTTTTGGTGTTAGTTCTAGAAGGTCTTGTAGATCTTCATAGAACTATTCAACTTCAGTTTATTCTTCATTAGTGGTTGGGGCATAGACTGATTACTGTGATACTGAATGGTCTGCCTTGAAAATGAACCGAGATCATTCCGCTGTTTTTGAGTTTGCATCCAAGTACTGCATTTCAGATTCTTTTGTTGATTATGAGGGCTACTCCATTTCTTCTAAGGGATTCTTGCCCACAGTAGAAGATAAAATGGTCATCTGAATTAAATTTACCCATTCCTGTCCATTTTAGTTCACTGATTTCTAAAATGTCGATGTTCACTCTTGCCATCTCCTCTTGACCATGTCCAGTTTATCTTGACTCACAGACCTAACATTCCAGGTTCCTATGGAATGATGTTCTCTACAGCATTAGACTTGACTTTCACCAGCAGACACACCCACCACTGGCTGATGCTTCCTCTCTGGCTCAGGCTCTTCATTCCTTCTGGAGTTATTTCCCCACTCTTCTCCAGTAGCATATTGAATACCTGTTGACCTGGGAGGGTCCTCTTTCAGTGTCATATCTTCTTGCTTTTTCATACTGTTCATGGGATTCTCAAGGCACAAATGCTGAAATGTTTTTCCATTCCCTTCTCCAGTGGACCATGTTTTGTCAGAACTTTCCACCATGAGCTGTCTGTCTTGGGTGGCCCTGCACAGCACGGCTCATAGTTTCATTAAGTTACATAAAACTGAGAAAATTAGAGATACAAAGGGAGCATTTCATGCAAAGATGGGCACAATTAAGGACAGAAGTGGTGTGGACCAGAGGCAGAAGATATCAAAAAGAGGTGGCAGGAATACACAGAAGAACTGTAAAAAAAAAAAAGATCTTAATGACCTGGATAACCACATTGGTGTGATCACTCACCTAGAGCCAGATATCCTGGAGTGTGAAGTCAAGTGAGCCTTAGGAAGCATCACTATGCACAAAGCTAGTGGAGGAGATTGAATTCCAGCTGAGTTATTTCAAATCCTAAATTATGATGCTGTTAAAATGCTGCATTCAATATGCCAGGAAATTTGAAAAATACAGCAGTGGCCACAGGACTGGAAAAGGTCAGTTTTCATTCCAATCCCAAAGAAGGGCAATGTCAAAGAATGTTTAAACTAATGCATAATTGCAGTCATTTCATATCCTAGCAAGATAATGCTCAAAATCCTTCAAGCTAGGCTTTGACATGTACAAGTTGGATTTAGAAAAGACAGAGGAACCAGGGATAAAATTGCCAACATCTGTTGGATCATAGAAAAAGAAAGGGAACTCCATAAAAACATCTACTTCTGTTTCATTGGCTATGCTAAAATCTTTGACTATGTGGATTACAACAAACTGTGGAAAATTCTTAAAGATATGGGAATATGATGCCACCTTACCTGCCTTCTGAGAAACCTGTAAACAGGTCAAGAAGCAACAGTGACAATCAGACATGGAAAAATGGACTGGTTCAAAATTGAGAAAGGATTATGTCAAGGTGGTATACTCTCACCCTGCTTATTTAACTTACATGTAGAGAGCATCATGCAAAAAGCTGGGCTGGATGAAGCACAAGCTGGGATCAAGATTGCTGGGAGAAATATCAATAACCTTAGATACCACCCTATGATACTACCAGATGATACCACCCTTATGGCAGACAGTGAAGAGGAGCTAAAGAGCCTCTTGATGAAAGTGAAAGAGGAGAGTGAAAAAGTTGGCTTAAAGCTCAACATTCAGAAAACTAAGATCATGGCATCTTGTCTCATCATTTCATGGCAAATAGATGGGGAAACAATGGGAACAGTGAGAAACTTTATTTTCTTGGGCTCCAAAATCACTGTGGACAGTGACTACAGCCATAAAATTAAAAGATGTTTGCTCCTTGGAAGAAAAGCTGTGATAAACCTAGGCAATGTATGAAGAAGCACTTTCCTGATAAAGGTCTGTATAGTCAAAGCTATGTTTCTTCCCCTAGTCCATGTACAGATGTGAGAGATGGACCATAAAGATGGTTCTGCACCAAAGAATTGATGGTGTTTTTGAACTATGGTGCTGGTGAAGACTCTTAAGAGTCTCTTGGACTGCAAGGAGAGCAAACCAGTTAATCCTAAAGGAAATCAACCCTGACTATCCATTAGAAAGACTGATGCTGAAGCTGAAGCTCCAATACTTTGGCCACCTGATGGTAAGAACCGAATCATTGGAAAAGACCCTGATCCTGGGAAGGATTGAAGGCAAGAGGAGAAGGGAGTGACAGGGGATGAGATGGTTGAAGGGTATCACTGACTCAATGGACCTGAGTTTGAGTTAACTCTGGGAGATACTGAAGGACAGAGAGGCCTGGTGTGCTGCAGTTCATGGGGTCACAAAGAGTCAGACATGACTGAGAGATTGAACAAATGAATGAAGTCAAAATGTGATGGAAAGACACGCAGTGCACAAAGTTGTGGGGAAAATGGTTCAGATAGACTTGCTTGATGCAGGGTTGCCACAAACCTTCAATTTGTAGAAAATGTAATATCTTCAAAGTGCAGTAAGAGAAGCACAACAAAATGAGGTATGCCTGTATCCTCCCATTTTATATAAGGCACTTGAGCATTCATGGAGTTTGGTATCTTTCAGGGCATTGTGGAACCAATTCCTAATAAACACCAAGGGATGATGTATTTATTAAAAAAAAAAAAGTGACAGAAAATACAAATCAAAACTACAATGAGATATCACTTCATTGATCAGAATGGCCATCATTACAAAATCTGCAAACAGTTAATGCTAGAGAGGGTATGGAGAAAAAGGAACCCTCTTGCCCTGTTGGTGGGAATGTAAACTGATACAATCACTGTGGAGAACAATGTGGAAATTCCTTAAAAATCTAAAAATTGAACTACTGTGTGACCCAGTAATCCCACTCCTGGACAGACCCCCAGAGAAAACCATAATTCAGGAAGACACATGCATCAACCACCGCGTCCACTGCAGCACTGCGTACAATAGCCAGGATATGGAAACAAGCTAAACAACAGGGGAATGGGCAAGGAAGGCGCGGCACACATATAAGATGGAACATTCCTCAGCCACAAGAAGGGATGAGACTGAGTCATCTGTAGAGATGTGGACAGACCTGGAGACTGTCACGTAGAGTGAAGTAAGTCAGAAAGGGAAAAACAAATCCTGTATATCAATGCATATATGTGTAATCTGAAAAAAAAAAAACACCAAACAAACCTGGTAGAGACAATTCTATTTCCAAAGCAGAAATAGAGACACAGACCTAGAGAATTAAATGTATGGATACCAAGGGTGAAAGGAGGGGTGGGTGGGATGTGAGATTGGGATTAGCACATATACACTATTGATCCTGTATTTAAAATATGCAGCTAATGAGAATGTACATTCAATGCCCTGTGGTGTCCTAAATAAGAAGGAAATCCAAAAAAGAGGTGATATATGTGTAAGTATGATGATTCACTTTGCTTTACAGTAGTAACTAACACAACATTGTAAAGCAGCTAGAGTCCTATAACAATTAAAAAAAAACCAAAACTCCCCCCACAAAAAACAGGTGATGGGCTGGATTTGGCCTGCAGACTGAGGTTTACTGACATTTGCCAGTGGCCCAAGTTCCTTCTCCAAATGTGAATGTGATGCTGATCTGTCTCTCCTGCTTCTGGATGGCAGAAGTGGCAGGGAGGAGAGTAAAGAGAGCTCTGAGGATGAATACAGACCACCTCTCTCCACCACTCCCTATCCACCAACAATCCTAGAGAGAATATGAATATCTTCCTTTTAATTTAACATCCTCAAGAAGTCTCAGTTTAAAGGTGATTGTTTAAGTGTCACAAATAATCAATAGCAAATAGTGTCGGAAATGAGTTAGTGTTTTTCAGTTTTGTTTTGTTTGGTTTGGTTTGTTGTTATTGTTAATAAAAAAATAAACTGAGATCACCAAGTGGGACAGCTCTCCATGAGAGTGTGTCATTCTTGGCTTCCAGAAAAACATTTCCTGTGGGAAATGGGTCAATGACTCACATGGAGTCTCTTTAGGGGTCAATCAGTGAGTTGCTAGTCTCTGAACATTACCCAGGGACCCTGTGGTTTCAAATAATACATGTCTAGACACCAAAAACTCATGAAGCCTCATGAGACATCTGGAGTCTGAAGGAGGTGAATAGCGAGGGTGTAGATTCTGATTATCATTGAAATCTAAAGGAATCCAAGAGAAGCTTCTTGCTCGATAATCTGCACTGGCCATAAGAGAGAGGGGTCAAACATTGTTCAGCCTTCATTTTGAGAGCAATGGGAGAGGGATTCACAGTGCAGGTGAGACGGGGTCACACAGGCGAGGCGGTGAGAAGCTGTGTGTGTGTGGGGGGGGGCGGTGGGTGGATAGGGGGAAGGGGCTGCTGCTGCTGGGCTCTGAAAGAGGCGCGCCTGCCTAGTTTTGTCTGTTATCAGAAATTCACTGGTGCAACCTGTCCCACCAGAAAGAAGGAGTTTCTATGAACACAGCTGCTAAATGGCCTTGTGTAGCTGTAAATAAATCCCAAAAGCGGAAGCAGAATGTAAAGAAAGAAAAGCCTTTTCTCTGTGTCAAAGGAATTTATTTGGGATCGCCAGTTCTTCCTTTTTTTCCTTTCCTTTTTAAACAAATTTTCCCCCAGTTTCTTTAATTCTTCACATGTTCAGGCATGAAGTGTTTTCCTACTTTATAAATGGCTCTCTTTTTTCATACCAGAGAAGGAATTTTTTTTTTTTTGTATATATGTTTGTCCATTCTGTGCTCACCCTCTTTCCTCTATGAGCTACCTATTCCTTCTTCAACCACTGTTCATCCTTAATAACTTAGCTCAGATACCACTTCCTCTACCACAAAGTCTTTTGAGACTGTGCCTATGCTGGTCATCACATTCATGGAATGATAGGGTGATTATCTAATTGTGTGAGCTCTTTGTATTCCTTTCTGTTATACCATGTTTTTTCTTTTTTTTTTTTTTTACGAGGTTAGCCTTCAGTAGAACAAATAAGATTTGAAACTAAGGCTCAGAGAGGTTAAATGTGGCCAAACCCAGGGAGATACAAAGTGGCAGATGGAACATTCTGGCCTGAACGCTTTCCTGTTCCCCAAACTACTGCCTCTTCAGATTAACCTACTTTAAAAGTTCAGGAATGCCTGGCCATCTGTGACAGACAGTTCAGTAACAACAGTATTCTGTGTTTTCTATGGAGGTTTTCATCTTTCTGCCTATTTTCACTCTTCCAGCCAAGGCAACCATCTGGTTCCTTAGAGAGAAACCCCAGGTAGAGCTGATGGAGCATATTCTCTGGATGCTCCTTGTACTATGCTGGCTTTTTTTTCCTGAGCCTTTCTCATGAGAGGGATCTTTCTCCCTGGTGCATGCCCCAAACAACCCATCTCCGAAGGCTAATCCCTCTTATTTGTTCTCCCTCTCCAGAAAACCTCAGAATTGGAGATTCTCTGTTCAGCATCAGGGTGTTTTATCACACAAGCTGTTAATGTAAAAATGTGTGTGTGTGTGTATGCACACATATACCATATATCACTGAAATGGTCTTAAGGGTTGACTGCTATTAACAGATGTTCAAGCTGGATTTAGAAAAGGCAGAGGAACCAACATTGCCAACATCCGTTGCATCATTGAAAAAGCAAGAGAGTTCCAGAAAAACATGTATTTCTGCTTTATTGACTATGCCAAAGCCTTTGACTGTGTGGATCACAATAAACTGTGGAAAATTCTGAAAGAAATGGGAATACCAGACCACCTGACCTGCCTCCTGAGAAATCTGTATGCAGATCAGGAAGCAACAGTTAGAACTGGACATGGAACAATAGACTGGTTCCAAGTCAGGAAAGGAGTATGCCAACGTTGTATATCATCACCCTGCTTATTTAACTTATGTGCACAGTACATCATGAGAAACACTGGGCTGGATGAAGCACAAGCTGGAATCAAGACTGTCAGGAGAATATATCAATAACCTCAGATATGCAGATGACACCACCCTTATGGCAGAAAGTGAAGAAGAACTAAAGAGCCTCTTGATGAAAGTGAAAGAGGAGAGTGAAAGAGTTGGCTTAAAGCTCAACATTCAGAAAACGAAGATCATGGCATCTGGTCCCATCACTTCATGGCAAATAGATGGGGAAGCAGACTTTATTTTGGGAGGCTCCAAAATCACTGCAGATTGTGGCTGCAGCCATGAAATTAAAAGACACTTGCTCCTTGAAAGAAAAGCCGTGACCAACCTAGACAGCATATTAAAAAGTAGAGACCTTACTTTGCCAACAAAATCTGTCTAGTCAAAGCTGTGGTTTTTCTACTAGTCATGTATGGATGTGAGAGTTGAACTATAAAGAAAGCTGAGTGCTGAAGAATTGATGCTTTTGAACTGTGGTGTTGGAGAAGACTCTTGAGAGTCCCTTGGACTGCAAGGAGATCCAACAAGTCTTTCCTAAAGGAAATCAGTCCTGAATATTCATTGGAAGGACTGATACTAAAGCTGAAACTCCAATACTTTGGCCACCTGATGTAAAGAACTGACTCATTTGAAAAAACCCTGATGCTGGGAAAGATTGAAGGTGGGAGGAGAAGGGGATGACAGAGGATGAGATGGTTGGATGGCATCACCAACTCAATGGACATGAGTTTGAGTAAACTCCGGGAGTTGGGATGGACAGAGAGGCTTAGTATGCTGCAGTCCATGGGGTCATAAAAAGTCAGACACGACTGAGTGACTGAACTGAACTGACTGATAGCAACAGAAAGATTTTAGTTTCTTCCCACATAAAGGGAAGCCACATAAAAAGCCCATATTTATTTCTGACTTGCTGGTTTTCCTAGTGTTGTTTGGGAGAATAGAATGGTTCATTTTATACACACACACACCCTTTTGATGTTAGTCAGTTTAGAGGACGGCATCACTGAGTTAGAGTTGCTGAGTAGGCTGATACTCGTCATAGCTAGAATTTAGACCAACGCTGTCCCACTGGCCTTTTTGCAATGAGAGAAATGTTCTATATTTGTGGTGTGCAAAACAGTAGTCACTAGCCCCTTGTGGCTACAAAATCCTTGAAATATAGTTAGTGTGATGGAGGGACTGCTATTTTTATGTCTTTTAACTCATTAAAATTAATTTGTTTTAATAACCACATAAGGTTAATGGATACTGTTTGGGACAGAGCAGATTAGCAGCATCTGCTCTCATTATTTCCATTCAGGGATTTATATCACTCTTATTCTTGAATGTTTGAATGAAAACAGACAGAAGACATAAGCTTCATTTTGTTTTGTTAATATGGACTTCCCTGGTGGCTCAGACAGTAAAGCGTCTGTCTACAATGCGGGAGACCCGGGTTCCATCCCTGGGATGGGAAGATCCCCTGGAGAAGGAAATGGCAATCCACTCCAGTATTATTGCCTGGAAAATCCCATGGACTTTGTTAATATACCTCTCCATAAATTGCCCACTTGAGAACAACCTTGACAATAATTCTTGGGGGTATCATCAAAGACTGATAAGCTTTTTGAGAGGAAAAAAACTTAAAAATATAGGAATTTTCTAGTATAATTTATATATTACAAATATATTTTTTAGAAACTTTCTAAAGTTGGGTTGTATATATGAGGGGAGGGAATTTATCTTTTATGCAGAAGCTCATCGGAAGCTCAGAAGGCTTAGATCCGGGAACAGAGTCCCGAGTGACGGCTGTGGCATGTGACCTTGGGTAAGTTACTTAGCCCTTCAAACTTCTGGTTCTTTTTTTTAGGGATGACAGCAACACCTACCCAAACTATCCCGTGGGGTTTCTGGGATTAAATGCTATAAAACAGAAGCAATCATTCTCTAAGATAGGGGATAGTTGTTGAAATTTGAATTATTGTTAACATTGCTTTGTGGTCCTTCCAAAGTAATTCAGACTGGGTATCAGTCACAGGAAGGAGAAACTACCTGTCTTCACCTTCTCTTATAAAGTAATTCTGAAAAGGAAGACATTGTACTACTTAGCATGGTAGGGCTTGCTTTCACATTAACTCATAGAGATATCTGTGTCTGTGTTACTGGATTCTATAGTTACACAAAGCAATCTTGTCTGGAAAATGGAACCTTAACATGTATTCCTTTCATTGCTGATTAAGGCTTTTCAATGTACAGATTTCCTTTCTCTGCTTTCACAGTAAAAGAATAATCCAGAAAAGGATGATAAGCTCTTTGCTTCATTTCCCATGACTCACCCACTATATTGTTTTGTAATCTCCCATTCTTTGGCCAAAGTCTCCATGGCAAGTGACATCTGCAATCTGGAAAAGTTAAAGACTGAGGGAGCTTTATTGTTCTCACATATGGAGACAGTAATAATTTCAGACACTTAAATATTGCTTTGCATTTTATTTTTTGAGTTGCTGTGTAAACTAGTCTGTCAAGTCAACCCCAAATGACAGCCAATTTTCCCAGACAGTACGGTGATATTCAGCTTCCTTGGTGGTTCATATAGTAAAGAATCTGCTTGCAGTATAGGAGAACTGGGTTCTATCCCTGGGTCAGGAAGATCCCCTGGAGAAGGGAATCGCTACCCACTCCAGTACTCTTGCCTGAAGAATTCCATGGAGAGAGAAGCCTGGTGGCTACAGTCCATGGGATCTCTAAAAGTTGGACATGATTGACTGAAAGACTAGTGACCGCTTTAAGAAAATTAGAGATGCCAAGGAAACATTTCATGCAGAGATGGGCACAATTAAGGACAGAAATGGTATGGACCTAGCAGAAGCAGACAATATTAAGAGGAGGTATCAAGAATACACAGAAGAACTATACAAAAAAGATCTTAATGACCCAGATAGCCATGAGGGTATGATCATTTACCTAGAGACAGACATCCTGGAGTGTGAAATCAAGTGGGCTTTAGGCAGCATCACTATGAAAAAGCTAGCAGAGGAGATGGAATTCCAGTTGAGCTATTTCAAATCCTAAAATATGATGCATTTAAAGTGCTGCACTCAGAATGTCAGCAAATTTGGAAAACACAGCAGTGGCCACAGGACTGGAAAAGGTCAGTTTTCATTCCAAACCCAAAGAAAGACAATGCCAAAAATGTTCAAACTATTTAGAAAAAGTAGAGGAACCAGAGATCAAATTGCCAACATCTGTTGGATCATAGAAAAAGCAAAATAATTCCAGAAAAACATCTACTTCTGCTTCATTGACTACCCTAAGCCCTTTTACTGTGTATATCACTACAGACTTAAAGAGTTGGGAATACCATGTGACTTTACCTGCCTTCTGAGACACCTGTATGCAGGTCAAAGCAACAGTTAGAACTGGACATGGAACAATGGACTGTTTCCAAATTGGGAAAGGAGTACGTCAAGGCTGTATATTGTCACCCTGCTTATTTAACTTACATGCAGAGTATACATCGTGAGAAATATGCATTGAATGAAGCACAGGCTGGAATCAAGATTGCTGGGAGAAATATCAATAACCTCAGATATACAAATGACACCACCCTTATGAAAGTGAAGAGGAGCTAAAGAGCCACTTGATGAAAGTGAAAGAGGAGAGTGAAAGCTGGCTTAAGATTCAACATTCAGAAACCAAGATCATGGTATGTGGTCCTATCACTACATGGGAAATAGATGGGGGAAAACTGGAAGCAGTGGAAGATTTTATTTTGGGGGCTCCAAAATCACTGCAGATGGTGACGGCAGCCATGAAATTAAAAGACGCTTGCTCCTTAGGAGAAAAGCTATGGAAAACTTAAACAGTGTATTACAAAGCAAAGATATCATTTTGCCAACAGAGATCTGTATAGTCAAAGCTATGCTTTTTCTAGCAGTGAGGTATGGATGTGAGAGTTGAACTATAAAGAAAGCTGAGTGCTGAAGAATTGATGCTTTTGAACTGTGGTGTTGGAGAAGACTCTTGAGAGTCCCTTGGACTGCAAGGAGATCCAACAAGTTTTTCCTAAAGGAAATCAGTCCTGAATATTCATTGGAAGGACTGATGCTGAAGCTGAAGCTCCAAAACTTTGGCCACCTGATGAGAACGGACTCATTAGAAAAGACCCTGATGCTGAGAAAGATTGAAGGCGGGAGGAGAAGGGGAAGACAGAGGATGAGATGATTGGATGGCATTACCAACTCAATGAACATAAGTTTGAGCAAGCTCCAGAAGTTGGTGAAGGACAGGGAAGGTGGCTGCAGTCCATGGGGTTGCAAAGTGTCAGACAAGAGTGAGCGACTGAACTGAACTGTGACTAACACTTATTTTTAATACTTGGAGGATATTGAAGTGAATTTTCAGTTTCTTTTATTCAACCCAAAATACTTTCAATAAAAAAGAAAAATTAAACATGGTCAGTTATTGAAGATTTTTAAATTTAAATTTCCCACTTACATCTAAGTTTGTTTTATGTTTTCTAATTTCTAGGCCAAAATCTAAATACTCTTTATTAACAAATAAATGTAATAATTTTCAAAGCAACTTATTTTGGTTTATATACTTTAATGCATATGAAACAATTGATACATGCCTTATGTTTGTAAGCATTTAATAATGAAACTTCTATTTCCTTCTGAGCAATGAATTAGAGAATCTCTTGGCAATTTGATTTCTGCCATTTTGAGATTATATATTTCATACTTTAACAGTTTAACGAAGCCTGGAGTCTAGGAGTTTTATGAGTTTATCTATAAATATATATTTAGAATATTATGCCATCCTGTCAAATGAAAGCTGAAAGCATTTCACTGTCACTTCTCTGAAATGTGGCATCATGGATGAATATTCCAATATGGAATGTTTTACTCTTTAGCATGTATGTAGTAGATGTAAAGTAGAACACACATGTAAGACTCTTGAGAGCACAAAACAAGGTTCTGTCTCCTTTGCAGTTGATTTTCTGCACTTCAGATATTATGCAAACATGACTGAATGCATATTAATAAACATTTTTTGGCAAAAACTCTAGAAACCAGGAAACAAATCTACAGCCCACTCGCTAGACTGAGAAAAGGCAAAATGTAAGGACACTGGTACTATACATGAAGATTTTAACAATTAGCTCCTGTATGACTTTTCCTTTGGCAACTGTAGTTCCTTCTATATACACACACAGTTCCAGGAGTACCCTGTTATGCATTTGCTTCTTGGAACCACGTAAAATCAGGGAATAATGTGTTGAGTCCACTGGGTAATAGGAATTAAAGTTAGGTAAAATTTGGAAAATTTTGAATTCCAATTCTCAAGCAAGACTGAGCACAGATCTTTCTATTGTAAAGGCCATGTGTTGACCTTCCTCTGGTTCAGTAAAATCAAAGATGGGAACTGGGGATGCAGCTTGTCTAAGCACAGGCCCAGGTGGCATTTAGATTATGGGCGCAATGTCCTAAATTGTACTTTAGAACATGAATGAGTCAGCATGCCTCTGAAAATACCCCATACCCGGGGACTGGCTAAGTAAACATTAGCAATAGCAGATGATTACAAAAAATATTCAAACTCTCAACAATCTCATCAACAATCCAGGCCAGGACACTTGGGAGGGATTGGTTCACAGGTTGCTGGGTTGGTGAGGGAATGAGTTGGCATTAGTCTTCAACTCTGAGAGGATGAATCTTATTTTCTTTACACAAGAGACATGTGCCAAATTATACCCTTCTGGGGTCATCTAGGGTTTAACCTAGGAGAGGTCACCCATTTGTCTCTGGCTTATTTAGAGGCTGGGGTGCCACTTATTCAAAGGTCTCTGTTTTATGATGGATTCTGATTGACACTATTTCTTTGTTTGACTATTATCTGAGATGATAGCTCAAAAAAAAAGAAAAGTTAACTCTTAGATTCAGCCCTGATGACTCAACATTCCAAATGTTAGGAGTGTAATTTGAGAAAAATAGTATATATAATTAAGTTGAAAGAAATTTGATTAAAAAAAAATCAATATGAGATTGCCAGATGCTGCTACTGCTGCTAAGTCGCTTCAGTTGCTTGACTCTGTGCGACCCCATAGATGGCAGCCCACCAGGCTCCCCTGTCCCTGGGATTCTCCAGGCAGGAACACTGGAGTGGATTGCCATTTCCTTCTCCAATGTATGAAAGTGAAAAGTGAAAGCGAAGTCATGTCTGACTCTTAGTGACCCTATGGACTGCAGCCTACCAGGCTCCTCCGTCCATGGGATTTTCCAGGCATGAGTACTGGAGTGGAGTGCCATTGCCTTCTCCAATTGCCAGATGAAATAAATGCAAAAATGCAAATACTGTCCTGCTGAATGAAAAGCTTTAATATAAATATGACCAGTTTTTCCAAAGTCCTCATTCTAGGAAGCTTTCATAAAAGAAGTCCATCAGTCATTATGTGAATTCTAAAACATCTGTTCCATGCAACAGTCGAGGGGTGCCTGAGATCTGTGCTATATCAGGGTAAACTTCACTTTGATTAAAGTGAAAAAAGCATGGGAATCTCAGAATTCAGAGAGGCCCTATCAAACAATTAATACCACCCTTTTTTTCAAATATATTGCTAAACGCTATGAAAGGATTTGTTGGGAAAGGGTACAATTCATTTTGCACTTCTAGTACTTACTGTATTTCTGAATAATTTCTCAACTATTGATGAAGATTTAAATATTACATTTCTTTTTCAGAAACAGCTGTTAAAATATACATTCAATATAAGACATTAAATAAAATGTTTTTAAACTATTTAAAAAGTATATTCTGGAAGCAAGCTTTAAATGTAACTATAGTTATTCCTTTTGAACAGATTTGTGTAAGTTATGTTTTTCCAAAAAAAGTCGAATTGCTCATTCTTTAGAATTAGATAAGGATGCTTTTTTAAAAAATCTATAAAAAGCATAAGGTAAAATTATAAAAACAATCTCTTGTCAGCCAATCTAACACTTTGCAGCAAACAGCATGGCTTGATTAAATTCTTTTTCATTTGCTCTGTGTGTGTACTTGAATATCAATGATCTTAGTTTTTTAACATGTTTTCCTTTTATAATGCTTTATTGAAATGGAAAAAAACACAACAATAAGCACCCAGTGACTTTAGAGATTAACACTGCAAAGTGAGAGGGTTGACACGAAAAAGATAAAAGCTTGAAACGGAAGAAAGGAAGGGCCCCAAGTACGTGGTGGATAGTGTTGCACTTTTCATTAGAGAAGAAACGTGTGACAAGTCATGCATTTCATGTCAAACTGGGCAAAGGCATTGTTTCAAAATGGCATGTGGTTCATTGGGAATCACTTGACTCCCATTCTCATGCTCAAATTAAGTTTTTTATTTTAAATTTTATTAAAGTGGGGGGAAATACACCATCCCTTTACAGACCTCCAGGGAAAGGCATGGAGGTTTGAGGCTCGAGGACGCTAAACAACCAAATTATATTGTAGGCACAGATTCCATTGTTCGACAGTGACCTACATGTCTAGTGTTCTGTGGGAAGTACCTCCCCAGCACTGTACTGTCTGGCCTATTGCTGTATTCTGATTCAAAAATCTGTTTGACTGTGAGATTTCCCTTCTAGACACAGCGAACGGTGACGGCCTATACCTGCAGAGGTTGCAATGGGAAGACAGGTCATTACTTACATCATGGATGGGCTTTTCAAAGCACAGTTCTGTGGTTTACTATTCCTAGGAAACTTGTCCAAATATATATTGGAAAGGTTAACTGACAAGATTCCTGCTTGGTTTGCCAGAGCTGTTTTTCACCTTATGCAAAATCATGTGTGTGTTTGTGTGCTGTTGCTTAGTTATGTTACGATTCTTTGTGAGTCCATGGACTGTAGCCCACCAGGCTCCTCTGTCTATGGGATCTTCCAGACAAGAATATTGGAGTGGGTTGCCATGCCCTCCTCCAGGGGATCTTCTTAACCCAAGGATCGAACCCATATCCTGCACTGGCAGGTGGATTCTTTACCACTGAGCCACTTGGGAAGCCCGTGCAAAATCACAGATGGATGTTAATGTTTCAGGGAATAAGATAATCCACTGTGTGAAATAATGAGCTTCTAGCTTTTATGATATAACACCACTCCAGGATCAAGTCATTTCATGTTTTACTAATAATGACCATAGGCCTGATCACTGTGAGAGTTAATTAATCAAGATGCGTAATTTCTTGAGGTCTCAATTTCTCCATCTGTACAATGAGGATACTAATGCACTCCTAAAATGTTATGAGGATCAAAGGAGAAAATAGGACTACAGACCCATAGTAGGTACTTATTAATAATAAATGATAGTTACTCTCATTGGTATTAAGCCTTTACCTTGTATAGGACTTTGTCTTTTTGAGAGAGATACAGATGTGAGTGAGTGGAACTCCTTCCCCAGGGAGTCAGGCCTACAAAGAAGCAAACAATACTGTTTGCAGAATGACTCTCCACTGGGATGGCAATAAATACAGCTCGGCTGCTCTGGATGAAATGCTCCCCATGATTATCATGCTCTTATTTTCCTCTGTCAAAAGAAGTAAGATTATAGCCCTGGGTCAGTTTGACTTAGACCCAGGTTCTGGTCATCAGGGCCCAATGCAAAGTACCTTTTAAAAATCAGAATTCTCCATAAGATGGGAATTTTTAATACGGTAGCATTTTTAAAAAGCTATTTTCATGTACAATTTTAAGCTGTAAAATTATAACAGTATTGACTATTATGCAATTTAATTAATATTTTCTTCTGATTTGTGCTTATGCCTGGGGATAGTACTGAGAAAGAAAGTACTTTAAAATTATTTTAAAGATCGAATGAATAAATAACCCAACACAAATGAACTATCCTTCCTCAGACTGTGATACTTGGAACAAAATTGAAAAAGTGGATTTTTAACATTATAAGTGATTCAATTTTTTTTCTTCTATTTTTTTTCCCCCCTGGAGTTATGTTAGTCAAATTCCCATCTTCTCAATTTTCAAATAAAACTGATATATGTTTCTCTAAATTTTTGAGAGCCATGCTTTATTGACTTACATGTAAGGTACAGAAATTTCCCAAGTGAACTGGCCAAAATATAAAATAAATTATTTGAACTGAAGGCTAGTACTTAACTTCCTTGGAAGTCATCAGCTGTCAGTGACTGTAACTTGTTCCCAAGGATCAACCAGTCACTCCCCAGGGTTCAATAGTTCATCACTGCTAAGTATCTACAGCTAGATCTGCTTTTCAAACTTGTCAGGAAAATCTTAAAAGCATCATTTTATTATTAATTTTCTCATTATTTCTCATTGTGGCAATTAAGTGTTGGAAGAGTTCAAAACAGTATATCCAGAAAGGAGGGAAAAAAGGCCCATGTTTTAATCTAAGCGTGGAGTGCAAATAGTTGATTAGGTCTTGCTTCACGATCCTCGTACACCAGGGATCCGGCTCAGGCTTGACACCAAAGCTCAAACAGAACTTCCCAGCTTGCAGCTATCCTTTCTAGAATAATGCAGAGAAAAAGGAAACTGAGAAATTAGTCTTCACCTCTTTATGGTTCTCTGTCCTTTAGCTATATGCTTCACATTCTCTCCTCCATCAGCCCCAAAGCTATGTTCATAATAGGCTTCTAATCTCCCTATCTGGGTCTGGCATTCCATTGAAGTGAACAATTTCCTTTTGCTCTCCCAGCTACTGTCTCCCTTTAGAGAAGAAAACATTGATGGTAGGACAGACATCTTGTATGTGTCTAGTATTTTAGGGAACTTTGCATTTGCTTCGCCTCGGTGTCATCTTCTACAAAATGAGCCAGTGGGTTCTTCAAGTCCTAACCTTGAAGATGGGGGAAGTTGGTGCCTGGACTGCTGCAACCTGAATGCCTGACTGGAAGCCTTTTTCTAGCACCTACTACTGTTGTGACCTTGTCCAGCGCCTTATCTTTAAAAGCTTCAGTTTTCTCATCTGTGGTATGCATGCGTGAACGCTCAGTCGTGTCCAACTCTTTGTGACCCCTCAGACTGTAGCCCATCAGGCTCCATTATTCATGGGATTTTCCAGGCAAGAATACTGGAGTGGGTTGCCATGTCCTTCTCCAGGGAATCTTTCCGACCCAGGCATCAAAACTGGCAGGTGGATTCTTTTCCACTTAGCCACCTGGGAATCCCCATCTGTGGTACACCCCATGGACCATAGCCCACCAGGCTCTTCTGTCCATGGGATTCTCCAGGCAAGAATACTGGAGTGAGTTGCCATTTCCTCCTCCAGGGGATCTTCCTGACCCAGGGATCGAACCCACATCACTTATGTCTCCTGCATTGCAGGTGAGTTCTTCACCACTAGTGCCACCTGGGAAGCCCTCCCGTGTGTGCTATGAACCTAATAATAATTCCTTGTTCAGAGTGTTGTTATGAAAATTAAATCACACACACATTACTAGAAAAGTATCTGGCATATACTAAACGCTCAGTAGCTGTTGTTAAACTACCTGGTTATTAAGGCTAATCATAATTTCTCCTCTGAACTGCCTGGTCTAGGAGCAATGTCCACATTCATATATAATTATAGTAAACTTGGGAAAAGTCTGAGGTCAAACATTTTGTACTGTCACTCATACTTTCCTCGGAGAAGGCAATGGCACCCCACTCCACTACTCTTACCCAGAAAATCCCATGGATGGAGGGGCCTGGTAGGCGGCATGCAGTCCATGGGGTCGCTAAGAGTCAGACGCGACTGAGTGACTTCACTTTCACTTTTCACTTTCATGCATTGGAGAAGGAAATGGCAACCCACTCCAGTGTTCTTGCCTGGAGAATCCCAGGGACGGGGGAGCCTGGTGGGCTGCCGTCTATGGGGTCGCACAGAGTCAGACACGACTGAAGCGACTTAGCAGCAGCAGCAGCATACCTTCCTGACGATGTAGGTTGGGATAGAGAATGGATTGTTGCAAAGATAATTTGAGGATTAGCACACAAATGAAACTGCTACTCTCCATTTGGGTAAAAACATGCCATTGCTAGGATATTCTATAACACTGGTGTGAACTGTGATTGCGTGTTTGTGTGCATACTGGTGGGTCTAATTGTAAGGAAATGAAGAGAGTGATCTGCTTTTGAAAGTCACACTATTACATTTCTGTTTGAATACATTCATCAACATTCCCACCTCAACACTTTATTTGGAGGGGAATAAGTTCAAGTGCAGGGTTAACTTGTTTGGCCTCCTTACTGATAAAGAAAGCATGATTAATTTTTGTGTTTACAAGGAGAGAAGTGCAGAAAGTTTTTCCTTACCTTTGTTATCCCTGTGACATCTACTGACCTACACCTAGCAATTCTCTGGAACAAAAATGTGTAGAAGAGAATAGCAATGAGCAGATAGACATGAAGGAAAAGGTACAGGAAGACAGATTGGGAGGGAAGCGCATTTTATAAAATATGAAATGGAGTGTTTTATTTATTTTATTTTTACAACAACAAAAAAGGCATTACTTAGAGGAACTATAATTTGAGATTGGTCGAGGAGCCAAGTAAGACAGAATCATCAGAAGATCTTCAGATCTTGTCTCCTTTTAACCAAACTTCTTGTTTTGTCTTCACCAGGAAAAGATGCTACTCATTATTGAATGTGTAATGTATGCTGGGTATAGTTCTAAACATATCATCTGCATCATGATTTAACTTTTTTTCTTACAATAATTCTAACAATCCTTTTCTGTGGGCATTCAGTTCCTGTTTTACAGATAAGGTTTAGAAAATTCACAGAATTTTCACAGAGCTGATAAATTGAAGATTCAAAGTTTGTTCACATTTCTACCTGGCTCTGAAGCTTGTAATCTTAGCTGTTGAGGATGATGTCCATGGAATGGGTGATGGTTAATTTTACGTGTCAGCTTGACAAGGCTGCAGTACCCAGATATTTGGTCAAACATTTTTGTAGCTCTTTCTGTGAAGATGTTTCTGTATTTTGAGATGAGATGAACATTTGATTCAGTAGATACTGAGTAAAGCAGATTGCCTTCCATAAAGTAAGTGGGCCTCATCCAGTCAGTTCAAGGCCTTAATAGACAGGCTCTGACTTGGACTGCAACTTGGCTTTCCCCTGGCTCTCCAGCTTGCTCGCCCACCTGCAGCGTTCAGTTTTGCAGCTTCCATAATCACGTGAGCCAATTCCTTAAAATAAAACCTCCCTGTTCGTACACATCCTATTGGTTCTGTTTCTCTGGGGGTCTCTAAGTCTATGGGGTCTCTAAGCGTCAGACACGACTGAGCGACTGATGCTTCCTCTCTTTGTCTGGGTGAGCTGGCTGAGAGATGAGCCAGAGTATGCTTGCCTGGTGTGTCTTTGTAGGTCAGGGGACCCAGGTGGACAGGAAGAGGCTCCATGAGCTTTCTCAAGGTGTTGGCACAGTGGCTAAGAGCAAATGAATCTTATTTTCTCCAGTGCATGACAATACTTCTTATTCCCTGGTTTACTGGCATAAAATGGGCTCCGCTATTTATTTAGTATTTAGTAAATCCATTCCAGTTTATCTTGGGAATATATTCAGAAATTAGTCTGCAGTTGGTACATATGTAAAATAAATACAAACACATATATGATCTCTCTCTATATATATACATATATATACATATACATGCTAAGTACCATAACAGGTCTATGTCCAAAAATATGTTATTTTTTTCCATTCAAAAACAACTCTAAGAAACAAATTTGGTGATCTTTTTCAGATGAGGATACTAAGACTCAATGGTAATTAATAACTTGCATTGGGTAAATGGAGGAGCTGGTTTTTAACTCAGATTTCTTCTGATTTCTAACCATACCTTTTAAACAAATATAATAAACACCTCTTCCACACATTATGTGCCTCTGAAAGTAAGTACAACAATCTAAAGTATGAAAACTGAATAAATACTAGTTTATTTTAAGAGCTTAAAGTAAATATGATATTCCTAAATAAGTCCCTGCTTTTAGAATAATCTTTTGTGACTTACTTTTCTTAAACAGTTGACCTGATTTAGTACAATAGCTATCTAATTCTATTTTAGCATAATGATCTTCTGTCTATTAAATCATACTGGATTTACAAAGTTTACATTTCATAATGTTATTTTTATTTATTAACTTTCAGAGGGATATGAAAAACAAACTCAGCTATACAAAAATCAATTCCAAACCTAAAATGTTTGATGAGTGAAAAAGTATCCCTCCATTGGAAAATCAAAAATGGTTTTTATTTATCAGTTGATATACCTACTTCCAAAAGGGATGTTACTATAAAGTATGATGATTTTTTTTGTGTGAGATTAATTTATGAAAGTGAAGGATTATCTGGTTTGCATAATATCCATTTTATTTGTTCTGTGTCCCATCGCAAATGATCTTTGAGGCTCTGGAATTTAGTTAAGTCAATCATTGGTTCATTACAAAAGTCCACTGACAAAAGTTAAAACTAGCGAAGGAACAGAAGCAAAATGTAGAACCTTTTGTAAGGACTCCTTGATACCTTCCAAATCATGAGGTATATTTTTATAAGCTGTGTTTCATGTGCCATTTTGTGAGAAAACCAATGCTAGCCTCAGAAGCATCTACCAACATAAATGAGACCACCAGGTTTGAAAATATATGGCTTAACACAGTATAGGAGCAAGCGATGGCAACCCACTCCAGTGTTCTTGCCCAGGGACGGGAGCCTGGTGGGCTGCCGTCTATGGGGTCACATAGAGTCGGACACGTCTGAAGCGACTTAGCAGCAGCAGCAGCAGCAACACAGTATAGTTAGTAAAACTTAACTCCAACTCTGGAAGGCAATATTATCTCTCTATCCTATGAAATTAGTATGGCTGACCAAACTAAGTCTGAAAAAATCAGATGAGGTTTAAAAAAGTCAGACTGCGGTGGGCAGATAACTTTAGTACAAGTCTAAAATAGAATCAAGAACATTGGAGCTGTTCTACTTCTGAACATGGAGATGTTTTGCCAAGACATGTTTCATCATCGCTATAATGAGTACATTAGAAACTGGGGAAAGTGTTGGAAGGTTCCCCAGTGAGGTGGCTGATAAGGTTGATTCTTCTCTGTGACACTCACCCCAGGTAACCGGGGTACTATCAAATTTAGCTCATAAGTGATTCAAAGAAGTTTGAACAGAGGAAATACTCCCAAACCCCATGGAACATGACCCCCAGCATAAGTTTTAGTTCAGTCTTAGTTTATTTCCAATAAGTCTTGACTTCTTTTTCCATCCTCCCTTCCCCTCCAGAGCTAAAAAAATTCAATTCAGAATAAAGAGCTCACTATGAGCACCTACATTGATCCAATTATCTGCTAACTGTTTGAGCCTAGTTAATTCAGTGGCTAAGGTTTAAAAAACATGGAGTTGAGTTAAACATAATGGCAACTTTATATTCACAACATTTTGTAAGCTCAGAGAAACAACTGGATCAAAATATTTTAATTCATTTAAAGTTTAAGTGGATTTTAATATTACAGCTGTTCTTTGTAATTCTCGGCAAGTTTATTTGAATGGTACAAAATAACTAGAGGAGAGTTTTTGGAAGAAGACTGTGCTTAAGTGATACCAAATGATTAAGCCTGTTGAGTTACCAATTGGCATGTGGCACAGGCTTTGGAGCTTTATGGGGGAAATAAGCCTGGCCCACATTTGGTGTATTTCTGCAGAACTTACCCGCATATTCTTTCTGCTAAAAAATAAGATGACTATTGGAAAAAATGAAAAAAGACATATCCTCTTCGCTACATCATTCAAAGAATAAAATGAATGTGACTGTAAGGTAACAGGATGTGGGTGTCTGACTCACAATGCAAGCAGGCCGCATGATGCGATGCTGACATCAGCAGCTGCGGGGACGTGTTCTTGGGTTTCACACCAGCAGCAGCTGAGCCCGCTCCCTCGAGTCGCACCGCATAGTGCATCCTGCACGTCTCTGGGGCTCCGCGTCGCTCTCAGGGCCCTGCTGTCCACAGTGTCTTAGGGCAAAGCTGACATTGCCCAACACTCCTCCCTCTCTCCCTCTGTGCCCTGCCTCTTTTGCTATGCCTTTTCACAGTGGTCCTGTTCCAGCCTGCCCGGGAAGAGCGGCAGGTGGTGGGGAGAGCGGAACTCACCAGCCATCTATTACACCTGAGAGATAAGAGCAGCCTTTTTCCCCTTCCTTGTTCCAACCTGTTTCATAATGATGGAAAGATGTTGCTCCCTAAAGCACAGATGAGGCTGGGAGATGGACTCTGTGCTCGCTTCCATCCTGCGGAACCCGTGCAGATTCAGTTCTTTAGGCGACAGAGGTCATGTTCTGTGTCTTTTAATTACTGTTTGTGTGCAAACCTTATGCCTCCTCCTTGAAATTGGGAACATGACCCCCTAATCTTTTTATTGTCCATGGCAGCTATAAGAGGCCCTCAAAATAAATATTTGTTAAACTAAAAAAACTTTAGAAGCATTTGAACGGGAAATAATAGGTGCATTAACTCAACAACCATGTACTGAATGTCTTCTATGTTCTAAGCACTGTCCTAGTTCTAAGTGTCATGAATGTGAATAATGTAAGTTCTTGGTCTCTGTAAGTTAAATCGCATATGAGAGAGAGAGAAAGAGACAAACAGAGGGGGAGAGGGGAGAGAGGGAGTGAGGGAGGAGACACAGAAAGACAGAGAGAGAGAGAGGGAGCTCACAAGGGGTGGTGGAGTACAGAACAGAAAGGAATGAAGTCTGCCCGGGACAATCAGTCAAGGCTTCCAGGAAAGGACTAGTTGATCCGGGCGCTGAAGGGTGGGTGATGTTCAACAAGAATAAAGAGGCAAAGTGCGCATTCCTTGCAAAACCACAGTCAATAAGAAACTGAGGAAAAGTTCAGAGTGACTGAAGCATTGAGAAGAGTAAGGAAGGAAGGGAGAGAGAGGAGGGGATATTTATTTCCTATTGCTGCATCGCAAATAACCCCCAACTTAGTGACTTAAAACAGCACATGTTTAAGGTTTCTGTGGGTTAAACTGAGTTCTCTGCTCAGGGTCTTACCAGGCTGAAATTGCAAAGTTACCTAGGTCTCTGATCTCTTCTGAGGCTGTTTCCAGTTTGGGGCTATTGCAAATAAAAGCCGCTATGTACATTCTTAAATATGCCCATCTTGATGTGTACATATAGTTTTCTTGGATAAACATATAGAAGTGAGATTGCTGAGTCAAAGGGCAAGTGTCTATTTAAATTTGCTAGAAACTGCCAAACTTCTTCCAAAGTGCTCAGAGCATTTTATACGCTCATCAGCAACTTATGGGTTACAGTAGCACCACATCCTTTCCAGCACTTGGTGTTGCCAGTCTTACTTTCAGCCATTCTGATGAGTGTGTACTAGCGACTCACTCTGGGTTTCATTTGTATTTCCTGGATGACTAATGACATTGGGTAATAATATTTAGATGTGGAATAACATTGCTTAAGTGAACAGGCTGAACTGACCCGGGTTCAAATCCTTGCTCTACTCTTCCCTGGCAAGATTCTTATTTTATTTTTTAAATCGAAAGATAGTTGATTTACAATGGTGTGTTTGTTTCTGGTGTATAGCAAAGAGATTCGGTTACACACACACACATATTTCATATTCTTTTCCATTATAGATTATTAACAATACTGAATATAGTGCCCTGTGCTCTACAGTCAGACCTTGTTGTTTATCTGTTTTACATATAGTACCTTGTACCTGCTAATTTCAAACTTCTAGTTTTATCCATTCCTACCCCACTCACCTTTGGTAACTATTAAGTTTGTTTTCTATGTCTGTGAGTCTGTTTCTGTTTTGTAAATAAATTCATTTGTATTATATTTCAGATTCCACATATAAGTGATTTAATATGATATTTGTCTTTGTCTGACTTACCTCACTCAGTATGGTAATCCCTAGGTCCACCCATATTACAAATAGCATTACTTCATTATTTTATATGGCTGAGAATATATATGTATCATTTTCTCTTTATCCAGTCTTATGTCAATGGATCTTCAAGTTGTTCCCATGTCTTGGCTGTTGTAAATAGTGCTGCTATGAACACCGGGGAGCATACATCTTTTCAAATTCGTTTTCTCTCTGGATAAATGTGCCTGGCAAGATTCTTGAGTTCTTTGCAAAAGAAATAAAATTATAGTGTCTTCTTCATGGAGTTGTTGGATAGATTAAGTGAGATAATACCCATAGAGTTCTTAGCAAAATACATGGCCCAATAAAGAGTAGTTTTACTATTCATGAAGACGATTTAATGAACTAGGCTCACTGACACACAACTAGTCAAGTAATGATTTACCATTATTTTTAAGTGAAGGGAATTAAGGCAGGGAATCGCTTGTACACACGAAGGCTGAAATTTCAAATACTCCTTTCTCATCTCAACAGATGGCATAACCCAGCCCCTCCCCATACCAGAACATCCTGGACTGATCCAACTTTATTACATGTCTCAGCCCACTTCTCTGTGATGAACAGATGTGGATTGCAGGGCTACAGCTCCCTTTATATATTTACCCTAATGTTGTTCTGCAGAAACACACTGCCGGGGCCATCCATTGCTCTCCTTTCTCTTCTCCATCTCTACTTCCCTCTTTTCATTATTTTCAACATGCACAAAGTAAAAGATTTTTAAAACTGAGGGAAAGGAAAGCAAACATGATTCTTGGTAGTATCTATTTTGGAGGTGGGAGTGAGGGAGGTGTAACCTTTTTTGGGGGGGAGGAAAGGAAGAAAGATGAGCTCTTTTTTCCAAATGTCTACTTGGTTAAATTCAGTGGCATTTCCAGAGGGGTGATATACATACATCTCCCTGCCTCCACTCCCCAACAGAATGTAGGATGTATCAGACCACCCAGGATCTTGGAAGAGGGAATGAATAATTTAAAAAATCCCCCTGATGATTTTAATGTCCTCCTGTTCCCACATCTTATGTCTTACTGAGACCCACTAGTAACTAGAAGAGAGGAGGTGAAGGACAGAGCCAGAAACTGTCCAAAAATGTGAAAAGAGCATTGAAAGCAAGTGGCCAGTGGAACGGGAGCAAAGCCAAGCAGAGGCTCCTGTGCATTTAAAGGAAGTAGGAGTAGCAACATTATGAAATGCTTCAGAGAAGTGAAACAGGATGAGGAATAAAAACAGATCACTAGAGTTGGAAGTCGAGGTCATAGGTGATGCTTCTCAAAGGTCCCTTTGTGTATATTGTTGGGGGCAAGTGGAAGGGATGAAAGCTAAATTTTATTGGATTAAAGAGTAAGAGGAAGGTAAGTAAATTCCTATTTCTCCTTCAAGAAATGGTTGAAAAAATAGGAGGTGAGAGGAGAAAAAAAGAAGACTACAGAAAAAAAAAAAAAGCTGATATAATTGTGAGCAAGTTATTCCTCTGGGACTCAGTTTCTTTTTCTATAAAATGGGGATAACAGTACATATCACGTGGGATTCTGTGAGAATTAAATGAAAAGATAGCATATGCCTACAACAGTTTTGGGAACATGGAAATACTCAAAAAGTGTCAACTAACTCATTGTATTATTGAAGGAGAAATAGAGCAACTCTTTTCTTCTTATCCCAAAGTCTTGGGATGATCAAATCTGCCCTTTTCCATGGTCATGGCCTGCTGTTCCATTTAGGTGTCTCCACCAGACGTCTTCATTTCTTGGTGGCTCTGACGCTAAAGCATTTGCCTACAATGTGGGAGACCTGGGTTCAATCCCTGAGTCAGGAAGATCTGGAGAAGAAAATTGCAACCCGCTCCAGTATTCTTGCCTGGAAAATCCCATGGATGGAGGAGCCTGGTGGGCTACAGTCCATGGGGTTGCAAGGAGTCGGACACAACTGAGTGACTTCAGTTTCACTGTCACCGGATGTCAGACACACTATACCCCAATTCAATTTCCAATTGCTTCTCCGCTCAGCAGAGCCACAGGAAAATTCTTTAATCTTTGAAAGGACTTTTTTTTCTCCCGTCAAGTAGGTACAAGACTAGGATAACAAAAAACACAACCAGTGGGGAAGTTACAAGAGATCAGAAAAGAAATGGTATTAGTTCTCATTGACCTTCATTTCAAAATAAATTGAAACCAGCCCTCAGCATTTCAAGTTTTTTCCTTTTCTCTCCTCTTCACCCCTTGTCTCCCTGACTCTCTCTCTCCTTCTTGTTTTACAAGGTTTCCCAATAACTCTACTTTATTACCTTTTTTCTTTTTTTAAATCTAGGGGCTTAGCTTCTTCTTTGGCGCTCCCTGCCCTTTAAAAACACCACATCCATAGTCTGGTTTACCCTATATTTGATGGGGGTGGGGGGACTGGGGGAGTGAGAGAAGCACAAGTAAACACAGGTATTATAATGGAAGAGGGCTTCCCTGGTGGCTCAGCAGTAAAGAATCCGCCTACCAGTGTAGAAGATGCAAGAGATGCAGGTTCGATCCCTGGTCTGGCAGAATCTCCTGGAGGAGGAAGTGGCAACCCACTCCAGTATTCTTGCCTGGAGAAGCCCAGGGACAGAGGAGCCTAGCAGGCTACAGTCCATGGGGTCAGAAGGAGTCAGACACGACTGAAGCAACTCAGCACACACACACACATAATGGAAGAAGGCAGTGTGGTTTCCTGAAAGGAGCACTGGTTTTCATAAAAGGAGAGCTGAACCCCCAGCTACAATACTTGCTAGATGAGGACATGACTTTGCTTGTGCTTTCATTTCTTAATGATTAAACGTTATTAAAATGAGACACGCAACATGATGTACCTCATGGGGTTTAGTGAGATATACATGAAATCACATGAAAGAGCCCCTGGTAGGGTGAGACCTGTATGTACATACCAGCCACTTTCCTCCCCAGGACTAAATAAGTGTAATTTACACATTAGAGAATAACTTGGCTGCTTCGACCCCAAAGTGGCTCCTGCCTCATGAAGAAAAGAAAAAAAAGAACGAAAAAAGCACTAGTATTTTTTTCTGGCAAGAGTCATTGAAGGGGAATAAATCTATTTCAAATAATGGTGAATAGAACCTTTGAGACTGCTACAACATCCTGTTGTAAAGTGTGCATTTATATAAATGAAAGTAGAGTTTACCAATGCTGAAACGTAAATGAAACATAAAGGAAGCATGCACTCACCTAGGAATGGAAGGCCAGGGGCGGGTGTTAAATCTTAAACGGTAGTCCCCTTGGGTTCATATACTGTGAATTCTATATGCTATATAGTTGAAGTGGGAATTTTTCTGTATTTCTTAGAGGGCCATAACATGGGCTAGTTGACTGCTTTTATTTTGTTTCACCTTGAGTGTGCAAAAGCCGTCATGTATATAGTAAACAGTGCTTTTGCTGTGCCAATATTGTTGTATCAACACCTTTGCTCTGACACCTGCTGACTTGCCTCAGAGGTGGGGCATTCCACCCCCATTTGGAAACAGGAGGGGGATGAGCTTTCACAACAGAGCTACCTGCTCCAGCTGGTCCTCTTACCACAACATGAGTCTGCCTGAAGGATTGCTTGCTTACTGTGTGTTTTGAATGATGGGGCTTCCAAAAAGGGAAGTGAAAGGACTGGACATGAAGACTGACTTCAGACTCCCTGCCCAGGCCTCTGTAGCCACTAATTTTGAAAACGCCATGGTCACATCCATTGTGGACAAACACCCATGCCAGCCTTCATCAGGAAAGCTTTTTTTTCCAAAGGCATACCTGCCCCTAGCTGGCCATGCCTTTCTACTCAAGGGCATAGCTATAGGATTCATTAACTAAAACCAATTAATTAATACTGATTTTGGTCATTAGGTTAGGCTATGTTGGCTTGTTTTTATACTTGCATGGACTTTTAAGACATAGGAAAAGTGGATAAATGTTCTTGCTGCTCTATTCTATGATGTGGAAACAAGAAATGTCACTTTTTTTTTATCATAGCAAAAATCAGATTGTAGACCATCTGTCCACAGTAAACCCAGAATCCTTACAAGCTAGAGGAATGTTTCAATGAGAAATTCATTATGCTTGGGCCTAGGTGACCAAACGCAGTTAGTTCCTATTTTGTTGTTCAGTTGCTAAGTTGTGTCGGACTCCCTGTGACCCCATGGACTGCAGCAGGTCAGGCTGCCCTGTCCTCCGCTATCTCCCGGAGTTTGTGCAAGTTCACGTTCATTGAGTCTCTGATGCCACTCAACCATCTCATCCTGTCACCCCCTTCTTCTCTTTCCCTCAGTCTTTCCCAGCATCAAGGTCTTTTCCAATGAGTTGGCTCTTCGCATCAGGTGGCCCAAGTATTGAGCTTCAGCTTTAGCATCAGTCTTTCCAATGAATATAATCCATTGTTCCTATGGAGATGAATTACAGTCCTACAGTTCCTATAGAGATGAATTTTCACCATGAAGGAATCTTGAGCTCAGGATGACAGCTCTGAGTAATTCCACTGGTTATGTGAAATGAGTGTGTACATTTTCTGTTGATCAGGCAACTTCTAGCCCATGTGAGAATTCACATTTAAAAGATAAAAGATTTTAGGTGTCAACTTGATCGGGCTAAAGGATGCTGAGATATCTGGCACAACATTATTTCTAAGTCATCATTTAGCACTTCATTTGTGGGGGATTTCTCTTCATTTTCATCTGCAAACATTGGCCTCTAAACTTTGCAGTGTGTGAAACATCAGCTTATTTGCTTTCCTTGATACTGATCTGACCATTGTTCACGAAATTCTCCTGTCAGTACAGTTAAAGAATATCTTGATATTTTTTAAAAAATAAAATATTTTCTTTAGGTGCTTCTGGAGGGTGTTTCTGGAAGATATTAGCATATGAATCAGTAGACTGAGTAGAGAAGATCACCCTCACCACTGTGGTTAGGCATCATCCAAACCACTGAGGGCCTGACTAGAACAAAAAGGCAGAGAAAGGGAAAATGTGCTCTCTACCTGACCTGGGACATCCACTGCCTAATGCCTTTGGACATTAGTGCCCCTGGTTCTCGGGTCGTGGGACGCAGACAGGGGTTTCACCTTGGCTCCAGTTCTTAGGCCTTTGGGTTTGGATGGGAATGAAACGACTGGCTTTCCTTGGCCTCCAGCTTGCAGAAAGCAAATTGCGGGACTTTTCAGCCTACTGAATCATGTGAGCCAAATCTCTACATACCTATATACTTTTTCTATATATTGATATATTCCATTGGTGCTGTTTCTTTGAAAAACCTAATATACCCTGCAAGTGAAAGCTTTGCTACCTCTGCACTGAGGTATTAAGGGTTGTCCTGGAAAGAATCCCGGGTACTTGAATGGTGATCAGCTTCCCAGGTCAGTCAGTAGCTCAGTTCAGTAGCTCAGTCCTATCTGACTCTTTGTGACCCCATGGACTGCAGCACTCCAGGCTTCCCTGTCCACCACCAACTCTCAGAACTTGCTCAAACTCATGTTCATTGAGTCGGTGATGCCATCCAATCATCTCATCCTCTGTTGTCCCCCTCTCCTCCTGCCTTCAATCTTTCCCAGCATCAGGGTCTTTTCCAATAAGTCAGTTCTCCACATCAGGTGGCCAGAGTATTGGAGTTTCAGCTTCAGTATCAGTCCTTCCAATGAATATTCAGGACTGATTTCCTTTAAGATTGACTGGTTTGATCTCCTTACAGTCCAGGGGACTTTCAAGAGTCTTCTCCAACACCACAGTTCAAAAGCATCAATTCTTCAGTGCTCAGCTTTCTTTATGGTCCAACTCTCACATCCATACATGACTACTGGAAAAAACATAGCTTTGACTAGACAGACCTTTGTTGGCAAAGTAATGTCTCTGCTTTTGAATATGCTGTCTAGGTTGGTCATAGCTTTTCTTCCAAGGAGCAAGCATCTTTTAATTTCATGGCTGCAGCCACCATCTGAAGTGATTTTGGAGCCCAAGAAAATAAAGTCTCTCACTGGTTTTATTGTTTCCCCATCTATTTGCCAAGAAGTGATGGGACCAGATGACGTGATCATTGTTTTTTGAATGTTGAAGTTAAGCCAGCTTTTTTACTCTCCTCTTTCACTCTCATCAAGAGGCTCTTTAGTTCCTCTTTACTTAAGGGTGGCATCATCTGCAATCTGAGGTTATTGATATTTCTCCTGTCAATCTTGATTCCAGCTTGTCTTTTATCCAGCCTGGCATCTGGTATGATGTACTCTGCATGTAAGTTAAAGAAGCAGGGTGACAATATATAGCCTTGATGTACTCCTTTCCCAATTTGGAACTAGTCTGTTGTTCCATGTTCGGTCCTAACTGTTGCTTCTTGACCTGCATACAGATTGCTCAGGAGGCAGGTAAGGTGATAATGTCTTTAAGAATTTTCCACAGTTTGTTGGATCCACATAATCAAAGGCTTTGGTATAATCAATAAAGCAGAAGTAGATGTTTTCTGAAAATCTCTTCTTTTTCTATGATCCAACAGAGTTGGCAATTTGATCTCTGGTTTCTCTGTCTTTTCTAAATCCAGCCTGGACATCTGGATTTCATGGTTCATGTACTGTTGGAGCCTGGGTTGGAGAATTTGAGCATTACTTTGCTAGGGTGTGAGATGAGTACAATTGTGCAGTAGTATGAACATTCTTCGGCATTGCCTTTCTTTGGGATTGGAATGAAAACTGACCCTTTCCAGTCCTGTGGCCACTGCTGAGTTTTCCAAATTTGCTGGCATATTGAGTTCAACACTTTAACAGCATCATCTTTTAGGATTTGAAATAGCTTAACTGGAATTCCATCACCTCCACTGGATTTGTTCATAGTGATGCTTCCTAGGGCCCATTTGACTTCACATTCCAGCATGTCTCGCTCTAGGTCAGTTATCATACATCGTGATTATCTGGGTCATGAAGATCTTTTCTGTATAGTTCTGTGTATTCCTGCCACCTCTTCTTAATCTCTCCTGCTTCTGTTAGGTCTGTACCATTTCTGTCCTTTATTGTGCCCATCTTTGCATGAAATGTTCCCTTGGTATCTCTAATTTTCTTGAAGAGAAAGAACCTGCCTGGTATGTAGGAGACGTAGGAGACTTGGGTTTGATCCCTAGGTCAGGAAGGTCCCCTGGAGTAGGAAATGGCAAGTATGCTTGCCCATTTCAGTATGCTTGCCTAGAGAATCCCATGGGCAGAGGAGCCTGGTGGGCTATAATCAAGTGGGCCTTGGGAAGCATCACTATGAACAAAGCTAGTAGAGGTGATGGAATTCCAGTTGAGCTATTTCAAATCCTAAAAGATGATGCTGTAAAAGTGCTGCACTCAATAGGCCAGCAAATCTGTGAAACTCAGCAGTGGCCGCAAGACCGGAAAGGGTCAGTTTTCATTCCAATGCCAAAGAAAGGGAATGCCAAAGAATGTTCACACTATCGCACAATTGCACTCATCTCATACACTAGCAAAGTAATGCTCAAAATTCTCTAAGTGAGGCTCCAACAGTACATGAACCATGAAATCCAGATGTCCAGGCTGGATTTAGAAAAGGCAGAGGAACCAGAGATCAAATTGCCAACATCTGTTGGATCATAGAAAAAGAAGAGAATTCCAGAAAAACATCTACTTCTGCTTTATTGACTATGCCAAAGCTCTTGACTAGGTAGATCACAACAAAATGTGGGAAATTCTTAAAGACATGATCACCTTACCTGCCTCCTGAGAAATCTGTATGCAGGTCAAGAAGCAACAGTTAGGATGGACATGAAAAAAGAGACTGGTTCCAAATTGGGGAAAGAGTATAGCAAGGCTGTATATTGTCACCCTGCTCATTTAACTTACATGCAGAATACATCATACAAAATACTGGCCTGGATAAAGCACAAGCTGGAATCAAGATTGTCAGGAGAAATATCAATAACCCCAGATGACACCATCCTTACGGCAGAAAGTGAAGAGGAACTAAAGAGCCTCTTGATGAAAGTGAAAGAGGAGAGTAAAAAAGCTGGCTTAAAACTCAACATCCAAAAAACGAAGATCATGTCATCTGGTCCCATCACTTCTTGGCAAATAGATGGGGAAACAATAGAACCAGTGAGAGACTTTATTTTCTTAGGCTCCAAAATCACTTCAGATGGTGGCTGCAGCCATGAAATTAAAAGATGCTTGCTTCTTGGAAGAAAAGCTATGACCAACCTAGACAGCATATTCAAAAGCAGAGACATTACTTTGCCAACTAAGGTCCATCTGGTCAAGGCTATGGTTTTTCCTGTGGTCATGTATGGATGTGAGAGTTGGACTGTGAAGAAGGCTGAGCGCTGAAGAACTGATGCTTTTGAACTGTGGTGTTGGAGAAGACTCTTGAGAGTCCCTTGGACTGTAAGGAGATCAAACCAGTCAATCTTAAAGGAAATCAGTCCTGAATATTCATTGGAAGGACTGATATTGAAGCTGAAACTCCAATACTCTGGCCACCTGATGTGAAGAACTGACTTATTGGAAAAGACCCTGATGCTGGGAAAGATTGAAGGCAGGAGGAGGCAATGACAGAGGATGAGATGATTGGATGGCATCACCGACTCAATGAAATGAGTCTGAGCAAGTTCTGGGAACTGGTATTGGAAAGGGAAGACTGGCATGCTGTAGTCCATGGGGTCGCAAAGAACTGGACATGACTGTGTGAACTGAACTGAGGGTTAGCTAATTTTATACATAAATATGTAAGCATATGTTTATATATACTTGTTTATGTAATTTCCCTGTTAACAAGAGTTAAGTTCTAAAAGAAGTAAGTGTTTATAACTCAGAATGTTGGCAATTATTTTTGTATTCTATTCTTAGTTTGGTAACAATCCTTTATGCTTTAGGGTAAGGTAATCACCCTGAACTAATCACGGAAACTATTACAGAAACTACCCATTTCAGTGTTTTCCTTTCCATTTATTTCCCTGCTCACCTCTCCCATTTAATCTTTAGCTAATGCCTCTCCCAGCCCCCTGGACTTCCAGTCCAGAACCAGCACTTACAAAGGGATCCTGTTGGTGTGATATTTGGGATTTTGCAAATCCAGTTACAAAGTGAGTGGGAAGCTGGGTCTAGTGAGTGGAGAAGCTTCCTTCTCCAACTCAGTGGCTTCCCCTGTAGTTGATCACTCTAGGGAGCAACGGACAATGGAGCCTAAGTGCAGATCTTCTGCTGGTGACTCAGAGGCAGTGAACCCCTTGAGTTACATGAATAGCTTTTCAATAAGTTTCATGTTTTTTCTATTCTGTTTTAGTATTTGCTCTATCATCCTGAATTTAGAGTAGAAAATGTACATTAGGCTGCTTTTCAGTTTCACAGAAAGGTGAATTCATCCTCTCTTTCAGCTTGAGAGTCAGGACACGTCTGTCTTCAGAGGCAAGCATCAGTAGTGGAAAGGACATGTGACTCAGTTTAAATTTTCCATCTGGCTTTTCATGGCTGTGTGACCTCAAGGATGGTATTTAACCCCACTACCTCTTTTTTGCTTAGCCAATAATAACTGCTTGTAAAGGTTATTTCGAATTGCTGAAGAAGTATTAAAAAGTGCTTGGCATGGTATTGGCTTATGCTGTGCTGCTGCTAAATCGCTTCAGTCGTGTCCGACTCTGTGCGACCCCATAGACGGCAGCCCACCAGGCTCCCCCGTCCCTGGGATTCTCCAGGCAAGAACACTGGAGTGGGGTGCCATTGCCTTCTCCGGGTATTGGCTTATAGCTAGTCACATTTCTCTCCACATCCTAGTTTCCATTCCTTCCTGACCCTCCTTTTAATTCTGAAAATGTTTGTCAAGGGGAAGAAGTCATTTTCCATAGTCAAGATTTTGAAGACGGTTCTTAGGCTGGCAACGATTGTGAAGCATTATAAAGTGTTGTGGTTAGTGCCATGATTAATTAATTACCTAATCCTAAGACCTCATGGGATATAGTGAAGGACAGGGAAGCCTGGCATGTTGTAGTCCATGGGGTCGCAAAGAGTCTGACATGACTTAGCAACTAAACAACAACAACAACTTCTTCCACCGGAGCGCTTAGAACACCGCCTTCTAACTGCGTGGATGATTCATCTGGTTTCCCTGTTAGACTTAACACATCTTGAGAGAAATTCTGTGTCTATAGCAAATAGAATGGTCCAAGAACATGATAGGCATAGAAGAAATAATTCAAACAAATGGACAACTTAGATGAGGTCAGTTCCTATGCCTTTTGTATTATTGTTACTTCTGATAAAGTAACAATCATGGTGTGGTGTTAGATGAGAATATGGACTGCTCTTCATTATTTAGGATGTATGAAGTTGGCACAGAGGAATCTAGTACACACAGTAAGGTCTTCATTGAGACAGTGGAAAAAGATGAAAACAACATGCTCTGAATTGTAATAATTAGAAGAGGGAAGAGGCTAGGGAATTAACTGGAGACCTTCAGAGATTCTTTAGAGAGTCTTCCCTATTTATTTATAGAAATTTCAGGGACATTTCCTTATGGAAGGTTTGATTTCATTAATACAATTCAAGGCAAAATTAGCTTTATTTTAAACACTGAAACTATATTTTAAATACTGGAATCATATCATTTATAGTGAGGTATGATGTCATCCTTGTTGAGTCCAGCTATAATTCATGATGCTTTTGGATCTTTGACAGACCAATACGATGCTTCCTCCCCACTGGCTGTTACATGTAGTCTCAGTCTCATAATAACACAAAGAGCTAAAATCTTTTCACATTTCATAGTAGGTTATCACTTGGATTCTGATGCAATATATTGTATAAACTACTGAGAGGAATCAGGTATAATTTAACTTTGCAAATTAAAATTCAGATACAACTAGGTATCCTTATAAAAACGTGTAGGAGGGAATGGTATCAGATCCTATTTTCAGTTTATCATAACGGTCCTAAAAGTTCATCTCTTTGAGTGGATCAAAAGCAAATGCTAAGAGAGAGAAAGGGGAAAGTTGGCATGTTTGACAGAGTTGGAATTATTATCCTGTGATCCTATAAAAGAGGGCTGGAAGCTGACCAAGAGTTGAGAGACAGAGCAAGGAGACCTGCCTGCAAAGCTGACAGGTTCTTTTGCCTGCATGATACAATTTAAATCCTTTCATTTTATGATTATGATTATTTCTTATTTTTAGCAGGCTTTGTTCAGTGCCCTAAAACCTTATGATAGCTCCTTATTCTTATTCAACAAAAGGCACATTTCCTCACTTGATTCTATTCTTGCCTGCCTCCTGGAGAAATTAACGGAGCAAATAGCACTTTTTTATCAAACAATATGCCAATTTTCAAAAGCACATGCCATCCACCAAACCTTACTGAATAACAAAGACTCCTGTCGAACAGTTTGCACTGTCATTCTTTTGCATCCACGCTGCACACAATGCTCTGACTGAGGGCAGGGCAACTGGACATCGATGATCACCTGAGAGTGCTATTCAGGGTATGCAAATTCTCTCCCAGTATTCTGAGTAAAGCCCATTGGGAGGGTAGTACTGTGACAAAGCATATTTGAAAGAGGATGGTCAACCATGGATATTACCGTGCACATATGGCCACACAAGGCTTGACTATGTAATGCTTTTTCCTGAAAAACAAGTTGGCAGCCATATAGAATTTGTTGTTAATATTTGATGCAGGAAGGGGCTGCTATCCAATCTGGACTGAGTGAGGAGTGAGTCCGGGCACAGTTTTTGCTCTTTTTGATGGCTATTGTCCTGTCTGTAGCCAAGGCGGAGCTGACGTTCAGGAGATGTAGCGGTAGACACTCCCCAGTAGCAGCCGGGGGAAGCTTGGTCCATTCTTCACTGACTGCACAGCAAACACTATTAAAGGCAGGGGAAGCCATTTGTTCATGAATATACATTTGATACGTATAAATGCTTTGTGCCATGAATATTTATCTCTTTCATGGATTGCAGCTGCTGTGTATTGAAAACTATTAACAGGTTGGAAACCATCCTTTAGAAACCTATGCCTGCCATTTGTGTGCAAAATCATGTCTGGAAATTTATCTTTTCCCATTCTCTCTTTTGTGGGAAAGATAGAATACCACTGGGGCTTAAAGTGAAGTTGGTCCCTTAGTAGACAGAGAATTTGAGAAAAATGGAAGACTGCTTTCATGAGTGAAAGTGAGTCAGTTGTGTCTGACTCTTTGCAACCCCATGGACTGTACAGTCCACGGAATTCTCCAGGCCAAAATACTGGAGTGGGTAGCCTTTCCCTTCTCCAGGGGATCTTCCCAACCAAGGGATTGAACCCAGGTGTTCCGCATTGCAGGCGGATTCTTTACCAGCTGATCCATATATATATATATATACATATTTTCCAACTTAAATTATTTTTGTAATTTTATAACCAAGGGAGATTTTATTTATCAACTGGCATTTGGGTTTTGAGGAATATTCCACTGGTAATAGAGTTGAAATCATCAGATGTTAAATAGTGTACAACTGTGAGGGTGAGGAGTGTCACTTAATTTTATTACTAAGATGGGATTCTTAGGCCTGTGGAACTTGGGAAATTTAGTGTGGGATGTACAGTTTTTCAGATTCTGATATTTTATATTCCTTCATGAGCTCTATAATCTAGTCACTCTTCTTTTTTTAAAAAAAAATTTTTTTAATTGGAGGATAATTGCTTTACAATGTTGTGTTGATTTCTGCCCTACAACAAGGAGAATCAGATCTAGCCGCACCTAACTCTTCTACACTTCTCAAACAACAAACCAAGCTCTCTCATGCCTCAGGGCATTTGTTAATTCCATTCCCATTGTCTGAAACATTTTTCTTTCCTATAATTCTGATCCTTACTGGATCTCCTTTTAGCCTCTTTCTCTTCAAGAATCCGCTGAAGCACTTGTATTTTGTGATACAAATCTTCTATGACCTGAAGTTGTTGTTATTTGTTGTTAAGTCTTGTCTGACTCTTTGTAAACTCATGGATTGTAGCACACCAGGCTTCCCTGTCTTCTGTCTCCTGGAGTTTGCTCAAATTCATGTCCATTCAGTCAGTAATGTTTTCTAACCATCTCATCCTCTGATGCCCCCTTCTCCTTTTGCCTTCAATTTTTACTAGCATGAGGGTCTTTTACAATGAACTGGTTCTTTGCATCAAGTGACCGAAGTATTGGAGCTTCTGCCTCAGCATCAGTCCTTCCAATGAATATTTAGGGTTGATTTCCTTTAGGATAGACTAGTTTGATCTAGAAGTCCAAGTGATTCTCAAGAGTCTTCTCCAGTACCACAGTTTGAAAGCATCAATTCTTTGGTGCTCAACCTTCTTTACAGTCCAACTCTCACATTTGTACATGACTACTGGAAAAATCATAGGTTTGACATGGACCTTTCTTGGCAAAGTGATGTCTCTGCTTTTTAATATGTTGTCTAGGTTTATCATAGCCTTCCTTCCAAGGAATAAGCGTCTTTTAATTTCATGGCTGCAGTCACCATCTGCAGTGATTTTGGAGCCCAAGAAAATAAAATCTACCACTGCTTCTACTTTTCCCCTTCTATTTGCCATAAAGTGATGGGGCCAGATGCCATAATCTTAGGTTTATGAATGTTGAGTTTCAACACAGTTTTTTCATTCTCTTCTTTTACTCTCATCGAGAGGCTCTTTAGTTCCTCACTTTCGGCCATTAGAGTAGTATATCTGCATAGTTGAGATTTTTGACATTTCTCCTGGCAATCTTGATTCCAGCTTGTAATTCATCCAGCCTGCCATTTTGCATGATGTACTCTGTACATAGGATCACCAGGTGGATCAGTGGCAAAGAATCTGCCTGCCAATGCAGGATATGCAGGAAACAAGGGTTCAATTTTTTGGTCAGGAAGATCCCCTGGAGGAGGAAATGGCAACTGACTCCAGTATTCTTGCCAGGAAACTCCTGTGGACAGAAGAGCCTGGTGGGATGTAGTCTATAGGGGTCACAAAGAGTCAGGCAGGGGTGAGGATGCAAGTACACACTCTGCATATGAGTTTAATAAGCAGGTGACAATATACAGCTTTGTCATACTACTTTCCCAATTTTGAACCAGTTGTTCCATGTTCAGGTCTAACTGCTCTTTCTTGACCTGGGTACAGGTTTCTCAGGAGACAGGTAAGGTGGTCTGGTATTCCCATCTCTTAAAGAATTTTCCACAGTTTGTTGTAATTCACCTAGTCAAAGGCTTTAGCATAGTCAATGAAGCAGAAATAGATGTTTTTCTGGAACTCCATTGCTTTCTCCATGATCCAATGAATGTTGGAAATTTGATATCTGATTCCTCTGCCCCTTTGAAACCCATCTTGTGTATCTGGAAGTTCTTAGTTTATGTACTGCTGAAGCTTAGCTTGAAAGATTTTCAGCATAACCTTTCTAGCATGTGAAATGAGTACAATTGTGCAATAGTTGGAACATTCTTTGGCATTGTTCTTCTTTGTGATTGGAATGAAAACTGACCTTTTCCAGTCCTGTGGCCATGGCTGAGTTTTCCAAATTTGCTGGCATACTGAGTGCAACACTTTAACAGCATCATCTTTTAGGATTTGAAATAGTTCTAGAATTCTGTCACCTCCAATAACTTTGTTCATAGTAACGCTTCACAAGGCCTACTTGACGTCACACTCCAGGATGTCTGGCTCTAGGTGTGTGACCACACCATCGTAGTTATCTGGGTCATTACAACTCTTTTTGTATTGTTCTATGTATTCTCATCACCTCTTTTTAATCTCTTCTGCTTCTCTTAGGTCCATACAATTTCTGTCCTATATCATGCCTGTTCTTGCATGAAATGTTCCTTTGATATCTACAATTTTCTTGAAGAGATCTCTGGTCTTTTCCCATGCTATTACTTTCCTCTATTTCTTTACATAGTTCATTTAAGAAGGCCTTCTTATCTCTCCTTTCTATTCTCTGGAACTCTGCATTCAGTTGGGTACATCTTTCCCTTTCTACCTTGCCTTTCACTTTTCTTCCTTCCTCAGCTATTTGTGAAGCCTCCTCAGACAACTACTTTGCCTTCTTGCATTTTTTTTCTTTGAGATGATTTTGGTTACAGCTTTCTGTGCAATGTTATGAACCTCCATCCATAGTTCTTCAGGCATTCTGTCTACCATATCTAATCTCTTAAATCTATTGGTCACCTCCACTGTATAATCTTTAAGGATGTGATTTACATCATACCTGAATGGAAAATTCTGAAAGAGATGGGAATACCAGACCACCTGACCTGCCTCTTGAGAAACCTATATGCAGGTCAGGAAGCAACAGTTAGAACTGGGCATGGAACAACAGACTGGTTCCAAATAGGAAAAGGAGTACGTCAAGGCTGTATATTGTCACCTTGCTTATTTAACTTATATGCAGAGTACATCATGAGAAACACTGGGCTTGAAGAAGCACAAGCTGGAATCAAGATTGCCGGGAGAAATATCAATAACCTCAGATATGCAGATGACACCACCCTTATGGCAGAAAGTGAAGAGGAACTCAAAAGCCTCTTGATGAAAGTGAAAGAGGAGAGTGAAAAAGTTGGCTTAAAGCTCAGCATTCAGAAAACTAAGATCATGGCATCTGGTCCCATCACTTCATGGGAAATAGATGGGGAAACAGTGGAAACAATGTCAGACTTTATTCTTGGGGGCTCCAAAATCACTGCAGATGGTGAGTGCAGCCATGGAATTAAGACGCTTACTCCTTGGAAGGAAAGTTATGACCAACCTAGATAGCATATTGAAAAGCAGAGATTACTTTGCCAACAAAGGTCCGTCTAGTCAAGGCTATGGTTTTTCCAGTGGTCATGTATGGATGTGAGAGTTGGACTGTGAAGAAAGCTGAGCACCAAAGAATTGATGCTTTTGAACTGTGGTGTTGGAGAAGATTCTTGAGAGTCCCTTGGACTGCAAGGAGATCCAACCTGTCCATTCTAAAGGAGATCAGTCCTGGGTGTTTATTGGAAGGACTGATGTTGAAGCTGAAACTCCAATACTTTGGCCACCTCATGTGAAGAGTTGACTCACTGGAAAAGACCCTGATGCTGGGAGGGATTTGGGGCAGAAGGAGAAGGGGACAACAGAGGATGAGATGGTTGGATGGCATCGCTGACTTGATGGACATGAATTTGAGTGAACTCCAGAAGTTGGTGATGGGCAGGGAGGCCTGGCGTGCTGCAATTCATGGGGTCGCAGAGTCGGACACGACTGAGCGACTGAACTGAACTGAACTGAAATGAAATGAATGGCCTAGTAGTTTTCCCTACTTTCTTCACATTAAGCCTGAATTTTGAAATAAGGAGCTCGTGATATGAGCCACAGTCAGCTCCAGGTCTTGTTTTTACTGACTGTATAGAGCTTATCCATCTTTGGCTGCAAAGAACATAATCAATTTGATTTTGGTATTGACCATCTGTAGAGTTGTCTCTTGTGTCATTGGAAGAGGATATTTGCTATGACCAATGTATTCTCTTGCAAAAATTCTGTTAGCCTCGGCCCTGCTTCATTTTGTACCCTAAGGCCAAACTTGCCTGTTACTCCAGGTATATTTTGACTTCCCACTTTGCATTCCAATTCCTTATGATGAAAAGGGTACCATTTTGGTGTTAGTTCCAGAAGGTCTTGTAGGTCTTCATGGAACCATTCAACTTCAGCTTCTTCAGCATCTGTGGTTGAGGCATAGACTTGGATTACTGTGATGTTGAATGGTTTACCTTGGAAATGAACTGAGTTCATTCTGTTGTGTATGAAATTGCAACCAAGATTGCATTTGGATTCTTTTGTTGATTATGAGGGCTACTCCATTTCTTCTAAGGACTTCTTGCCTACAGTAGTAGATATAATGGTCATCTAAATTAAATTCACTCATTCCTGTTGTTTTAGTTCGCTAAGATTTCAATGTTCGCTCTTGCTATCTTCTGCCTGACCATGTCCAATTTACCTTGATTCATGGACCTAACATTCCAGGTTCTTATGAAATAATGATCTTTACAACACTGGGCTTTGCTTTCACCACCAAACACACCCACAACTGTGCATCGTTTCTGCTTTGGCCCATCCACTTCAGTTTTTCTGGAGCTATTAGTAATTGCCCTTTGTTCTTCCCCAGTAGCATATGGGACACCTTCTGACCTTGTGGGCTCGTCTTCCAATGTCCTGAATTTTTGCCTTTTCATACTGTCCATGGGTTTCTCTACATAAGAATACTGGAGTGGGTTGCCATTTTCTCCTCCAGGGGACCATATTTTGTTGGAATTGTTCACTATGAGTTGTCCATCTTGGGTGGACCTGCACAGCATGGCTTATGGTTTCATTGAGTTATGCAAGCCTCTTTGCCACAACAAGGCTATGATCCATGAAGGGGCTTCTATGACCTACATTTCATCTTTAGGCTTCATTCTTGTTCCTTGAACATCCCTTAAATAGACCCTACCTTAAACAAAACAATATGCTGCTTAAATGAATAGATGATAAATGTATCACACATTAAAATGAATAGATAAATGTGTCATGTGTTAGTGATGAAGCTTTTTTAATTATCTGGTACACCATCCAGGAATCACTAGGTTGTATCTCAGGAATGTAATATGTTCAATTTTGTTTAAAATAGATTCAGTGTTAACATATTACTTGGGAAAACTCTTTTACTAACCAGTGGTTCAGATCTCTACATGTTCTGGTCTTACTCACTTCCCATTATTCAGGCTAAAAATAAAGCTTTTTCAGAGAATCCATTTGTACTAGGTTAACCAATTCCATGCTACTTTTGGGCTCATGAATTAAATTATATTTAGGGTTACATCTTTCCCTAACTATTTGTATTTGGCCTTAAAATTTCTTCATTTAGTTTCTCAGTCAAGATTATTACTCTTGTCTGGATTTTATCCAAGACTGCTGTCCTCTTTCTAACCATAGAACTTACATTTGAATTGATAATTCAGGTGTTGTTTGAGGAAAATTCTTAATTCCAGTCAATAATTTTAATCAGTAAAATAAAAATTATTATGTGCTTCTAATTATATATATTAATATAAAGAGTTCCTAATAAGATTTTTTTGGACACTTCTCTCTCTCTCTATGTATATGTAGACTCTGTCTAGACTACAGATCTTTGCATGTTGTTTACATTTGCATGTCATTTACTTCTATGTATATCTATCATCAACATCATCATCACCACTAAAATCATTTGTCTTAGTTCTTTCAGGTTGCTATGAGTGGCTTATAAGCAGCATTTATCTTTTATAATTCTAGAGGCTGGGAAGTTCAAGATCACAATGCCAGCAGATTTGATGTCTGGTAATGATCCATTCTTGGTTTATAGACAATGACTTCTTGCCGTGTTCTTACATGGCAAGCTAGGCAAGTGATCTCTCTGGGGCCTCTTTTATAAGAACACTAATCCCATGCAGGAAGGCAGAACACTCATGCCCTAGTTATTTCCCAAAGGTCTCACTTCTTAATATCGTCACCGTAGGCATCGAATTTTTAACATGAACTTTGTGGGGGCGGGGGGGGGGGGAGGGACACAAATATTCAATCTATAGCATTGTCCTCTCTCTCTATTCAGTTTGTGTGTATCAATAGATCTCTTTATATATTTAAATAACTTATGACCACCACTCTCAAAAGAGAAATGAGGAAAGTCAGGAAGCTCTTTACTTGGGGACCAATTATTATTCCTTTTATTTCTCTAGCCTTTCCTCTTTCATGTCTAGTTTTTAGCTATTTCATTGTTCATTAAAATGTCCTCCAGGGGAAAGAGGATGAGTTCTTAGCATCAAGTATGACGGGCTGTGCTCTAGGGATACTCATTAAGTGTCTGTTGACAATGCCGGTGACGATGATAAAATCCAAAGCAGTTAATTGGCTCTGTACCTGTTAGTAATCTCAGTGAAACTTAGCACTAGACATAGGTTAAAACAGCTGGAGGATTTTCTGTGAATAGGGATGCTCTTCTTATGAACAGGGATACCCATGTAGAGGGCTTTTATCTCTCAATTTCTCTCAACTTGGAATGGAGCAACAGAGCAAGGCTAGATCTGGTAAAGGCAGAGCAGACAAGTATGTCTGTAGTATTGCAGGATTGTGAGAAGGCACTATCTGCTCACACTCTTCCTTCACCCACAAAGGTTAAACCCACAGCTTATCCTTGAGCTAAGACATCCCTTCTATTTCCCCCTATTTGGGTATGCACAGGACACTGTAGAAATAGCAGGTTTTCAACCTAGAGAGAAGGAAACCTTTCAGCTAATTCTTGAAGGATGTGTAGAAATAAGTGAAATGGACTGGAATGTCCGGGGGAAAGCTCTCTGTCTCTTGTCTCAGCTAAGATAGGCCAAGTTCAAAGTCCTGAAAGAGTGAAAACATGAAATTATAAAATATCTACGGAGAAGAACCCAAAGCTAAGAGACAAGCTTCACCCACTAGGCAATTTCCTCTGGGGCCACTCTGTGTAGCCTGAGATGTGCTCTTCATTTTCATATTTCAGAGCTTTCCCCTTTGTTTCTCAAAGATTTTGAATTGTTTTCTGTATTTAATTGCTGTAACAATTTTAGATGTTTATTGATGCTAATGGTGAATACAAGTATAAGTAGAACTTTATTCCCTAGAGTACACACATTTCCCTTGTACAATATTTTTCATTATGTTTTTGAACCCCAGTATAGTCTGGGGTTACAGGAAAACCTACCAACTTATTTGCTAAGTAATGATACTATAAGTATGCCAATTTTATTTAAAAGTTAAGTTTTAGAGATTCAAACCAGTTTTCTAAATCTGAGATCAGTTTCACACACACAAAAATATATATGGTTGTGCTGTGAGATTTTGAGAGGAAATTTATTTAAAAGAATGTTATTTTATATTACCCACAGAGTACATGTTAAAATATGTCATATTTATTTCAAATGTCTTTCCTGCATGAAATAAGCCTATTCTTGGTAAACACATGTCTCCTGCCCCACCTACTTCAGGTTCTTGTCACTTTTCATCTCTCTCTCTCTTTTTTTTTTTCTTAAAATTTTGTGAAGCCTACGGCTTTTAATTTCTATAAGACCTCCAAAATGCTAACTGTATCCCAAATTTGTGATTTTATTTTCTTTGCCTAAAAAAAGAGCCCAAATACACACAGTGAGCCTACTTATTGGAAAAGACTTGAGGCTAGGAAAGATTGAAGGCAAAAAGATAAGGATGTGGGGAGAAAATGAGATGGTTAGATAGCATCACTGACTCCATGGACATGAGTTTGAGCAAACTCTAGGCAATAGTGAAGGACAGAGGAGCCTGGTGTACTGTGGTCAATGGGATTGCAAAGAGTCTGACATGGCTTAGCGACTGGACAAAAACAAACAAGACACACACACACACACACACACACACACACACACCCCCCATAAATTTCAGAGGTTTCCACTAAAGGAAATACAGAAAAGAGGAAAAAGTGGGGTGTATGTTGGAATTTAGACAATAAATAACATTCTTCTCTTTCCTGCCTGAGTTTGAAACTATCTAGCAAACAGGACTAAGGATAATAATCAAAATATCAACTTTATCTGATACAAAAATCTGGATCAGAGAATGACTTACATATGTGACAAAGAGACATTAATTTTATACACCAGGCAGAGAGAGAAAACTCACAGTGTTCCTGACATGAAAATAGTGACAGGAATGGGGTGTGTGTGTGTGTGTATGTGTGTGTGTGTTAATCACTCAGTTGTGTCTAACTCTGTGCGATCTGCCAGGCTCTGCTGTCCATGGAATTCTCCAGGCAAGAATACTGAGTGGGTTGCCATTTCCTTCTCAGGGGATCTTCTGGACTCAGGGATCGAACCTGGTTCACTTGTGTCTCCTACATCGGCAAGCAAGTTCTTTACTAGTTGAGCCACCAGGGAAGTCAGGAGTGGTATGTGCCCCTGTAACTTTTATAGCAATAAGAAGCACAGATAGCACCTTCCTGGAGGGAAAACTTGCTTCTGAAAGTTACAAGGGGGAGCTACGTGGAGGATTCCTATTCCTTCTTTCAATTTATCAATCACATAAAGAAGAGTGAGAGAGGGCATGGGACTGTTTCTTCAGCAGCGGTCCCTCCATAGGGAAACCTTAAGACAGGAAACAGGAAGAGCCCCTCCTTTTGACACGTAAGGGCTGCTATTAGCCTCACTGTCCGAATTCAGTTAGGCCTTTTGGATTTTCTTTAAGCCTTTGGCAAGCTTCATGGCCACCCTGAACTATTCTTGGTTTGCTTATGCCTTTCAAAATTATCCTTAGGAGAGTTCTGAGAGCCTGGCTCTTGGGAAAGAGTACATTTTGTTCCAAATCTGTTCTTAGCTAAGCCAGAATGGAGCCAGATCTGGGTGCTTTCAAAACAGAACCTCTATATTAGTCACAAAAATTAGAGGCAATAAAACCTATCAGATCATCTGCTCCCTCCTCATGTCAAGCCCAGGGAAGGCGGGCTGCTAATCATCTTGAATTTACACTGTTTATCGGAAGAGTAACTAAATCAAGCTTCCTCAGTAACAGACGCTGAGGGGCTCACTATGTGTCAGCATACATATTCAGAAATGTATCCAGAGCACATGGAGAAGAATATACTCCAACAAAAGAAAAGTGCACTGACTCATTTTCACCACTACGTCAATTTAATTTCTTAGTCAACTTCCTACCTAGCACTCAAATCATACCCACTTTTTTAATGTTCACTTTTATTTTGTTGAAATTATTTTCATCAGAGTCATTATCTTCCAGGTAAGATTTTCAATGAAAACCAGTTCTTGCTAATCAAGTTTTTTATTCATACAAACAATTGGAAATTTTGTTTTATGGATGTCCTACCAAGTCCACTTATTCTCAAATTCTGCAGAGAGAAATTTTATAAAAATGTTTTGCTTTTGTCAATTTTAACAACCAATTTTACCACATGTAGTTTTTGTTTTGCTTTGTGTGCTTATTTTTATCATTAATATTCATTATGAATTGGATGGAGCAAAACAGTTTGTATTTATTTCTTAGCCAATTTGTGAGAAAATACTAAACAATTCACCAGTTATTGCAGAATTATTGTATGATATAGGATTGGATTACTGTATTGCTAACCCAACTCTACTATATGTTTCTCCATCACTCTGAGTATTATATTTTAAAGCGCTTCTTCTCCTGGTGTAGCCAAGAGCATATGAAAAGGCCAAAGGTCTTGTTTTGTTCCATATTTATCAATATTTGGGAGAAAAGAAAGCTAGGAGTGTTAAAAGGAAAAAAAAAATTCTTTGTTCTCTTTTTTCTTTCTGTTTGTTGTAGCTTTGTTCTGTTTTTCTTCTTTTTTCAGCCTTATCAAAGTTTCTCTGATTTACCCTTTTATGCTTCTGTCACTAGTCTATCCTTTTTGTCTCCTGTTTGGTACTCTGCCTGCTGTTGGCTTTATTCTTTCTTTCTTGCATCTTCTAAATCTCACTCAGTATCTTGAACATTCTCCTCTGAAGCATTTAGCTGGGCATCTACCATCCTTCCTCCATCTCTCACCAAGAGCTGCTTTTCTGAGCACTGGATGTTATGTTGATAAAGGCATAAGGAAGAACTTCTTGCCTTTGCCACTTAGCATCCCACTTGGATCCAGCCACCATGCCAAAAGAGGCTGTGAAACTATTTTTTGGTATGGCTCTAAAAGCAGCACTGAAAATGATCTTTCCATCTGGGCTTGGTTTTATGGGGCACAGGGATGGAAGTTCTGATCTCAGGATGACTTTGCCAGATCAAGGAACTTGGAATCACCATAGATTTATTGGACAATAAATCTGCATGCTTGGACCTGCATCAGTGGATTTCATCCTTCATGCATTGAGATACAATTTCCGCCTTTTCTCAACTGTTTAAAGTGTTGTGGTATTGGGTCGAGATTTTGCAAGCATTTGTTATTGTCTCTGTTGTTATTTACTACTAACTGGGTTTGCATGTTTGCTTGTCTTATAGTTCAGTGTATAACCATCACCACAGTCTATTTTCAGAACATTTACAAACTCCCTAAAAGAAACTCCAAACCATATTCATTAGCCATCTTTCCTCATTCCCCAACTGAGGAACTACTAATATTCAGTTTTCTGCCTCCATGGATTTGCTTATTTAGGGCATTTCAAATAAATGGAATTACACAATGTGTGGCCTTCTGTAAGTGATTTCTTTCATTTAGCATCATATGTTCAATGCTCATTCATTTTAAAGCATGTATCTGTACTTCATTTTTTTATTGCCAAGAAACATTCTATTGTATGAATATGCCACATTTTGATTATCCATTCATTAGTTTATGGTTATTTAGCTTGTTTCCACTTTTTAGTCATTATAAATAATCATTATCCATAGTAATGAACATTCATGAGTATGCTTTTGTGTGGATATATGTTTTAATTTCTCTTGGGTATCTATCTAACATTGGTATAGATAGGTCTTATGATAATTCCACAGCCATCATTTTGAGGAACTTTCAAACTATTTTCTAAAATGCCTGCCCTGTTTTACACAAATTCATTCTTTTGATTGTGGTCATCTTGTTTTCCCAACACCATTTGCTGAAATGACTGTCCTTTGTTCATTGAATTGTCACGGTACTCTTGTTGCAAATAAATTGGGCATAAACGTAAAGATTTTTTTTCTGGCCTGTCAGTTTAACTATATATGTCTAATCTCATGCCAGCACCACATTGTCTCAATTACTGTAAATAAATTTGAAAATGAGAAATATGAGTCCTAATTTTGCTCTTTTTCAAGATTCTTTTGTTTTCTGAGTCTCTTGACTTTTTGTATGAATTTTAGAATCATTTTGTCAATTATTGAAAGAAAATCAGTTATATTTTGAAAAAGACTACACTTTTGGTAGATTAATTGATGAATTGGTAGATTAATTTGCTGAGTAGTAATACATCTTAAAAATGTTAAGTCTTCTCATCCATGAAGGTAGGATGTTGTTCCATTTATTTAGATCTTTAATTTCTTTCAGTAATGTTTTATACTTTTCAGTGTACAAGCATTATACTTTAAAATGTTATTTCTATTTATTTGATATATTTTGCCATTATTGTAAGCAGAATTTTTTTCTTATTTTAATTTTTGGATTATTTGTGGCTTGTTATTTTTGTACTTTGACCTTATATCCAGGTGCAAAGTTGAATTTGATTATTAGTACTAATAATGAATTTCTTTGGATTTTCTATATACAAGATCAAGTCATTTGCAAATAGAAATAGTTTCAATTCTTCCTCATGGTAGGCTGGAAGTGAGTGACTGGTATTATATTTTTTCTTACATATTTTCTGCTCGTGCACCCAGATTTGCTTGTGTATATGGCCTTTTGGATCCTCAGAAATATGTTAAGCTCCTCTGTGGCCATCTACTTCTCTAACAGTTCCTTTAAAATTTCAGGTGAGGTCCAGGTTTTCCATTGCTGAAATCATAAGCATAAGCAGTTGCTTCTAGAAGTTTGTTATTGTGTTAGAAGTGCCCTGGAGATAGGCCTAGGTAAACTGAGCTCTGAGTCAAATCAAAGAGCCAACATACTCTGGGAACAGTGATTTTCTAGGGCACTGCAATTTTGAACAGGCTATTGACCTTTTTCTTGGATAATGCTTTTATTGGAATTCCACAAGAGGTCAGATTTCTCCATTGTCAGCAATGTCATCAACTTTTGTCTAGGATGTCACTGAGCTGGGGAGTGAAAGGGTAAGTATAATCTAAGTCAGAATGGCAGATAACCCATTGTCTCACTGAGGTTCAGTATTTTTTTTCTATATAGATGGTTTTTAGTTTGTTGCTGTCAGTAAGTCATGTCTGACTCCTGAGACCCTCATGGACTGTAGCCCACCAGGTTCCTCTGTCCATGGAATTTCCCAAGCAAGAATATTGGGGTGGGTTGCCATTTCTTATTCCAGCAAATCTTCCCAACTCCAGGGATCAAATCTATGTCTCCTGCATTTCCAGGTGGATTCTCTACCACTGAGCCATCTGGGAACATATATGTAGAGTATGTCAGGTGAAATGATGGGCTGGATGAATCACAGGCTGGAATTAATATTTCCAGGAGAAATATTAACAACCCCAGATATGCAGATGATACCACTCTAATGGAAGAAAGTGAAAAGGAACTAAACTGTCCCTTGATGGATGTGAAAGAGAAGAGTGAAAAAGCTGGTTTGAAATTCCATGTTCAAAAACTAAGATTGTGGTATCTTGTCCCATCACTTCATGGCAAGTAGAAGGGGGAAAAGCGAAGCAATGACAGATTTTATTTTTGGGGGGCTCCAAGATCACTGCAGTTGGTGACTGCAGCCATGACATTAAAATAAGCTTGCTCCTTAGAAGAAAAGCTATGACAAACCTAGACAGTATATTATAAAGCAGAGACATCACTTTGCCAACAAATGTCTGTGCAGTCAAAGCTATGGTTTTTCCAGTAGTCATGTACGGATGTGAGAGCTGGATCATAAAGAAGGCTGGACTGGAATCATATGGAAACTTATTCAGAAACATGACTGGTGCCCAGGCTATAATGACTCAAAAGTAGGGCATGCCTTGCATGATGAGTAGAGCCTATATGTGTAAGTTCTTGGGTTTCTCATAGAATGAGACCAGTTCCAAGAGGAAGCATCCAAGTCACTGTAGAGAGTTCCATTATACTGTATTGATCAAAGGAATCAAAAGCTCATCCAGATTCCAAAAGAGGGTTCACAAACTCAGCCTCTTTATGGACTGTAGGAAGGTGCTATTGCAAAAGAGCATGTGGGTGGCAGATATTGTGTGGATATCTATTGAAAGCACAATTGTCCACATTCATTGCAAGGTAGTTACCATTTTAACTGTCTATCATCTCATCTGAAACTCAAGTTCAAGGAAGTTCACTTAGGTCTCTCTATATCCCCAATGCCAAGCACTCAGTAAATGTTTGAACTGAAGGCTTAAAGGCTGGAGAGATGTAAAGAAGAAATGTGAGAAGAAAAAGGAACTTGAAATTGACTAATTGTATCAGCTTTATAATGAGTGAGGATTTCTTCTTGATGTAAAAACAGCTTGGTGTGCGGGTCTATGTTTCTTTAACCTACTTTTCCTTTCTGCGTTCAGTTTCTTTTTCATTCAGCCAAGATGGGAATATTCATCATTTCCAAGGCTCTGTGCCATTACCCTCAATTACCATTTTGTTTTTAGCTTTATTCTGGCAAAACTGTGCCTCTGGCCAACCTAACCATTCATCTCTCTATATTCTACAATGAATTATTGATCACTGCCAGATAAAATTCACCCAGGCTTCTAGGATGCTGCTGTGAGCTCACAGTTGATGCTTGTATTAGTTTGGATGGGTTTATAGATTGATCAGGCTTCCCTCCTGGCTATAGTTCTCTCATTTCTCTTCCTAAGGCCCAGGCTGAAGGGGCATCAACTACCTGAGGCATGTTCTTCTCCTGATGGGGGTCAGAAACACCAGAGACACCATGAGTAGAAATAAACACTGTATTTACTACATAGAATCGAAACTGGCACACTCTCCTTTCAGATGCACTCTACCGTCCAAAGAAAGACTAAGCCAAACAATATGAAGCAAGTATATTCCTTATGTAGATAGAGGCAAACAATGGTACAAACAATGGTATATAGATTTCAGATTTTTACTGGATCCTCTCAGCTGTCCCTCGTCCTTTCTGTGTATCTCCAATTAGTGATTTTTATAATTTTCCTCAAAAGTCATTTACAATTTCATTCAGGATCTCAATCTCTCCATTAACCTACCTTATTCTGAGTACAAGAGTCACTCTCCAACTTCAAATATAAATTAGAGATTTTTCAGAAGGAACTTTCTTAACTTTCAGTGGATCCCTTATATTAGTCATTTCTCTGTATGTTCCCCTCCAAGCTTAGCGGAAATCATATCCATGGTTCAGTTCAATGTTAATCCTTTCACCTCTTTTCTGGAGCCTAGCCCTTCTGATCTTCTTTGGTTTGACACTGTTAATTATATCCTCTTATAATTTGAAATTGTTCTTCTCGTCTTATTAATAGAGTAGTTATGAGACAGTATAAACTATGAAAGCTATCAAAAATTCAGCCATATTGTTTTATCATATGAATATTGGAAATATCATTTTAATATAGGAAAAGCATGAAAGTAATTCAGTATAGAATGAAGCAGTAGATTGAATGAATAAACCAAGTGGTATAGACACCTATGTGGGAGGATTTAAACTGACAGGGGACATGAATTCTTTAAATTTTATTTTCTGTGGCACAGCAATTATAAAAAGAGACTCCAAATGATAGCTATGGTAGTTAGTGAATTTTCTTGGATGCCTTCATCTCTAGGCTTTAAGACAATTGAAATCTCTGGTTGCTAAGCCAATGCTGTGAGCTGATGATGAGTTTTCTGTTGCAGAGTAACAAATTACCATCATATATTTATGGGCTTAATACATATTTTTGTTACCTCAGTTTCTATAGTCTCAGTGCTCTTTAATGGAGCCCTTGTCTCGGAATTTTATTTTATTAATTAATTAATTTCTTTTAATTGGAGAATAATTACTTTACAATATTGTGATGTTTTTTGCCATGCATCAACATGATATCAACATGCATGAACATGATGATAGGTATACATGTGTCTCCCTCATTCTGAATCCCCCTCCCACCTCCCTCCCCACCCTATCCCTCTGAGCTGTCCCGGAGCACTGACTTTGGGCGCCCTGCTTCACGCATTGACCTTGCACTGATCATCTGTTTCACATATGGTAATATACATGTTTCAGTGGTATTCTCTCAAATCATCCCACTTTCACCACCTTCTGCTGTCTCCAAAAGTCTGTTCTTTACCTCTCTGTCTCCTTTGCTGCCCTGCATGTAGGATCGATGGTACTATCTTTCTAAATTCATATATATGTGTTAATATACAATATTCGTCTTTGTCTTTCTAACTTACTTCACTCTGTATAATAGGCTCCAGGTTCATCCACCTCATTAGAACTGACTCAAATGCATTCATTTTTATAGCTGAGTAATATGATATGTACCACAACTTCCTTATCCATTCATCTGCCAATGGATACTTAGGTTGCTTCCATGTCTTAGCTATTCTAAATGGTGCTGCAATGAACATTGGAGTACAAGTGTCTCTTTCAGTTCTGCTTTTCTCTGGGTATATGGCCAGCAGTGGGATTGCTGGGTTGTATGGCACTTCTATTCCCAGGTTTAGAAAATGTAGGTCAGAACTTTGATCTCCTCTGAGCCTTGGGATCACTTTCACAGCTTACCCTGATTATTGGCAGAGTTCAATTCCTTGTCGTTGTAAGACTGAAGTCCTTGTTTTCTTTCTGGCTGTGGTCTGGGGACTGCTCTTAGTCCCTAAAGGCTGCCCTCAGGTCCTCGCCACATGGTCCTTTAGACAGGCAGCTCACAACATGATTGTTTGCTTCGTTATGCTGCAGGAGAATCTATCTTGTTGTGAAGCTTTCTTTTAAGAAAAGCTTAGATTCTATTTTTTAAATTTACTTTTGTTTTTAAAGACTGTATAGTTTCTTTTATGCCTACAATTTTTTATTTTTTTTGGTGAGCCATGCAGCATGTGGGATCTTGGTTCCCCAATCAGGGATCAAACCTATGCCCTCTGCATTGGAGCGTGGAGTCTTAACCACTGGCTGCCAGGGAAGTTCCTAGATTCTAATTTAAAGACCCACTCAGGCAAAGTTCTCTTTTGTTTATCTCAGTTTGGTATCTCAATTATATCTACAAAATTCCTTCTCTATTGCCATGTAATATAAAGTAAACACAAGAATGAAATCTTATATTCATGAATTTCATCCACACTCAAGAGAAGGTTATAGAGGTTGCATAGGGCAAGGGTAAATCTTGACCACCAACTTAAAATTATTTCTATCACAAATAAAAACCTTCAAATTACCTTTCAAATGAAATTCAGAATTCTTGAGACTGACATAATTGTTTATATAATGAATATTTGCCTTTTCTTCTGACAGAGGAAGGTAAATAAAAGCTTTAAATTTGTTTTCATTTTTGTGCTTTGTGACTTTTTTTTAAGTAAAAGAAGACCTTTTATTTTTTATTTTTTACCTGTTACTCTGGAAAATTCCTTTGCTTCTCTTGTGTTAGATCTTTTCTTCTTGGGTTATGTCTTAATTTATTTTGTTTTAGTCATTCTGTTTGGTTTTATACATCTTCTGCTGCTGCTAAGTTGCTTCAGTTGTGTCTGACTCTGTGTGACCCCATAGATGGCAGCCCACTAGGCTCCTCTGTCCCTGGGATTCTCCAGGCAAGAATACTTGAGTGGGTTGCCATTTCCTCCTCCAATGCATGAAAGTGCCTCTAGTAGCCTCCTAAAAGTGAGTTAGGGAAAGATACACATTTTTAATTCATATTCATCTAAAAATCTTTATGCTGTTTTTATGCTCCACCTAGCCTGGCTGGATATAAAATTCCAGATTGAAATACTTTTTTCCTTGGAATTTTAAAGTCATTGCTCCATCCTTTAAAAAAAATTCCAATGTGGTTATTAAATCCTGTGTCATCCTGATTTTATTCCTTAGTTTGTAACATATTTTAATCTTTCTGGAAGCTTATACAGCCAGATCTTTGTCTTTAGTGCTCTAAATTTTCACAATGACCTGTCTTACTGGAAGTCTTTTAAAAACTCATAGATCTGACAGGCTGTAGTTTTTAAGAATCACTTTGGTTGATTGATTTAAAAATAATAGATTTGAATATTCAAAATTGGAAGTGTGAGAACTTTATGGTTTAGACTCTTTATGGTGGCTTAGACTAAGGCAACTATGGTATCATAGGGAGGTGGATATATTTAAATATGTTTATGTATTGAATAGACATAATACAAGACATACTACAAAGACAAAGCCTTTGACTGTGTGGATCATAATAAACTGCAGAAAATTCTGAAAAAGATGGGAATACCAGACCACCTGACCTGCCTCTTGAGAAACCTATATGTAGGTCAGGAAGCAACAGTTAGAAGTGGACATGGAACAACAGACTGGTTGCAAATAGGAAAAGGAGTACATCAAGGCTGTATATTGTCACCCTGCTTATTTAACTTTTATGCAGAGTACATCATGATAAATGCTGGGCTGGAAGAAGCACAAGCTACAATCAAGATTGCTGGGAGAAATATCAATAACCTCAGATATGTAGATGACACCACCCTTAAGGCAGAAAGTGAAGAAAACTAAAGAGCCTCTTTGATGAAAGTGAAAGAGGAGAGTGAAAAAGTTGGCTTAAAGCTCAACATTCAGAAAACGAAGATCATGGCATCTGGTCCCATCACTTCATGGGAAATAGATGGGGAAACAGTGGAAACAGTGGCTGACTTTAATTTTTTTTTGGCTCCAACATCACTGCAGATGGTGAGTGAAGCCATGAAATTAAAAGATGCTTACTCCTTGGAAGAAAAGTTATGACCAATCTAGACAGCATATTGAAAAGCAGAGACATTACTTTGCCAACAAAGGTCCATCTAGTCAAGACTATGGTTTTTCCAGTAGTCATGTATGGATGTGAGAGTTGGACCATAAAGAAAGCTGAGTGCTGAGGAACTGATGCTTTTGAACTGTGGTGTTGGAGAAGACTCTTGAGAGTCCCTTGCACTGCAAGGAGATCCAACCAGTTCATCCTAAAGGAGATCAGTCCTGAGTGTTCACTGGAAGGACTGATGCTGAAGCTGAAACTCCAACACTTTGGCCACCTGATGCAAAGAGCTGACTCATTTGAAAAGACGCTGATGCTGGGAAAGATAGAGGGCAGGAGGAGAAGGGGACGACAGAGGATGAGATGGTTGGATGGCATCACCTACTCAATGGACATGAGTTTGGGCGGATTCCAGGAGTTGGTAATGGACAGGGGGGCCTGGTGTGCTGTGGTTCATGGGGTTGCAAAGAGCTGGATATGACTGAGTGACTGAACTGAACTGAATAGACATAAACCAGCACATAGAGTGTTTTTATAGATGACATCCTGACTTTTGGAACATGAAGCAAAGGGGGAAGGGAAGCACATTGAAAAGGAGAGCAAAGATATAGTTGTGTGTGAGACTGCAGTTGAGTATATAGGTCTGGACTTAAAATAGAGATCTAGAAAAGGCATACATTTGGAATCCATTGGTATTGATATAATATTTAAAATCACAAGAGTAAAAAAGTCAAGAATTTAGCAAATGTAGATGAGTGAAAAGAATGCCCAGGTAGAGCTGTAGAGAAGTCTAACAATGAGGGGTAAGTAGCAAAGGATGTGGAGAAGGCAATGGCAACCCACTCCAGTACTCTTGGCTGGAGAATCCCAGGGATGGCGGAGCCTGGTGGGCTGCCACCTATGGGGTCGCACAGAGTCGGACACGACTAAAGCGACTTAACTGCAGCAGCAGCGAACGATGAGCCAAGAAAAGTATCTTGAGAAGGAGAGAGTAAAGAAATAGGAAGGAAACTAGGAAAGAAGGAATTCTAAATGTCTAGAGAAGAGATTTTTCAGAGGAAGGAATAATCAGCGTGTTGAATTTTGCTGAGAGGTCTAAACAGTTTGAGAAGTATCCATTATGTTTAGCCAGAGGTTGGTCATTGTGATCTTGGTAAGAGAAGCTTTAGTAGTGTGCTGAGTGAAGATAGAATGGGATGTAAAATGAAGCAATTCTTAGTTACTTGGTTCTGAAAAATAATTAAGAAAAAGAATGTATTTAGAGTGAGTTATATGGTCAAAGTGGAGAAGGCAATGGCACTCCACTCCAGTACTCTTGCCTGGAAAATCTCATGGACAGAGGAGCCTGGTGGGCTGCCGTCCATGGGGTCACTAAAGAGTTGGACAAGACTGAGCAACTTCATTTTCACTTTTCCCTTTCATGCATTGGAGAAGGAAATGGCAACCCACTCCAGTGTTCTTGCCTGGAGAATCCCAGGGACGGGGGAGCCTGGTGGGCGGCCGTCTATGGGGTCGCACAGAGTCGGACACGACTGAAGCAACTTAGCAGCAGCAGCAGCAGCATATGGTCAAAGGACTTCTTCAAGGTGCTAGTGGAAAAAAGAGAGATAGAATCAAGAAGAGTCAATCATGAGGAATTATTACCAAAGAAAAAATGTTCCTAAAAGAATGGAAGGAAATGGCATCTACAACACAGGCAGAGAGTTGAGTTTTAGAGAGGGAAGGCACACTAATTCTGTAGTTACAGGCGGAAGAGTGGGAAAGGATATATCCAGACATGTTTTGTGAATTTCATTGGGGGAAAATGAGAAAGTCTGTATTTGGTGGCTACAACTCATACAGAGTGAGGAGGGTAAAAGCTATTTGGAGAGATCTGGAGAGATTGCTAAGTGGTGCTGAGAACCCTATTGAAGTGGGTAATCACGAATTTTTAATTATGTCAATTATATTAGTTATATAATTTTCTCTTAAAACCCAAACTCCTTTGCCTAATGATTCTCAAATGAAGATCTGCTTCAGAATTACATAAGAACCGTTTCCTTCAACTTTTTCCGAAGTTGAACTTCAACTGAGACCAAACGATTCCAAATGTCTGGGTATGAAAAATAACATGTCTTTTAAAACCTCCAAACATTTATTATTTGATTATTATGCACAGAATCACTTTTTTGGCATGATATACATGGGTTTTCATGATTAGGCTGCTTTTGATGTGTTCATCTTTACCTCCTGCTATTCTTTGGTTTGAATTCCTAAACTCCATAATAAACCACATGTTATGGGGGCCCCTAATTGTCCCATGATTTTGCATCATTTTATCAATACTGACCCAGAATGGAAAGCCAAACAAGCAGCACATCTTAATCAATCATCGAGAAGACTTAATTCTACATCACTAGTTACAGAACACGCATCAGTCCCTCCAATCTTTTCTGTATCTCTCTCCCTGATAGGGGTCTGGTCTGCATTGTCTGGATTCCTTTGTTAAAGGCAGTAGTTCAGAAAATAACAGTTGTGATGGAAAAAATGTTGAATGCATGGCAGCTCTGGTGCAAGTACAAAACCAAACTCATGAGTCTCTTCCATACATTTTGGAACCGGGTCACTGGTCAAACCAAGATGAGAGGAGAAAATCAAGTCCCATGAAAACGAAGAGGGCCTGATATCTATAAAGAGACGAAGCACCAAAAAGGCATGGTATTTCAGAGACATAGAGAGGACAGAGGTTTTAGAACAGGGAGAGACTAACCAAATGGGTCAAATGCTGCAGACAGTCACGTCAGATAAGAACTGAGAATCACTCATCGTCGTGGGAAATATAAAAGCCTTGGAGACCTTTGCAAGAGCAATTCCAATGGGCACAAGACACAAGAGCCAGATCACAGCAGGGTGAGGAATAAAGTGGTTACTAGGAAGTAGTGGCCTCTTGTAGCATGAAATTCTTTAAGGAGTCTGATAGCAAAAAAGCAGAGTAGTATGGGGTCACAGAGAAGCATTTCTTTATTCAAGACTGGAGAAACTTAACTCTATATACACATAAACATGTATATGAATTTTAGGGAAAGAAACAGGAAAGAGAAGAAAAGAAAATGGAGAGGGTGAAGGAGAAGATGACAGGAGGAAAGAGCAAGAGGAAGATGAGGAGGAGGAACAGGAAGAGAGAGAAGAGGAAGAGACTGGGTGACGGCGGGGAGGTGGTAGGGTCACTGGGGAGACAAGATTCCTGAGGAGAAATTGGAATTTGCAGGAGAGAGAGCTTCAGAGAGAAAGAAGACATCTTTCACTAAGAAAATGAGGGAATGCTGAAAGGCTGCAAATAGATGAAACACACTCTAGGCTCTAGCAGACCAAGGAGGAAAGAGATGTTGTTTGCAGTCTCTCACCTTGATCAGGTTAAAGAAAACTTTCATAAGTAGGAGTGGGGGAAGAGGAATCAAATCCGGGTTTTGAGGAGGAAGAACACTTTGTAACATGTCCTCTGAGGGAAAAGTGAAAGGGAATGGTGGATGGCACAAGGAGATATAGCTTAGAAATAACTGAGGTTGGAGACCATGAATGCGAATTATCTCTGATGACGTGATTTTACTCTAGCAGCTCTCAGTGTCAAGAACTATGCTTGTATATTATAGATATTTATATGATATTGTTATGTTAATTTCAATGATGCACAGTAATATAATCTCATGAGAGAGGGTGTTTTTTTTTTTTTTCAAAACTCTAATAAATGCCAATTTCATTCAACCAGAGACACTACTAGAAGGATTTATCATGAACTCCACATATGAAACGATCATGAAATATGTCATTTAAGAAATGTTGCAAATTGTGCTATGGAAACAGCACAGCTTTGCAATATAAGCAGCAATGCCCTCACCAGCTGTTTATTTTGCCTGTAAGATTTAAATCACTGCATAATGGCTGCTGATGCTGGTATGAAGTGTATCTAATATAATCTCACAAGTTCTATGAATGATTAAGTATCCTAGGTTTAAGAGAGGTTGGGGTAAATAGGTACTTTATTATTGCACATGTTTGAACGACACAAACTTTCATAAAACATCAGACTTATGTTTGGATTGCTTCAAAGTGGGGGGAAAAAAAAAGCTCCTTCAGTAGTATGTAGGAAGGAGGCTGACTGTATAAATGTCTTCTTTTTTGCCCTAACGCCCCTGTCTTCATCTTGGCATCTGTGATATTTTACCATCCTTGAGAGCTCCAGGTCTGTTTTCTTCTTCATGTTTATTTTTTTTTTTTCTTTAATTATCCCGGAAATGTAGAGGATCTCCAAAGTTATATACCCTTGTTTTTTTTCTTCTATACTCTATTAATGGTTTAATCACTCCTCTTTGTCTTTTCCCATTGCCTGTACGTTGTATGTTTCCTTCTGCGGCCTGTATGCTGTCATCCAGAGAAATGGGCCATAAAATGTCGAGACTATAGATCTGAGATTTAGGAGAGAAGTGGAGGCTGTAAAAGCACACTGAGTTAAGAATATTTACTATCTTTCCTATTAACAAACTCCTACAAATCTCGTAGATCCTGCTCTAATAATACTAGCAAAATACTAATAGTAAATTAATTAATGAGTTTTTCTATATATAAGCATTTTTCTGAGTCTTTTATTCTTTAATTTCATATTAAACTGTCATTTTGCTTATTTAAACGTTATTTTTTCCAGTTTTATTGAGATATAAGTTTAAGATGCACAGCATAATGACATATATATTATGAAATGATTACCACAATAAGTTTGGTTAACATCCATCATCTTCAGTTCAGTTCAGTTCAGTTCAGTCACTCAGTTGTGTCCGACTCTTTGCGACCCCATGAATCGCAGCACTCCAGGCCTCCCTGTCCATCATCAACTCCCGGAGTTCACTCAAACTCATGTCCATCGAGTCCGTGATGCCTCCAGCCATCTCATCCTCTTTGTCCCCTTCTCCTCCTGCCCCCAACCCCTCCTAGCATCAGAGTCTTTTCCAATGAGTCAACTCTTCGCATGAGGTGGCCAAAGTATTGGAGTTTCAGCTTTAGCATCATTCCTTCCAAAGAACACCCAGGGCTGATCTCCTTCAGAATGGACTGGTTGGATCTCCTTGTAGTCCAAGGGACTCTCAAGAGTCTTCTCCAACACCACAGTTCAAAAGCATCAATTCCTCAGCACTCAGCTCTATTTATAGTCCAACTCTCACATTTAAACATGACTACCGGAAAAACCAAAGCTTTGTCTAGATGGACCTTTGTCCACAAAGTAATGTCTCTGCTTTTTAATATGCTGTCTAGGTTGGTCATAACTTTTCTTCCAAGGAGCAAGTGTCTTTAATTTCATGGCAGCAATCACAATCTTCAGTGATTTTGGAGCCCCCCAAAATAAAGTCTGTCACTGTTTCCACTGTCTCCCCATCTATTTGCCAAGAAGGGATGGGACCAGATGCCATAATCTTCGTTTTCTGAATGTTGAGTTTTAAGCCAACTCTTTCACTCTCCTCTTTCACTTTCATCAAGAGGCTCTTTAGTTCTTCTTTGCTTTCTTCCATAAGGGTAGTGTCATTTGCATATTTGAGGTTATTGATATTTCTTCCAGCAATCTTGATTCCAGCTTGTGCTTCTTCCAGCCTAGCGTTTCTCATGATGTACTCTGCACATAGGTTAAATAAGCAGGGTGACAATATACAGCCTTGACATACTCCTTTCCCTATTTGGAACCAGTCTGTTGTTCCATGTCCAGTTCTAACCATTGCTTCTTGACCTGCATACAGATTTCTCAAGAGGCAGGTCAGGTGGTCTGGTATTCCATCTCTTTCAGAATTTTCCACAGTTTGTGGTGATCCATACAGTCAAAGGCTTTGGCATAGTCAATAAAGCAGAATTATGTTTTTCTGGAACTCTTTTGCTCTTTTGGTGATCACTGGATGTTGGCAATTTGATCTCTGGTTCCTCTGCCTTTTCTAAATCCAGCTTGGACATCTGGAAGTTCATGGTTCATGTACTGTTGAAGCCTGGCTTGGAGAGTTTTGAGTATTACTTTGCTAGCGTGTGAGATGAGTGCAATTGTGTGGTAGTTTGAGCATTCTTTGGCATTGCCTTTCTTTGGGATTGGAATGAAAACTGACCTTTTCTAGTCCTGCAGCCACTGCTGAGTTTTTCAAATTTGCTGGCATATTGACTGCAGCACTTTTATAGCAATCATAGATACTCAGTAAATACTTATTGATTTATTGGTTAAAATCTGTATTTTACCCTGAAGAGTGGAAAGCTAAAGAATGTATCTTCTAACTCAAAGTTAGAATTCACTGAGTACCTACTGCCTATCTTCACATTAATTGTGTCAAGAATTTGATTCTTTGGATGTGTGTTTGAGGAATGTTTGCTGAGTTTGAATGAGTATACTGAGTATACTACTGAGTATATGAGTATACTGTTCCATTGCTGAAGGTGCATGTACCATGAGGACTAACCACTTATATTTCAATCTGTTTCTCTTCTGTTCATCTACCAACCTGGCACTATGGTGCAATATTTTTTGCATTGACTGAAGACAGTTTGTTATAAATATAACAGGTGCCTTGAACCAAGTTGCACATTAACAGCAGACACTTTTAAGTCAAAATATGTACTATAACCAACTTGTTGAAGAGATTCAATTTATTTAATGGTTAATTTCTGTTTATGGAAAAATCATGAAAGTTTACTCTGGTTAAAATGGAGAAATAAGACATTCAACTAAATGATACTATTTTTGTTTGTTTGTTTGTTTTTTAATTTTAAAATCTTTAATTCTTACATGTGTTCCCAAACATGAACCCCCCTCCCACCTCCCTCCCCATAACATCTCTGTGGGTCATCCCCATGCACCAGCCCCAAGCATGCTGTATCCTGCGTCAGACATAGACTGGCAATTCAATTCTTACATGATAGTATACATGATAGAATGCCATTCTCCCAAATCATCCCACCCTCTCCCTCTCCCTCTGAGTCCAAAAGTCCGTTATACACAGCTGTGTTATAAAACCATACAATAAAAAAAAGGAAGAAATCTAAGGATTATTGTTCAAACTGACAAAGTAAATTTGTGAGAGGATATTATTTGCAAGTGAAATATCCTTTTTTCCTGAAAAGCAACCAAACAATTCTATGTTGATTAGTACATAACAAAAATACATTTGCAATGAGTTTCAAAAACAAATCAATTCTTAATTTTTCCCAAAGTTGATAGCAAAGTGTCATTACAAAAGGAAATCTCTTTATTTTGAGAAGATAGTAATTGAGTTTTGACTATATAATTACATTTTCCCCCAGTAAGGCCATATAGTCACTTAAGATATGAATATGTTATCATTTTACCCGAAGAGATGCAGGGGGCCCTCACACAAGGTAGTACCCCTAGAATTGGGGTGGCGACTACAAGTATCTCAAGACCCTGTGATTCTTTTAAATTCTCTTCTCAACTTCCTACTCTCGCTTTCCTGATACATAACAAAGATGAGAATATTTGTTGATACTGGATAACCAAGTTGGTAAATGTGCAACATATAAGATTATCTCCTATAACCTTTTGGATATGATGCTAATTAATTAATGTTTTCATGATGGAGTACATGAAATGAATTGTAGATGTTGTCTTATCCACCTATGCATGATGATGCCAGTAGAAAAGTGATTTATAGATTCCTTAGAAATTTTTAGACTACTTGGATTCTTTTATAAATGACATCTTTTAGGAATCAAATAAACCCCTGTATCATAGGAAAGGAAAATATAGCTTTTTTGCCTGGTCTCTAATGTTGATCTGTGTATTTTGGTCCCCAAATAAGCACATACATATTTGAAAAAATGGAAAAAAACTTTATACTCAACTAAGAACAGATCTTAGATCTGACATAATTCAATTCCATAATTCACATAAACTTCCAAGAAGTTGCGACTAACTTCCACGTATGAATGAGAGGATCAGTAACATTGAGAAATCATTCCTTGTGTGTGCACTTTAACTCTGGAGTTTCTGGAGTTGTCACGTAGTCAAAGTGTGAGCAAACAGCAGAGGCAAATATGATAGATCTACCCTACAGGTCATGGCTCAGAGGTTAAAGCGTCTGCCTGCAGTGCGGGAGGCCCGAGTTCAATCCCTGGGTTGGGAAGATCCCCTGGAGAAGGAAATGGCAACCCACTCCAGTATTCTTGCCTGGAGAATCCCATGGAGGGAGGAGCCTGATAGGCTACAGTCCACAGGGTCACAAAGAGTCGGATATAACTGAGCGACTTCACTTCACTCACAGGTCAAACAATATGGACAGAAAGCCTATAAATTAATTATTTATGAAAAAGCTAATATTCTAGAAACTGAATTAGGAAGTGTTTGGTCAGAAATACTTTCTTACCCAGTATCAGTTATTCTTTGTTAGGATAATTGCTTCAAACAGATAACTGCTTCATACAGACAGTTGTCTAATGAATCTATGGAAAAGCCATTAAACAATAAGCATGTTTAAAGATAGCTACCTTAATTAGTAATCAACTTGTCATAAATCATGACTTCAAGAAAATGCCATTTTACATTCATCTGATTAAAATAGTGAAAAGTTTAACAATGCCAATTAATGGAGACATGTAGATCAATAATGTATCATACACGGTTAATAAGAGGATAAAATGGTAAAACCAGTTTGGAAATCAATTGGCCACTGTCTTGTGAAAGTGAACATTTACCAGGAGACATGTATAAAAATGTTTATAGCAGCACTGCTCACAATAAGGAAAAGAAAGATAATTTAAATATCTGTGTAAAATCCAAATAGCCATCGAGAGCAGAATGGATACAAAGAATCATTCAAGAATGTGATATGGCATAGGAGGAAAATTAATGAATCACAAGTATATACAACATGGGTGAAGCATACCTATTGATGAATGACAAGAAAATCTCTGAAGTCATATATAGCATAATAGACTTTTTTTAAAAAGGAAAAAGATAACTCAATATAAAAAAATGCTTAACCATCTGCTGTTCATAATAAAAACCATTTCTTTTACAAAAAGCTATAATCACCACAGTAAGTCCAGTTAACATGTTAATTACATCTCAAAACAAGAGGAAAAAAGTACGAAAAGCAGTATGATAGATAACTTGGATTGGAGCTATAGACAAGAGGACAGAATGGGGAGGAATGAAAAGATACATGTAAAAAATCATCAGTGTTCTAGTTCTTGCCCTGGCTGTTGAGTTCACAAATATTTATTATTTGTTGAATGAATGAATGAATGAATGAACTAAGTAAAATAAAAGAGGGTCATGCATGGATCAGTGTTGATAGTGTATCGTGACTCATGAATTAATTCAAATCTGTATAACACAGGTTTGTTTAAAAATCAAGCATGAGAACAAAAACATTTTTAAAGCTATTGCTGATTTTATGTTTAATTTTTAATTTTTTCAGTTGAAGAAATAAAAGGCAGAAGGAATCTGATTGTACATACTTATAATACATGTAAACAGCAATTGAATGGATATTCGTTTTTGGAAGACTTACAATCTCATGTCATTATGAACAATCACAGAATGTGCAGCACACAGGTAGGTACTTGAAAATAAAGGCACTTCTAAATCCAGATTCTATTAGGATTTTGTTTGGAATAAGAGGATGGGCAGGAATGGTCCCTCAGAGAAATGACATTTCATTAAAATACTATCTAGATCATTCTGTCAGTAAGGATTGAGTCTGCTATGTGATATTATTCGGTTTTTATCTTTTAATGATGGTTTTGTTTCTTACAACCTCGTGTCAGTTTCATTCAGTTCAGTTCAGTTCAGTCACTGTCATGTCTGACTCTCTGTGACCCCATGAACTGCAGCATGCCATTCTTTTTTTCTCCATCTATATTTTTTTCTTTCGTCCTGTTAAGAAGTGACTGCAATCTGTGTAAAGCTAATATTATAACTATTACCTATATTAAGCAATCAGGATCCATGGCTACCTGGACTGAATGAAATGGAAAAACTGGTCAGTCATTTACTTTCTGTGATTTATATCAACTTTATCTGAACAATTTAAACTTCTGAACTCTAAGCTTAGAGCTATATCTCAATAGGGAGTTGTATTCTTCATAAATAAAATTCAGACTCTCTGGTCTCCCATGTTGAATGATTAAATGTCCAGAACAGTCAAAACGTATAGCTGGAGCAGACTGTACATGACATGTCATGAGGGTTAGGCTGTGGTGTGTGTGTATTAGGAGGTTTTTTTTGGGGAGGGCATGCACAGAGATAGATCTGAATATCTTTGTACACTTTACCCAAGTGACCCTATGAATAGACGCAGAACAGCACCTTCTGTTTGCTTGTTTCTTTCAGGCCTTTATTACAAATTGTAGGTTTAAAAAAAATCTCTTTATGTTCCTTTTGTTGTTGTTGTTAGTGTCCTATTTAAAAATTTTGGTGCCCCAGGACAGGGGTTGTTGCTTACCATTGCATAGCATGTAATAGTGTCAGCTCCAAGGCCGGGTGGCAAATATGTGTTGTATGATTGACGAGCCCTCTCCCATTAGGCAATGAGACTGCTTTTGCAATTGGTCTCCTTAAATAGCACTACTTACTTGTTAAAAACGTGCTTTCCACATTGGCTTAGATCTTTCATTGGCCTAAGCCCTTGGCCACTCTGCTCTGACACAGATCACTTTCTGATCACTTGGCAGTTTTCTGACCTCCTTCTCACAGGGAGACATGTTGACAATTGCATCCATTTTCATTCAACAGCACTGTCGTGCCCTACCCCTACCTCTAAATTGCAGTTCTTTGATTCTTTATTACCCGTCTAACGTGCCCCAGCCTGGTCTGCGATTCCACAAAAGTCCTTGGCTTTAGATTATAAATAGGGTTGCAACTCAAGTGGAGTCTTGTCTGCCTGTTTACTAGGCTGCTTTCAAGATTGCTCAAACCCAAATAGCCAGGGGAGAGATGGAAACTTAATTTGTTTCAGGCTTCTATGCCTGGAGGCAAGGCAGACTGTTTCCCATGAGCAGACTACTAAATGTCTTCACTCTGGGTGAGCAGCAAAGACTTCGTGCACAGGACATACAGAGACTTGCCAGAAGGTACAGTTCATACTCAAATAATAGGCCTACCTGTCACACACAGAACAAGACCCATGTACCCAGGAGGTTGAGCAATTCTTTGCTTGTTCAATATGTTAATCCTTAACTCAGTTAAACAGAGGCACTGGCACACACTGCAGAAAGTACAGCAAACACTCCATGTGCCAAACACGATGGGACTTTTGCCTGCTCTCCTCTGTCTTCACCTCCACCAGTCTCTACTGGAATAACGAGTTTTAAAGTCCTTCCTGCAGTCCTGGAAGCTGTTATTGTGGAGACAAAACCCTGCCATCAGGGCAAACAAAGCTGTTATGCAATATTGAAGCCAGTTGTTCGGAAGAAAGACTCTTAGGCAAGAATTAAGTTTGAAATTGTAATGTGTTAAGTGACATAATATGAAAGAATTACTGTTTTGTGATCCATGTAGAAATAGGGATGGTACACTGAATGTGTCCCAATGATTTAATTTAATTCAGTTCAGAAATTGTTTATGAACACCAATCATGACGCCTTGAATTAGACTATACGTTAGACACTGAACGGGAAGAGAACAGATTCTGCTTAGGAAGCCCACAGTTTGGATGCTGACTGAGTCACACAGGCCAGTGCAACACCTGTGACGAACACAGAGAACAGCCTGTAGTAAGCATTTAATAACCTGTGTGCTTTTGTGTTATTTTTGCGTTATTATTATTAATGTGACAAGTATCCTATTTCTGCTAAGTGTCAATTACAGAACTGGCTGAATATTTTTTATTACACCTACGGGAGGCTACTAGAGAAAGTAATATATGAACTGATTCTTGAATAGTGATCCTGCTAGTAGGAAGAAGGAAAGGACATTTAGATGTAGGGGATGGCATGTACAAAACATCCCTGGCATAAAGGAACCACCACTTACTTCAGTGGCAAGAAGTGTCTAGATCCCTCCTGGCAGGCGAGGGCACACATGGCAAGAGAACAGTCCACCCCACTCTAGTCCAGACTTATGGTCCTTGTCCAGGATAGACCAGACCAGGATAACGTGAGACAGTGTAGACAGAGGGAGGTTTCGAAACATAGCAAACGAATGCATCCAGAGTAAGCAGAAAGCAATGCCAGCGGTCAAGCTTGAAGAGCCAGCTGAATCTGTGGGTGGGATAATGAGTAATTCAGTGAAACGTCAATAGGGATTGGAAGGATGTCAAATGCAGATCTGGAAGTAAGTTGGAAGCGAGGGCATTTCATTTGGATTACGACTGCCACCACTGAAAATAGATGAGACAAGATGGAAAAGCACCACCTAGGAAGCAGCGCAAAATTCAGGTAGGTGATAATGACCTGAAATCAGGCAGTAGTACTGGGTTCAAGTGTGAGAAAAGGTTAGGAAGCAAAATGCATCACTCTCGATAAACAATGGAATGTGAGGCTGAAAGGATAGGTGTAGAAAATGCTGCTGTGGTGCTCAGGGTCAACACTTTGCAGAGAGTGGGATATAGACTGAGCAAATAACTGATTTATGTTGACCCAATAGGTAGAATACATGAGTCTGGAAACCAAAGAGAAGGACCATTGGCCTCTCTTCATCATCATTCTTTAAGACAAACCCTTCTGTGGATTTATGTTTCCCATCACTTTTGGTTCTGCCAAATCTGAGGTCCAAATTCTTAGTGGGGAGTTAGTGGACATATAAGTGATCCATTCATTAGTGGACTGAACTTGTACCTCTGACTTGAAATTACCACATCACTTTGTGATCCTCAGGCTAGTGGCCCTGCAGGTAAAAATTCAGGGGGAAATGGCCCTGACAGTAAATAAATATGAAATCTGTTCAGTTCCCAAAGAGAAAAATATAAAAGAATGTCATGAAAATCTAGAAGATGGAGAAATTTAGTACAATTCAGAAATGAAAGATGAAAGACCAAAAGATGGCAATGTGTAAAGATTGATAAGAACAAATAATAGTATCAGAGAGCTACTTATTATTTTATTGCAAGAAAATATTAAAAATAGCCTTTAGAAAGTGTCCTTGTTGGATAAAGAAATGTACATCTGTATTTTTGTTGCTGCTGTTCAGTTGCTAAGTCATGTCCAACTCTTTGCAAACCCATGGACTGTACACGTCAGGCTCCTTTGTCCTCCACTATCTCCTGGAGTTTACTCAAATTCATGTCCATTGAGTCAGTGATGCTATCTAACCATCTCATCCTCTGCCGGCCCCTTCTCCTTTTGTCTTCAATCTTTCCCATCATCAGAGTCTTTTCCAATGAGCTGACTCTTGGCATCAGGTGGCCAAAGCATTGGAGCTTCAACTTCAGCAACAGTTGTGGTCGTTGTTCAGTCACTCAGTCCTGTCTGACTCTGCAACCCCATGGACTGCAGCACGCCAGGCTTCCCTGTCCTTCACCATCTCCCAGAGCTTGCTCAAACTCTTGTCCATTGAGTCAGTGATGTCATCCAACCATCTCATCGTCTGTCATCCCCTTCTCCTCCTGGGTTCAATCTTTCCTAGCATTAGGGTCTTTTCTAATGAGTCTGCTCTTCGCATCAGGTGACCAAAGTACTGGAGTTTCAGTTTCAGCATCAGTCCTTCTAATGAGTATTCAGGATTGATTTCCTTTAGGATTGACTGGTTTGACCTCCTTGCAGTCCAAGGGACTCTCAAGAGTCTTCTCCAACACCATAGCTCAAAAGCATCAATTCGTCGGCACTCAGCCTTTTTTAATGGTCCAACTCTCACATCTGTACGTGACTACTGGAAAAATCATAGGTTTGACTATATGGACATTTGTTGACAAAGTAATGTCTCTGCTTTTTGATATGCTGTCTAGGTTTGTCATAGCTTTCCTTCCAAGGAGCGAGCATCTCCCCCCGCCCCCACCCCCACCTCCGGCTGCAGTCACCATCTGCAGTGATTTTAGAACCTAAGAAAATAAAGTGTGTCACTGTCTAGTTATATTGTATTGGATTTGGTGATATTGTCTCATCATTATTTTTAATAATGAAGAAGGAAATAACCCCTGGTAGCAAAATTCTAACACAGTGTTTTCTAATGCCACATGGAAAATATTTTTGTTGCATATTTTCACCTTATTGTTTTGAGTCATGATACCTTCAGTTCAGTTCAGTTCAGTCGCTCAATCATGTCTGACTCTTTGCGACTCCATGAGCTGCAGCACGCCAGGCCTCCCTGTCCAACACCAACTCCCAGAGTCCACCCAAACTCATGTCCATTGAGTAGGTGATGCCATCCAACCATCTCATCCTCTGTCGTCCCCTTCTCCTCCTGCCCTCAATCTTTCCCAGCATCAGGGCCTTTTCAAATGAGTTAGTTCTTCTCATCCGGTGGCCAAAGAATTGGAAATTCAGCTTCAACTTCAGACCTTCCAATGAACACCCAGGGCTGATCTCCTTTAGGATGAATTGGATGCATCTCCTTGCAGTCCAAGGGACTCTTAAGAGTCTTCTCCAACACCACAGTTCAAAAGCATCAGTTCCTCAGCACTCAGCTTTCTTTATGGTCCAACTCTCACATCCATACATGACTACTGGAAAAACCATAGCCTTGACTAGATGGACCTTTGTTGGCAAAGTAATGTCTCTGCTTTTGAATATGCTATCTAGTTTGGTCATAACTTTCCTTCCAAGGAGTAAGCGTCTTTTAATTTTATGGCTGCAATCACCATCTGCAGTGATTTGGGAGCCCCCCAAAATAAAGTCTGACATTGTTTCCACTGTTTCCCCATCTATTTGTCATGAAGTGATGGGACCAGATGTCATGACTTTAGTTTTCTGAATGTTGAGCTTTAAGCCAACTTTTTCACTCTCCTCTTTCACTTTCATCAAGAGGCTTTTTAGTTTCTCTTCACTTTCTGCCATAAGGGTGGTGTCATCTGCATATCTGAGGTTATTGAGATTTCTCCTGACAATCTTGATTCCAGCTTGTGCTTCTTCCAGCCCAGCGTTTCTCATAAGGTACTCTGCATATAAGTTAAATAAGCAGTTTGACAATATACAGCCTTGACGTATTCCTTTTCCTATTTGGAACCAGTCTATTGTTCCATATCCAGTTCTAACTGTTGCTTCCTGATCTGCATACACGTTTTTCAAGAGGCAGGTCAAGTGGTCTGATATTCCTATCTCTTTCATAATTTTCCACAGTTTATTGTGATCCACACTTAGGTATTCGACATTATTTTTAATACAATGGTGGAGACAATTTAGAAAGCATTTGCTTTAATGCCTAATGAGGAAAATGAGATTGAAAGTGGTTAAATGACTTGTCCAAGGACAATCATCTAATAAATAGCAAAAACATGGAACTAGAATCCATGTTTGTTTGATGCTAGGGCCAGAGTTTCCAGCACCTTGAATAATTTACACATTGTGTTCTTTGTGGTCTTTTTCAGGATTTAACATGTAATAATGTTTACATCACATGTGTTAAAGAGTTAACTTTGGAAGAGTTAAATAGATTTGAAAGAGTTTGGAAGAGTTAAATAGATTTAATGCTATTGTCCTGACCTTGTGCTGATTTTCCCCTTTCCCTGACAAGATTAAATTTCATATTTCAGGCACAATTAAAAGACAATCATATAATAAACTGATACAAAACATCAGCTTAGCTTGAGTTATCCTTTTTTTTTCTATACAGTTGGTATTTATGGTTCCATTCTCCAGGAGAGAGAATATTTTGGCTTATGACAGTATATGTTATGATTACAAGCATGAGTTCTGGAGTCAGATACAACTGGGCATCAAGATCTAGCAATGACATCACCTGTGTTACCAGGTACAAGTGAATTAAACTCTCTGAGCCTCAGGTTCTTCGTTTGAAAAGGAGGGTTAATAATAAGATTCACCTACTTTTAGGATTTTTGTGAGGATGACATCAGTTAGTGCAAATAAAACATTAGCCTGCTTTGAAGACTATAGTGAACTCCTGATGACATGCATGTGTGCTAACTCACTTCAGTCATGTCCGACTCTGTGCGATCCCATGGACTATAGCCTACCAGGCTTCTCTATCCATGGGAGTCTCCAGGCAAGAATGTTGGAGTGGGTTGCTGTGCCCTCCTCTCTGATGACACAAAACCTCAGCAAATAAAGTAGCACTGGTATCTCTGTTAGTAGAAATCATAATAGTGCTAGTAACAGTTGTAATTAAAAGATAATTTTCAAAAAACAAGTAACTCATGACTTTCATAAAAATGTACAAATGGACATATATTAAATTTTATTTAACTTGTTAATATGAGTGAAGGGATCAAGCAAATGCTATAACCAGTTCAAAAGACAATCCAAAGACTATAGATATTTATCAATAAGGAATATCAAAATGGATGGGAAAATGGAGACAAAATTGACCTCTTCCATAGAGTGGAGGGAGATCAGTTGGACTGCCAGTAGATAAAACTTACATATTTGAAAACCAGATTAATCTTTGCATTACTCTCAGTTATCTACAGCTTACAGAGTTGTAAAAGAGCTTCCACAGAACCAACGTTTTTAAATGGAGAGGGATGTGCTATAGACAGTGTGTGCTTTTCCACTGAAATACATCTTTTCTACACATAGTGTGGCAGTGGTAACATTTAGGGGTCACAAGTAACACGTGTGATGTAAACATTACTAAAAACAGGTTAAATCATGAAAAATCCCACAAAGAACACAGTGTGTAAATTATTCAAAAGGTGCTGGAAATTCTGGTCCTAGCATCAAACAAACCTGGATTCTGGTTCCATGTTTTTACTATTTATTAGATGATTGACCTTGGACAAGTCATTTAACCATTTTCAGTCTCATTTTCCTCATTAGGCATTGGAGCAAATGCTTTCTAAAGCATTCACTCCCTTTGCCTGCCCTCTGGTTCTGGACTCACATTTATAGACAAAAAGCAGGGACTGTTGACGTGAATTATCATACAATGTCTCTTGTGGATAGTCTACAAGTGGATAATTGAGACTTGGCTACAAATCAGCAGTATGATTAGAATTACTGACCTAAACAATCCCTGCAAATGGCAAGTCTTCAGGGCCTTTGAAATGTCACCCATTTTACTGTGTATATTTAATGAAATGCTAATGTAATTTTGCTAAACATGCAGTACTTGTCATTACACATGACAGATTGAAAATACGAGTTTCTGATGGTAGTAAACTGTCATAGAAATAGTGATTAAGTACTACAATTATGGTAACACCTACCTTTTATATTAGAAAGTCATTTTTTTTCCCGCAGATTGTGTCAATTAAAATTGTAAGGGACTATGAATATGAGGCAAAGGATGTGTGTTGAAAGTATGGTTGAAGAACATTCAACCCAGACTTTGCTTGCATGGTGTCATCTGTAAGGGCAATGTCTACTCTATGGCACCATGGTTACCTCGTATGACTTCTGTGTCATTCTCTCAATTTTGTGTGTGAGATCATCTGAGATATCTGAACAAACATTGGGCAATGAGTGGCTTGCTTTTATAAAATGATTTTTTATTATGGAATAAAACCTTTAATACAATGTTTGCTATGAGATTTTAAAAATAATCTATTGTAAAAACAGACAGGAAGCTGCATAAAACAATGTCTCAAGCTTAATTCAGATTAAGAAATGGAGTTTGGATCCTCCAGGTACCTGGTCTCAATCATAACATTCTTCCCAAAGGAAATTTTTCTCCTGTATGATAATCACTTTCTTTTATTTCTTCACTGTTTTATAAATATGCTGCTAAACATGGCCAAATATCCCTGCGTGGGAGGGATCTTCCTTGGTTAGAAGCACTATTCTAAGTCCTTAAGACATAAATACACTTGGAGGAAAGAAAGAATTTGCCTGTAGTTTGCATATTAAACATCTAACCTATCATTAAATTCCAGCAGTGGTTTGACATGACCACACTGTCTAGCATAACAGAGTAATGGATGTAGGCAAATAAACATATATTCACCTTTACATAATTTTTAATGGTTTAAATATTCATTTTTGGAACACTTGGTGTATATAGTGTCTTTCTGGTTTTATTAAAGATCTGTAATTATGTCCTACAAATCTAGCTATTATTTACAGTTGAGGTTTGTCATGAGATTTTTATTTCTTTCTATCCATCTACGTATGCCATTTAAATATAAAGCCATATTACATAAATAGACCTATGAAATATAAAATATCTTGTGTTGTTTGGATATTATATGATGCACATGGCCATGTTTCTTTAATCTATTTTCCTATATACTTCTCTCTTTTTGAAATAAATAGTTAAAAAATATTTTTAAAGGCCAAGGACTTACAAAGAGAACTATCCACAATACCACTTATCTCAACAAAAATGAATAATAACTTTTTAAAATGATAAAATATCATGTCACTGTTGAAGGGAAATTACCATTTGAATTAAGTTAGTGAATGAAATATATTGAATCTGAATCTTGGACTGCACCGTATTTTACCAAGGGTGACTTTTGCAGCTAAAGCACTGTCATCCGAACAAAGACTGCAGTTTCTGCAAGGGAATATTTTTCATGTTTTAGTAATCCACAGCACTGTTTTCCATTGACAGAATGACGGGGATACCAGTTTAGAGACCAGTTTCTTATAGGATTGTCCGTTCTCATGGTTGCCCCCTAGTGGTCAGATGGACTTTGCATGTGCTTCTTGCCTGAGTGTTTTAAAAACTGTGTGTGTGTAATTTTGAGAGGAGAGAAGGGGAAAGACTTTCAGAGAGTATGATGGAATAAATGCTAATGTATTCCTTTCTTCACAGACATAAGTACTCTTAAGTCCACTGAAAGCTGTTCTATCAGTTATGGTCTCAGTTGTAATGAAACCAGGGGTCTTGATTCAGTGTAGCTGTGTTACGGAAACCAGAAGACTATGGCCTGAACCCTTGATAGTCCAGCCTCTAGGTCAATTTGGATTTTAATTTCCTATTTTATAAAGCTGGAAATCATAATAAATGAACTGTCCAGGCCCTTTATAATCCTCCTGACTGCATGTAAAGTGTAAGGTGTTAGTCGTTCAGTCATGTCCAGCTCTTTCCCATTAGGGCCCTCTGTCCATGGAATTCTCCAGGCAATACTGGAGTGGGTTGACATGTCCTTCTCCAAGGAATCTTCCTGACCCAGGGACTGAACCCAGGTCTCCTACATTGCAGGCAGATTCTTTACCATCTGAGCCATATAGTACTATAAAATAAACTCTCCCATCAGTAGCTCCCTCAGAAGGCAAATGCTTACATAAATAATCCAGTTAAAGGATTTTGGTTTTGAAATGGTTGAAGAAATGAGCAAGTTCTACTCTCTTCTAATGAAATACTTGCAGCACTTTTTTTCCAAAATTAAATTTTATTTTATTTTTTAATATAAATTTATTTATTTTAATTGGAGGTTAATTACTTTACAATATTGTATTGGTTTTGCCATACATCAACATGAATCCACCATGGGTATACACATGTTCCCCATCCTGAACCCCCCCTCCTCTTCCCTGCCCATACCATCCCACTGGGTTATCCCAGTGCACCAGCCCCAACCATCCAGTATCATGCATCAAACCTGGACTGGAAATTTGTTTCATATATGACATTATACCTGTTTCAATGCCATTCTCCCAAATCATCCCACCCTCTCCCTCTCCCACAGAGTCCAAAAGACTGTTCTATACATCTATGTCTCTTTTGCTGTCTTGCATACAGGGTTATCGTTACCATCTTTCTAAATTCCACATATATGCATTAGTATACTGTATTGGTGTTTTTCTTTCTGGCTTACTTCACTCTGTATGATCAGCTCCAGTTTCATCCACCTCATTAGAACTGATTCAAATGTATTCTTTTTAATGGCTGAGTAATACTCCATTGTGTATATGTACCACAGCTTTCTTATCCATTCATCTGCTGATGGGCATCTAGGTTGCTTTCATGTCCTGGTTATTATAAACAGTGCTGCGATGAACATTGGGGTACATGTGTCTCTCTCAATTTTGGTTTCCTCAGTGCGTATGCCCAGCAGTGGGATTGCTGGGTCATAAGGCAGTTCTATTTCCAGTTTTTTAAGGAATCTCCACACTGTTCTCCATAGTGGCTGTACTAGTTCGCATTCCCACCAACAGTGTAAGAGGGTTCCCTTTTCTCCACACCCTCTCCAGCATTTACTGCTTGTAGACTTTTGTATCCCAGCCATTCTGACTGGCATTAATCAGAAGAAGCAATATAGTGAAAATGAGTATACTATCCAAAGCAATCAATAGATTCAATGCAATCCCTATCAAGCTACCAATGGCATTTTTCACAGAGCTAGAACAAATATTTTCACAATTTTTATGAAAATACAAAAAACCTCAAATAGCCAAAGCAATCTTGAGAAAGAAGAATGGAACTGGAGGAATCAACCTGCCTGACTTCAGGCTCTACTACAAAGCCACAGTCACCAAGACAGTATGGTACTGGCACAAAGAAAGAAATATAGATCAGTGGAACAAAACAGAAAGCCCAGAGATAAATCCACGCACCTATGGACACCTTATCTTTGACAAAGGAGGCAAGAATATACAATGGATTAAAGACAATCTCTTTGACAAGTGGTACTGGGAAAACTGGTCAACCATTTGTAAAAGAATGAAATTAGAACACTTTCTAACACCATACACAAAAATAAACTCAAAATGGATTAAAGATCTAAATGTAAGACCAGAAACTATAAAACTCCTAGAGGAGAACATAGGCAAAACACTCTCCAACATAAACCACAGCAGGATCCTCTATGACCCACCTCCCAGAAATTTGGAAATAAAAACAAAAATAAACAAATGGGACCTAATTAAACTTAAAAGCTTCTGCACAACAAAGGAAACTATAAACAAGGTGAAAAGACAACCTGCAGAATGGGAGAAAATAATAGCAAATGAAGCAACTGACAACTAATCTCAAAAGTATACAAGCAACTCCTGCAGCTCAATTACAAAAAAATAAACGACCCAATCAAAAAATGGGCCAAAGAACTAAACAGACATTTCTCCAAAGAAGACATACAGATGGCTAACAAACACATGAAAAGATGCTCAACATCACTCATTATCAGAGAAATGCAAATCAAAACCACAATGAGGTACCAAAACTAAATTTTAAAATGTTAATTCAGTTTTCAAAATGTTACTGAGTCTACAGTAGACAATGTACTTTGTTAGATACTGGGGTGGAGATAAGAAGACAAAAAACATAGATAATCTGTCATAAATAAGTCTGCAGTTTGTAGATGAAGATTAAAGTGACCCACTTTGAAAAAACATTTGAACTTGACAAGATAAATATATCATGAAATAGTTATTTGGACTGTAACAGAAATGTTAAAGGTCATGCTTTTATGCAGTTCACTTATATAAAACAAGCCAATTACATGTACATGCACATATACATATAATCATTTGCAACCTGAGTTCTTTATTTACTGTGAGTACAAATTAAAAGTAATAGTTATTTTGCCTAAGTTGAGCATTTTAGGTGTATATCTCACTTAACTGTTACAATAATGCTGCAAGAGAAACATTATTATGATTTTTATATCTGAGTAAGTGAAGCACCAAATCCCAGGTAATTTCCTCAAATGACAAAGCCAGCCAGAGTTGAGACTGGGATTTGTCTCCTTAGCTTATGCCCTTAATCATTTGACTATGTATGGCTTTACTTTTGGTGCCCTTCCTGGTTGAACTGTTGTAACACTTAGGTCAAACAGCACTGTTCTAGAGGTAAGTACTAGTCAGAGGGCAGGAATGTTAAGGACTTAACTGAAGCAGAAGAGATTAAGAGGAAGTCATAAGAATATACAGAAAAACTATACAAAAAGAGATATGACAGCAGAAGATGAGCCCCTCAGGTTGGTAGGTGTCCAATATGCTACTGGGGAAGAGCAGAGAAATAGCTCCAGAAAGAATGAAGAGGCTGAGCCAAAGTGGAAATGATGCTCACTTGTGGATGTGCCTGGTGGTGAAATTAAAGTCTGATACTCTAAAGAACAATATTGCATAGGAACCTGGAATATTAGGTCCATGAATCAAGATAAATTGGACATGGTCAAGCAGGAGATGGCAAGAGTAAACATCAGCATTTTAGGAATCGGTGAACTAAGATAGACAGGAATGGGTGAATTTAATTCAGATGACTATTATATCTACTACTGTGGCAAGAATCCCTTAGAAGAAATGGAGTATACCTCATTGTTAACAAAAGAGTGTGAAATGCAGCACTTGGGTGCAATCTCAAAAACGACAGAATGATCTCGGATTATTTCCAAGGCAAACCATTCAATATGACAGTAATCCAAGTAAATGCCCCAACAACACAGTGCCAAATAAGCTGAATCTGAATGGTTCTTTGAAGACTTACAAGACTTTCTAGAACTAACACCAAAAAAAAATTTCCTTTTCATGATAGGGGATTGGAATGTGAAAGTAGAAAATTGAGAGATACCTAGAATAACAGGGAAGTTTGGCCTTAGAGTACAAAATGAAGCAGGGCAAAGGCTAACAGAGTTTTGCCAAGAGAACACACTGGTCATAGCAAACACTCTTTTCCAACAGCACAAGAGATGACTCTACAAAGGGATATCAGCAGATGGTCAATACTGAAATCAGACTGATTATATTCTTTGTAGCCGAAGATGGAACAGCTCTATACAGTCAGCAAAAACAAGACTGGGAACTGACTGTGGCTTAGATCATGAGCTCCTTATTGCAAAATTCAGGCTTAAATTGAAGAAAGTAGGGAAAATCACTAGACCATTCAGGTATGACCTAAATCAAATCCTTTATGATTATACAGTGGCAGTGACAAATAGATTCAAGGGCTTAGATCTGGTAGACAGAGTGCCTGAAGATCTATGGACAGAGGCTCATAACACTGTACAGGAAGTGGTGACCAAAAGCATCCTCAAGAAAAGAAATGCAAGAAGGCAAATTGGTTGTCTGATGAAGCCTTAGAAATAACTGAGAAAAGAAGAGAAGTGAAGGGCAAAGGAGAAGGGGAAAAATATACTCACCTGAATGCAGAATTCCAGAGAAAAGCAAGGAGAAGTAACAAAGCCTTCTTAAGTGAACAATGCAAAGAAATAGAGGAAAACAATAGAATGGGAAGGACTAGAGATCTATTTAAGGAAATTGGAGATACCAAGGGAACATTTCATGCAATGATGGGCACAATAAAGGACAGGAACAGCAAGGACCTCATAGAAGCAGAAGAGATTCCAGAACTATACAAAAAGGTCTTAATGGCTCAGATAACCATGATAGTGTGGTCATTCACCTAGAGCCAGACATCCTGGAGTGTGAAGCGGGCCTTAGGAAGCATTACTATGAACAAAGCTAGTGGAGGTGATGAAATTCCAGCCGAGTTATTTTAAATACTTAAAGATGATACTGTTAAAGAGTTGCACTCAATATGATGGCAAATTTGAAAAACTCAGGAGTGGCCACAAGACTGAAAAAAGATAGTTTTCATTCCAATCCCAAAGAAAAGCAATACCAGAAATTCAGATGATACCTCTCTAATAGCAGAAATTGAAAAGAACCTCTTGATGAAAGTGTAAGAGGAGAGTGAAAAGCTGACTTGAAACTCAACATTCAAAAAACTAAGATCATGGCATGTGGTACCATCATGTCATGGCAAACAGAAGGGGAAAAAGTGGAAACAGTGACAGATTTTATTTTCTTGCACTTCAAAATCACTGTGGATAGTGACTGAAGCCATGAAATTAAAAGATGCTTGCTCCTTGGAGGGAAAGCCATGACAATCCTAGACAGTGTATTTAAAAAGCAGAGACGTTACTTTCCTGACAAAGGTGCATGCATGCTAAGTCATTTCAGTTATGTCCAAGTTTTTGTGGCCCTATAAACTGTAACCTGCCAGGCTCTGTCTGACAAAGGTCCATGTAGTAAAGCTATTGTTTTTCTATTAGTCATGTACAAGTGTTGAGTTGAGTCATGAGTTGATCCATAAAGAAAGCTGAGCATCGAATTAATGCTCTCAAATTGTGGTGTTGGAGAAAACTTGAGAGTCCCTTGGACTGCAAGGAGATCAAACCAGTCAATCTTAAAAGAAATCAACCCTGAATATTCACTGGAAGGACTGATGCTGAAGCTGAAGCTCCAATACTTTGACCAACTGGTGTGAAGAGCCGGCTCATTGGAAAAGACCCTGATCCTGGGAAAGACTGAAGATAAAAGGAGAAGTGGGTGGTGGCAGAGGATGAGATGGTTAAATAGTACCACCAACTCAATGGACATGAATTTAAGCAAACTCTGGGAAATAGTGGAGGACAGAGGAGACTTGCAGTTTGTACTCATGGAGTCACAGAGTCAGATACAACTTAGCAATCAAACGACAAAAAGCTGATCAGACAATACATTTTGTCTTTCTTTAATCCTAGGGTTTAAGGTAGCAGGACACTAAAAATATTTCCATTCCTTCAAAATTTTTTAAAGAAAGTATTAAATGTAAGAAGATTTACAAGCAAATAGGATTAGCAACAGATTATTACTACTACTAATTATTATTGTGAAAAGAACACATAACATGAAATCTACCTTCCTAACAATTTTTCAAGTGTACAGTGTAGTGCATCATTGTACACAGATCTCTAGAACTCACTCATCTCACACGACTAAAACTCTACACCCATTTCAACAGCAAGTCTCTGTTTCCTTCTCCCCATTCCCTGGCAATCACCAATCTACTTTCTGCTTCTATGAGCTTGATTACTTCAGATACACCAAATAAATGGAATTGTGCAGCATTTGTCCTTATGAGTGGATTACTTCACTTAACATGATTATCTTGAAGATTCATCAAGTTGCAGCATATGATAGGACTTCCTTTTTTTTTAAGATTGTAATATTCTATATATGTATAAGCTGCATTTTATTTATTCATTCATCTGTCAACAGACATTTAGCTTGTCTCCGTTTCTTGGCTACTGTAAAGAATGCTGCAATGAGCATTGGGGTGTAAATACTTCTTGGAGATCTTGCTTCCAATTCTTTTGGATGAATACCCAGAACATGTAGTAGTTCTAGTTTTAATTTTTAAGGAACCGCCATACTCTTTCCATAATGGCTACACTGATTTACATTCCCACAAACAGGGTACAAGGGTTCCAATGTCTCTACATTTTGACAACACTTGCTGTTTCCTTTTCTTCTTTAAAAAAAAATTATAGCCATTCTAATGCAAGTGAGGTGATTTTCCTGTGATTTTTGATTTGCATTTCCCTGATAATCTGTGCTGTTGAGCACTTTTTTTTATACAACTTTATCTATTTGTATGTCTTCTTTGGAGAAAAGTCTATACTAATGATTATCTACTTTGCCTTTTGAAGCAAGTTCATTCCTTTTCCATGAATCAAAATTATTTAACTCCTTGCAAAGAGCATGCACTGAACACATGCTGCAGAAGGTAAACTTAGAGAGATGCACAGAGATGCATCTCCAGCAGAGATGCATATCTCCCCTTTTGGAAAAGCACTTTGCATCACACAGGAGAAGTAAGTCATGTGTATTAAAATCTTGTTATAAGACAAGGTCTGAATTGTGTTAACAACAATACTGGTTTCAGTGGGGTTGCTGTGAGGGGAAGGGAGCTAGCATTTATTCATCAAGTGCCATCACATACAAATCTGATTTGGTGAGTATGGATCACCATCAGAGCTATCTGAGGTTCAGAGAGGTTAGCTCATGGTCCCAGGGTCACTAGCACATAGATCAGAGTCAACAGCTGAACTGAACCCAAAATCCATACTCTTCCCTACTGTAGGCTTTTGTATCCTTTTCTTGGTAATTGAGGGAAACTTCAGAGAGCTTTGACTCTGGAGTTGAAACTCAGAGTGGATCACTGTCAAAATTAGAGAAAAAAAAAATAGTCTCATTGATTCTTCTGCTGTCTCTGTCACCTGCCTTAGAAATGAAGTGATAAACACCAAGATAACTCCTTTCTCCCTGAACAGAAAAGGGGTAAAGAGGGCAAGTTTCTGAAGTTTTCGTTAAAAGCCCTACTGACCCCAAGGGCACTGTTTAGTTTTCAAGGGCCTACTTGTTTTAAAGACTGAGGTTTCTAATTAGTCAGTTAAGCATAACCCTTAATCTGACTGTTCTGAACTCTTCCTACATCCTAGGGACCTTAGACCCTTGCTTCCATCTGGAGTAATTGCTCTAAAGTGAGCTTTCTCACAGCCACTATGTTTTCTCTCTCTGGAGCATCAGTTATTTCCTAATTGCTAAATGCAAATGGCAATTTGTAGATTCTGAGGACAATTTTGGGGACTGCACAGCTATTAGGCAAATCAGGATTTGAATTCTGGTCCAAAGGCAAAATCTGGTCCAGCATCACCAAGGGACCCAGTGCCTAAGGATATGTTGTAATCAAGATTTGGAGCTCTGCAAAGAAACTGTTCTTGCCCAAGGGAGGCTAGTCTTGAGTGGTGGAGGGGCTCTGCGGATCCTTGTGGCATCCTTGGTGTTTTTTTTTTACCATGTGGAGTTGTTAGCTGAAATGTGTTTCTCATTAGAGTCAACTGTGGGAATCCGAAGTTTTATGTGTGCGTGCATGCTCAGTTGCTCAGTTATGTTCAACTCTTGGCAGCCTCATGGACTGTAGCCCACCAGGCTCCTCTGTCCATGGAATTTTCCAGGAGAGAATATTGGAATTCCTACTCCAGGGGATCTTCCTGATCAGAGATCAAACCTGCATCCCTTGTGCCTCATGCATTGCAGGCAGATTCTTTACCACTGTGCCACCTGGGAAGCCCGAGTTTTATACTATCTCTGTTCATTTTTAGCCAACAGATACCTAGAGGCTGCAGAGAATTACTAGGACATCATAAAGTCCGAGTGATATTCAGAAAGGAGAACAGATGAGGATTGTGGGGCTACTTCCGAACCCCTTGCCAGGCCACCCAGTCTCCTACAGGGGTCTCAGAACTGACCCTACCCTGAAGATGGCCCGTCTCATTATTAGAACAGGGGAAAGATACAGTCAGGTGGACACCCCTGTGAAAATGCCCAATCACTGGCCTTGATGTTTTGTTTCACCTTTTAATAAACTGAATGTAAAATTGACAGATTGTCACCACCTGTCAGTTAATGAGCTGCTCTTAGGAAAGCAGTATTGATGGTGTGAGGTGCAGAGAGGGGACAAGCAGATGTCATTCTGAAACCTGACTTTGTCACAGGCTGTGTATTTTGGGGCAGGTGACTTTACCCCTGGAATCTTAATTTCATTTGTAACATGGACATACTAATGCATGGGTTTTGCAAGCAGTACATGGGATGTATTTTGTGAATGCTGTTATTATCTTAATTAACATTTGATATGTGCCTAGTGAACAGCATCTCCCTTTTCCATGAAGTACAAGAGCAAAGGAAATCTTAGAAAAAGTATAATGTGTTGAAGTATATGTTAAAGAATTGACCCATATGAGGATATATCTTTACATTTAGGCAATGTTGAAAAATGTATCATGAAATTTGGATTGTCATCAGCAAATAATAATATTCTACATATTTGACAAGAAAGTGAATTTAAAAAATTTACTAGTGTGTACATTCTGCAAATGTTCTTGAGATTCTTATTAGGTTTATGTAACTAAACTGAAAGAGAAGGTGAGGGTGATTAAGGTAAAATAAGAACCTGGGGGTTTTAAAAAGAAGAAATAAGTAGAATTAAGCCAAACTTTATAGAGAAAGAAATAGAATGCCATATCCCTAGGTTCAAAGGACAGAAATTAGGGACAATGTTCTTGGAGGACTCGAGAAAGAGGGATGTGTTGACAAGGATATGAAAAAAGGGAAACCTTCAAACATGAGTGGTAGGATTGTAAATTGGCAGAACCACTATGGAAAACAGTATGCCAGTTCCTCAAAGGATTAAAAATAGAACTACCATAAATCCATTAATTCCAGTCCTGGGTATTTATTCAAAGAAAAAGAAAGCACTAAGTCAAAAAGATAGAGACACCCCTATGGTCACTGCAGCAGGATTTACAATAGTCAAGATAGAGAAGCAACCTAAGTGCCCATCAGTAGATGAATGAATAGAGAAGGTGAGATATATATATATATATGTGTGTGTGTATAAGTGTGTGTGTGTGTGTGTGTGTGTGTGTGTGTACACACACATATATACTGGGCTTCCTCGACGGCTCAGCAGGTAAAGAATCCATCTGCAATGTAGACACTGGAGACACTAGCTCAATCCCTGGGTTGGGAAGATCCCCTGGAGCAGGAAATGGCAGCCCACTCCAGTATTCCTGCCTGAAGAATCCCATGGACAGAGGAGCCTGGCAGGCTACAGTCCATCGCGGGCGGGGCGGGGCCGGAAAGGGTCACAAGAATCGGAAACAACTGAGCGACTAAGCACATAAATGAAGAATCAAATCTTCCCATTTGCAACAACACGGGGGGCACCTAGAAGGTATTACGCTAAGTGAAATATGTCAGAACGAGAAAGACAAACGCTGTATGATTTCAGTTATGTTTGGAATCTGAAACACGGTTGAGCAAACCTAGCTTAACAGAAGCACAGTCACAGACAGGGAACAAACAGGCAGTTGCTGGAGGGGAGGGAGGGTCAGGCGAGGAGAGAAACAGACGAGGGCAGTTAAGAGGTACAAATTTCCCCCCAAATTATGCAGCTAGTCTGGACTAGAGAAACTCATTGAAATGAAAATCCTGAAATAGAGCAGGATGTTAAGTGCTAGCATAAAGAACCCAAATTTTATTGTGTCTGGGAATGAATGGACAAGTGAGATGACTAGGGTTATGCGTTAACCATGAAAACCATATGAAAATTATTTTATTGAAAATTTATACATGTTGGGTATAAAGAGAGAGGACAGGTAGGGAAGGAAGTCATTTTTGCTGGGATCACATAATTCTCGGTTTGCTTAGGGCTGCCCTGGTTTACCATAGCTATCCTGATGTAATTATTAATAGTGGCCTCTCTCAGATGATTAATTGTATGATCACCCAAGTTGTTTTCATCATCTAGGGAAATTAAGCCTTGGAATTGAATGAGGACAAAGTTATGGTGAATAGAGAACCAAGAAGGAGGATAAATGGCAAGTGTTACCAAACTTTGAGTCTGAATTTCCCTTTTAACATCAATAAATTCTGCAAATGCCCATGTTCTAGTAGTTAAACTTTTGGTATCTGTGACTTGAGAAAATCCATGATGACTAAAATTACTTGGAATTTAGTGTACTGTTAGATAAACAGTGATTTTATTAGTCACTAGACATTTGAAGATTTATATTTTGTGTCTGAATGAGACATTTTTCATCCCATTTAAAGTCACTGCTTTCTGTGCTTCTATATTGGTGGAACTTGAGCAAAATTCTAGTCCTCCCTCCATAACAAAGTATCCAGCCGTGGCCCAAAAGAGAAGACTCACTGATTTGGATGCAAAGCTTAAATTTTTTAGCACAACATTGAAGATACCAGTCCGTACAGAATTTAAAGTGGAGTCTGTGTATTACAATTTGAAGAATTCACTAATGGATGGCTCATGAGAAAAGGCGACAGTGTGTGTATGATGTGGGGGGTGGGTAGAGTTTTATAGAAGTTGTATTCCCACATAAGAAAAAAAATAAAATAATTTTCATATAAAAATAATACAAAGTAATCAATACTTGATTTTTACCAAATTTTTACATTGCATATCCACATATTTCCTTTGAGATATATTTGAAATCTATGGATGTGGTGAAAAGAGCATTATGAAATTGCAGATTTAAATCCTGGTGCAACAATTTATCAGTTCTGTGAAATAAAGCAAATCCTTGAGATTTTCTGAGCCTCCCTTTCTCCATTTATAAAGTTGGGTTAGTGAAACCATTGTGCAGGCTGTCACGAGGAGCAAAACAGACATAGTGTGTAAAATGCTTTAAAAACTCTGAATCAGTGGTTCTCAAACTTTAGCATACATTAGAATTACTTAGAAGGCTTATTAAGACACATTGCTGGGTCCCATCCTACCCCCTTGAATTTCTCATTTAGCAGATTCTGCATTTTAGCAAGATCACCTGTGTTATGGACTGAATGTTTGCTGCTGCTGCTGCTGCTGTGGCTAAGTCACGTCAGTTGTGTCTGACTCTGTGTGACCCCTTAGACAGCAGCCTACCAGGCTCCTGTCCCTGGGATTCTCCAGGCAAGAACACTGGAGTGGGTTGCCATTTCCTTCTCCAGTGCATGATAGTGAAAAGTGAAAGTGAAGTCGTTCGTGTCCGACACTTCATGACCCCATGGACTGCAGCCTACCAGGGTCCTCCGTCCACGGGGTTTCCCAGGCGAGAGTACTGGAGTGGGTTGCCGTTGCCTTCTCCGGGACTGAATGCTTATGTCCCCCTAAAATTCATACTTTGAAACTCTAACCCCCAATGTGATGAATTAAGAGGTGAGACCTTTGGGAGGTAATTAGTTCATGAGGGTGGCATCTTCATGAATGGGATTAGTGCCTTTATGAAAGAGACCCTCGTGAGCTCTCTCACCCTCTTCCTACCATGTTGATGATACATGGAGAAGAGAGGTTGTTAGTCTGCAACCGAGAGGAAGGCACTCATCTGATCATGCCAATACCTTGATTTTGGTCTTCCAGTCACCAATAATGTGAGAAATAAATTTCTGCTCTTTATAGGCCACCCAATCTATGCAATTTTTTATAGTACTTGAACTGACTGAGAGTCCATGTCATTTTAATGTTGCTCTTCTGGGTACCACACTTTGACATCCATGGATCTTAGCAGAGTTAAAAGCATAACTCCCATCTTCTTAAGGGATAGATGTTTTTGGGGGTGTGGAGTGGGGGAGGTTGCACATTATAAAAGAGACTTTAACAAAGAAATACATGTAACTAAATATTTTACTAGAGAAGGAAAATCTTGGCTATGTGAAGAAAATAATAAAGATTGCTATGAATCTGTCTATTGGTCTCATGCAAACTAAAACCAAGGATTATACATTCAGCTTAATTTCAACTTTATAATGATTTCCTTTAATTACTGTAAAGGACCAAACATGAAGATGCGGTAGTGTGAAATTAATACTGACAACACTGAGCTTGCCTGGGCTCTGCAGATTAACCAGCATTTTACTGCATCAATAAAGGAATGAGGAAATAAAATTAAAAACTGATAGTGAATGGAATTACTTATTTGAAGCTAGCGATTATGTCAAGCTGTCACTCCCACAGATGGATTAGGCATAGAAAGACAACCAGATAAATTATAAACCACTCTACGAAGCTCATATCCATCTAGTCCACAAGCATGGTGACAATGGAAATCTGAAATCGACTTGGTCATGGCAGATTTGGGTTGCGTGTTTAGCATTTCATAGACCTCTAGTATCTTGAAGAGTAGAGATCAAAAAGACCCTAGAGGTCATGTGAGATTAGATTTCATTTTTGAGGCATTACACTGAATTATTTAATCTAAATGGAAAAAAAGAGTTTTTTCTTCCCTTTTAAAAAATCACTGAGATACAATTTAGAGAAAAAGGAACAGTGCCAAATAGTATACCTAAACCATATGAAACATAGAAATTACCTTAAGAAATAGCTAGGTTAGTTCTCTGCACTGGAATAGTTTGTGTTTATTCAGGCGATAGATTTGATTTGTTTCCCTTTTCTTTTATTGCATTATTTTCCTTTCCCCTCTCTCTATTCTTCTCATTACCACAGCTACTTTATAATCTAGACTCTTAGATCACCCAACAGTTTCCTTAAATTTGACTGGAGCACTGATTTCTGGGCAACTTACGTCTGTATGATTATAGCGAATCCTGGCTTTAGCTGAAACAAGACTGTGGGTTTTTGTTTTTGTGTAGATGGAAGTAAAGAATTGTAGAATTGAACATGATCTTAGAGAAACACTCCTGTGTCTGTCAAATTATGACGAGTTGTGGTTCTATCTTGCCTTTGCTCCTTACACCGTCACTGTTGCAATGGAGAGAGGCAAGCATTAGGATTTTGCTAGAAGGGACATAAGATTAGTAATGAGATTTTGTTTTGTAGCTGATCCCTTCTGAAGAGTATAAGGATCCTTTTAGGTTGGGACTTTGATACAACTTATGGAAGCAGGCTGGAATCTGGATGCTGAAGAAAAAACACAAAAGGGAAAAAAAAGAGAAGGAGATTAAAGGGCTCCGGGCATACAGGTAAGATGGACTCTCTGTGGCCTGAGAGACCCTGTGTGGTCATGTCGAGGATAAATTGATTTCTTTCAGGTAATGGACAGAATTTGACCACCTCTCCTGTCTCTGGGGGGTTTAATGGTAGAAACCCAAATATGGTAGAACTCAAAATTACACATTTGTAAACCTGCTGTCACAGAGTCAACCCTTTCAGTTTAATTAGGATTCCCAGTGGAAAAAAAAGAACGTCACAATTGGAATTTTCCTTTAAAAATTTGCTATCAAATAATTCCCCCATATGCCAATCTATCCTAGGGGTCATCTGATTTCCCCCTTTATGAATCTCAAAACCTGGGGACAGCCATCAAATCTTCCAGTTAGAGGGGTTCCCTTGTCATGTATCTCTTCATTATCCATGATAAAATCTTCACTGAAGCACTTCAGTAATGGAAAGTGATGGAGCTTTCAGTGATGGAACTCTGGCTGTGTTCCATTTTTCTCATGGTTTTATTGTTGGAGCATTATTTCAAATGAAAACCCTCCCACCAGGTCTGAGAGAGTGGAGTTAATCCAAGCTCCTAATGGACTAAGTCTGACTTTTCTAAATGTTCTGTATACTCATCCTGTATAGAAGATAATGCTCCTTAGTACTGACTGTTCAAGAACACTGTAGTAAAACCTCACAGTAATCCCAGATACTATTATTATACCCATTTTATAGTTGAGGAAATCAAGGAATATAAAGATTAAGCATATCACCCAAAGTTACATAGAAAAGATTTAAACAAAAGAGCTGGTATATGCAACCAGGTGGTCTTATTGCCAGAGCCCATGGCCTTAACTACTAGGTAAACAACTTTTGATATACTGATGAAAAATCAGTATATCAGCTTTTTGTTGTCCTCTCTCTCCTCTGGATATTTATATTCTAACAGAAGAGTGTCACTGGTTCTCCAATTAGACACAGGACCTTTGAATCATACAAAAAGCAATCTTAATATTTAGATGCATTTCTCAGTGTCATTCAATAAATTAATTTTAATACAACTAAATGCACTTCTTAATAGGGTAAAGGATACATGAAAGTCAATGGGAGATATATTGTGCAGAATAGAGCTTTGTGCAGCTTTAGAGCTTACAAGTGGTACTTTAACAGGTTTCCATTCAATGTCATAAGAAATTGATCTCAGATGCTAGAAAATGGAACTGCTTATGGAAATCTCAGACTCATCCATACCAAGCATGTATTTTTCACATTTCTTTCCAGCTTGCCTCCCACTTACTGTCAGAGCAGTAAGAAAACCTGCAAATGGAGAAGAAATGTTGTAAGCTCTTCAAACAGCATTCAAATACAACTGAGGGAGACAGATTTTGTTTTTTAAAGCTTTAACCTGTCCTTTCTGGGTGATCTGATGATAAACTCAAAAGACTGAAAAAACTAAGCATGCAAAGGACCTACTTGCTTTCTGTGGAAAGCTACTGCTGTTCTTCCACTCTCTCCATTCTCCTTTGCTTTCCCTCCCTCCTGCTCTTGTATGTAACTCACTATTATCACCCAAGCTTGCTTCCAAAATTCTGAAAATTATTCAAAAGAAGCGATTAGTACAAAATATTAAAAATACAAGGAAAATAAAAATGGAGGCAGCCACTGGATGAAACAAATCAAATCAGGGGGTAAGTCTTAAAAACAATAGTAACAATTTTTATTCAAAACTAAAGGAATTGCAATGATAAAAGTAACATCAGAACCCTGGAGTCCAATTTAAGCCTGATTACTGTCATGAATATTTGCAGTAAATATATGCCTTAAACTCAAGAGTTTCTCAAAAAACTAAATGATAGAGGGAAATGTAGCTGGTTCCTTCTTATATATTGATAATTACCAGAAGTCCACTGAACAAGAGATGAAAATATTATAGAGTGTGTTCAGTATGCATGGAATTTCCCTTGCAAAGAGTTGTCAATTTAGGTGGTACAGGCAACTTTTCTGTCTTGAGATTACTGTTGAATCTGGTGGAGATGTCTGAGGACTACTCTTTATTTCTCATCCACTGATGGACCATCTCTAAGACACAAGTCTAATACACAAAAAAGAAAGACAAAGTCTTTAAGACTCTGAAACGAAATACAGCCTTTAAGTGTATAACCAAAAGGGTGGATCATTCCAGTTACTAAAAACAAAAGTATATCTCAGAGTTTAATTGTTTATCATATAGCAATCTTTGCAGATAAAGAGTGCGGAATTGATCCTGGTGTGTGTGGCTCATTATCATTAATTAACTGTTCATTTGAAGTTAGAGGTTGATAAACGATGTCACTATTGGATGTAAACATCATATTAGATACATTAATGTTAGATATTTATATAAAAGGCTTTCCAGAGGAGGGGGAAATAAATGAAAACCCACAATGTGAAATTGAGCAGACATCTGTTACGGTGGCCAAACCTCCAGCAGGCTGGATTGATGATTATGAACCTATTACTGTTGATATATTACATAGAGCTGTGAGAATAGAAAGCTTTTCAAATTACACGGAGAGTAATCAACGGCCAGCAGCAATAGCCCCATGCTCTCTCACCTGCTGCGTGCCTCTCATAGGAATACATGCATCTCCAAGCCTGGAATTACTGGCAAGACAGAAGGAGCTTTCTTTCGCCTTTAGTTGGACTTTCAGATTACAAAATAAACCATTTTGGCTAGCCAGTCCCACAGTGGGGGTGACAGGAACCACGCTGTCAAAGCACTGCTAGTAGAGGCAGCCTCTGCCTCCTTTTCTCAGCATCTCAAGCCCCGTTACTGAAGCTTGTTCCCTTATGATCTCTTTCTTTGGTCTGTCTCCACGGCACAAATCACATTTTTAAGAAAAATCAAAGCTCTAAAAACTCACAGTGTATCTCAAGGAAAGGGAGAAGCAGAGGGAGAGGGAGAGAGGGAGGGAGGGAAGAAGAGAGAGACCAAGAGGGAAGGAGGGGGAGAGAGAGAGGATGAAAGGAGTATGAAGGATTTCTTTAGGGATTTGAATAAAATTCTGAAACAGGAACATTTTAAAATTATGAGAATAGAAATGTCCACTATTGTGAAGGAGACAGTAGGCTCAGAATCTACCTAACCAAAGTCATAAGCTACCAAGTGCTGGTTACTAAAGCCGGGTGGATAACCTGGTGGTCTGCACTGGTTGTGGACAAATGTCCGATTTCATGCCTACCATATAATGTGTTGTGCACTCTTGAAAAGTACAGCTAACATTGATTTGAGGTTAAGCTAACTGGGTTTCCTTTATAATTGTTAGTCTTCTTTGTGTATTTTCTGTATAAAAACAATAGTTGACACTACTTTAGCCTCTATAGCAGCTTCATGTGAATTTGAAAATGGCATGCCTTCCTCAAGGTATGTTCTCATTATGTTATAAATTTGTAATAAATATAAAAATATATTGCAACTATTCTGTGAAGTGCGCACCTCCTCCCACCCAGGAGTATGCCACTTGTACAACCACATACAATACTTTTGGTACTTTGTATATGATTGATTCCCCATAATTCCAATCCATTGCTTCTTGGCCATCCCATGCTATGCTGTGTTTGCCTAGATACAGCTCGATTTTGTATTTTGATCTAACCTGTCATCTCCAGACACACTAATTTGCACATTGGATGGCAGCTCTTACACCAGCAGAATACATGGCACTCAACCTTGGCCATTTTCACTTATTTATTTTATTTTTCTAGTTGTCTTAGATTATTCATGCAGGCTTTTTCTAGTTGCAGTTTACAGGGGCTTCTCTCTTGTTGCGGCACAAGGGTTTCTCCTGTTGAGGAGCTGGGGCTTTAGGGTGCATGGGCTCACTAGTTGTGGTGCAAGGGCCTAGTTGCCCCATGGCATATGAGATCTTAGTTCCCTGACCAGGGCTCGAACCTCCACCCCCTGCACTGGAAGTCAGATTCTTAACCACTGGATCCCCAGGGAAGTCCCCACATTCACTTATTTTTACACTTGCACTTTGATTCTGATCCCATCTCTCTCCTGACTCTTGACTATATTTCTTATTCAGGTTCTTTGTTTACAGAATATTCATGATAGGACTCGAGCTATATTTCATATGTCATACACATACACACATATACATACACAAAAAGGTCACTTTCTGATGTAAAACTGGTAGCAATCAGAATAAAAATGATACCTTAGAGAATTAAATACTTTGAAAGATGTTTACAAACACTTTATTGAAGAAAAGCTCATCTGGTAAAGAATCTGCCTGTAATGCAGGAGACCCAGTTTTATTCCTGGGTCAGGAAGATCCCCTGGAGAAGGGATAGACTACGCACTCCAGTATTCTTGGGCTTCCATTGTGGCTCAGCTGGTAAAGAATCTGCTGCAGTGTGGGAGACCTGGCTCTAATCCCTGGGTTGGTAAGATCCCCTGCAAAAGGGAAGGACTACCCACTTCAGTATTCTTGCCTGGAGAAAACCCATGGATAGAGGAGCCTTGCAGGCTACAGTCTATGGGGTCCCAAAGAGTCAGACACAACTGAACGACTAAGTACATGAAATACTCCATCACAATGGCATCCTTAGATTTGGAATGGAACTAAACCAATTGTTATTCAGAAGGTAGACTGCATACAAAATGGGGAAACACAAGAATTTTCAGTGTTTATCCTCTACTACCTGGTGGAAACGTCTCCCTTATCCGAGCGGTGTGCCCTACTTATTTAGACAAAAGTGTTCTTTCCTTAGAGAAAGGACAATTCACCTGCCAGTGATTATCTGATATGATTGTGCCAGATTTTAACAAGCAGCTGATCTATAACTTAGTCTCCTGAGAGGTCTTACATACAGGATCAGTCATGATTCTTGATTTAGGCCTATTTATTTCACTGCACTAAATTGGGGCTAAAGTGTTTTTTTAAGTGTCTCCTATGAGTAAGTTTAACATGAATTCCCTAGGATTTGAAATACTATATATAGATAAGTCGATCAAGTGTAGTTTCTGTTCATAAAACCTGACAATCTGACCCAGATACATCTGCATGATACCACAACACTACAGATCTGCCTGGGAGACCTGTGGAGCAACTAGCAAGACTTTCCCTTGAATATTTGACCTCTGAATGCCTCACTCTTAAGTTAGGTGCCTATTAGGGTATTTATCTGAAATTGGGGATGCAGTCACTCTGCATGGTCACAGGCATAGCTCCCAGCAACCATCTTGGTTCTGCATGACTTCTATTCTCAGCTATTTACTACATGATAAATAGCTGAGGGTAGAAGATGGACAGAATCACACAGCTGCACCCTGTTGATGGGAATAAGAAACAGGAGTTGTCATTTGATTCACCCTGGAAAATTCAAGGTACTTCGCCAGGAATCTGAAATTTGAACTGAGAATTTTAGTTGTTCCTTGTGGCTGGAATTGTAACACATTAGTTTGAAAGCCATGGATTGTCATATGTACTGGGGAGCAGAGAAAGAAATGCCACAGTTAAGCAGAGTGGCAAATATGAGAAACAGAAAAGATCCTGTGATGCTCCTGACAGATTTCCTATTTTTGATTCTGGTCCTTTCAGCATGCCTGGATATCATCTGAACCTTGGGGTCTGCAATACATCTCCAGGAGCATCACTACATTTTTTTTTTTGTTTGTTTGCTTAGGTTAATTTATGTTTCTAGTACTTACAGCAAAGTACTAACTATGACAAGTCTATAATTCTAAACTTTTATCAAAACACCTGATCTTCTTATTCATTAGTTTAGTTAATAGAATCTTTATACTCATGAATTACAAAGTTATCTGTGGGCTTCCCAGGTGGCACAGTGGTAAAGAATTTGCCCTAAGGCAGAAGCGGTGGGTTCGGTCTGTGGGTCGGGAAGATTCCCTAGAGGAGGGCACAACAACCCACTCCATTGTTCTTGCCTAGGAAATCCCATGGACAGAGAAGCCTGGCGGGCCACAGTCATGGGGGTCACAAAGAGCTGGACACGACTGAGCAACTGAGCATACACACACTCATGCAAAGTCATCTGTATCCTATCATTTAACAAGATCCTGAGCTTCTAAAATGGTACAATCCATCATAGAGTTATTGTGAGGCTGAAATTATTTAATATAGATATGCAGTCCGAATAACAGTACCAGGCTCATGTGCTAAGTCTCTTCAGTCATGTCCAACTTTTTGCGATCTCACGGACTGTAGCCTGCCAGGCTCCTCTGTCCATGGGTTTCTCGAAAGCAAGAAGACTATAGCCCACCAGGCTCCTCTGTCCATGGGATTCTCCAGACAAGACAGTTGGAGTGGGTTGTCATGCCCTCCTCCAGGGGAGTAGGGACTCTCCCTCCTGACCTAGGGATAGAATCCACATCTCTTTATATCTACATGCATTGGCAGGTAGATTCTTTACTGCTAGTGCCACCTGGGAAGCCCACCAGGCACACAAGTGTGTTTAAATTTAAATACACCAAGTATACCAAGAATATTTAAATTTAATAATTTTATAATTATCTGCATTAACATGATTAATGAGGGTCTTTTCATAATCTTTCTATAATAAGAAAGCATATTGGGAATGTTATTTATGTTTTAGCCTAACTCATAAGTCCAAAATGGAGTTTTATTTTATTTTTATTTTTTGGCCACAATGTGTGGCATGCAGGATCTAAGTTCCCTGACCTGGGATTGAACCTATGTCCCCTGCAGTGGAAGCTCAGAGTCAACCACTGGACTGCCCGGGAAGTCTTCAAAATGGAGTTTTACTTAGTACGTAGTAATACTCTATTGATTCATTCATTCATTCAGGCAACAAGTTATGGGTACTTCATATGTTCATGTGTATTGTATAAAAATTACATTACATTACTATTTAGAGACAATCTTATGTTCAATTTAGGGTTTTAATTAATGAGACACTTTCTCTCAAGTTATGTCTTATCTGGATTAATCATTCTTTGGCTTCAGAGAAAAAAAAAGAACTGATCTTTGAAGATAATTCTGTAATATATAGCTATATGTGAATGTTTGTTTACTAAGCAAAAGAGGTACAAAGGTGAGCATATTTTAAGTTTTATGATTACTCAGGTGATTTAATTATTAAGAAGCTAGGCAGAATCCCACTAGGGATAGTTACATCCCTTTATTCTGAGGCTTCTCTAAAAAGAGGGTTCTTTTGATGCTGAGGAATACTTGTTTCAACAGGCCCACTCAGTATTTGAAGCTTATTCAAAAGGTCACATTTTCAGGCAAGACTTCAGTCATATAGTCCAGATGGGCTAAAATACAAAAGATTTTAAGTACTTCGAAGTTGGAGCTGTTAATACAAGGATTCGTGGACTGACTTCTTAGATGTTGCTTTAACTGAGGAGAGTTCCATTTGGAAATGTTACAAGTAATTCTCAAGAGGGGTTAAAGTGACATGAAGCCACCTCTACCACCAACACATAACAACTTGGCATGGACAAATATCAATGAAAAACTTTTCTCTGGACAGTTTGAAAAGGTACTCTTAGAAACTATTGAAAAAATATCACTTAAATCAATACTTGACTCTGTGATTCACTAAGAGATATGATAAGGTCAAGCTACCAAACCAAACCTGGACACTATAACATATCAGCAAATTTTATCCCTCATAAGTTGTCATCATAACATTTCTTTGGACATTTTCTAGTTTAGGAGTTTCCTAGCCTTCTTCATATCTTACCCTGTAGATCTCAGCTCTGTGAGATAATAAAATATTTTTATAACAAATATTTTCACTTTTCTGAAATGAAATGAATAGATGACAAATCTACCAATAATGTAATTTTAAGTCAATGTAATATCCCAGCTTTAACAATTTTAAGAAATAAAAGGAAAGTATTTATATTAAAATAATATGCACAACTAGAAAGGAACATAAATGATTCTGTCTGATGCCTGTTCTTGACTATCTGGGAAAATATTTAAAAACTGAATAAGACAACTCTGCATCTGCAGGATACTTAGCAGTCATTGTTTCCACTCACTGACTGTCTCAGCACACTCATCACTGATATAACAAAAAAGTCTTCCATGAAATTCTAAAACTCCCCCTAGTAACAGAGCTATCTCATTATTCTAACCATTATCATTGCCATTTCTAAAAGAAAATTAAACTATAATTCCAATGATAATCATTAGTCCCTAATAAAACAATTTTACTTATCTATATTTATTATGTATATTGTTTACTAATACCATATAACTATCTTTTAAAATTTTATTGGTAATTCCTAGCACTCCAAAATGCTGAGACAGTGATATCTAAAGAGTTGTTCATTTGTCATTTTTTATTTGAAAAATTGGCACTGGTTTCAGGCACAGAAACAATGTAATATAAGTACTGTTTTTTTAGGAAATGCTTAAACTTTGTTACAAGACTTTGAGAGATTATGAAAGTTTTGATATATGGGTACAAGTTATGTAAGTTTTTAAAGAGCAAGAGCTATTACTAAAGGGAAACACTGGTTTCCAGCTAGAGCTTCTATGCATTGGTCTAGTCTTGCTACCAGATAACCCTGATATCAGAGCACCAGGGCAGTCCACACATGAAGAAAAATAATCCTGATAAAATGTAGGATCTGAAGATTAGCTAAAGCAGGCTTGTTCAAAGGTGTCCAAACAGTTGCTGTGCATTATAACCTGAAATAATATAGTATGAGCAGTTTTAACTGTAAGTTTGAGAGATGTGCATTCGGACCATTTTCAGAGTCTGATTTGGTTATGATTGCAAAAAAAGCAGACTTTCCCATCTTCTCACTTAGATGGCTGTCCTAGAATCTGTGTTTCATCCATATCTTCATATATATATTCATCTGTATATATATATTTAATTTTGGTGCACGGGGTCTGTGTTGCTGCACACAGGCTGTCTCTAGCTGTGGTGAGCGGATGCTACTCTACAGGTGCAAAGCGCAGGCTTCTCATCGTGGTGGTTTCTCTTTTCATGCAGCACCACCTCTAGAGTGTGCAGGCCCAGTGGTTGTGGTGCCCGGGCTTAGTTGCTCCACAGCATGTAGAATCTTCCCAGACCAGGTATCGGACATGTGTCTCCTGCACTGGCAGACAGATTCTCGACCAAGGGACCACAAGGGAAGTCTCCACCTATATTTATAAATATTTACTCTTTTTTTTTGTGGCAGCACAAGGAATATTTTGGTTCTTGGAGTCAACAAAAAGACCCAACCATCAGAAGAGATATAGCAACTGACTTCAATCATATAGCCTTAACTGCTTGAATAGAAATTATGAAGAATCTGTGCACATCCAGATTCTTCATAATTTTATATATAAAATTCAAATATTATACTTTTTCATATATATCTATCTAATTTTATAAATGAAAATTTAGTTCTGGGGAGGGAGGTGGGAAGGGGGTTCATGTTTGGGAACGCATGTAATAATTAAAGATTTTAAAATTAAAAAAATAAAAAACTAACAACAACAACAAAAAGAAAATTTAGTTAAAGTCAAAGATTTAGAAGGCCCTAGATAATTGTTTCTATCAGTCAACCAACAAGATAGCCCAAGATAAATAACAAAAGGAAGCGTAGAAAGGCAGTACAATTACTGATTAAGCATTAATTTTGGCCCTAGCCTGCCTATCTCTTAGCTGTGGGGTGCTGTGCTGACTATGCTTCTTCGCTCAGTCATATCTGACTCTTTGCCACCCCATGGACTGCAACTTGCCAGGTTCCTTTGTCCATGGGGAATCTGCCGGCAAGAACATTGGAATGGCTTTCCATGCACTCCTCCAGGGGATCTTCTCAACCCAGGGATCGAACCCAGGTTTTCCTCATTGCAGACAGATTCTTTACTGTCTGAGCCACCAGAGAATCCCCTTAGCTGTGCTAACATGGGTTAAATATGAATCTAGCTGAGCTTTATTTATTTATTTATTTTTATAAAATGGTGCAATAATAGTATCTTCCTTGTAAATGATGTAGAATTTTAAGGGGATTCACATCTAAAGAACTCAGATGGTGCCTAACACAGGACACACATTCAGTAAATATTACTGATATTATCGGTTGGCTCTTCAGTTCCAGCAGTTTTTAATTTCTAGGTAAACTCCTCAGTGAAAAAAAGGGCTAAGATCTGAATAGAATACCATTTAAGTCATTTTGTGACCACCCTGGTTGAAGTACCGTCAGTTCAGTTCAGTTCAGTCGCTCAGTCGTGTCCGACTCTTTGCGACCCCATGAATCACAGCACGCCAGGCCTCCCTGTCCATCACCAACTCCCGGAGTTCACTCAGACTCACGTCCATCGAGTCAGTGATGCCATCTAGCCATCTCATCCTCTGTCATCCCCTTCTCCTCCTGCCCCCAATCCCTCCCAGCATCAGAGTCTTTTCCAATGAGTCAACTCTTCGCATGAGGTGGCCAAAGTATTGGAGTTTCAGCTTTAGCATCATTCCCTCCAAAGAAATCCCAGGGCTGATCTCCTTGAGAATGGACTGGTTGGATCTCCTTGCAGTCCGAGGGACTCTCAAGAATCTTCTCCAGCACCACAGTTCAAAAGCATCAATTCTTTGGTGCTCAGCCTTCTTCACAGTCCAACTCACACATCCATATGTGACTACTGGAAAAACCATAGCCTTGACTAGACGGACCTTAGTCGGCAAAATAATGTCTCTGCTTTTGAATATGCTATCTAGGTTGGTCATAACTTTTCTTCCAAGGAGTAAGTGTCGTTTAATTTCATGGCTGCAATCACCATCTTCAGTGATTTTGGAGCCCAAAAAAATAAAGTCTGACACTGTTTCCACTGTTTCCCCATCTATTTCCCATGAAGTGATGGGACCGGATGCCATGATCTTCGTTTTCTGAACGTTGAGCTTTAGGCCAACTTTTTCACTCTCCTCTTTCACTTTCATCAAGAGGCTTTTTAGTTCCTCTTCACTTTCTGCCATAAGGGTGGTGTCATCTGCATATCTGAGTTTATTGATATTTCTCTTGGCCATCTTTATTCCAGCTTGTGTTTCTTCCAGTCCAGCGTTTCTCCTGATGTACTCTGCATATAAGTTAAATAAGCAGGGTGACAATATACAGCCTTGACGAAGTACCATATGATTGTATAAACTGACTATTTCAGATTTGGATCAACATGGCATGTAAGTGTAAAACAAAATAAAGGGGATCTGAAAAGTAGTCTGTTGGCAAGTCTGTTTTTCAGAAAGATTCAGGGGGTTCTTCTAGTGATTTTTGATAGGAGTAAAGTCTAATGGGCCCATTTCCAAGTTAGTCCTAAAAAGTGACACAGACTAAATCTATGGTCCATTGGGTAATGCTGGTGTCTGATATCATGTGGTAAAAATAGCTCACCCACCCAAGATTGTAACACCCATAACCTTAGTTTCCTTACCTCAGATCCTGTGTACCAAGTAGGTACTTGGAAAACACATGCCACTTGTAAAACATGTTCCTGCAAATTAATTATTGTAAAACAAGGTCATATAATAAAAGATGAACAATTTTAAGTTTCAGCTAAGTTAAAGCATGTAGTTCTTTATCGCTTTGTACTTTAATGGTGTGAGTTTTATGGATTTTTACTTGGAGAAATTATTTATTGGTGGTCATGGAATTATTTGAAGTCAATATAAAAATAAGCAACAAAAGTATTTTACTTTTCAACTTGAACAAAATGAGTTTAATTTGCATGCGACCAAAGTTCTGAAGACTGCACTACAAGTAGCAGCTTCGCCTGACTTCAAAGACACTCTGGAGATCAAAACAAAATCAAGTTCTGAGGAGTGATTCTCTTATTTTCCTTCCTAACAAGCGTGATTTTGTTTTCTTTGTTGGTGCTGGCCATTTCAAGGCAATGTTAGAGTCTGTGGTGCCATTGATGTTTGAGTGACTCCATCTTAACCTCAGAGGTAAGAGTGGCAGTTAATGAAAACAGGGAAAGTCTGACATCTGAGGAAGAGCCTGCGATTGGAATCTGAAAACCTGAAGCCGGGACCTTTGTACTATTTCAGTCTCCCTCTTGCACAGAAGTGCAAGTGCTCTCACCAGATTGGATTTATGTTGTGACATTTCCCCTTCCCTTTCAATTTTTTTGTATGTGATCATACAACATGAAGATCATTGACTGTCCCTGTTAAGCCTGCTCGAACCAAAGGACAGTGACCTTTTCCGCGTTCTATCATCGGCTGGGTATGTTTGTCCCAGTCTCCTTCCTTAGTTTTCTCAGGGAAGGAAATTCAGAGCCAATCAAACTGTAAAATCCTGAGTGGGTTAAAACCAGGCCAGGGCTGCTTAAGCAGTGCTAACATTTTTGGAGATCATTTTTGTGACAGAGATTGAAAGGCGTATAGAAAATAGCACAACAGGATTCAGTTCACGTGACAAAAGAAAATTGTACAAAGTTTAATCCATCCCCATTGCCGTCTCAGGACTGTAATCTCCTTGCATGCTGACCCTAGGGAAGATGGTTTTTTCCTACAATATGCTTCATCAAGTTGCTTTAGAAGTGGTGCTGTTGGCTGGAGGGAGGCGGCACGAGTTATATAACATGCAATTTAAGATAATGGAATTTGAAAAGGAGAAATTAATATAAACAGACGAGGCCAACAAAGCTTCAGTCATCTAGAAGGTAGTTTCAATCATCACTGACATTAAACAATATCACCCCCACTGAGTCTACACCATGTTTATTATCATTTAATTTCTTGCCCAAATTGTTGCTTTCTTATCGTGATGTTGCAGGGATTGCAAGCTCTGTTATGACTACAATTGGTAAAAAAAAAAAAATTGCATTCATCTAAGTGAGTAACAAGATACAGAGACTGAGCTCTCTATCTTAACCTTTTGTGGCTTTAAATATTCCACTGAAAACATTAGCAAAAATGGAAGCTATAGCATTTCCATAATTATCACAGCACTGTCTTTGTTCTTATAATGATAGAATCCATACTTTCAATTTGGAGTGCTTAATAATAGCAGCTGTCTTGTCTGCTCAACTGTGGGGTTTTAGGGCTCCCATAATTATTCATTTTCACTCACTTGACAGTGGGTGTTTCTTTGAAATATTACAGGCCACATCAGAAGGCACAATTTTAAAATCATTTTAAGCATTCTGCTATATACAACAATATTGAATTATGCATTAATAAACCAAATTTAATTGACTTGGAGGCACATAAGTCCTTATTAATATATCTTAGTACTAAAAACTGATTGCCACAAATTGTCAGCCAAATACAAATGCAGGCATGATCATACTTTTAATGTATGAAGGTCCTCTGTCTCTTGGTCCTTAAAATCCCATTTCACTTGTTTTCACCTTCTCCCTTGCTCTCTGCTTCCTCATGTTCTTGCTTCGGGTTTTCCTTCTCCTCCTCTTATTAGTAAAAATATTTTATTTTGAAATAGTTTTAGCACACTGTTGTTGGTAGTAGTACACATATGCATGTATGTTATAATCTCTCACTATGAAACATTTATACTAAATAATAATGGGAAATAATTGATCTGGTTTATTCCCAATATTCATATTTTATTTATTATTGTAATTAGCTTGATGCATATCAGAAAGATGGAGGGCCATTTTTCACTTTCTATGGGTAGGTTTCTGTTTGAGCTTTTTCCCTTTCAACTACCCATTAATAAGTTTTAGTAAATGATAAGAGGAGGGCTAGGTGAAAGGCAGACTGTCTATCCATGCAACAGTGTTCTTTGCCATGATGGATGAAAATTATATGCTTCTGAGTGTGTTTACATGTGCCTAAGAAGAGAGGTTCAAAAGATGAGGAAGGTAGTTTTATGAGTATGCTGTGGAGATGCTAAAGAGGATAATTGAGGGAGACAGGTTTTTATGAGACATTAGGGCAGAGACAGAGGGTATGTGTATGGGAGGTTGGGGAGGGAGTAGGGACAGTGTATAAGCAGTTATAGAATTTATGCATATAGCACTCATATTTAATCTAAACAATTCATCCTAATATTTTTTAAAAAAACAAAGCACTGTACATTGTATTCAATTATAAAATTAATGCACACCTTAATTGTATAATTGAAAGTGACTAAAAGAAGCTGTATTAAATTTTGAAAGTCCTTGCCACTATAAATAATTTTGAAAATTTATAATAGTAAGAAAGATCTATCATAGATAACCACTCTGAACAATTTAGTGAATTTTATTTTTTAAATTTTATTCATTTATCCCTTAAATTTTATGAAACAATGCTTCTAAATCCTGTTTTGTTGTTGTTTTGCTTGTTTTTCTCTTTAGTCCATTGATTTTCACGTCCAAATATGAAACTGGGGCTTCAGACAGCTCATAGAAAATACTATATCTTTTTCTAAATCATATAAATGTGTTTCAGGAAATGCTCTCACCAGGCAGAGGCAATCATATAGCTATAACCACTAGAAAGCATTAAAGAGTCAGTTCCAAAGATGGAAAGTTTCTAGTGACTCTCAAGGTTCTACTGCACTGCTGTGTTCATTACTAAATGACAGGTATCGTTTTATAATTCAATGTAACAACTCTTGCTGCCAAATATAATCTCTCTTCTCATCTATGCCATTTTAATTTATAGCCACAGCATTTCTTTTTTCACAATATCTATATCCATATTTCTCAGAAATTATCAACCTTTACTCAAATACTTACTAGCAATAAATAAGTCGATCTATGAAGAGGCTGTACTAGTGTTTTCCAGAGAAACAGAACCAATAGGGGATAGATAGAAAAAGTCTTATTATGAGGGGTTGGCTCACTCATCTAGGGAGGCTAAAAAGTCCCATGATCTGCCCTCTGCAAATTGGAGGCCCAAGATAAACAGAGGTGTGGTTTTTGTCCAAGGCCAAAGGGTTGAGAACCAGGGATTCAATGGTCTAAGTCCTAGGCTGCATCTGAAAACTTAAGAAACAGGAGAGCCAATGTCTGAGGGCAGGAGAAGATGGATATCCCAGAATTGACAGAGACCAAATTTTCCCTTTCTCCACCCTTATGTGCTATCCAGGCCCTCAATCTACCAAACCAAATGCTAATCTTGCCTGGAAACACCCTTGCAGTCGTACCCAGAAATAATATCTCACCAGCTATCTGGGTATCTCCTAGCCTGGTCAAGATGACACATAAAATTAACCATCACAGAGGTTCAGTATTAAACATTTTCCAGAGAAACTGAAGTACTGCGACAGACTGTTGAAAGATGTCAGAGTTTTCTACTTATTCCAAGAACAAAGCCCGGTCAGGACATTAGTCGTGATATTACTCCATAGCAGTAACATTAAAACATTTAAGACATATCAGCTATCTAGATATACTTCTTGTTGGCTGTGTCCTCAGAGAGTCAAGACTTACTTTCCCTGGATATTAGAAATAGAGTAAGAATCACGAACCAGGCTCAAGCCTGCTTGATGCTTGAAAGCATTCCATTGGACATCTCAGTAGTTTAATGGCACCCCACTCCAGTGCTCTTGCCTGGAAAATCCCATGGACGGAGGAGCTTGGTAGGCTGCAGTCCATGGGATCGCTAGGAGTTGGACACGACTGAGCAACTTCACTTTCACTTTTCACTTTCATGCATTGGAGAAGCAAATGGCAACACACTCCAGTATTCTTGCTTGGAGAATACCAGAGACACGGGAGCCTCGTGGGCTGCCATGTATGGGGTCGCACAGAGTTGGACATGACTGAAGCAACTTAGCAGCAGCAGCAGCAGCAAGTGCATAAACGGGGCTCAGATGGTACAGATTCTGCCTGCAGTGTGGGAGACCCAAGTTTGATCCCTGGGGTGGTAAGATCCCCCAAGAAAGGAATGGCAACTCACTCCAATATTCTAGCCTGGAGAATTCAATGGACAGAGGAGCCTGGCGAGTTCCAGTCCACGGGGTCGCCAGGAGTCGGACATGACTGAGCGACTGAGCGGCTGAGCACAGCACACATAGTGCATAAACATGTCCATATAAACTTATCTAAAAATAAATGTGAACTCTGTGGCTTTTATTAGGGAGAAATGAGCATATTATGAAATTATGCCAAGCAAAGCAAGGTGTTACAGTTCTTAAAGTCTAGAAACCTCTGGCTTTAGCTGGTAAACTATGGACTTCCCTGGTAAACTATACTGTGACCTCAAGATCGTGTCCAACTCTTTGCAACCCCATAGACCACAGCCCACCAGGCCCCTCTGTCCATGAGATTCTCCAGGCAAGAACACTAGAGTGGGTTGACATTTAGGCATATACATAAAATAAAATTAAAAATTAAAAGATAAAGCAAAAAATAAAGTAAAATAAAGTGAAGCAATTTATATAGCCCAGTGTAATCCTCTCAGGTCAAAAAGTATAACAATTTACTGCAAATCTGTGACTTTCTTAATCTGAAAGCCTCAGGAACATTTCTATAAACCAGTGGTTCAAGATATTCCTTTTAGTTTAATAATTATCTATTTAGTATTTAAGATGTGCCAAGAACCATGTGAGATGCTGCGGCTAAAATATTGAATAAGACAACAGAGCATGCAGGTCTGTGGAGGTTAACATCCAGCAGGAAAGCAATATCATTAAACATGCAATTACAACTAAAGGTGTTTGCAGTTATGAAGAGATGCGGGATTAAGTGGACAAACAGCATGCTGTTTGTAATTGGGGCTTTAGGAAAAGCTTCCCAGGAAAAATTACAGCTAAGCTGTGACCCAGACTACAGGTAAGGTTTATCCCATTAACGCTGGAATAGCAATAATAATAAAGGGGAAAAAGTTTAAGGAAAATAAAACAAAATATAGGTAAAAAGAACAGCATGTGTAAAAACTGTGGAGATGGAGAGATGTGAGTCTATGACCCAATTTTAAGGTTTGGAATGGCAAGAGATGAGTCTGGGGAGCCAGTGTGGTCTTATTTTCAATGTATTCTGTGGGAAGTTAGTTGGAGGTTGAAAAATATTTGAATACATTTAGGAAATATGGGCCATTCCCACAAGACTTCTCAGAGCCTTTACTATGTTTGTATTCACCACAGAAATCTCCAATGTTTAGAACTTCTGAATTAAGTTATTGTCTCGCTACAGTTTTTTTTTTTTAAGCTGTCTATAGAAAGTTGACTTTATGACCACTTCACTATTTCTCTCTAAAGTGAAAGTGAAAGTCGCTTAGTCCTTATCCACTCTTTGAGACCCCATGGATTATACAGTCCATGGAATTCTCCAGGCCATAATACAGGAATGGGTAGCCTTTCCCTTCTCCAGGGGATCTTCCCCAACCCAAGAATTGAACCAGGGTTTCCTGCATTGCAAGCGGATTCTTTACAACTGAGTTATTTTAACTGGGAGGAAAAAAAAATGGTATAAGAAGATGAGCTCAAATGGGATTTAGGTAGCAGTGTATGATTTCTTGGTACATTTCCACTGCCCTGAACCGAGAGTATTTCATCTACTGTGGAATCCTGACTAATTCCAAAAACTTAATTTTTTTAGTGAGTTATAGGTACGCATATTCACCTCCATGCAAAGCTCACAGTAGACAAGAATCATCTACCACCCATAATATTTTTTCCTTACTCCTAAAGGAGTGTTTTCCTATACTAGGTGCACATTTTAAAGGCACTGATATATTCTACTACTCTAGAAACTTATTTTATTTGGCAGCCACAGCCACCCCACCGCAAAACAAATGAATGAGTAAATAAATATATAAATAAGTAAGAATACAGGCAGCATGTTCCAAGAACTGTACATCTTCTTGATGGAAAATCAATATACAGTGGATCTGGAAATTGAGACTGTTGAGCTAAGTTTTTGTTTACATTCCAGATAATTCCAGTTTCTGCTGTCATCAGGACTGTAAAAAGAGGGCTTTCCTGCATTCCCATTTCATTAAACCCTTTATGGATCATAAGAAGCTATTTGCAATTATGTTAATTCAAATTCTGAATTCTGCCTAAATGAAGTTGACAGACTGCAGACAGCTAAGTGATGGGAATGGATACAAATAAATTCTGTGAATGATAATTATTTATTGACCTGCAAAGTGCATTTGATTTGGATCAGTACTAGAACAAAGGCTCGAATGTGGCGGAAGCTCATACAATTCTATTGAAGACATGGACAAGAACATCTTCCTAGCGTGGACAGAGCTGAAATGTTCCTGAGAGAAGAGTAAGAATTCCTTCTGTTTCAATTTCTTTTAACACATGAATGTTTAAAGCTTAGTGGTTTCTGTTTCCATACCCAAATACTGATTTAAGAAGCTGCTTTCAAAATATTTATTACCACTCCAGCCATTGTGCCACAACCCTGTTATTGGTGTTTAAAATGTATACATTTATAAATTATGAATAGAAATTAATAGTCAGTAAAAAATCAGTGTTTTTCTTTTAATTTAAATTAGCAAAAGTTCTATGACAGTGAAAAATCTCAATTCTTCTATTCATTCTGGAAATGGAGATCTTACTTTTGTTTTAAGCAAAGTTGTCTTTGTGCAGTCATTGAAATAGTCCTGCCCCAAACACACAACTGAATGGTGCCAGTATGGGCCAGTCAGTTAAGCAGAACTCTAGCAGGGGTCTCATAGTTCTCATAAGGCAGGTACAACAGCCTGCCTTTACATCTACAGGAAGGAGTCAAAATAACCTTGTGTCCTTATCTACCATCAGATCAATCCAAACATAAAGATGACAAGTCTTAGTTGACTAGCTTGTTTTAGGTGCTCATGCCTAGACATTCTCTTCCAATAAATCTGAATTTGATTCGAGGAATTTCTTATTTTTTAGCAGCACTCTGAGTGGTTATAATGAAAGAGCTCCTTCAGAATAGAAATTTTCCATCTTGTATTCCTGGTACCCAATACGGTGCCTGGTACATATCAGACTCTTAAAAATTAATCTTTTAAACTAAGCTAAATTAAAAAAACTGAAATATGATTGGACATGAGTATGGCTATGTTAGTAAAAACAGGCTGTATTTGCAGCAGGAAGAAATACCACTGAAGTCTCAGTTGTTAGAACATACGCCTGTCGACTATGCTCATAGTCCTGGCCACTTTCCAAGGGCAGCGAGTGTCCGTGAAGCCACTCAGGGGTCCAGGCTGACAGATATTACCACGATGCAGCTTCACCTTGCAGTTGTGTTACTCTCTCTGTGGTGGCTTTTGGAATCACCATGGAAGGGAAAAGGTGTGTGGGAAGGGTTTTCTCTATCAATCAAGGGTTTTAGCTTGGTATTAACACACTTTAGTTTATTTCCCATCCTTTGGCCAGAATTAGCCTGTGACCCCACCAAAATGCAAGGTGGCTGGAATGTGTGACACTCCTATGCCCTCAGGAGAGAACTGATGGTGATGAACATCAGAGGTGTTAATCGCTGAAGGTGACATATCAGAGTCATTTTTCTCATATGCTTCTTTACGACATTTTAGGTAGTGCTCAAATACCATTCATGGACTCCTCCATGTCAGCTCTCCTGTCGTGCTTCCCCTTTGCAGCTCAACCGATGCATATGCATTCTTTTCATGGAAAAGCTAATGAATGACAAGATCACCAAATAGGCACACTATCTTTCGTAGAGTGTGTTAGTTGCTCAGTTGTGTCCGACTCTTTGCATCCCACGGACTATAGTCCACCAGGCTCCTCTATCCATAGGCTAGAAATTCCCAGGCAAGAATACTGGAGTGGGTTGCTATTTCCTTCTCCAGGAGATCTTCCTTACGCAGGAATCAAACCTAGGTCTTCTGCACTGTAGGCAGATTCTTCACTGTCTGAGCTACCAGAAAACCCCTAGCCCTTCGCACAAAGATTTACATCAGTAAAATATGATATAAATTGCACTCAAACATTTATCTCTGAGTTTTAGAGAGTTAAAAAAATACACTTATGAGAATTGAACACAGCCAAAAAGTTCTCCAAGAGCATGTGGTTGGTGGTTAGATATTGAACAAAACACTTTGGAACTTAACCCAAATAACTATTAATTCTTCCAGATTGATGTCAGTATTTTGTCTACCAAATAACACTGCGGATTGAAACTACTTGATACGTCTGCCCTATACCCAAAGAAGAGAGAGAAGAGGGTTTCATGTGTAATCACTGTTACATGGGAATAGAATAGAGACATAGTTTTAAATATTGTCTTAAATACAAAAAGATAGTTAAACTGGCTGGTGTGTGTGTGCTGTCTCTCAGTCATGTCCAACTTTTTGAGACCCCCTGGTAGCCCAGCAGGCTTCTCTGTCCATGGGATTCTCCAGGCGAGAATACTGGAGCAGGTTGCCGTTTCCTATTCCAGGGGATCTTTCCTATCCAGGGATTGAGCCTGGGTCTCCTACATTGGCAGGCAGATTCTTTTATCACCGTGTCACCCAGGAAGCCCAAACTGGCTGTTAGTATAAGTCAAAATTTTATTAAAAAAATGAAACTTACAAGTTGTTTTGTTACTATATGAGGACTCTGATGGTTAGCTATATACTCAGCTTAAAAACAATGCTTTCCCCCAGAGTGAATTGTAAGTAAATGGTTAAAAACATTTAAGTGTTACAAAAGAAATAGATGCTTTTAAGTAAATTCAAACAAAGTAAGAAAAATTGAACATCTCTTACCTCTTTTCAAATTCGTGATAATAAAATCATTTTTCTTGATTTATTTTGTTCCAAACTTTCAATAAGTATATGAAAATACACACATGCAAGAAAATATTAGCACTTACATCTTTATCCACATATTATAAATACATGTTGATCTCATCTAGACCTTAAGTGAAATGAAACTAGAAAAGGGTATTTCCTTACTTTTATCCCTGGTATCAAACACAGTGTCGAGCACATCATGGATTCTTAATTGATCACCTAAAGAACAGAAGGCCCTTAAGTTAACAAGATATCTTAGACAGTTTTTGATATGAGCCTTATTATTTTTTTCTTTAAACTTTTTATTTTATACTGGAGTATAGTTGATAGTTGATTAACAGTGTTGTGGTAGTTTTAGGCATAAAGCAAAGTGCCCAGTCATATATGTACATGTCTGCGTTCTCCCGCATGAACCTCATTATTGTTGTTGGCAGTACAGTGTTCCCAATGGCTTCCCAAATGGCTTAGTGGGTAAAGAATCTGCCTGCAATGCAAGAGGCTCAGGGGACATGGTTTTGATCCCTGGATTAGGAAGATCCCCTGAAGGAGGAAAATGACAATCCACTTCAGTATTCTTGCCTGAAAAATCCCAAGGACAGAGGAGCGTGGCATGCTACAGTCCAAAGGGTCATAAAAAGTCAGACATGACTGAGAGACTAAGCATGCACATATAGTAATCGTAATATAAATGTGCTATAATATTTTGAACTATTTTCTATTGATGAATACTTTAAGGTTTTTTTCCTCTTCTTTCACTATTACAAACAACTTGGAAATTGTTCATTAGTAAGATTCCTGGAAATGGAATGTTTAGCTCAATGTTACAAACATTTATTTTGAGAGATACAAGTGAGATGGTTCTTCACCTTTTTGGGAAAATTACAAAACCATCTGGCAATCTGATGAAAGTTAATATACCCTCTCCCAGTAAACTGTACAAATGCTCTATGTAATCGCTGAAGCTTCTGGTAATAATTCCAGCTTTAAGAATCCCTGCTTTAGAGTGTTACATTGACTGTTGTGGTTGATTTTGTCACAGAGGATCCCAACTTTCAGATGCAACATGATTTGCCAGTGTTCCTTCAGGAAACAGATATACTGAAAGAAGAATTATGAGATCTTGACATACTACATGCTAATTTGCCCCTCTGAAAATTTTAAGCTCAGTTTACCTAATTTCAAAGGCAAATACTTCAATGTCAGTGCACTTGTGTGACTATAAGAAGCTCCACCTCTGTCACATTAAAATCCCCAGTTAAGCCATGATTTTCTTATTGTCTTCTCGAAGTTCCCCTAACGGCTCCAGCCACAATGATATTACCAAAAAAAAATTTTTTTAAGATACAAGGGAACACAGTCTTGTTTCCACTCAGATTGCATCAGGTTGGATTAAGTAAGAACTTGAATATTGCCTAACCCAAACAATAGTAGCACTGAATCATAAAAGAGAACTCCAAGTGAAGACAGTTACAAACAGCTAGGAGAATGCTTGGTCAGCAGACAGTCTCTCCCAGTGACCAACGGGGGACTCAGAACAGCCCCCTTCCCCCGCGGCAGTTAGGTCAAAGAATGGACTGGTTCATAAATCCGACTCAAACCAAGGAACTGTGAGGTGCCTGGGACACCAACATTAGGGTCTCTCTTCCACATACACACCCCAATTCTTCTGTTTTCTAAGCTAGTTCATTTTCCTGAAGAGAATAAAGACAAATTAATTTCAATAGTCCTCCTCTCCAGTGTCTGAGAAAACAAAGCCTGAGCTAGAAGAAAAGATGCCAAGTTCCAGCTGCCTTCAGGAGAGGAAGAATGCATTTCTTTAAGGAACTGTGACTGATTTACATGAAAAAAAGTGCTCTTGGTTTACTCGGCTACAGGAAGACTGAGGCCCTTCCCCCTTCATCTCTGAAAGGGATGTTTGGACATCTCAGAGAGTGGACTCTGACATCTTTAGAGTAGAATCGCTTCGCTGGGCTCCTTTCCTGGCTCCTGTGTTTCCACAGCACAGAGTTTCAAAGACACGTCAAGTCTTTAACACACATTCGAAATTCTCAGTCTCTATCAAAACAAATCTGCCATTTCCGGCTTTACTTTTCAGCGAGGCTCATTACAATCTTAAATTTGAACATTGTTAGAGAATATAATCTACACCTGTCTTTAGATTGTTCCTAAAAACTAACATTCTCCTGGTTTTTGGTAAGTACTATTGTACACGAATTTGAAATTCATGGTTAATATTACTAAGTAAAAATGTTGCCAGACAATTTTAAACTATGAAAGAAAAAGTGTATGCTTTCTCCTTGTTGCCCTTTAAGAAATCAAACTGAAGTTAAATTCAGGTAGGAAACAGGTTAATTCACAATAAAAAAGTTTAACCTAGATCCCTGTTAGGCAAGGGATAGTTATTGCATCAAAAATCTAGAGCCCTACTGGAGGTCTATCTACTCTTGATATGCATTTTTACAAGACCCCCAGCTAATTTCCATACACAAAAAGTTTGCATGCTCAGTTGCATGACTCTTTGTGAACAGGCTCCTCTGTCCATGGGATTCTCCAGGCAAGAAATCCAGAGTGGGTTGCCATCCCTTCTTCAGGGGATCTTCCCGACCTAGGGTCAAACCTATGTCTCTTGTTTTCTGCATGGGTATGTGGGGGATTCTTTACCTCTGCACTACCTGGGAGCCCCGGGAAAAACTTAAGGAACACTACTTGAGGCCACCTTTGTGATGTTACCTACAAACACAAAATGTTTCCAGCTACCAGGTGTATTTACTGTCCTCAAGATTATGGCACTCCATGTAAATTCTCTGAGCAGGACAGGTATCGGGGAACATGTCCTTGAGGAAATCTAATCCAAAAGCAGAAAGTCAAAAAGACACTCAAAACTCTGTTAAGATCCTTGTGCAGAAAACATTACTGCAGAATGACCAAATAAAGACAGGAGTATTCAACTAAAACCAGAAGTTTTTGTTGCAAAAAAGAAAATTAAGGGCTCAAAATAATGAATAAAAACAGACTTGCTTTGTTTTACCTTATAATTTATATTGCTAATTTATTATTAATTAAAATTAGTATATAATAACTTTTGTAACTTTAGTTCCCAAATAATAGTAAATTATATATAGATAGATAGATAGAGGGTCTGAGAAGCAATAGTAAAACTTTGTTCATATAATCAATAAATGTCATTCAATGCCAGGTACTGCTTTAGGTATTTAAGATACAATCGGTAAAGAAAAAAAAAAAAATCTACCTTTGTGGTGCTTACATCCTTGTGTGGAAACATCAGAAATAAATATCCCAAAGAAGTAAATTGCATAGTAGGTTGGAAGTGATTAGTGCCATAAAGTGTGGGGTTGGGAGCAGGTAGATGGCTGCCATGTTAAGTAGGGCTATCAGTTGTGAAGGCACCATTTGGGCAAGACTTGAAGGAAGCAAGAAAGGTCGTAGAAGGTAGTGGAAAGCCTAATTGTTTCAGCTTGTGAATGATACATGTGAATCTTCTCCATGTATTTACTATTTTTCTCTTTTTCTTTCAGTTTTATTGAGATATAATTGGAGGAGAAGGGGATGACAGAGGATGAGATGGTTGGATGGCATCACCAACTCAATGGACATGAGTTTGAGTAAGCTCTAGGAGTTGGTGATCGACAGGGAGACCTGGTGTGCTGCAGTCCATGGGGTCGCAAAAAGTCAGACACGATTGAGCGACTGAACTGAATTGGCATGCAGCATTTTGGCTCAGCTGGTAAAGAATCTGCCTGCAATGTGGGAGACCTGGGTTCGATCCCTGGGTTGGGAAGATCCCCTGGAGAAGGGAAAGGCTTACCTACTCCAGTATTTTGGCCTGGAGAATTCCATGGACTAATTCCATGGGGTCACAAAGAGTTGCACACGACTGAGTGACTTTCACTTCACTCTGTAAGTTTATAGAATAGAACATAATGATTTGTTTTACATGCACCATGAAATGATTACCATAATAAGACTACTGAATCCATCATCTCATAGGGACATGAAGTAAAAAGAAAAAAATTCTTTCCTTATGATGAGAACTCTTAGGATTTACTCTCTTAATAACTTTAAAATGTAATATACAGCAGTGTTAATTACATTAATCATGTTTACATTGCATCTCTTGTACTTATTTATTTCATAACTAGAAGTTTGTACCTTTGGATGACTTTCATACAATCCCCCTTCCTCTCACCCACTGCCTTTGGTAGCCACAAATCTGATATTTTTTCTATGAGTTTGTTTATAAAGTATAATTAACCTACAATAGGATGTTAGTTCCTGGAGAATAATATAGTGATTTGGTATTTCTCTATATTATAAAATGAATACCATAATAAGTCTAGTTTTCATCTGTCACCATACAAAGATATTACATTATTATTATGTTTCCTATGCTGTATGTCTCATATCACTGACTCATTTATTTTTTAACTGGAAGATTGTATCTAATTTCCCTTGTTTATTTCACTCATCTCCTGATTCTCTTCCCTTCTGGCAACCACTTGTTGTTCTCTGTATCTATGCATATATTTCTGTTTTTTTTTTCCCATTTATTTTGCTTTTATATTCCACCTATAAGATGAAATCATATGGTGTATGTCTTTCTCTGTCTGATTTATTTCACTTAGCATAATACCCTCTAGTTTCACTCATGTTTTTGTAAACGACAAGATCTCATTCTTAATTATGGCTGAGCGATATTCCATTTCATATAGACCATATATATTCTTTATTCATTCACCTACAGATGGACATTTAGGTAACTTTCATGTCTTGACTATTGTAAAAACTGCTGCAATGAACATGTGTGTGCTCAGTCATGTCTGACTCTGTGACTCCATGGACTGTAGTCTGCCAGGCTCCTCTGTCCATGGAATTTTCCAGGCAAGAACGCTGGAGTGGATTGCCATTTCCTACTCCATGGTAGGGGTGCACATATCTTTTCAAAATAACATTTTTGTTTTTGTTTTGGAAAAGTACCCAGAAGTGGAATAGCTGAATTGCATAGTAGTTCTGTTTTTAATTTCTTTGAGGAACCTCCATACTCTTTTCCTTAGTGGCTGCCCCAATTTACATTTTAATCAACAGTATATGAGGATTTCCTTTTATCCACATCCTTGCCAATGCTTGTTATGTGTTGTCTTTTGCTTAATAGCCATTCTCACAGGTGTGTAGTACCTTTCATTGTGATCTAATTAGCATTGCTCTGAAGATTAGTAATGTTGAGCATCTTTCTCCCAGCTGACAATTTGTGTGAAAAATGTCTATTCACATCATCTGCCCATTTTAATCATGCTTTTCAATGTTGAATTGTATGTGTTCTTAGTATATTTTGGTTATTAACTCCTTATGAGATAATATCATTTGTTATTATCTTCTTCCATTTAATAGGTAGCCTTTTCATTTTGTTGATCATTTCCTTCACCGTGCAAAAGCTTCTTAGTTTGATGTAATCCTATTTGTTTAATTTGAAAAAGTATTATTCAGACAAAGAGTATACCGCCTATGTTTTCTTCTAGGAGTTTATGGTTTTGGGTCTTATGTAAGTCTTTCACTCATTTTGAGTTCATTTTTACATATAATATGAGAAAATAGTCCAGTTTGGTTGTTTTGCATGGAGCTACCCAATTTTCCCAACACCATTTGTTGAAGAGGCTGTCTTCCCTCACTGTGTGTTCTTGATTCCTTTGTCATAGATTATTGACCTTACAAATATGGATTCATTTATGGGTTCTCTATTCTGTTCCGTTGATCTATGTGCCTTTATTATCTTCCCTGGTGGCTCAGATGGTAAAGCGTCTGCCTACAATGCCTACCATGTGGGAGACCTGGGTTTAATCCCTGGGTCAGGAAGATCTCCTGGAGTAGGAAATGGCAACCCACTCCAGTATTCTTGCCTGGAAAATGCCATGGATGGTGGAACCTGGTAGGCTACGGTCCATGGGGTCACAAAGAGTTAGACACAACTGAGCGACTTCACTACTCACTGTGTCTTTATTAGTGCCCGTACCATACTGTTTTGATTACAGCAACTTCATAGTGTAGTTTGAAATCAGGAAGCATGGTACTTCAGCTTTGTTCTCTCTCAAGATTATTTAGGTTATTCAGGGTCTTTTATGTTTTCATATAAATTTTAGAATTATTTGTTCTATTTCTGTGAAAAATACCATTAGTATTTTGATGGAGAATGCTTTCTATCTGTAGACTTCCTTGGGTAGTTGGTCATTTTAACAATATTTATTCTTTCAACAGTATATCTTTTCATTTGTTTGTGTTGCCTTCAATTTCTTTCAAGGGCGTCTTATAGTTTTCTGACTACAGGTCTTTTTCCTCTATAGTTAATTTATTCCTGGGTGTTTTGGGTATTTTATTCTTTTTGATGCAATTATAAATGGACTGTTTTTAACACTTAAGGAAGAGCAAGGGAGGGAGATGTTCTCCTAACTTGTAATATGATTGTTGATCCACTGCTTTAGTGATAGTGTAAAATCCCACTCTATAAATTACATATTATCCTTTCTGGTGAGCCATACATTCAGCCGGGAGTGAATTCAGATTTCATTTTTCAGTTGCTCTTATTTTATATGTAATTACATCTAGAAACTAAACACAATAATAACTTTATTATGTACTTACTATGTACAAAGTTTATCTTTTTCCAATTTTGGAAGAAAGTACTTGATGCTTTAGAGATAAGGAAATGGAGGGTCTAAGATGATGAGATGGCTTCTCTCAGAAGCCAAAGTCCCATTTTTTTTTTGTTAAACTACCCCCACAATTTGAACTCAGTGCATTATGTTAGACACTTGTAATCTCTAATTTCATTACAAGTTTACTCATGGGATGGAGTACACAAGTGTCTTATTACAGACTTTATACAGTAGTAACAATCACAAAAAGAGACCACACAGACAAGTAAATGCTGTTTGATGGCAGGTCAATATTTAAGCCATACTACAACTTCAAGTTCCCAAAACAGTCTACAATACTACCATTTATCAGTTGTGTGCTTTGTTTTTGTTTTTACATACAATCACCATCATATTCCATACATATAGTTGCTTTCAGACTGAATTCTTCCTATGAGCTGAAGATTATACTATGTACTCCAAATATATAATTGAATTTTATGTTATAACATCATTTTAGAGATGAGAAAACAGGCCCAAGGAGGTTAAGCAGGCCTGTGTCCTTAAGTTTCACAATGAATGATGAGTCTTAGCCCCTTGTTTGGAGCCCTAGAAACTTCAGTGTAAGGAACTGCTTAAGGTACGCAGTGCAGAGGTAAGAAAAAGCCCATCAGAATATGATAAATCTAGAAATTGGCAAGGAGTAATTATATTGGACTAGGGGTAGGAAGTCAGGACAAAATACGAATTGTGCCTCTAGAAAGATGGTTCTGGAACCAACGGCATTGCATACCAGTGATGAATCTGTCATTTCTGCCCCTGAAGACTTCAGCAAAGGACCTAGATGCCTAGGTGATATATCTTTATAGATCTATCTTTGCTGGGAGGTGGGAGGACAAAAACCCTTTCAGAGTCTGAAATGATTCTTGGTGTCCCTGGTCATCATAAACTGCTGGCAAACTGAACTGGAAAAGAAGACTGAAAAATCAAACAGCACTGTGTGCAGCTCTAAGTACAATAAGCTATTGATAACAGAGATCCTGAGTCATCAAAAACACATTGAAGGAAACAGAGATGTGTGCAGTATATGATAGAAAGCTTTTCATTTAAAATTGTTAAACTGAAAGACTAGGCACTTGATCTGGCAAGTTTTATGAGCCCTACTGGAGGATTCACTTTATGTGGAATTCTCATTTCCTGACAGCCCTGGAAAGATCAGGCCGAACTGTGATAATGCTCATCTCTGTGCATTATAATGAAGCTGCCATGGTAACTCTAGAAGTCACTTTTAAAATGTGCAATTTTAAAAGTTCATTTCCCAGAAAAAAAGATTAGTATAGCTGTAACACTCATAGTAATCTAATGAGACTTGAAAGGAACATTCAGGCAAAAAAAAAAGAGAAAGGCATACAGACTGCATGGATTTCACAATTGCACTGTCCTTCTGAGAATGACATGGTCCACTCATGACTTCCCTAATCGATAAAACAAGGGGAGCATTAGATCAGAAACTTAATTAAATTTTGGTGCGTAGAACCCAGGTGTAGAATTCATTCAGTTTCTACTTAGCTCAGTACGCTTGCTAATTCAGTCACAGAAGTCCTTGCATAGAAAATTTCATGTACTTGTCATCTTCATAATTTAAGGAGCTAGGTATAATCAATGTTCCTGGCATTAGTTATCTAGAAAAGGTGATAACTTTTATGACTGGTCACAGAAATCAGACTGGGAAGAAACAAATGTGACACAGTGGAATTGGGTCGGTTGCCAAAATAAAATCCTCTATCCTCAGCTCCACCCACCCCCAGCTTTTTGATAGGGAAAAGGTGTAAATCAACACCCAAGGTCTCTATGCCTTCTTATGGAAAGTATTTATCTATTTTTCTAACAGAGTTTGTAACTTTTTAAAAGTTCATTGTTTTTTGGAGACTGAATCAGTGCCAGTCTAGAGATAGAGCATGCTCAGGGTGCTCTTGTTGTCTCAGGGACCTCATAAGCACCAGATGCATACATTCCTGGAGGCATGATGTGAGTCATTTCTTCAAGTGGTATGTTTCATTAGAATGCCTTTTCTAGGATTTTCCTTGAAGGCTTACAATTTAGGATCAGGGCCCTGGCTGCAAAATTCAAAAAAGTCAAATTTAATAAATCTTTACTAGCAGAAGGCTTTAATGGCCTATCTGCTAATAGAAGAACCTTAATTTATACACAGCATTTCACATTGTTCAGGAAACTGTCCTACAAATTTCAAGTAGTTATTAACCTCACTTGCTTGTTTGCTTGCTTCGTCACTTCGGTCGTGTCTGACTCTTATTGAACCTATGGACCTCAGCCCTCCAGGCTCCTCTATCCATGGAATTCTCCAGGCAAGAATACTGGAGTGGGTTGCCATTTTCTTCTCCAGGGAATCTTCCTGAACCAGGGATGCCTTTTAAAGAAACTAAGCTACTTTGTCCAGAAATCATAAAATTTCATTTCCCCACTTAGTGTGACTTTGAAAACACCCAGCAGTGACTTGATCAACAATTTCACCAATTTAGTTAAAGAAAAGGATAACAAAACTCTTTGATTATCCCGCCGGCTCTCCCTGCTCACATACACACTCATGCACACACGTAATTCCTGCTCCAGTCAGGTGAATTGATCATTTGACATCATGTGGAGAAAACAGGAGAAATACACTGAACCATCTGTTTTGGTTTCATGTCAAACCAGCCTTGCCATCATAGCATTATTTTGGCCCTTTCAAAAATTTCTAAACATGTTGGTGGCAATAGAATCAGAGCTGCACAAGTTTCCTCAAAACTGATTATATTATACACACAATGGGAAAGAAGTAGAAAATCAAATTAGGCCAGTAAGCCTGCTTAGTAGACTTCCATAATATTTGATTGTCAAAGGACAAGAAATGCTAGCTCAGCCTTGTCCCCTGAGAACAGTGGCAGGGCTCATTCTACCTCACACATGTTTAACTTGAATCTTTTATAATCTTTTATAAATTTCTTGGGGGCACTTCACAACTCTCACAATTTGAATATTTAGTTCATGGAAAGTTCTGTTCAGCAGGTGGGAGCAAACACCGGTCAACTCAGAGTCCCTGCCAGTTCTGTGCCCCGTTTTAGCCATAAACTGATAATGGTTAGACAAACTCCACCCTCAGCTTTTATAATTAATAGTAGCTACCTTGTCCTAAATTGTATTTAACGCATTGGGCCACAGAGTGGAAAAGACAGAATCCCTTCTTTTAGGAAGTTTGCTCCAAAGTAAACAAGCCACCAGCGCACTGGGAAGAATGGACCCTCTTTCCACTCAGCCATTCACATTCATCTGTCCCCAGGCACCTCGCTTCCCCTTTTCATCTGAAGGTTTTCCAAAGGTTTCAGTATTTAACTTCAACCACACCACTGCCTTTTTGATTTTATCAGGAGATCTTACAACTTATTTTATGCATTATAAAAGACATGTGAGATAACAAAGTTTTTCAACTTTTGTCCCCTCTATCTCAAAATTCATGTCTAAAATGAACTGTGCTCAGGTCCTTTCCTTTGATGCTGTCTTTATCCCCTGCAAATCTACCACTCATTTTCTAAATATGCTCCCTCATGCTTCTGCTATCTTGTCCTCGTAATCCACGGGCACAGCCAGCTGCTTCATATCCCCGTACCTCCCTTCCCCTCAGCCTAGAACATTCTTCCACATTTGCCCTGCAGGAATACGACTGCTCAACTCTTGAAACGTAAAGATGAAACCCAAATTTCCATACCAAATACCATGACTTATGCAGTCGTTCCTATCTCTTCCCATCATGAATGTCACACTCCAATCTCACTAGATTTCCTACAAATCCTTAAACCCCATCTCTATGTTTTTGTCTTCATATCTGTCTTCTTAAACTTTCTTCTCCTGGTTGAGTCCTCTTCCTCTCCAATGGGGCTCAAGTGTCTCCTCTTTGAAATCCATCTCACACCCTGGGGTGGGCATGATCGAGTCCATAACTCTTTCTCCCATCAGAACCCATCACAACCTCTTCATTAAAACGGTTATTTGTATACAGTTTATCTGTCTCTCTTTGAACTGTCCCATCCAGATTATGGAAATTGGTAAACTTGGAATGTTCTTTATAGTGTGATAGCCAGGAAATAGGTGCTCAGTAAGTACTGTTTCAGAGTTGGATAAATTCTTCTTCCTCATTAAGGATTTTGCTAATTTGTTTTCAACCGTAACATATAAATACACAAACACATACAAGTAGTACAGTTGTGATGGTTAATTTTATATATCAACATAAAAGCCACAGTACCCAGTTAGAAGTCTCTGTGAAGAGATACTTAACGATGAGATTATCATTTAAATGGGCAGACTTTGAATAAAGAAGATTGCTCTTCCTAATGTGGGTGAGCCTCATCCAAACAGTAGAGGGTCTTAATAGGAAAGAGACTGATGTTGCCTGGAGAAGAGGAAATTCTGTCAGAAGACATCTTTGAACACAAACTGAAAGTCTTCCCTGGATCCCCAGCCTGCCGACCTACTCAAGATTTTGGACTTGGCATCCTTCGCAATCTCATGAGCCAATTCCTAAAACAATCTCTATTTGTACATCCTATGGGTTCTATTTCTCTGGAGAACCCTGATGAATGCAATAGTCAACACATACTTTTTATCAACTGAAATATTTCAATGGTTTTCCCTCCATACAAAAGTTTCTAAAACAAAATAACGCAAAAAACAGTTGTAAATAAACTTCATGAGTTTAGGTTTGGACATGTTTATTTGGGAAGGTGTGTTGGTGACCCAGTAACCCTGAAGTCACCCTGAATGTGAGTTAGAGTTCTGGCTCCAGCAGTTGGGTGACCGTGGTCAAGTTACTTAGCCTCTTGGTTTTCTTTGACTTTACTTTAGAATGAGGTCAAACTACCTACGTTATATGATTGCTGTTGTGAGGATTGCATTTTACGATGAAAACATGTAAAGTGCTTAAAACAGTGCCTGACACAAAATCTGTGCTCGTGAGTATGTGCTAAGTCACTTCAGTCCTGTCTGATTCTTTGCAATGCTATGGACTAGAGCCTGCCAAGTTCCTCTGTCCATGGGATTCTCTAGGCAAGAACACTGGAGTGGGTTGCCATGCCCTCCTCCAGGGGATCTTCTCTACCCAGGGACTGAACCCACATCTCTTATGTCTGCTGCACTGGCAAGCGGGTTCTTTACCACTGCTGCCACCTGAGAAGCCCGGTCTGTGCTCAGTGAATGTTAACCGTCATGTTTACAAAGCCTGCTTGGTCTGCCTAATTGCTTCAGTTTATTCACTTCCTCTTGTTAATTTACCAAAAAAATAGAAATTATCCTTTTTTGCAGTTCCTACAGTCTAAAAATTAACGCACAATAGTATATTTGTTATTATGAAATTCAATTACTAAGATTTTTTTGATGGCTTATGTATCTTGATGTAGTTATATATGTATTCCTAAGGTGATATTTTTTGATTGCTTATCATTTAAAAAAATCTGTCTACTTTGATTCTAGGATATAGGAAATGTGGAAAGTTCAAATATATAGGTAAAAATGAAAGACATTTTCATTTAGTAAAGCTATAATCAAGACAGAAAGCATTAATTAAATAATTACTTATGGGAATAAAAATATTGTTTTTGAGTTTGCTAACTATTCTTCCTTGCAGAGGGGTTGCTAGCATTCTGGTTTGAGCTATAACATATGCAAATACATACATAATCACAGCCAACTCTGGGATTCCTTATTATGAAAGAAAGCAGTAGCTCAAAAAGAAAGATCTCAAAAGACATTTTGTCTGGCTGGGTACTGGACCACATGATTTAGGGGGAATTAGTAGATTTATTTTGGAATATGTGTGTGTGTTTTAAGCCTTAATCTAAAACAAGACCTAAATCAACCTTTATTTCTTAGCACAGTCCTGCTTATTATTTAATGATTTGTTTCAGAATTGTGTTAATAAAATAGGAAAGTCAACCAGGAAGAAAGGAATGAGTGTGTGTGTGTGTGTATGCTTCACACATCAATCCTGTAAGACTTTGCTTTTTCCTCATTACTTTCTGTTTTCCACTGATGGAACTGAATTCCTCTTGCCCTTTCTTGATAAAACATTATGTCCCTAAGGCATTTACTAAATGTTGAAAGAAAACATTCTTTTTTCCCCAGCTTTGAGTATGTGAAAGATTGATGATGAAGACATTTTCTATCTTCTCTCATTCAGTTCTGTCTTTAGATCACTACTAATAATTTGGCAATCAAATGCACTTGAAAGATGTAGATGAAATAATCTTCATTCTTTTATCAGTGGCAAAAGAATTTCTTATTTACAAGTGGATCAAGAAACAGACAGTTTTCACTGAATCATATTATAATAATAAAAGACCTATAAGCATAGATGATAAACTGAGCATAATGCAATATAAGTTAAAGGACCTATATTCCTGAAGTCATTTAAGTCATTTCCCATCTTCCAATCAGGCTTCATTAAGTCGATACAGACTGATGAGTGTTGATCTCTTTCTTGTAAATTTCCAGGAAGAAAGATGCCTCATTTAAGGAGTCATTACCTATACATGTACATATGTGTGTGTTTGTGTGTGTGTGTGTGTGATATGCTATTTTAAAAAAATTCAAATTAAGTTTTAACATGTGACTTTGCATTAAGTATTTACTTCTTTTTGACTTCTGACAGGACAACCTCACTATAGTCTTATGAAATCAGAATTGCTATCCTATTTTGTAGAAAGGAATGAGGCACAGACATGCCTTCATTCCACAGATCATTACCTTTTTTAAAAAGCGTTTTGATTTTTATAAAAAAATTAATTTTTTAAAAAAAGGCTAAACCATTTCCCACAAAACTATCATGAATGGAGGGAAATCCTCAGTTGGCATCATTTTTCTCTCTCACATCTTTTCTGTCAAAACTTTCTTTCATGTTTAAATAAAAACTGCTTAGAATTATACTCCATTGGTACATTATGGTAAACAGAGATTAAAGCAGGCCCTTATTGCCAGTATTTCTGTGTGTAAAAATCAGTTGAGCTACAAACCCAGAAACCCTTTGAAAGACATGCCCGCTAGATCCCCACTAGGTAGTTGTTTGATACCCATGGCCAGCCTAGTTTGGCTGCTTTCCGGAGCTGGGAAAAGAAACGTTTCCTGATGGTTCCATTAAGTTCTTACAAATGATCCGTGTTGTATGTTTAACTGGACGCTTCACCGTTCATATCCCTGCTTTTTTATCCCCACCCCGACTTTTCTGTCTTTTCTTCCAAACTAATATTAACAACGTGGGAGCTGAAATGGTGTAATGTTATCAAACCCATTTTCCTTTGACTGATATGCCGAACGTTGTTTCTATGTCTCCTAATGCTTAATTTCCAACCAGGCTGTTCCTCCCATCTCTCTTTCTCTTCAGTTTTTCCTTCAGTGCACGAGGAGTTTTCCTTAATGCATTCAACAGATGCCTCTTCCCAATGCCATCTTTTCAGAGCGCCGAAAAGTGCTCTATTGTGGAGCCTAGCGGATATGCTTGAATATACAAACACAGCAATGCTTCTTTTCTTTATTGACTTGCACAGAAATCTGTGCCTCTACTAAATAAAACACTTCACCATCCTAGTATCAGGCCGCCCATGTGCTGAGACATTTGTGTCTCCTTTAAATTCATCAAAATTTCCCAGGTTTGCCTCCAACAATATTTTAACAGATAACACACTGCCAAAACCCGATCAAACGCTTTCCAAATCTTCTCGACAGCATTATTGATGACAGATGGTTAGCCTCCACACTTCACCAAACCGTGGGACAGTATTAGAAATAACATTGCCTCTATAAGATTACGTAGGAGGACAGCATATGTAATTCCTGTTCAACTCTTGAACCTTGCAAGAACATAAACATTTAGAAGAGTTCCAAAGTACTAGAAGGACTATAATTGCACATGATTTTATGTGAACTGTTTACTTACTGGCCCCTTTAGCTGAAGGGGAATTATTTATTTGCTTTTCTTTTCATAGGAATCCTAAGTGTCATTCTACTATATTTATAAGGCCCATTCTCACAGCTTACTAAAGAAAGGCAGCTAATTTTTCATGAGTGAAAAAGTTCTGAAAATAAATGTACTCAGGGCTTAAAACATGCTATTTCTCAGAAGTCTGTTGTTCTTTCCAGTTAGGAATTTCTAAACCAGAAATGAAATGATATATTGTTTTTTCTAATTAATCTTTGGTTCTCTGCAAATGTTAATCTTTTGATGGATAAGTGTCAAAAAGGCCACTAGTATTGCATAAAATGTGTTACTAATGTAACTGCTTAGGCAAAAATTTTAAAATTTGTAGGATAGTTATAATTTAAATAAGTCTCTTGGGCACCAAAATATGCTAGCATAATAAATGGCTTACCATGGATGCATGGAATGGTTGTCATGTTCCCAGCTTCTTAAATACTCTGAAGTATTACCTTCCTAAATTATAAACTCCCTGAAGATGGGAATTATGTCTGTCCTGTTCACTTTTGTATACCCACTGATAAGTATAGAATCTGTTCCATAATAGCTACTCAGTAAATATACTAAGACTATCCAGATGAATAAACAGATGGATAAGTGGATGGATGCATTTATCTAGGTGCAGCATATTATAACTTCTATCTTTTACTTTGAAAGAATATCATAGTGAAAGTTAGTATACATTATGGGCAAAATCCTGGCTTTAGCTCTGATTGTGCTTATTCACTTTATAGAAATGGAAGGTTCTTAAAATCTAGTGCAATCTTTAAAGTGGGAGGAGAAATAATTTCTACAACATATGAATACAAACAGTATTGTGATGGTGCTAAGCACATTGATTCTGGGTATGGATTGTCTGTGTTTGAATCGATGTTCTACATGTGATAGTTATGTGTCCTTGGCTTTTATGAGAATTTGGTAAGTTGATACTTATAAAGTTATAGCACCAAGGGCTTAGTAAACACTTAAAATAAATGTTAGTTATTTTCATTGTACAATACTATTTTTTCTTTCTTGAACCAAGAAAACAAGGTTTTCTGTTTGTTTCTCATTGTGATTAGTTTAAAAGAAAAAAATCAGCAATTATAATTTAGGAGCTATAAATATGAATTCATCAATCAAGTTGCAAATGTGAAATAAAAGGGCTGAAGGACTAAGAGTAGTGATAGAAAAATAACCTTTTGATGTAATAATGTTTTATAGAAAAAGATTGACTTGTTTTCACTATCCATCTATTCATCAACTTCATTTATTCATTCAGTCACTTAGTTATTCAACAGTATGTATTGAGCCTTGGCTCTGTGAAAGACACTACTCTAGGTGTAGTAAATACAGTTGGCAAAGAAACAGAAATAAACAGAGCCTCCAACAGTCCTTAGGAACATATATGTGTTGTGGGATGTGTGCATGTAGAAAAAAATAATAAGCAAGAGAAGTAAATATATATTTTATCTAGTCCTAAAGTGAAGTTAAATTCATATAGGTAATTCATGTCAAGGTAAAACTAGCTCAGACAGAGAGAATTTGAAGTTTTGGTAGTATAATTTTTCCAAGGAAGACAGGAGAATCTTTATTTACATGGTAGATTTTAGAATAAAGATCTAACATAGGTGAGGGAGTGAATCATGCTGGTATCTTTGGAAAGGACAGCCAGACAGACTGAGAAGCAGTGGGAAAGACCCCGAAGAGGAACCCTAGGTAGTACATTCCCGAAATATCAAGGAGGCCAGTCTTTTTGCCATCAAGCTCCATAAGAAGGCGAGTGGTAGCAGCTGAAGTTGAAGAGGTAGGTGGGAAGGGACTGGATTGCATAGGGCCTTGTATGTCATCGGGATGATCTGAACTTTCATTTGTGAATTTCACTGTTTTTAGCAGGAGGAAGAAATTCTCTGATCACCATTTTAACAGGATCATTTTAATTACTGTCTTGAGAATATACAGTAGGGGGTGTGTGCTGTCTCTTCAGTTGGGTCCGACTCTTTGCGACCCTGTGAACTGTAGCCTGCCAGGCTCCTCTGTCTATGGGATTTCCCAGGCAAGAATATTGGAGTGGTTTGCCATTTCCTTCTCCAGGGGATCTTCCCAACCCAGGAATCAAACATGAGTGTCCTGGGTCTTTGTCATTGGCAACAAATTCCTTACAACTGAGCCACACATATATGTAGCATTTAAGCATAAATGGTTTTTACTGTACATAGTGTTCTCCCACATGATAATTTTTTCATTGAAAATATATGTTGGAGACTTTCATATATATAGAATTTCTTGGTACTTTTAATTGTTGCATGATATTTTATATGATATCCTCTTGATGAAACTTAAATAATTCTCAATTTTATCACCATTATCAAAAATTATGTAACCAACATCCTAGGGATGCCTTTTTGGGCATATAGTTGAGTAGGACTCTAGACTTAATATTTATAATCAGAGTTGTTGTATATGTGCAATGGAACTTTAACTGATACTTCAAGTTTTCCTTTATTAAGATTCTTCCAGTTTATACTTTCACTAAGAAAATAAAAGCTAAAATAATTTTTTTTTTTTAAACTAAGAAAAAATTTGCAAAAGATCATTTCCTAGTGCTCTTTTCACATCAATAAAACACTGGCAAGATGTTATGGGTTGGTTGACTACATGAAAAATCATTGATTTTTCCAAGCATACTTCCAGGTAGTGAGGATATCAGTTCAGTTCAATTCAGTTCAGTCGCTCAGTCATGTCCAACTCTTTGCGACACCATGAACTGCAGCACGCCAGGCTTCCCTGTCCATCACCAACTCCCAGAGTTCACTCAAACTCATGTCCATCAAGTCGGTGATGCCATCCAGCCATCTCATCCTGTGTCGTCTGCTTCTCCTCCTGCCCTCAACCTTTCCTAGCATCCAGGTATTTTCCAATGAGTCAGTTTTTCACACCAAGTGACCAAATTATTGGAGTTTCAGCTTCAGCATCAGTCCTTCCAATGAATATTCAGGACTGATTTCCCTTAGGATTGACTGGTTTGATTTCCGCGCTGTCCAAGGACTCTCAAGAGTCTTCTCCAACACCATAGTTCAAAAGCATCGATTCTTTGGCACTCAGCTCTCCTTATAGTCCAACTCTCACATCCATACATGACTACTGGAAAAACCATAGCTCTGACTAGATGGACCTTTGTTGGCAAAGTAATGCCTCTGCTTTTTAATACGCTATCTAGGTTGGACACAGCTTTTCTTCCAAGGAGCAAGCGTCTTTTAATTTCAGGGCTGCAGTCACCATCTGCAGTGATTTTGGAGCCCCCCCAAAATAGAATCTGCCATTGTTTCCACTGTTTTCCCATCTATTTGCCATGAAGTGATGGGACCAGATGCCATGATCTTCGTTTTCTGAATGTTGAGCTTTAAGTCAATTTTTTTCACTCTCCTCTTTCACTTTCAAGATGCTCTTTAGTTCTTCCTCACTTTCTGCAATAAGGGTGGTGTCATCTGCATATCTGAGGTTATTGATATTTCTCCTGGCAATCTTGATTCCAGCTTGTGCTCCATCTAGCCCACGTTTCTCATGATGTACTCTGCATATAAGTTCAATAAGCAGGGTGACAATATACAGCCTTGACGTACTCCTTTTCCTATTTGGAACCAGTCTGTTGTTCCATGTCCAGTTCTAACTGTTGCTTCCTGACCTGCACATAGATTTCTCAAGAGGCAGGTCAGGTGGTCTGGTATTCCCAGCTCTTTAAGAATTTCCACAGTTTGTTATGATCCACACAAAGGCTTTGGGATAGTCAATAAAGCAGAACTAGATATTTTTCTGGAAGTCTCTTGCTTTTTCAATGATCCAGCAGATGTTGGCAATTTGATCTCTGGTTCCTCTGCCTTTTCTAAAACCAGCTTAAACATCTGGAAGTACATGGTTCATGTACTGTTAAAGCCTGACTGTGAGAATTTTTAGCATTACTTTGCTAGCACATGAGATGAGTGCAGTTGTATGGTAGTTTGAGCATTCTTTGGCATTGCCTTTCTTTGGGATTGGAATGAAAACTGACCTTTTCTAGTGCAGCCATGGCCGAGTTTTCCAAACTTGCTGGCATATTGAGTGCAGCACTTTCACAACATCATCCTTTAGAATTTGAAATAGCTCAATCTCCACTAGCTTTGTTTATAGTGATGTTTCCTAAGACCCATTTGACTTTGCATTCCAGGATGTCTGGCTGTAGGTGAGTGATCACACCATTGTGGTTATCTGGGTCATGAAGATCTTTTTTTATAGTTCTTCTCTGTATTCTTGCCACCTCTTCTTTATATCTTGTGCTTCTATTAGGTCCATACCATTTCTGTCCTTTATTGTGCTCATCTTTGCATGAAATGTTCCCTTGGTATCTCTAATTTTCTTGAAGAGCCCTCTAGTCTTTCCCATTCTATTGTTTTCCTCTATTTCTTTGCATTGATCACTGAGGAAGTGAGGATATATCATCAGGATGCTGACAAAGTTGTGTTGAAGACAACATTCTAGGAGGTATAAATTTTGTGGACTCAGAGCTTTGCTTGGATTACCTAATATATTGAAGAATATTTTATTTCTTTCATATTTTCTAGTTGCCATATTTCTCTCAGAGAAATTGAAAATGTATACCAAAACAGTGTGAAAAAAAACTTTTTGCATAAAAATACATAATATGCAATAATTAATGACCAACCAGGAAAATAGTTTTCAATGTATAACAAAGATTAAAATTCTTTATAATTTTTTTAAAAAATGAGAAAAAATACTAACAGTGAACAACTCAATGAAAATAATGCAAATAGCCTCAAAATACATAGATGCCTGCATTCTCTTTAGGACAGATTTACAAATTAAAACCACAGTGAGATAATACTTTTCACTTTTTAGACTGGCAAATACCAAGGACTTTGACCATTAATTTTTTGACAAGGCTCTGGGGAAACAGGCACTTTCATTTTGTCGGTAGTGGAAATGCAAAATGCCATTCTAAGGGAATTTGAAATAACCGGCAAAATACATGTCTTTATCCTTGTATCTTGTAATTCCTTCCAGGAATCTACCTGAAGATCCCCTTGCAAAAATACAAAATGATATACATACAAGGATATTGATTCTGACAATATTTAAAATAGGAAACAACATATGTCCATTCACAGTGAACTGGTTTCGTAAACAATATGTCCACATAATACAGTATTAATCCTCTGTAAAATATGATGAGGAAATCTCTTGTACTGATATTAGCTGACTCCTGAGTCTTTAGTTAAGTGAAAGAAAAAAAAACACACACACAGAAAATGCAGGTGTAAAGGTGAAGGAACCAGGTTGAAAATAAGATTTCTTTGGATATATACTGCAAGTATGATTTAATACTTGGTAGGGTTAGTAGCAATAATATCCCTATTATTTTTTATAATTTTCCAAAATGTTTTACTTTTTAATTTTTGAATCACCTTTCTCAGCATCCCCCACTAAAAAATCAATCCTAAATGGGAAGGACATGGCTTATCCTTCCCTTTATGAAGCATACTTTTGTGTCTTTCAGAACTGTTTTAAAATTTTCCTTGCAAAGAATTTGGACATTTCCTATTAAGCACTTCTAATAGTTATTAAGGCTGCAAAACCACCCCAACTTAGTGGTGTAAACCAACCATTTTATTATGCCTATAGAATCTATGGTTCAAGAATTGGAAAAATAAAAGAATGTTGACACCTCACTCCCTCCTCTCTATGATGTCAACTGAAAAGAACCAAAGGCTGAGGTATCTCAGCTGCTGGGGACAGGAATCATCTGGAGGGAAAGTCTTCACTCATAAACCTAGGAGTTGAGTCTGATTGTTGTCAGGAATCTCAGCTGGTGCTGTAATGTGGAAACCTGTATTGGCCTCTTTATATCATCGGCATGACAGCCTTGGACATCTTACATGATGTTCAGGGCTCCAAAGGCAAGTGTCTCAAGAGAACCAGATGGAAACTGTATCACCTTTGATCATCTATCTTTAGAAGCCACATTGTACCACTTCGGCCACAGTCACAAGGCCATCCAGTTTCAGGGGGAGAGGCATGAGTCCCACCTCTTTTGATAAGAGGGATGTCTAAGTCATAATATAGGAGTATGTGGGATGAAGGATACTGCTGAAGTCATGTTTTGAGAATACAGTGAGCCAGAGGATTTTTCTTTAACTTTTTTTTCTGTTGCCATAAAGGCAATAAAAGATGGGGCCTTTTCTCTCATTTTATATCCTGCTTGTTTTCATTTAATGAATGTTCAGTTCAGTTCAGTTCAGTTCAGTTCAGTTCAGTCGCTCAGTCATGTCCGACTCTTTGCGGCCCCATGAATCGCAGCACGCCAGGCCTCCCTGTCCATCACCAACTCCTGGAGTTCACTCAGACTCACGTCCATTGAGTCAGTGATGCCATCCAGCCATCTCATCCTCGGTCGTCCCCTTCTCCTCCTGCCCCCAATCCCTCCCAGCATCAGAGTCTTTTCCAATGAGTCAGCTCTTCACATGAGGTGGCCAAAGTACTGGAGTTTCAGCTTTAGCATCAGTCCTTCCAAAGAAATCCCAGGGCTGATCTCCTTTAGAATGGACTGGTTGGATCTCCTTGCAGTCCAAGGGACTCTCAAGAGTCTTCTCCAACACCACAGTTCAAAAGCATCAATTCTTCGGCGCTCAGCCTTCTTCACAGTCCAGCTCTCACATCCATACGTGACTACTGATTTCTATATATGACTTCTATATCCTGCAACCTTATTAAACTCTATTTCTTTTTTGTGCATCTGATTCTTTTGGGTAATTGGTTATATAATCAGATAATCAGTATAAAGAGTTTTACCTCTTTCATTCAAAATTTTGAGGTCTTTTTACTCTAAACTTTTACTCTTGCAAATTGTGGTGGCTATGAGCCTCAACATGCTATCAAAATGTAGTGGTGACCATGGGTCCTTGTCTTTTTCCTGGTTGTAGAAGACATGCCTTTTTGTTTCCATTAACTAAAATGCTACAACTGAAAAGAATATTTTCTCTATTATCATCATCTTTTTAAAAGTTGTGCTATGGTATTTGATACAGAAATAATCATTACTATCAAATTTTCATTTTGAATCACAATCTTAACTGTTATAAAGTGCCTGTATTTTTCTTACTTTCTTTTCCTTAATATTTTTTGGTCTTATTTCTACCTGATTTGATATTAAGATCGCCAACTCTGGTTTTCTTTTACGGCTTATTCTTTTCTTAAACGGTCTTCTGGCATGAAGAGGGAAGAGGTACTGTTTGAAAAGTTCGTCATTGTCTTAGCCTGTTTGGGCTGTTATAGCAAAACACCAGAGACTGCTGCTGCTGCTACTGCTAAGTCGCTTCAGTTGTGACCGACTGTGCGACCCCATAGACGGCAGCCCACCAGGCTCCCCCGTCCCTGGGATTCTCCAGGCAAGAACACTGGAGTGGGTTGCCATTTCCTTCTCCAATACCAGAGACTGCAGTAGCCTATAAATAACAAGAAATTTATTTCTCACAGTTCTGAAGCATGGAAAGCTAAGATTAGGGTGCCAGCATGGTTGGATGAGGACCTTTTACTGACTGCAGACTTCCTTGTATCCTCACATGGAGAATAGACTAGAAATCGCTCCAGAGCTGCTTTTTAAAGTATGTTAACTCCATCTATGAGGACTCTGCCATTATGACCTAATCACCTCTAGGTCCTACCTTCTAATACTATCATACTGGGCCTTAGGATTTAACATATAAATTTTTAGGGAGACACAAGCATTCAGCCCATAGCATACACCAGCCTTATTTTTTTCCCTTTATAAGAGCATTGATGTTTTCATCTATCCAATGAAAATTTCTCTATCTTTAAAGCCCAATACATTTATTAGGATATGTCTTGAGACCAATTTGTCTTGGTTCACAGATTCAGTGTACAGATTCACATCTTTAGTTCCGTTTTTAAAATATGCTTTACAATATTAATTCTCTCCCATTGCTTTTCTTCTTTGGAAGCTTCAGCTATGCGCTTACTAAATTTCCTTCATCTGTCTTCTACATCCACCATTTAAGATTTGTTTGCTTCCATCTCGTTTGCTCGTTTCCCTTACTTTGATTTGTCAGACCCTTTATGAAAGTGGCCGTGTCACCATTAGTTTTCTTTTCCTGAGTTCTGTCAATTACTTTTTTCCTTCCCTTATTTTCTAGCCATCACCTCTGCTAGTTCAGAACACCTGTATTTCAGTTTTGTAATCTTTTTTCATAGTTGCAAATAATTCAGTTATTTATAAACTAGTACTGAAATACTGGATTATAATTTTTATCTGCTATATGTGTGTATGTGTGTGCTCAGTCACTTAGTTGTGTCTGACTCTTTGTGGCCCCATGGACTGAAGCACACCAGGCTCCTCTGCCCATGGAATCTTCTAGAATACTGAACTTGGGTGCTATTTCCTACCCCAGGAGATCTTCCTGACTCGGGGATCAGACCTGTGTCTCTGCATCTCCTGCATTGGCAGGTGGTTTCTTTGCCATTAGTGCTACCTGGGAAGCCCCTGTCTGCTATACAGTATAGAAGTATTTTAGTGAGTGTTCATTTGTGTTGGAAGAGCTCTGTATAATTGTTTTTTTTACTTTGTTCTTACACTATTTTCCTTTTTGTCTTTTTTTTGGTTGTTGTATATAAATTAGAGCAAAATGTCCCTGGATGTGAGCATGGACTAGAGTGGAGTAAGAACAGGAATAGCTTCCCCGGTTCCCAACTCCTGCTAGAAAGATATGGACACTGGGATAATAAGTAAATTGATCAGTAAGAACAGCTATCTCAGGGAGAATTTCCTGGAGGTTCAGTGATTAGGACTCAGTGCTTTCACTGCCATGGGCCCAGGTTCAGTTCCTGGCTGGGGAACTAATATAAAAAAAAAAAAAAGGAGCAGATACATTAGCTAACCATTTCAGTTTATATATATATATGGACTTCCCTGGTGGCTTAGATGGTAAAAGCGTCTGCCTACAATGCGGGAGACCCAGGTTCGATCTGTGGGTCAGGAAGATCCCCTGGAGAAGGAAATGGCAACCCACTCCAGTACTCTTGCCTGGAAAATCCCATGCACGGAGGAGCCTGGTGGGCTGCAGTCCATGGGGTCGCAAAGAGTCTGACACGACTGAGCGACTTCACTTTCACTTTCTTCTCATATATATGGAGAAGGAAATGGCCATCCACTCCAGTACTACTGCCTGGAAAGTCCCATGGACAGAGGAGCCTGGTAGGCTACAGTCCATGAGGTCGCAAAGAGTCGGACTGGGCTCAAAACTCTTTCCTTACACTGTGCTGCTTCTGTGTTGGCATCCTTCCTGTGCTGCTGGAATCTAAGTTGGCTCTGGGGGGTTTTTCCTCCAGCCCTGTGTCTCCTCTGCCTATTTTGTTGGCTGCTGCTACCATGGGACAAAGGTCTTGTCCTTTGTAATCCACTCACTTTTAGAAAGTAGATTTTTACTGACATTTTTAAAATATACTCTCCTCCATGCTCATTTCTGGGCAATTTTCAGTCTTCCTTCTGTCCCCAGTGCGCATGTCCAGCTGTCTCTCAGTGCTCCTCAAAGCGCTTGCCTACAGTTTGGGGCCCTCACCTTCTGGGGAGTAGATTTGTATTTTTCTGTTGGTTTCCGGGATGGGCCTCTGCAGTATCAGCACTCTCTAATCCCCCTAACCACTGCATCATGGCTTCCCTGGGGCCTTCCTGTCTGGCTCTGCTGGTCTCAGTTGCTTTTGGCAGCATGCACACATAATCTGAAGTTTATAGGCTTTCTTTGTCTCCTATTTTTAAGTGAAACTGGAGCTTGTGATTTTTTTTTGTTCTTTTTCTTTTCATTATCTTGTTGCTGTATTTCCAAGACAAGCAGAAAGATTCAGAATTGAGCTGCCGCCATGCTCTTCGAGAATCATAATTAATATAATTGTTTTTGTTATAGTGAAGATATGAAGGACATTTCCATTTAAGTCGGGTGAAGAATGGACTTTTCGTGTGGAAATATGAGATTCCTTAAAACATGGTCCCTGGGCAAAATATATTCCCCATTGGTGACTTTTCAAGATGTGCTCTGGACATAATTGAGGGAGGGTAGCTTGATAAACTTATTAGGTAAGCAAATCTATGCAGAGAGTCTGTCACTCCTGGAGAAATAAAACTGGTAGAGGAAAAAGAATCAGATTTACATGTTACAAAAATGCTGTTCTTTATTTTAATCGACAGAATTGGATTAGACTCCAGCATCAGCATGCATTTCCCATTGTTTTCTTTTTATATTAACTGCAGGAGACTCATTAGAATTTCATGGATGTAATTGTTTCTGGGTTACATCCTCAATTAATGACTATAATTGAAAGATCGGATAGGACTGGGATAACGTGACTGTAATTTAAGTGTAAGACAGACGTCTGGGCCTCTATTTACAATGCATGTGTTATTTTTTTTTTCTTCCACTGTGGAGGAGTATTTACGAGAGGCAGAAATAAATGCATTTCAAACAGCAATGTCTCAATCAAAACAATGTGCATATTGTGTGCTGGTTGTTTTTCCTGGGCTGTTTTGTGACTCTGCAGCCCTCAGCAGGATGCATGTGCATAAAAAAAGCTTGTGCTCAGATCTTCTGGGAGGACTTGGGGGAGCAGAACAAGCTTCAACAAAGGGGAGGTGGAAGAGAAGGCTATCTCTGTCCTTCCTCATGTTCTGTTAGAACACTGTTCAAAACCCAGCATTTCAGCCTGCACTTGCCCAAGATTCCTTAATCAATTTTAGATTATGTCATGGGGAAAGGAAAGAGGACCACTCCCAAGCTGCTAATTATGGCTCTTCTCTGCTTCCCTCTCCTTATACTTTCCCCTAGAAGCAGATATTAATCTTATTAACTTTTTTGAGCCATGCATCTCTGATTATCTATACACAGGCTTTGAGGCAGCTGCAAGGGGTAGCTGAACAATTATCCAGGGTGAGCTGGATTTGTTCCAGACTCAGGAAACATGGATCTATAGACCAAAGCTTTTGGGTTCAAGGCTGACTGCTATTTCTTCACCCAAGGTCACATGTAGGCTATGTAGTTCATTACGTGTCTTCTACAGCAATTGTGACTTTTCTTTCTCTTGTGGATCTATTGATTTGGAAGGAATGGTAAAGACAATATCAGGATTGAAGATGAGCTGGACGGGTCAAGATGTGTGGCTGGACTAAACCATATGGAAAGAAAAAAGAAAGTGGGACAATACAACAGTTAGGAACAGAATGAGAGCTAGGAGACAGAAAGGATGGGAAGGGATTGGAGATTGATTCAGAGATGATCAAACAATACGATAATTTGACACCATTTATTACAGACCTCATGCTAGTACTGTAGCTGAGGTAGATATCTTAATATGTCACCTCTGCTTCAGAAACACAAAGGTGGGTGCTTGCTACTATGTAATTATCAGACCTGACCACAGTCCTATGGGAATTAGAATTTCTGGGTGTGATTCCAGGATGCTTCACCTTTCCAAAGTCTTTCACCTTTCCAAGATCCCAGGTGATTCTGATAAGATGTTGGAGTTTGAGAGCAAATGGAGAGGAGGCAGTGGAAAGCAGAAGGGATAAAATGGCAGTGATGGGCTGCGAGAGTATAGACTGAGGTCAGACTCAACAGGCATATATTCAGCCTTTACAGATGAGGGAGTGGTAATTAGAGGACTCCAGTGTCTTCTTGTATGTTATCCATCTATGCATCTGATAAGCGGCAGAGCCATTAAGTTCGATTATATTTCTATTAAGTTGAACTTCTACTCAGTTCAAGGTTCTTTCTTTGTACCAAACTTAAGTCAATAGTGATAGGAAAGTGTTAGAATTTGGATGGCAGGTTACAGGAAGAAGGTAGCATGCCTTGGATCCAGGTCTCGATTTTATCTGTTGAGATAGGGACACTCTTTAGGAAAATAGTGTAGAGGTAAATTATATTCTAATTTCTTTAACCTTGTATCCTAAATTCTGTTTTTGCCTCTTTCATGAATATTTTTGGTCATGGTTGCATATTAGCTGTAAAGTTATATACTCAACTTTTTCCTTCGTTAAACTGATGCTTTCTGAAATCTCATATGGTTCTAACTCATAATATTGTAAAACCATCATTTTGATATATGAATTAAGGTGTTCACCAACCTAGATAGCATATTAAAAAGCAGGACATTACTTTGCCAACAAAGGTCTGTCTAGTCAAGGCTATGATTTTTCCAGTGGTCATGTATGGATGTGAGAGTTGGATTGTGAAGAAAGCTGAGCATCGAAGAATTGATGCCTTTGAACTGTGGTGTTGGAGAAGACTCTTGAGAGTCCCTTGGACTGCAAGGAGATCCAACCAGTCTATCCTAAAGGAGATCAGTCCTGGGTGTTCATTGGAAGGACTGATGCTGAGGCTGAAACTTCAATACTTTGGCCACCTGATGGGAAGAACTGATTCATTGGAAAAGACTCTGATGCTGGGAGGGATTGGGGGCAGGAGGAGAAGGAGACAACAGAGGATGAGATGGCTGGATGGCATCACTTACTCAATGGACATGAGTTTGGGTGAACTCTGGGAGTTGATGATGGACAAGGAGGCCTGGTGTGCTGCAATTCATGGTGTCACAAAGAGCAACTGAACTGAACTGAACTGAGTACATATTAGTAAATACCCAACTAATAATTTCGCTAAAAATCTATCTGTATACTAACTTCAAATCACTTTGCCAGTGGTACTACACACACTGAACTTTTTTAAAAATTTATTTTTAATTGGAGGACAACTGCTTAACAGCGTTGTGCCAATTTCTGCCATACACGTTGCTTGTGCCACACTGAACTTTGGATGTAATGCTTTTACCAGTTTTAATCTTCTGCTCCAGTCAGATGCCTCTTTCCAATGCCTCCCCATCTAGTATGTCTGCACGATCTCAAATCACTATGTTTAGCAGATCGACGAGTTCAGCACTGCTTTCCCAGGGGCAGCCTGGGTCACCCTCTCTCTTCTGTATCTTTTCTTGTCCCTCTCTCCATTTGCCACTGAGCTTCTTCCCCAGCTGTCATTTCTGGGTGAACTTTACCTGCAGAATTTGGAACCCTGCCTTTAGTGGTCCTGACAAGCTCTCCTCCCTCTTTCCCTACTGAATATGACCATCTTTATGAACAGCCTTCAGTCATAATGCCCTTTGTAGATGTGGTATCAGTAAAATGTTTGACTGATAGATAAATTAATAAATGATTTCAGACTACTGCATAATATATTTCAGGTGGCTTTTAAGTGCTCAAATGATAGCATTAAAAATTAGCAAATAAATATAACACCAGTATGGATTCCTTCTATGGAGAAAATAAAACACTTAAAGTATTACACAGAGAAAGAGAGATGAGAAGATTTTTATTCTCTGTGTAGGATGGATGGGAAAATCTCCTTGAGAGAAGAAGACTTGAATAATGAGAAAAAGCCAAAAATGAGCTGATCTCATTTAATGGTAGAAGAAAGTACAAGGGAAAGGTGTGCAAAGGCCCTGGGATGAGGCTGAATTTGAAGCTCTGGGGGGAACAGAGAACAAGCCCCCACAGAGCAAATAGGAGAGGTTAGACAGCTAGGCAAAGGGAAGATTCTATTGACTCTTCTAGACCACAGCAAGAGGTATGATGGATACTCTAAGTGCAATGGAAGCCACTGGAGTGGGCTTCCAAGGGACAATTTTGATCTAACCGCCTCATCCAGGTTCTGGGGAGACGGAACCCCTGCAACTCCCCTTACTTTACATGCTTGCTCTTGCGTGTCACACCCTCCTGCCAGGATTACTACCCCTACCTAACCCCCAGTTTGCCTAGACCATCTTGTTCCATTTTGACCATAGACTCCTACTGCAAAGAAAACATGATTAATTTTCTTTCATTCCATATTTTATCAAACTTGTTTGGCCACAAACTTTTTACATGAAATGCCGATTACCTTCTTCAGGGAAGCATTCTAGACATTTAAGCTACCCTAGTGCTTCTTTTTACAGTTGTAAAATAGTCATTCTCTCATGTTTGTATTAGAATTTTGATTGTATTAGGGTTCTCCAGAGAAACAGGTCCAACAGGGTGTGTGTGTGTGTGTGTGTGTGTGTGTGAAAGAGAGAGAGAGAGAAAGAGAGAGAGATCTTTAGGAATTGGCTCAGGCTATTAGAAAGGCTCACAGGCCTAAAATTTGCAGGGTAAGCTATTAGGCTGGAGACCCACACAGTAGCCAAGCCTGCAGTTCAAGTCCAAAGGCCATCTGTTGCAGAATATCTTCTTATTTTGGGGGAGATCAGTATTTTGTTCTATTCAGGTTTTCATCTGATTGAATAAAGTCCACCCACATTAGGGAAGGCAAACTGACTTTACTCAAAGTCCACTGGTTTATATGTTGATCTCATTCAATACACCCTCATAGAAACAGCCAGAATAATATTTGGCTACTTATCTGGGCACTATGGTCCAGTCAAATTGGTATATAAAATTAACCATCACACTTTTATTACAGGAAAAGACAAAGGAAAAAGCCAATTTTTCCATCTTAAGAAGCAGTTCTGTATTTCATCACTGGTGGATTTAGGTGTACGCATTTTTGTTGTTACTGGTAAATAAAAAAACATAGAACTAACAATCTCTTCCCAATAATAGTCATATTTATTAAAAGCTGTTGTGAAATAAATGTTAAAAGTATAGTAATCAGACTGGAAGAGTGAAATAAAGAACAATAGAACATAGACTAGTTCAGGATAAGAAGAACAGAAAGGAAAAGATTTGTAGGAATTCACTAACGAGATTCCTTAGTAAAAGAGGGTACAGACAGCTAGTTGGCCTAAGTTCTGTTGATGCAGGATGGGATGATGAATTTTTTTCCTAGAGAAGCTTTAATTGATCAGCATTTCATGCAAATGAATAATGTAGGTACGGGTTAGTGTGCTGGAAGCTGCCAATTATTCAAATTACGCAAAGCCATAAAATATGTGAAAATCAAAACAACAGAAAGAACCATTAATTCCCATTCTGTTCCCTAGCATTCTAGGGTTTTACCCACATTTGTGATAGAAGGATACTTCAACCTTGAAATTAAACAGAGAACACAGTGTGGTAATTTAGTCACACAGTCCCTATTTAATTGTTTTAAAGGTGATCTAGGCAAATGCACAGAATTGAAGTCTGCATGTTTTTAGTGTGCAGTCCAATTCAATTCATGTCTTGCATGGTGGATTTGGAATTTCAGATCATCCTAGTTAATAGAAAGTGCGTTAATTAAGATCAGCTTAATAATGGCATTATTTTGAGAATTTAAAAAAATGTTTTTTTCAAGCACATTTCCATTCTGAAAAGCTACAGTGCTTTGAAAATGAATATATTGGACATGAACTATGTCCTGAACAAATCACTCTTTCCAAATGAGATTTCTGTACTTTCCAAGTTTGAATCCATCTGCCAATCCACAAAGACCCTTCCCTTTCCTCTCTCCCAGGTGTCCCCTGCCTCTCCATACACCTGTGACATCAATAGCTTGAGACAGTGGTTGCCAACCAGAGTCCTGGGGTACCATGGGGGAGAGAAGCCCTAGAGAATGTTGGATTTTTGCTGAACTAGAGAAGAAATTCACAGCAGAAGGGACCCTTTGTTAGTTCCCATCGAGCCGAGTTCCAGTTATAAACTGACCACAGGGACCACTTTCTGTGTGCCCCAACAATGTCTCTTTTAAAGATATCAGGAAAATGGTCTTAATGGTAAATTCCATAACAGCAGAAACATTAGACTAAGGGGACCTGATAGCCTGGAAAATCCACTGCCAAGCAAGCCAGTTTTGGGGCAAGTTATCAGTTTTGATGGGCCCATATTCTTCCATCTGTAAAACAAATACAACTATTGTTTATTGAAGTTATTATTTGGTATGTACTTTCATACTTAATTTCTCTTAAACTTCATGATAATATTAGGAAGTAGGCATACTTACACATTTATTCCTTCCTTTGTAGAAGAGATAACAGATGCTTAGAGATGTCAGGTACTGATCAGGGTTGTACAAGCACGGAGAAAGGATTTGAAAGCAAGCCCTCCATAGTGCGTGACCTTAATTATTGCACTGATTTCCAGCATGCTACCTTATAGGTTGTTTCAGGGATGAAATTATTTAATGCATGTAAAACACACAGGACAAATACCTGAAAACAAATGCTAGCTTTAGCATATGGATATAATAGCATCGACAAGTCTTCTTAAGTACTCTTTTTATTAATCCCCTTCTAACATCCCCCTCACTTTTCTCCAGTGCTATGAATTCAGTTAGCAGTATCTAATGGGTATCTGTCCATGTAATCAAAATCTTTTCATTATTTCCCAATTATTTTATGAAGAATATGTTTCTCTGCAGTGAAGCTGTTTTATGTAGGAAGAGTCAAAGAGTAACAGGCTGTTGGTCAGAATAGTAGCATGGATTCTTGGCTCTTCCACTGGACTTTGAGGAAAGAAGTCTCAGAAGTTTAGTTCTCTAATTTCTGAAAAGGGAATAATGATACTGTTCTCTGCCTCTGTCAGCTCTAGAATAAAATTCAAATTAAAGCATGCATATGAAAGGCTTTCTAAATGCCAATGTGCCATAGAAATGTTGAGGTGGTATTAGCAAGGGTTAGGACATCTTCTGCTTCCCTTTCATTCATCCATTTTTATGTGTCCATCAACATAAAAAGCAATAAGCTTTGACTTGCAAATTTTACCGTTAGATTGAACTGTTGAATGATACAATGAAAGGTAGATGCATTCACATTTTATTTTTATGTGAATAAATTATGGACAATTGTTTTTGCCTTTTACCTTTTTCCCCCTGTGGTAAATGAGCTCATCTTATTCATATTTAGAGCCAATGAACCTGTAAGAAGTTGGTCAGTTTGTTTCAGGTGGCATTAGAGGTTGGTTTTCTCCTGAAGAAGACTTTGATACAGAGATTTGAATATAAGAAGGCTATTAGGAATTACTCGAACTCAACATCTGAGGGGAAATAGAAGGGAACAGGACTGGGGAAAGGGGAAAAGAGTCACTTTAATTGAACTCAGCTTCTCCCATGAGTAACTCTACTATGGGATGATCCTTCAGAGTTGTCCTGAACTGGGGAGGAGGGACTGAGTCGTTGTATTCTCACAATAGCCAATCTTGCATTTAGTCTTCCCCGCGGAATAGGACATGGCTTTAGGTGAGTAGGCTTTCTTCAGACAAAAGCAGTTCCCAGAAGGGAGTGACAACCAGAAGCACTTGCAGGCACTGGGGAATTGCGTCCTTCAGTTCTGAAAGGGGCCCTGTGCAGCATATTACAGTATCCACTACTTAGGGCGATGTACCTACTTTACCAGATCTGTTTACGAATTTCATAAACACTCTCCTGATGAATTATCATGCAGACTCAAGTAAGCCATCACCTTATGAGTATTTCTATCTAAGTTTAGACAGAAAACAGTTATTGTTATGCTGAATCTTATAGTAAGCTGAAATCTGACACCAGATACTTTAATCCTTGTGAAGAAAAGATTATGAGGAAATTTTATTAAAGAGCTCAACTTGGCATTGGAACAAGTGAGAACAGTATAATATTTGGACTCATAAATGTTTTCTGGAGGAATAAATTGTTGAGTGAAATGGAGAATTTATGTAGCTAATGGCTATAGTACCAACCTTTACCCACAGTCACAGTTTATAGTCCCTGAGTAAGAATAATGGCTAATACATTTTGAATATTGACTATTCAATATTCACTGTTATAAGTTCATTAGGACACTGTTGTAAGGACACTGTTGTAAGTTCATTATATAAGTTAACTATATTAATATCACAATAACAGTATGGGATGGATATTATAAACCACATTTTAGAAATGAGAAAACAGTCTCAGAGAGATTAACATGTACATATATCTAAAATCACATGATTAGTAAATAACGAAAACCAGGACACTCTTATATCTCATAAATGGAATGATGGTAAAGAAAATTTGCATCTCACATTTTAATCCTTACTCACCTTGCACTGGAGAAGGAAATGACAACCCACTCCAGTGTTCTTGCCTGTAGAATCCCAGGGACAGGGAAGCCTGGTGGGCTGCTGTCTATGGAGTTGCACAGAGTCGGACATGACTGATGCGACTTAGCAGCAGCAGCACCTTCCTAACCTTTTCTTTCTCTTTGACATATACATTAGTTTCCTGCTGCTGCTGCTGCTGAGTCACTTCAGTCGTGTCCGACTCTGTGCGACCCCACAGATGGCAACCCACCAGGCTCCTCTGTCCCTGGGATCCTCTAGGCAAGAATACTAGAGTGGGTTGCCATTTCCTTCTCCAATGCATGCATGCTAAGTAGTGTCCAACTCTGAGACCCTATGGACAGCAGCCTACCAGCTCCTCTGTCCATGGGATTCTCAAGGCAAGAATACCGGAGTGGGTTGCCATTTCCTTCTCCAATTAGTTTCCTAGTGTTTCCCTAACAAAGTGTCACAAGTCGCGTGGCTAAAAACAACAGAAATTTATTCTCTCACTCTTCTGGAAGCCAGAAGTCTGAAATCAAGGTGCTAGCAAAGCTGTCTCTTTCTAGATAACTGAGGGAAAGTCTGCCTCATGCTCCTAGCTTCTGCTGTTACCAACAATCCTTGGCATGAAGACATATCACTTCAGTCTCTGCCTCCATCATTACATGATGTTTTCCCTTTGTGTCTGTCTCTTTATCTCTTGTTATAATACTAAGTTCAGTTCAGTTCAGCCATTCAGTCATGTCTGACTCTGCCACCACGTGGACTGCAGCATGCTAGGCCTCCCTGTCCATCACCATCTCCTGGGAGGTTACTCAAACTCACGTCCATTGAGTTGGTGATGCCATCCAACCATCTCATCCTCTGTCGTCCCTTTCTCTTTGTGCCTTCAATCTTTCCCAGCATCAGGGTCTTTTCAAATGAGTCAGTTCTTCACATCAGGTGGCCAAAGTATTGGAGTTGCAACTTCAGTGTCAGTCCTTCCAATGAATATTTAGGACTGATTTCCTTTACGATGGACTGGTTGGATCTCCTTGCAGTCCAAGGGACTCTCAAGAGACTTCTTCAACACCACAGCTCAAAAGCATCTATTCTTTGGTGCTTAGCTTTCTTTATAGTTCAACTCTCATATCCATACATGACTACTGGAAAAACCAGAGCTTTGACTAGACAGACTTTTGTTGACAAAATAATAATGTCTCTGCTTTTTAATATGTTGTCTAGGTTGATCATAGCTTTTCTTCCAAGGAGCAAGTGTCTTTTAATTTCAGGGCTGCAGTTACCATCTGCAGTGCTTTTGGAGCCCCCAAAAATAAAGTTTCTCATACTGAATTAAAGCCATCTTAATAAAGAATGAATTCATCTTAGCTTAATTAATTAGAAAAGACTTAGCTTCCAAATAAGATCACATTCACAGGTACTAGGAGTTAGGAATTCATTGGGGGATGCAATTCAACCCATAAAACCACATATTGTCAAGAATATTAGTTAATTCTCACAAAACACTTTAATTCAACCAATGAGCATTGCTTATGTGTCTAGAAAGTGTCTGGTATTGTCCTAGCCACTGGAGGTAAAGTGGTTAACAAGCAAACTCTGCCATTAAGTCAAAATATTTATTAAGCATCTACTACTTATCAGGCACAGGTTCAAGAAGTGAGAATACAGTAATTAACAGGATAAAGTTTCTATTTTCAAGAAGTCTCTATTTTCAAAGCTTATTTTCTTTGACATGAGATAGACAATAAACACATTAACAAATATGATAATTTATGACACCAAAATGTGCTATGAAAAAAATTAAAGTAGGAAACTTTGAGAAAGAGTGACTGGGGAACAGTGGGCAACTGTATCTAAAGAATCAAGGAAGATCTCCCTGGGAGGGTAACATTTGAGTTGAGAGCTGAATGACTAGAAGACAGTGGCCAAGCAAAGGTCTTGGAGCAGAGAATCTAAGCAGAAGGGCAGCCGGGGACAAAGACCCTGGTTGGGAATAATGTAGAAAGTTCAAGAAAAAAAAATGAAAGCTATTTCCCTAAAGTGTATGAACTAAGGGAAAAATGAAAGAAACATTTTAGAGAAGTAAGTGGGTAAGGAGCTGGGCTTTTAACATTCTTTTCATAGGAAGTTACCTAGGGATTTTTTAAAAGGAATAATAACTTAAATATAAGTTTTAGAAACATAGCTCTGGCTGCATTCTGTAGGGTAGATATACAGAGGGATCAGAACAGAATCGGGAAGGCTACTTAGGTGGCTTCTAATAGATGAATCCAAACAAAGATGATTGGGGGGATGGGGCGTACCTTGGAGTAGGGTTGTCCTGGTGAAGCTGGTGAGAAAGAGTTAGGACAGAGATATATTTCACAACTGGAGAGGATGGAAACTTCTGGAGAATTAGATGCAGGATTTGAATAAAATCATAAATCAAGGATGACATTTCTTTATCAAAGAGCTTATGATCTAATGCGAGGCATCACAGAAAGGGACGATTTTAATTCATTGTGATAATTGTGAGCGTAAGCCCAGATGGAATTCCCTAAACCATTTGGGAGCACGTAAAGGAAGGCTAGAATTCCCTCTAGAGCTGTGGACATGTATCTTGCATAGCTGATGTTTCGTCCTATTCGCATTACAAAGGCCAGCTTGCCTTGAGAAATAGTTACAGATGGTTATCTTCACAGAGCGAACCCATATTGAAACACCAGATTTTGACAAAGAACTCCCATTTCATGCCTTCTGAAATATAACTGAGTGTGTTTTACCGTACTGGGGAGCCAAGGGATGAGTGCAGGAAGGTCTAAAACCAGACCATGAGACTGACTCTAGTCGTCTCTCTCTGATTCTAGAGGAACAAGACGAGGCAATAGGTTGCTATTCTTGAAAAGAACCCCATGTAAGCCAATCTCTGAAGATAGTGTGGTTCTTTACCCAGTAAAGTTCCTCTCAAAATGTATACTGGGCTCTCTCGACTAGAATTTGCATAACTTCATAAGCTTCCAAATCCCATTTCCCTAGATAGCATCATCTGTATCAGTATCAGTTCAGTTTAGTCACTCAGTCGTGTCTGACTCTTTGCGACGCCATGAACCGCAGTACGCCAGGCCTCCCTGTCCATCACCAACTTCCGGAGTTGCCCCAAACCCATGTCCATTGTGTTGGTGATGCCATCCAACCATCTCACCCTCTGTCGTCCCCTTCTCCTTCTGCCCTCAATCTTTCCCAGCATCAGGGTCTTTTCAAATGAGTCAGCTCTTTGCATCAGGTGGCCAAAATATTGGAGTTTCAGCTTTAGCATCAGTCCTTCCAATGAAAACCCAGGACTGATCTCCTTTAGGATGGACTGATTGGTTCTCCTTGGTGTTGACTCTTGGATAAGAGTCTTATCCAACACCACAGTTCAAAAGCATTAATTCCTCAGCACTCAGCTTTCTTTATAGTCCAACTCTCACATCCATACATGACCACTGGAAAAACCATAGCCTTGACTAGATAGACCTTTGTTGGCAAAGTAATACCTCTGCTTTTTAATATGCTGTCTAGGTTGCTCATAACTTTCCTTCCAAGAAGCAAGCGTCTTTTAATTTCATGGCTGCAATCACCATCTGCGGTGATTTTGGAGCCCAGAAAAATAAAGTCGGACGCTGTTTCCACTGTTTTCCCATCTATTTGCCATGAAGTGATGGGACCAGATGCCATGATCTTAGTTTTCTGAATGTTGGGCTTTAAGTCAACTTTTTCACTCTCCTCTTTCACTTTCATCAAGAGGCTTTTTAGTTCTTCTTCACTTTCTGCCATAAGGGTGGTGTCATCTGCATATCTGAGGTTATTGATACTGATCAGTATCAGTATATAACAAATATATACTGATATACTGTATCACTATATAACAAAGCTATCACTAGCATAGCCTTAATAATTACAATTGCTGTATATTAATCATATTGAGAGAAATCTACTATTGCTAAATGGGTATGGAACTTCCTATGATGCCTAAGCAGTTTGTAACTTTACACATGCATTGCCTCATGCTTAGCTCACTTTATCTTTCCAATATTAGAAGTTTAGTTTGACCTTGCCCCAGGGTATTAGCTTATCTTGCTACTCTCCTAGGCTTCCGACCACTCACTTATGGGTTGTTTCTTTTGGGGATCTTCCCTCTTTACCACCATTGGCCATCCTGTTGATTTGCTGCTGAGGTCCTATTTATTTCAACTCATGTGCATGGTAAGCGATTCCCATGTACATTTTGTTACTCTCTGATTTGGAGGGTGGTTTCTGTGATATATCCATCTGAAAATACATTGTCTTTCAAACAAGCCATGACCTCCTAGACCCTGCTTGAAACACAAATCGTTACTACCATATGGGATAGAGCGTTAACTTCATTATTCATCTGCCTAGTCATAGATTGGGAAGCAGGACATAAAATCAATATTTTTATAATCAAGTGTGCTTTTCTATAAACATAAAACTTCTGAATAAAATATTCAGTGTAAATATTGACTAAAATAAACTGTAAAGGAAAGGTCTAAGGGAAAAAAAAACAAAACGGAGCAAAATTTAAGCAATTTCAATTGGGTAAGCACAGATTAAGCATTTACTCTACTCTCAACCATATATGTGTATGTACATATATATCTGCATATGTATATATATATGCATATATATGTAAGTATATAAAATCAAACTTCTGATATTCTCTCACAACTAATTTCCATAGCCTGACTTTTACTCTTTAACTTCATAAATCTTTCAGTGCTGTGCCAGGAGCTAGTGGCATTTGAAAACTTAATGCATATCTACTTTTGGTAGGCTTTTATACAGATACTCAATCCTTAATTGAGTAAAAAGTAGTTCGCGTTTTTACCATCTTAGTTCTTTCATTAAGCTTTTCAACTGACTACCTAAGGCCATCCTATTTTCATTTGATAAGGGAAATAGAACCAAATCATTTTGTATCATTTTCTTTTAAGGCATACTGAGAAGAGGAAATTAATATGTATTGATTCTCCTTTCTTAGGACTGATTTAAGAAAACTCTGTGAATTCCCATATTTGCCCATTTTGCTAATTTCTACTTTTTACACTCTACTTCTGAAAAGTGGTCATCAACTTTTCCAAAGCATGCTTAAACTGCTGCAGCTTAATTTTAAAGATGCTGAATTCTATTGCTGTGAAACTTTTAACACATCCTAAGCAAATCATGCTGCAACTATATTAAGTGAAACCAGAGAATGGCTTACCCCCAAACAGTAACTAGTTTTCCCAGTAGAAATAATTAATCCTTTCAGTACAGTTCAGAGTAAAAATCAAGACCATCAGTTTAGAATATAAATAGAAATACATTCTCTAGGTTGTCCTAAGAAAAACACCTATTTCTGCTTTATTGACTATGCCAAAGCCTTTGACTGTGTGGACCACAATAAACTGTGGAAAATTCTGAAAGAGATGGGAATACCAGACCATCTGACCTGCCTCTTGAGAAACCTAGATGCAGGTCAGGAAGCAACAGTTAGAACTGAACATGGAACAACAGACTGGTTCCAAATAGGAAAAGGAGTACGTCAACGCTGTATATTGTCATCCTGCTTATTTAACTTATATGCAGAGTACGTCATGAGAAATGCTGGGCTGGAAGAAGCACAAGCTGGAATCAAGATTGCTGGGAGAAATATCAATAACCTCAGATATGCAGATGACACCAACCTTATGGCAGAAAGTGAAGAAGAACTAAAAAGCCTCTTGATGAAAGTGAAAGAGGAGAGTGAAAAAGTTGGCTTAAAGCTCAACATTCAGAAAACGAAGATCATGGCATCTGGTCCCATCACTTCATGGCAGATAGATGGGGCAACAGCGGAAACAGTGTCAGACTTTATTTTTGGGGGGCTCCGAAATCACCGCAGATGGTGATTGCAGCCATGAAATTGAAAGACGTTTATTCCTTGGAAGGAAATTTATGACCAACCTAGATAACATTAAAAAGCAGAGATATTACTTTGCCAACAAAGGTCTGTCTAGTCAAGGCTATAGTTTTTCCAGTGGTCATGTATGGATGTGAGAGTTGAACTGTGAAGAAAGCTGAGCACCAAAGAATTGACTCTTGAGAGTCCCTTGGACTGCAAGGAGATCCAATCAGTTCATCCTAAAGGAGATCAGGCCTGGGTGTTCATTGGAGGGACTGATGCTAAAGCTGAAATTCCAATGTTTTTGCCACCTCATGTGAAGAGTTGACTCATTGGAAAAGACCCTGATGCTGGGAGGGATTGGGGGCAGGAGGAGAAGGGGACGACAGAGGATGAGATGACATCACCGACCTAATGGATTGAATTTGAGTGAACGGGAGTTGGTGATGGACAGGGATGCCTGGTGTGCTGTGATTCATGGGGTCGCAAAGAGTCGGACACAACTGAGCGACTGAATTGAACTGAACTGAAGACTTCCTGAGTGCAAGGAAGAAAAAACAGGCAAAATTAAGTGAAAAGAAATTATAGGCAACATATTTTTTAAAGATGTGATATGAAGAAACCTAAAAACCCACTCTGAGACCTTACAATTTCTGTAGGTGAAAGGAATGTCACAACAGTACATATAGGTATAGGCTTTTTAAAAATATTTGAATTTTTAAGACTTACCTCAGTGAAACAGCTTCTAAGTTGTAGAATCTTGGAGAGGAAGGTAGCCAATCAGTATAACCAAATTTTTCTTGAATATCAGATTCCAACATTAATACATAATCAAAATCAAAGGCAGGCATCAGCGGTCATGCCCCACAACTTTCCTGAAAAGCAAAAGATATGGACAGAAAGGATGACAACATGTTAGCATGGAGAGATCACCTAAAGAAACCATAACTAATTAAGTAATCACCATTAAAAATAATTGTTGTACTGTCACTGTGCATTTTCTTGTTCTATTAGCTCCCAGATAGTCTATTACTTCTAATCTCTTCCTGCATGTAATGGTGCTTGACGCTTTTTGATAGTACAAGAGAGAAAACCAAGAAAAAATGCTCATTGTGCATTTTCATCTCATGAGTCTTTCCAGAACACTGAGAAATGTTTATTTCCACATTGGTACACCCACTGGCATACTGCTGCTGCTGCTGCTGCTGCTGCTAAGTCGCTTCAGTCGTGTCTGACTCTGTGCGACCCCATAGACGGCAGCTCACCAGGCTCCCCTGTCCCTGGGAATCTCCAGGCAAGAACACTGGAGTGGGTTGCCATTTCCTTCTCCAATGCATGAAAGTGAAAAGTGAACGTGAAGTCGCTCAGTCGTGTCCGACTCTTAGCGACCTTAAGGACGGCAGCCTACCAGGCTCCTCCGCCTATGGGATTTTCCAGGCAAGAGTACTGGAGTGGGGTGCCATTGCCTTCTCTGCACTGGCATACTGCTATGTAGTAAAACTAGTGAGTCGCATACAAAATAAAAACCAACATTCTAAGTTCAAATTTTGATATTAATGGCAACTAATGAGGACTAACACTGTGGTCTTTTATATAGATATGTCTTGGAAAATGTGTCTCTATATATCATTAGTGTATAATTGCATCATTGAGAAATTTTTTGGAAAATATAGCAATTTTATCTTAATTAAAATATTCTTCTGAAGGAATTCACTTTCAGTAAGTCAATGGTCCTGAGTGCTGTGCAACATTATCTTTTCAATAATAATTAGACAAAAATGCAATCATTGTGATTATACCATGGGAAAATTTATCATAAGTTTCATATAAAATCATTTTCTCCTGTTGCAGATTTTGTCTTTCCTTTGGAATGACTCTGAGGTGAACCATTACAAATGATTATTGAGGCACATAATTAGAGTCGTGCTGCCTTCTGATGTTTTGGGGCATAAAATATCACTTGTTCTTTTGATGTTTTTTTGTAATTTGTATTTTTTTCAATGTCTAGGTAGCTTAGTTTATTATTATGGCTAGGTGACAGTGTATGATAATACTCCTACTCATGATGATACTCAGGTATAGAGAGATGTTAGATAAAATGTAGAGTAATTGGGGAAAAGATTTGTCTTGTGCTAGCCACATGAATTTTAAGAATAGCTTTACTTTCTGACATTGAATAGGAGAATTTTTAATAGCTAGTTTCTTTCTTATATTTGCCTGTATACATCAGTAAATGTCTGCATTCATTAAATTAAATGTGGGCTTTTATTTTTTAAATCAATAAAATATAATTGAAGCAGTTCTTTTGGAGTAGAGAGGAAAATGAATGGAGGGGGCCAGCATAGCTTTTGTTTCTTCAGACTCTCTGCTTTTGTTATTGTTTTTCATCACTTAAAGTTAGAGAAGCTATTTTGATGACAGACTTTGGAAATTTATGTATAGAACATTTTGTTTTGGGATCCAGATGACAAAAGCTAGCAAAAATTTTGGAGACGGCGATTCTGACCACCTGTACTGAAAATTCTATAATATTGGGGCTTCAGTAACATTGATAGACAGCCTTCTTTGTGCAAAAGTTCTTTGAAGGGGTGGCAGCAATGGAAAGGCTCTTCAAGTGACTTGTTGGGTAGCATTCTTCAAAAGGAAGATCCGGAGCCGAAACAGAACGTGATGGGTATCACATATGTACTGGAGCTGATAGTCTGGGTTGCAAACACAGTGATAACTTTTGCTGGGGAGATGTCCTGGGAAACATGTGGAAATCATAAAGAGCCTGGTGGTTCTGTGTGAATAACTGAGAGTATTTTATAGGGATATTGGTTTATTGAGTTTATGTGTGGGTTTATTTGTACTCAGCAGAGAAAATGGTTTAAATATTTAGGGGTTGTATATTTTAGCCTGTCTTAGTTGCAGTCTCTAGATTAAGTCAGAATAAAGCCTGGATCCCCAAATGTCATGTCACGATACTTGATGTTACCTGTTTCACTGATGCGTCATGCAAAGCTTTGTTTCTCGCTCAGGTGTCTTCTGTTTTGAGCTATGCTGCATGGAGATCATGATTTCCCTGTTCACGGCAACAGGGGGAGGGAGGGATGGAGGAGGAATCTGACTCCTGGTATCAAAATCTGTATTAGTAAGTCTTCTTCAGAGAAACAGAATCAATGGGTCATAGACAGATTAATGGATTGATCATTAAGAAATTTATTATTAATATAATTTATAGAATCGGCTCTCACAATTATGGGGGTGAGCAGGCCCCAAGATTCACAGGATACATTAGCAAACTGGAGACCAGGAGAGCCAGTAGTTTAGCTCTAGCCCAAAGATGATGGCACCCCACTCCAGTACTCTCGCCTGGAAAATCCCATGGATGGAGGAGCCTGGTAGGCTGCAGTCCATGGGGTCGTGAAGAGTCAGACACGACTGAGCGACTTCACTTTCACTTTTCACTTTCATGCATTGGAGAAGGAAATGGCAACCCACTCCAGTGTTCTTGCCTGGAGAATCCCAGGGACGGGGGAGCCTGGTGGGCGGCCGTCTATGGGGTCGCACAGAGTCGGACACGATTGAAGCGACTTAGCAGCAGCAGCAGCAGCAGCAGCCCAAAGACAAAAAAAAAAAAACGTGTCCAAGTTTGAAGGCAGTTAAGCAGGAAGAATTCTCTCTCACTCGGGGGAGGACCAGTCTTTTTGTTCTATTCAAGCTTTCAACTGATTAAATAAGGCTCATTCACATCAGGGACAGCAATCTGCTTTACTCATCATCTACCAATTTAAATGCTAATCTCATTCAAAACATTCTCACAGAAATACCCAGAATAATACTTGACCAAATGTCTGGGCACCTCATTGCCTAGTCAAGTTGTCACATAAAATTAACTATTACTAGTCTATACCTTGCAACTGGGCACTGATACAAATCTCCTTAAGCCATTCTGTCCTTCAAATAAAAACAATACCTAAGTCATCATTCTACATAAAATGGTATAACTATCCTGTGTATAACAGGAAACTAACTTCTTTCCCAGGAAAGGATATAAAATTCTTGAGTGATGTTTACTCTTCTTGATGTCCCATATTTAAATCCTATGATGTAAAGTTAACAATACTTACATACTATAACATGAAATCAAGCTATCAACACCTTGTGTTATGTAATAAGGAAATAAGAAACAGGAGAAAAAGAAACATTTGCTTAAAATTATACACACAAAAACTATTTGCTATAGTCTTAACAATATAAGGTGGAAATACATAATGACAATTATAGTCCTTTGTGAGCCCTAAACGTCTCCAGGACGATAACTGAAGTCTGAAAAGTAAAAAGCACATATACATGTCAGTTGCACCACACCTTGAAAGTCAAACAGACATTTGTACTTTTGGAGCATGTGAAGCAGGTTTTACTTGAGTATCAATTCTCCTTTTTTTGCCTAAGTGGGAAAAAAAAAAGAAGACATTTTTATGCCTCAGTTCTGGATGCCTCTCCTATTGATTTTTTGCTCCCCAAACTGATGATCTATCCACATTGGCTATTTCCTTAGAGAATCTCAGACATTTTCACAGTAGAGTCTGCATTAGTCAAATATGAAGTGAGCCAGGTTATTCATTAAGCAATGAAAGTCCACAGTAGACTGTAGCGTCTTGTAGTCATTTTGAGATGTAGACAAGCCTCGCCACCTCTTCTAATACTTTTCTGGGGATTAAAAAAAGATAACAAAATAAATTCACCGCATTTATTCCACTTATTGGACTTATTCCACAGTATGGTGCTGCTGTGTCATCTTCCCATCCAAAGCATCCATCGTACAGAAATAAAATAAGAAACAGGCCTGCTTCTATCCTTGAAGACTCTTTCTTCCATGAGTCATGTTCTCTGTCCAAGATTAAACTAAACACTAGGTATACTTGAAGATTTCTTGTTTATCTTCTTCTCAAACAACTATATAAAAATAAATATTATAATGTTAGTAATACTAAATTTACTAAAAAGCCACAGTTGAGAGAGAATAGGTAAAAACCCAGAAGAAAGGAGAAAGGAAAGAGAACAATAAGGAAGCATGTTGCCACAGGAACTTCTGCCAAAGAAACAAAAATTAAGGAGATAATTTTACTACCAAATATTCAAGTGATTTCCTAGGCCTTTTAAACTTTTTTATTCTCCAGCAGTTTGATTGCAGCAGTTACCTTCTAGTTTGGATCTCTATACATGATATTTAAAAACTTGATAGATTCATCCACTAATGAGAATATTACATTTATATTTGGAATCAAAGACACATGGCTTGACCCAATTAATATGCAGAATAAGGTTCTCTTCATCACAGCTTATCTCAGTAGATGTGTCCAGTGGGGGTGCTAAGCAAGTCATCTAGTTCTTATTTACATAATATTCTTCATTTAAGCAAAGTCATGGTTATACAATTTATTAGATTGCTTCAGCATGTAGAAAGGTGTACAGAATATGTGTGTGTGTGTTGTTATATGTGTTTGTGTGTATGGATTCTGATGCAAAACAATTGAAAACTAGTTTGAGATTGGAGACAATCAAATCTCCTATTCAGTTTTGTAGGTTTTCCTGCTCAGCCTCTATTTTTTGTTTTTATTTTTGACTCACAGCCTTACCTTTAGACTTTGTTCTGAAAGAATGTGGTCACTATCACCGCTTTGTGACAAGACAGAGTTTCAGTCAACATGTTTGCAGTATGAACATTTTTTCTCATACAGTACTTATCTGCTTTGATGTCTCTGACTCCATCCTTAGATAGGATTTCTTGTGTTATTTTCTTCTCCCAGATCAAAGAAATGTCACAAAGCCCAGGGATTTCATATCTTAGTGTACAAAAAATTCAAGGGTATAAAGTTTAGCAAGATTTAAAAGAAACATTTGAGTAATACAACTCTGATAGCCAGGTGTTCCTTGCAGCTTTACACATGGGAATGACAGAAATGAGACCAGGTTCAGAAATCACAATACATTTTTTTTTTCTGGGTACAAAATACAGTTTACAAAGAACATTCATATATATATCAGCTAATAGCATATTTACAGCAACCCTAAAGAAAGATGGAGCAGATCTTATCCTAATTTTGCCAACCATAAAATCAGGAGCCAAAGAATTTTAAATAAGTAATATTTTAGCAGTGGGACAATGATTAGAAATTATCTAGTGTATGTCAAACAATGCTAGTCCAAGTTTATACATCTGATAAGGGGTAGAACCAGGACTCTGGTTCTTGAGTTAGAACTGAATTCTTGAGTAAGAATTTAGATTCAAAAACTGGGTAGATCAAATATGTAGATGAGATCTAAAAGACCAGAGTCAGAGCACACATAGGCAACAGAGCCAGTGGTCCGAGTGAATGAGTAATGAGACTAGAGTGCTTCAAACAAGCAGAAGACTCCGGGTCCTTATGGAAAAGTGCTGGAGAGGGGCTGTGAACTGGGAGTGTGCTCAGGGGTTAAAGTGTCTGCCTCCAATGCGGGAGACCTGGGTTCGATCCCTGGGTCAGGAAGATCCCCTGGAGAAGTAAATGGTAACCCACTCCAGTATTCTGGCCTGGAGAATCCCATGGACAGAGAAGCCTGGTAGGCTACAGTCCACGGGGTCGCAAAGAGTCAGACACGACTGAGCGACTTCCCTCACTCTAAGTCAATGATCATGTCGATATTAAGGTAGAGTCAGAAGAGACCTTGGTGTCTGTGCAGAATTATCTGGACTGTGAAAGGAAGAGCTCGGTCATCAGATTTGCTAGTCAAATTGACGTTGGAGCCAGCCTGACGCTCAAACTCTTAAAGACAAAAATTTGTATAGCCTTTGTGCAGAGTCACAGGCACTGCTGAATCACAGACAAGATTTAGTACCGATCTGGCAGCAGGCATTGACAGAGTGCTGGAACACTGGTCACTTGGGTGTGGCCTCAGAGAGTGGGGAGAGAGGGCTTTAAAAAAATACTTTGAGCTGCAAAGCCCTTTCTTCAAAAGCTATCATCTGTGGCTACCCAGTCCGTAAGAGAGGTACATGTTGCCAAAGGTTGGTGGGGGATGCGGACTCCTGTCTTCTCCAACTCACCCCACAGTTAGCCCCTGAGGTACACTTCCAAGTCCCTCATGATCTATAGAGCATTATTTAAAAATCACTAGATTCAATGATTTTTCATCTAATCTTTCACTGCTAAAAATACTAGGTGACTGTGGTTCTAGATGCAGCTTTTTACATTTTATAATAAGGGTAAAAAGAGTGTGTGTTTGCTCTAGTTTACAATATTTGCCTATGGTTGAGTTGCATAACTCTTGTAGGGAAGAAGATCCTCACCCCCATCTGACTTTTACAGGACTCTTCAGTTTGGGGATATGATAGAGAATGAGGATTAAAGAGGGGAAAAAAAATACATGTCAAGGTTATAACTCCCTTTTCCCAGGGCCAGGGGATTCATTGCTTTCCAGGGTGGGGTGGTCAATGCCTCCAGATGGCCTGAGGGATTGCACATTAGCAATGTAAGCAACAATCTGCTGTCACATCAGATATGCTTTTCTGAAAACGGCAAAGCCGAGCAGAGTGGACAGTACTGCTTCGTTGTTACTCCCAGTTTGGCTATTCTCTGACTTTGGAATTTTGGGTGTATATCACTTGACACAGCACTTAGCACGGTATTTAGCATGCTACCTGGAGAGTCAAGAGACCTAGAATCGGCAGCCCTGGTTTGCCAATTCTTAGTTTTCTGACTTTGGGCATATTAGGGTGTTTGGAGAAGTAAATGAGCTAAGCGGAGCACTAAACCATATAGCCAAGGAATATAATGGCATCTATAAATGGTAAGGTACCACTAACCCACCAGCAATCATAGTACTAATACAATTTCTTTGCTGTGACTAGTCTTTTCAGCAGCAAAACTATAATAGCAAAGTATCTGATAAACATGTTTCTGGGGGTGAAGCTTCTTATATTTCTATCCAGGAAGCTTTGGGATCTTTCTAGAGGTGGAGTCAGGTTTTAGTAGGGGGATATAGCACTAGAGTTTCACTGCTTCTGTTAGGCCCAGTCTCAAAGGGTTCTGCGGGGGTAATTCTGTCACCAGTTTTATGTAGGTGGAGTAAAGGAAAGAGAGGTAGGATTACCTGGTACGGGATCTAGGGCAGGTGTGGGAGAGCACCCTAACATTCTTAGAGACAAAAGATACTCCTACCTGAAGTGACAATACTTACTACCAAGGAAGTGTAGAGATCTTTTCTTTGCTGCTGTTATAATAAGCAGGTGACATCAGGCCACAGGGGACATCCATTTTCATAGTACATCAATGTTTCTTTGATTTTGCTGTTAGTGATTGGAGATATATAATTGACCTCTGTTCATTCGTGAAGGCTTATCATTTGTATGATTTCAGATTTCAATAATAAGATAATTTGATTGACAAGGGGAAAAGTAGACTTCGAGAGACTCACATAATGGACCATCCATGATGTGGGATCTTCCAATATTTTCTAGCAAAATGTGATGGAATCTTTCTGAATAAGTTCAAACCGGGGAGAAACAATATTAAATAATACCAAATACTGCCATGGAGTTTGGGACACTAAGGTTGATTGGGCTATTTGTTTAGTGATGTCCCCCAGGGTTATTTTGTTGAGAGTTTGCCATTAAGTGGTCTAATTGTGTCAGTGGATGGGGGCCTTTTCAATTTGCATAATTTCCTCATGGGACCGAAGTTGCTAATTTGGTGATTAATTATCCATATTACGCATTGTTTATTTGACCATGCCTAGATTAATTTCTTTTTCCCAGCAAATCACATTTAGATAAAATTTGCATATCTTGATTACATTTTAATGCCCTGGCTATCATTGTCTCTTCCCTGGCCACCTCATCAGATTACAGAAGAGTGCTCAAGCAGAGAATGATGGAATGTCTTAAATGACATTGCACATCAGTGGACAGAAAATGCACATGGCTTATTTTTAATGAAGAATGTGTTCTTTCATAATCAAGTGAGTTATGACATCTAATGTACAATACATTTTGTGTTTTGACCATTTCCATTCCACCATTTTCAACCAATTAAAATAAAATAGCCTTAATTAACATTTTGAATACTGCTATATGTTTATCTCTTTATATGTCAAAATATTTTATTTCCATTTATTTGTAATCTTATATTTTGCTGTCTGCATGCTGGGTTAGTATTCAAAGTCTCTGATTAGTTAATCTTCCAACCAATTTTTTCCAAGATTGAAAACCACCAGGATTCTGGTGGCACTGCACCATTGGTTTCTTGTAGTCAAGGACTGTGTCTCAACTGCTCTTTTATTTAATTTATTTAATAGAGTGTCTTCACTGTTATCCTTGTTGCAAAAATATATAATAATTGATATTTGTAGCTACACTTAATCTTGAGCACTGTTTGGGTTCAAACAGTGTTAACGGCTTTACTTGCATCATCTCCTTTAGTTGTCAAAACATCTTATGAGAAAAGCATTATTTTGTTTGCTTTACAGGGAGACAATGAGTTTCAGAGACATACAGAAAGGCATCTGTTCAAGGTAAGATAACTAGGAAATCACGTGGCTAAAATTAGAAGCTGTGTTCCTTCCTCCCTCCTTCCCTCCTTTCTTTATTTCCATGCTCTCTTCACAAAGTATGGCCATATGTCACAACCAATCTCTTACTATTGACGGCCTCTTATTTAACATTTGCCTACCATTTTTACTTCACATCTCTAAAAAAAGTTGGTTTATTTCTCAAACACCTTTTAACCATTTTCAGGCTGCAACCTGTTAGTCTCTCAAATATTCTCATCGTTTATATTGACTTTTATTCACCCTATAGGCACCCTATAGGCTCAGCTTCCTTACGTCAGCTCTGCCAGTTCTTACCTTCCAGTACTCAGAGCTGACCAGCAGAGCTGAGGGCATCACAAAACTTTGTTATATCCTCTATGATTATCTGACTTTGTAACGTACCTAAGGTTCATAGCTACTTAGAATTTCTTGTATACTCCTTGTTGCCAGAGTCACCTGACTGTTTTAATTACTTCACAACTTATTTATGACATTTGTGTGGCATTTAATATATTCTGCTTTATGTTGTGTATGTGTGTGTGTGTGTGTGTGTGTGTGTGTGTGTGTGTGTAGTTCTTGACTATATCTCTTAGAGGTCAGTCCTAATTTTTAATCAATTCTGTAGCATCTGTTATTGTGGCTCAGTGATAAAGAATCTGCCTGCAATGCAGGAGAGGCAGGATTTGTGGGAGATGTGGGTTTGATTCCTGGATCGGGAAAATTTGCTGGAGGAGGAAACAGCAACCCTCTGCAGTATTCTTGCCTGGGAAATGCCATGGACAGAGGACCCTGGAGGGCTACAACCCGTAGGGTTGCAAAGAGTCAGGCACGACTGAGCACAAGCACACACATTATATCTATTAAACTTTTATTTATATGTCAACAAATATTTATTGAATGAATTCTATGTGTTAGAAAGCTCTAAGCACAGAGAATTCTGCAGTATCCCAAATGAGAACATATTCTATCAAGAGACAGGCAAACAAACATAAGCAGATAAATAATCAAAATAATAGTAGATAATAATTAAGGTACTTATCCCCTCAAGACTATGAGAAATGGTAAAAAAAAAAAAAAAAAAAAGCTCTTTCTTGTCTGCTTTTTGAAGTTGTTTTAGGGATGATATATTAGGCAACACCTATATGCCTCCCAAGTAGAAGGAATCCTTGGCTAGATGTCAAGGCACCTCGGATCTACTCACAAATTAGACATGAATCTCTTCATGTCCTCTCCTGTAAAATGAAGGAGCAGGCCTGGATAATCATAATTCCTTCTAGCTTAGTACAGTATGTTTCCAAGATCTGTGATGCTTCTACTCATATCTAGAGGCCCCAGTTGAGTAGTCAAAGTGTGCAGATATCTTCGAAAAGATACTGTAAATGTCTCCTGGGAAGAGTTTCATTTTAATAACTATTACTGTAACAGGAACACTGTGTCTTTTATTAAATTTGTCTGTTCCCCGGTGCTGATAGCATCTTTAGAATATAAAGTACACAATACAATGTAATGAAGCACAGTTTAGAATTGTTTTCATAATAGTGCATGCCATGGTACTCAGCCATAAAATATGAGCCTAAAGTACATCTTGTTCTGTAAACTCATAATTTTCAACTGTCTAAAAACTGTGTAAAAAAGGAAATTAATAAGAGAAAAACATTTCACGGCATGCATGAACAGCTTTAAAAAAAAATTATGTTTGTTGTAGGAAAAAAAAGCACAAAGGTCATTCTTTTGGAATTTGATAACCTAAAAGATTTTTATATTTTTTGTTTTTTGTTTCTAATAATTATCATTGTCACATGTATTTATTCAATGACTTATTTTGTGATTCTCTTAACAAGCATTGGTTTAGCAGTTAGCATGTACTCAGCTCCTCTTTCAGATCAGCTAATGAACAGATTCATTAGATATTAAAAGAAAAGGTGGCCCCAGAAACTTGGAAGCCATGAGGTTTTACATTAAGGGTAAGTGAATATATTATCCAGATGATAAATATCAGCTGAAGTTGAATGCCTTTGAGTTTTGCTAACCTGTAGGATTAACTTAAAGTGACTTTTCCTAGTAGCATTGCTCAGTTGACTTTGGGAGATCACTAGTTAACATGAGCATTTGGTAAATAAAAGTCCAGATTGGATGCAAAGCTTATGGTGGTAATGCAGCTTTGTTAATCAACTTTCTTGCCATTGGGAATAAATTATGGGTTTGCTTTTTGTGGATCAAGATAATAATGGCATTAATGATATGATTATTTATTATATATTATACACGACATATGCCGTGGCCTTTATCCTTTCATTGTATAGGTGCCATTTCACCATATTATTGGGAGAAAATGGAAAAAAATAGCAAAGTTATTGTCTTCGAAATGCTAATCAGGAGGCTCATAGTTACAGTGGCGTGTAATAAATACTTAGGAGGGTATGGAAGCAGGTACTAATGGTAACTAGCCTACCCTTAGAACGGTTAAATGGACAATTTACACACTGTGTGTTTTGACTGTTTAAAATCTTAAGGTAAATATGACAATCTATATTATACAGATAAAGAAATTAAGGCCAGAAATGGTAAGTGACCAGACCAAGGTCATACAGGTAGAAATTGTGACAGCTGACATTTTAACCCTTAGTTCCAAAGCACTTTCTCTATTTGCTACAACAGAGGTTATAGTTCCTGTTTCTTTCCCAAATACTTGCCTGCTTGCTGATGGCCATGGGGAAAATGATTAAGAGAATGTGAGCAGATCAATAAAAAGCCAGACAAACAATAACAACTATATTCATGATATACAATACACACACTATATACACAAATATTAACATATATACAAACTATTATATGCCCATATTCACATATACACATGCATGGTCTACTTTTTTTGAGTCAAACGACTCATTGTTATGCAAAATCATCACGATGTAAGAGGAAAAAACTGACTTGTGGAGCCAGATGATGGTATTTAAATTTTATTTTCAACACATGCAAAGTGAAACTGCCTTCTTTAAAGGCTCTTGTTCCATATCCGTAAAATGACATTAATAATAATAATATTTACTAGTTCCATATGTTGTATATTACACATTCAATAATGCACTTGTATGCCACCGTAAACATTAAATGTTCTACATATATCGGTAGTTTATTTTAAAGGTGGTGATGTGTATGAAATTGTCAGATGCCAAAGTAAGTCTACAAGCATCTCTGCTCAGAATCCAGTGGAGGTGAATTTGAGGCAGCAGCAGACATAATGAAAAATTACATGAATAATTGCATTCCTCTTTTCATTGTATTTTTGATGATTCATTTTGATACAAATATGTGGAGTCATCTGGATAAATAACATTTTTTATGCAGAAGAAAAACTGTGTTGCTAGATTCAGTGGCCAGTTCCCAGGTGTCAGTTTACTCATCCGGAACTGTGACACAGTGATGACGCTTGCTCGTTTTTGCCTTGATGGTGGTGGTGGTGGTTTAGTCGCTAAGTTGTGTCCAATCCTTTGCAACTCCATGGACTGTGGCCCTCCAGGCTCCTCTGTCCACGGGATTTCCCAGGCAAGAATAGGGCAGTGGGTTGCCGGTTCCTTCTCCAGGGGATCTTCCCAACCCAGGCATCGAACCCAGGTCTCCTGCAATGCAGGCAGATTCTTTACCGCAGAGCCACCAGGGAAGCCCTTCTACCCTTATAGACACTATTCAAATCTCTTTTGGTGATTCTTCATCATTTCCTGTCCTCTTGAGCCTACAGTGTCCTTGTGATTAGGACATGAACTTCTTTCCTTCCCAATCTATTCACCACCTTGGTGATCTCATCCTCTCTGATGACTTTTAATGTTATTTAGATCTTGAACGTTTATTTATCCACACATTTATTTTTCCATTTATTTTTCCAACACAAGCTGAGCTCCAAACTCATAAATCCAACAGCCTATTGACAGTTTCACTTGGATGTCAAAAACACATCTCAAATTTAACATGATCCACACTGAACGAATATTACTACTGTTCACTCTTAACTTGTCCTTCAACTTTCCTTCATTTAACTTAACAAAATGTTATTTCTTTAGTTGCTCAGATAACTTTTATATAATCCTTGAACAATTTCTTACCCTCAAATGCCACATGTGGTCTATCACCATATTTGTTTGACTCTACTAGCATAGTTGGACCAGTTGTAGATTTCAGTGTTGCCATTAAACTATCCTCACCTTGCATCTGAATTGGACAAGAGTGTACATATTGTTCTTGCTTCTTCCCTTGTCCTATTTTGTGGGCTGTTTTAATACAGCTGCCAAAGCGAGCAGCTTTTAAAATGTAAGTTTGAGCACATCACATCTTTGCTAGAAACTTTACAATGATTTCCCATTTCACTTAAAAGTTCAAGTCCACAGGAATCTAGGTGACCATCATTTGTAGACCTTCCCTCACTCTCTGACCTCTTTTTTTGTCTCAATTTGCCCCAGCCCCACTAATCCCTGCTGCTCCTTGAAGCCTCAGGCACCTTCTTTTGGTCCTTGACCATCACTATTTATTTACTTGTAGCTGCAAGTGTAGTTTGCTCAGTAGTCAAATATGCAGCAGTTTTGGCAAAAATATGGCATATTCTTTGTGTAGCAATCAAAGTCTGCATTTCTAAGTTGAAGCTAATAAAATGGATCAAGTTGTGTTTTCACCCAGAAGTTAGTACCATCTTGAGCTGGTACTATCCTCATAAAAGGAAAACAGGAACTATTAAGTTAACCTAGAAATATATTTAAGACAATTGAATAATGGGAAAGTCACCAGAGTAAGTGAGAAAGCACTTAAGAACTTTTAAAATATATATTGGAACGTCTTATTATTTGTTATCTAATTCTATAGTACCATGTTGTACCTAAGTTGATTTGCTTTCTTTATTATAAGTTTATAGAGGGTAAAAACAAGAAAAGCAGGGCATTGGTTACTTAGAGTCCACACTTAGTCACCTAACATATTAGAGTAGCAAGTAGGGAAGAAATAAGCCAGAGCTAGAATAAAATTCCAGCAGCATGGTCTTCACAAAATTATGTGGTGGTCTGAGGATTTGCCCAGGGGTCCCCACTAAGGTGCTATAAAAGCCATCTGGTAATTCTGGGATAACCAGATTTACAGTGCATTTCTGGACTAATGTATTTATTCAACAAATATTTTCTGAATCTCTAGCATGTTCCTGACATTATTTCAGGTGTTGGGGATGCTGGTGTGAACAAAAAAATTTCCTTTCCTTATGAAACATCATATAGAGAAATGAGTAGTCAAATAATAATAATAACACTGCATAGTATTAAGTACATACTATTTTAAGGTAGTGCTTAGTCACTCAGTCATGTCCTACTCTTTGGGACCCCGGTAGACTACAGTCCATGGGGATTCTCTAGGCAAGAAAACTGGAGTGGGTTGCCCTCCCCTCCTCCAGGTGATCTTCCCAACCCAGGGATCGAACCCAGGTCTCCCGGATTGTAGGCAGGTTCTTTACTGTCTGAACCACTAGGGAAGCCCATTTTAAGTTTAGGTAGAAAACAATAAAGCAGAGATAGAACAAAATGGAGAGGTGATCCCCCCCCCCCCACCCCCGCCTTTTTTTCTTTTATGACTTGGAAAGAAATAAGTGTCTCTGAAGAGGAGACTAGGGAAATCATATGATGGGATTGTCCTTGGGACTCTTTGGGAAAGAATTATTCTCCAGGGTAGAGGAAACAACACGATTCCAGGAGTGGTGAGGGAGGGAGAGTGTGTTTGGTGTGTTTGAAGAACACCAGGAAGCTGATGTGGTCAGTGCCTAGAGAGTTACATCATGTAGAGTTTTGTAGGCCATGGTCAAATCTTTGGACTAAGTTCTGAATGATACAGAAAGCCATGGGGGCTATGGTGGACAACAGGTTGTCTTTATATGATTCATGTTTTAAAAGATCATTTTGGCTATTGTGTGGGCAAATGCATAATAAATGATGCAAAACTGAATTGGGAAACCATAATGAGGCTATTCCAGTGGTGCAGAGGAGATATGATCGTGGCTTACATATGCACAGTGAAGAACTGGGAGCAGTTTTAATAGAACATAAAGATCGAGCTTATGCTATTCAATAACTGATTGAATATAGAGAGATAAAGTAGAGATCAAGAATGCCACCTTGATTTGTGTCATTTGCTGAGGTAGAAAACACATGAGGAGGGTAAAATTTGGGGGACATTGAAGCTCAGAGTTCATTTCATGCATGTTAATCTTGATGTTTCCAGGGAGTAATGTTGAATGTGAATTTGTACAGATGATAGTGATATTCAGAGGAGGAGTGGACTGCAGATTAAAAAAAAAAATTTGAAGATATAAGTACATGGAGCAGAGAACTGAGATGAACCTACCAGACACCAGATCCATCCAGAAAGTATAGCAAAAGCAAGAGCAGATCTGTTGGGCATGGTGAATGTTAGGCTGGACACAATTTAATCCCCTTGAAGTTTCATTGCATGAAGTCCTTATCAACACACACACTCAGACACAATGCAGCAAGCTGGTTTCAGATCTGTCTCTTCACACTTCACAACACCTGTGGCCCTTGATTCAGGACCATGGATTTTTGCTAACAACACAACAGCCATGGAACAATCGGGTCTTTACACAGCACTGTGCATGTACAGAGAAGGCAGTGGCACCTCACTTCAGTACTCTTGCTTGGAAAATCCCATGGATGGAGGAGCCTGGTAGGCTGCAGTGCATGGGGTCACTAAGTCGGGCACTACTGAGCGACTTCACTTTCACTTTTCACTTTCATACATTGGAGAAGGAAATGGCAACCCACTCCAGTATTCTTGCCTGGAGAATCTCAGGGACAGAGGAGTCTGGTGAGCTGCCGTCTATGGGGTCGCACAGAGTTGGACACAACTGAAGTGACTTAGCAGCAGTAACAGTGCATGTGTGGGGAAAGAACTTTTCCCCCTCAGAACTAAGATTCAGTATTTTTAATGTCTTCTGAGTATTTGAAATCACTAAGTCAAATAAGAAGGCCTGGGACTTGCAACCTAAATGGCTCCTGGACTGTAGATGCAAGTCCAACTGCAATGAGTGAAGGCACAGGACTCTTTGGTGCCTGCAGTTTATGTTGAAATCTTATCTGATGCCAACCCATTTCTTTTCTTAAGAAAACAAAATAATTTTGTCTTGAAAATAATTTCCTTTGATGTCTCACTGTGTTATTGAACCAAACTTGGATTCACTCGCTTGATGCACAGCGAAGCTAATTTACTGACACCAGGCTGTGGTAAAGTGTAGCACGTCTGCAGGGCCAAGGAAGGAGAGTGGGCAGCTCATGCACAAGAGACAAACTCCCTGTTGGCTTTCAGGGAAGGGTTTTAAAGACAGTGTGAGGGAGAGGATTGCAAGGTATGCACTTAGCTCATGCACAGTTCTCTGACTGGTTGATGGAGAAGCAACAGGGGGATGTTTCAGGAATCTCAATCATTAACTCTTTGGTTTCCACCAGTCTGGAGTCTATGTGCTGGTGGTCAGTATGCAGTTAACTTCTACCTGGTAGGGTTTTAGTATCTGCAAAACAACTCGAAGATATGGCTCAGGATGTTATCTATGGCCCTTGAAGAGGAATCAGAGGTCCCTGACTTTGTTTAACAGCTAAACTATTATTTTAACTTGTTTCACTGCTTTTTTTTGTTTCTGCATATTCTCACTTCTCTGATTAAATTTTCTCTTTGAAATTCAGAGATGGCCTAGAAGGCTAAAGCTTTTCTATAAATAAAGGTGGGGGACAAGGTAGGGAGCAGGTGGTCTGCCCCCTGGGAAGGTCCTGAAGGGTTCTGATCTATTTCAACTGGCCCTTTTCTCTGATATGTAAAATGTTTTTACAGATTTACATCCACACAAACTCAATAGGTCTTATTTTGCATTTATGTAATCAAAAGTTTCTCCAGCGTATGAATCACTGTCTCTCATTCTCATCACCTCTGGTTACTTTGACCCACTGACTGCTGAGTGATGTCAATGTCAATTGGACTTCACTGTTATGGTGAGATTATGAGTTTTGGTCATTATTGTAAGGGAATCTTGTTTATGATAAGAAATATTTTAATAATGTGAAGTCACAAATGGAGATATGATAAATAAAGATATCAGAGGTTGGCTTGACATTATATAACTGTTAGTTATTTATTGTTATTTTCTCCATATTATAAGCTTATGTTTAGCATATAATTTATTCATTCAACAACTAGTAAGCAGGTTTTAATTAGACTCTGGGTATACAGTGGCGAAGAAAGAGACCCTAGATTTACTAGTAAGCTTCCAGGTAGACAATAAACCAAGTGAGCACCCCATCCCCCAATGCAGCAAATTATAGGTTATGAGCAAAACAAAACAAAACACAGGGCGAAAAAAAAGGGACTTTTCTTAAAGAGACCAGTAACAGCATTTCAGAGGAAGTGACAATTATATAAAGCTTGAAGGATTAAAAAAAGAGTCAACTGTGTAAACATGGGGGAAGATGGGAACGGTGTGTCAAATTATTGAGACAGGTGTGTCAAGGAAAGAGTAACACCTTTGTGTGAAAGAGGGAAGATACAAGTAAGGGAAGGAACAAATATTAATAGAGGAGGTGAGGTTAGAAGGCAAACAAGTTCTTCATTTTGGAAACAGAGCAAATAGCAGCAAACACTGGCCTACATGTATCAGTGTTTGCCTCTTCAGATCAGAGTCCTTTTACCCTTTAAAACTCCACAGCCATTGATATGTTATATAATAGCATATTACCTCTAATGGTTCAATTTATCCTGGAGATTATTAATTTACTCCTGATTTCTATCATATTAAAAATATTGAACCATAATAAGTACTTGATGTAGGTGTCAGAATTAAAGAAACCTGGTAAGTAAGTACTGTTAAGTAGTTAGCTGTGTGTGTGCATGCCTGCTTAGTCACTTCAGCTGTGTCTGAGTCTTTGTGATCCCATGATCTGTAGCCCACCAGGGTCCTCTGTCTATGGGATTTTGCAGGCAAGAATACTGGAGTGGGTTGCCGTTTCCTCCTCCAGGGGATCTTCTGAACCCAGGGATCTAACCTGTATCCTCTGAGGCTCCTGCTTTGGCAGGCCGATTCTTTACCACCTGTTAGCTGTGTGATCTTTGGCAATTAGTCTCTCTGGGTCTTAATTTTCCTCAGCAGTAAATTTGGGATAAAACTATTTAATTAATCAGGTTGTTGTAAGAATTAATTGAGATGGTACAGGTAATATGCAAGGTCTAAATAATTAGAAGGCTATTATTATTATCACAACTATTATTCTTATCACCTTCTTTCTTGCTTTAAAATAAAAATCTTAAATATTTACCTTAGGAAATGTTAAATTCTGAGCAAAATTTATTTTATATACTATTTCAAGGGAATAACAGAATATAAATCGAGTACCCTTGCCAGAGGGATGGCCCAAGTGTATGAGTTATGAAGGTAGCTGTGGGTTCCTCCTGGATGAGAAATAGTAATCCAAAGATTTACAGCTTACTACACACCTATGTTGGAGAAGGCAATGGCACCCCACTCCAGTACTCTTGCCTGGAAAATCCCATGGATGGAGGAGCCTGGTAGGCTACAGTCCATGGGGTCACTAAGAGTCGGACATGACTGAGCGACTTCACTTTCAATTTTCACTTTCATGCATTGCAGAAGGAAATGGCAACCCACTCCAGTGTTCTTGCCTAGAGAATCCCAGGGATGGGGGAGCCTGGTGGGCTGCCATCTGTGGGGTCGCACAGAGTCGGACACAACTGAAGCAGCTTAGCAGCAGCACACACCTGTGTACATGATTTTTTTATTCTTTACATTTTTTTGTACTGTATATTGGAGGAAATAAAATAGCAGAAAAATTACAAGGTACTATGTGGCATTTCTTTCCATTAAGTTTTATAAGCAGATTGCAAAACTCATGCTAGAGAAGGAGAGAAGAAGCAGAGACCTTGTCTCTAAAGGTTTGTCCTTACACTGGAGGGAGCTTGGGAAATGCAGCTGGCAATGTAAAGGGTATGGTGGACTTCCTTGGGATGTGATTGGAAGAATGACTGAATAATGTTATTTTGAAGAATTCTATTTCGGTTAGTGGTAATTTTTAAAATTTATTTATTTTTTATTTGAAGGATAATTGTTTTACAGAATTTTGTTGGTTTCCTCTAAACATCGACATGAATCAGCAATAGGTATGCTAGTGGTATTTTTAATTGGTGGATAAATTAAAAATTGATATTCAGTGGTAAAGAATTTGAGCAAACTCTGGGAGACAGTGAAGGACAGGGAAGTCTGGCATATTGCAGTCCATAGCGTTGCAGAGTTGGACACAACTTAATGACCAAACAACAACCACAACATTTAGGGATAAAGAGTTAATCCTAACAGCTTAGTTTGGGCAAAACAAATTCATGAGTTGAGTATGTCAAAATATCTTAAGAACTGTCTAGACAGGACCCAGTCATTCTAACTAGAGAGGGCAGGCAGGTCACCTTATATGTGAGAAATCATACAAGGAAAGTGATTCTGAGGAAGCTGCATACATAAAAGGTTCAGTTTGACAGTTAACTCCCAAAGGCAAAGGTGTCCAAAAATGTAAGCAGAATGGATACTATAGGATTTCCTATCTAAAACATTTCTAAATTCTATTTCACTATTGTCAAATTTAGTGAAATTTGTTATGGACACACTACTTGCTAAGCCAGGGCTTCCCAGGGGGCACAGTGGTAAATAATCCACCTGTTAATGCAGGAGATGCAGGAGACCATGGTCTCTTCCATCTTTGTGCTTTCAAAGGTCCTAGTATCACCCTGGCAAACAGTGTGGGCCCATCAGTCTAGTGGAAGGCATCAGACACCAAGAAGAGTCCAGGAATACTCAGACGTGCAGGACTAGAAAAGTGAGGCACAGACACAGGCAGAGATCATGGTTAACAGGCATCCACCAGAATGCAATACAGTGCCCTGAATAGTATACCATCGACCAACCCTGGGTTGGGAAGATCCCCTGGAGCAGGAAATGGCAACCTGCTCCAGTATTCTCTTGCCTGGGAAATTCCATGGGGAGAGGAGCAAGGCAAACTACAGTTCCTGGGGTTGTAGACAGTCAGACATGACTGAGCAATAGAGACGGAGCAACTGAGCACGTGTGCGTGAGCACACACAGACACACACCTACACACACACATAGTTGCTAAGCCAGATGAAAAAACACTGTACCTGTCCAGGAGAGATGACACATAATGAGTGTACTACAGTGAGAAGTAGGGTGTGTACCTTCGCATCCTCAGATGGCATTCTAGAAAATATCAATGGCTTAGCATCCTGAATTTTCACACATACCTGGATATAATTCTTTGTCACACTACATACATAGGTATGCACATATGTGCAGTAAACACACATGTGTTTACATTTATGTGCAGTATATTATGGGGTTATGATGTTTAGTGATAATCAAGATAGCCCCTCTAGAAATAGGACATCTGTGACTCTATAACCTTTTTCTAACAGCTATTGGGAAAATTAAACTCTCTAACCTTTCATTTCCTCACCTGTGAAGCAAGAGTACTTGTATCTATTCCATAGTCTTATGAAGATGACACTGGTTCAGTACTGCCTCAGTGCCTGATACCGTATATTCAAGAAATAGTAGCTATTCCTTTCATGTCGCTTTTTTGTCATTGTTGCTCTTAGTAACATTTTCTCAGTGGCTATTACCCCATCTATCTTCGAAAATGCATATCGAGAAGATCTTTCCCAAACTTGCATTGTATCAAGAACAGAAACATTTCTGTGACGTTTACTAACAGCCCAGTAGTGATCTAAACGCTATACAAGTATTAATTCATTTAATCAGCATGATAATGAGATAGCAATGATGATTATTTTACTGTGTTACATTGTACTAACAGGGAAGCTTCTCTCCTAACCACTGAATGGGAGGAAAGGCTATTTCCAGAAAATTGGTGCTGACAGGATCCCCTTCAATACACATTCTCTCTCTCTCTCTTATTGGAAAATTCTAATAATATACCATGGACATATTTCTACCTTATTACCTACAGATCCATCTCACCATTTTTTAAGTTTATAGAGTTTCAGTTTTGCAAGATGAAGAGTCCTTGGCATGAATGGTGTACTTGCTGCAAAACAATATGCATGTTCTAAATTCCACTGAACTGTACACTTTCAAATGGTTAAGTAGTAAATTTGGTGTTTTGTGTATTTTATCTCAACAAAACACTGCAGAAAAAGAAAATAAAACCTACAGAATGCCAAGTCTATACTAGATTTTGCTCAAATTATTGAAAGATATACAGATTACTTGAAAACATTTACTTTTAAAAGCAATGCTGTAATAAATAACATAATAAATTTCTTCAAACACTGATTTTCTGTAGAGTTTGATAAACAATGATAGCTATCATTTACTGAGAGTTTACTGTGTGCCAAACACTACCCCAAGCACTTTATACAAATAATCTCCTTTGAATCTCACAACAACCCTACAAAGCTGACACTCCTTGCTTACTCTCCCCAGGTGATGCCGTATATTCCTTGCACAGGGGTACTTTGTATGAGGTTGCATTGAATATGCTGAGATTCTTCCAAAAAGACTTACATATTTGCTTTCCAATAGTAATTTCTATTTCTAAATAGAATGTCTATTTCCTCACATCCTAGGTAATCTTCAGAGAAGGCAATGGCAACTCACTCCAGTGTTCTTGCCTGGAAAATCCCATGGACAGGGGAGCCTGGTGGGCTGCCGTCTATGGGGTTGCACAGAGTCAGACACGACTGAAGCGATTTAGCCGCAGCAGCAGCAGTAGGTAATCTTGGGTATCACAATTTCTTTTTTAAATTTGTTAGGGTTTTATTATCATAGTACAAAATGTTGCCAGACACTGCTGTATTTTTCTCCTGGGAAACGTCATCGTTATTATTTTAACCATTCTATGATAGTTGCTACTTTTATTTCACTTTTTGTCCTAAAAGTAAAAGTAGATGTTTTAAAATCTTGGAAATTGACGTTATGATGGCATTAATTTTGCTGCCTGGGCAACTTGACTTGACATACAAACATATCATAGTTCTGCTGACACACTTGATAAAGATTTGGCTACACAAAGTCACAGACTTATTTTGGATGACATTTTGTAATTTTTGAAAGCAGACAGAGTAAAATGCTTTACTGTATTTTTAAAGGCCATTTAATCCACCGCAAAGCCATTTCCCTTGGTATGAACAAAATCCATTTTATTAGAATATTTGCCAACCATAAGCTATGTTTATAGACAACGTATGTGCTTTATATTAAGCTACTTCAAAGCCTGTATTAATAGAATCATCAGGGCCCTCCAGTCCAGGCATACTTATAAATTGCTGGTGTGTACTTTTATCTTTTAAGATCTTCCCATGTAGAGAGTGGATAAAAATTTGGAACCATTTTGAAAGACTCATTTAATATTTCATCCATGCCAATGTAGATCTTAATTTTTGTTTCTTTTATTCAAATATGTTTTCTATTAGATTAGTACAAACTTTATCTCTCATTTTAATCCAGCCCCATGCACTTCTGTTTACCATCTTTTCATGCTCAGTAATCATGTTGCTTCAAATAATTAGGTCTCACTCTCAGTCCAACCGAATGACTAAGAGTCTCTTGTAGCACATGTACTCGGTTTGGCATTTCTTTAAAATAGATATCATTATGGAAACCAAAATTTTAAAATTCAACAGTAAAAGCAGATTGTATGAAATGTCTCAGCGTCTAAGACTTTTATTCTGCCTCTTCTTTAGAGTTCTTTTAATACACCTGAGTTCTTCTTGAGCCTCAGGCATAAGGGCAGTTGCTTCTTTTCTAATACTCTGCTAAGGTGAGTATTAGGGTTACGTATGTATAGTTGCCGGGGTCCAACCCCGGTGGATCCAGGGCAGTTCGAAGCAGGAACGGAGTCAGCATCCTAGGAATTAATTGCTTAATTAAAGATATAGAGGGAGATTAGAAAGAAATAGCGTAGTAGGAAAATTAGTGGAGAAAAAGAGACTGAATAACTTGGTTTACATGGGATACCAATAAAGCTTCGAGACAGGAAGCTTGCACCACCTATGTAGGCCACCAGCGCCCACTTGAATATTGGAGGGTACCCCACCTTGGGCTCCCTCTCGCGTGGAACTTAAATGCCAGGGCAAAATTAGCAGGCTTGGCGAGCACCTGCGCTCCAGGTGAAATTCAGTGAGAAAAACGGAGAACAAGAAAGAACGACACGGCAGAATCAGTCTTTCCAGAAACTGATCCGTTTTCTTTATTTTCGGGTTTGCTTATATACCTTTTGTTACACATAGAGACAAATGGAAATTATAAAGTCACAAGGGGGTCAGCAGTCCTGACCTTTATCAAAATCAGGTGCTTCATATAAAAGTATACATAAAGGTCTTAGGGGTTTTACATCATCTTCTGGCCATGAGGCCTGCTGACATTTTATGATCCTTTTTTTTCTGATAATGGTCAGTCAACCAGAAACTTATTTTCCAGGGGTGATTTTTCTTAAACCAGGCACCACCCTCTGAAGGTACCAGATAAAGTTGCATTCCTATAGGGTGAGGGTGTAGTGGGTTACAACTAAGAAAGGAATTTACTTAGCCTAAGGTTAACATGATTAATCTAAAGGTTAATACTTATTTATCCTATATGCTAGTTATATATTCATTAACATGTATAAGGGCAAGGGATTTAGCAGCAAACATTGGCCCAATAAATGAAAAACACTTCACCAATATAATTCCTAATCAACCCACTATACTAATAATTTCTAACTTCCTAAAATAATCTGCCTTTAGTAAGTCTAAAACATCTCATGCCTCTCACGGGTGGGAGGCTGTAAACAATCACATGTGGCTGGACGAACCTGTACAGGCAGGCTAGGTAACCTTCAGAGGAGTTCGTAAGTTGAAACACTCTTGTCACGCCCAGGAATTTTTATTAACTGGAGCTGTAGGTTAACTCCTTCTCTGAGAGAGGTGATGGGGGAGAGCCCCCTGTAAAATCAGAGTTGTAGGTGAGAGCATAAAACAGTAAAGTGGGCAGACTCTGGTTTTGGGGGTAGATGCTCGGGAACAGGGGGTTTCCTGAGGCTCGATCCCGCCTTTGCGTATGCCGAAGCCTCCTTCCTTGTGACCTTTGCCACGGGCGGAGTTCCTCACGCTGGCTCCTGGCATATAGTAACCATAAATCATTTTTGCTAACAAGTGAAAGTTTTATGCCAACTCTTGCTTTTTAAAACATAAGATCAAGCAAATAAAACAGCAGACAAATGAAGAGTGTCAGATCAATTCTTATTGGGAATAATGTCATTCCTGGCCACACACAACAGTGCGGTTCAGGTTGCATCTTGATTCAAACCCAGAGATAATAAGTGATCAGTTAGACCCCAATGACTGCAAGCAACAGAAACGAGTTCTAGCTAACTCATACAGAAGAAAATGGAGATCAGTTAGCTGGGTGATGAGAGAGCAATGGGAAGGTAGTCAGAAGAGTGATGAGAAGGCTAATGAATCAAGCTCCTAGAAAGATAAAGCTTGGAAGAGCTGTGAGTTTAGAGGTGGCACCAGTGCTAAAAAGAAAAAAAACCCAAACCTGCTTACCAGTATAGGAGATATCAGAGACATGGGTTCAATCCCTGGGTTGGGAAGATCCCCTAGAGTAGGAAATGGCAATTCACTCTAGTATTCTTGCCTGGAGAATCCCATGGACAGAGGAGGCTGGTGGGCTACAGTCAATAGGGTCACAAAGAGTAGGACATGACTGAAGTGACTTAGAGGCACGTATGCAACTTCAAATGAACATGTTTTTCCTGATTTTTTTTCTGTACCAGCATCAAGTTTTTCAAGATTTAAAGTCTTGAAAGAGAATCTGATTAAACTTGCTTGAGTTAGGGGGTAGGCAGTAATACACTGAAAGACCATGCATAATGGAGGCAAGATAATGCCTTAAAGCGCCAAAAGAAGAAGATTAAGCAACCACAAATCGGAAAAAAGTATATTATGGCAGAAAATGAATCATTCCTGGCAATGAGTCCATTATTGGGAAAAATACTTTTATTGAAACATGATACACATTTATAGTAAGTTTTTTTTAAAGTATTATTCAGATTTAATGTAGAAAGATACAATACAACTTACTGAATAAGCATTGTTTTTTAGCTACTTTTGGCCATGGCAAAATAAACATTTATTTTCTAATTCTGGCCTTGCCACCAACCAGTTGTGTGACTTTGGGTCAATAATATTATTTTTTTTGGATAGCCAATGTTTTACCTACTTATAATGAATACATTGGGCAGAAATCTCTCTAAGTTATCAAGTATAGCATAAGCATGATTCCTGAAGCTCACTTACATTACCAACCCTAATCCAAACTGGTAAGGTGAGTAGTTTATGGTCATGTTTTCAAGCTTTGGCCATAATGAGCTGGATTAGCTTTTCTTGATTAACTTGTCATCTTCCAATAAAAAATAAAAGAAGCTCCATAATTATTCTCGGCAAGCATCCAAAAATATGCCTCACTATCCAGTTCCAACTAATAATGTGTGACTTGTTAAAACAGATTTTGTTCATCTGAAGGTTTTAATAGCACCCAGTTTCAACTTAGTTCTCTTGGGAAAATATTTAGCATGCATTTAGCTAGCTTGACACACACAACTAATTAATTTGTCTAAAGCAAACTATTATATGAATCATAAACAAAGAACTGAAAACTGAAATAGCACCAGATTTAAAGGTGGAGGTATTTTATGCTTCATTAGTCTCAAGTTGTTTTCTTGGTCCCTATTTCTAATAAATAAGGTATATAGATCAATATTATATTGTTTTTTCAGATAGAAAATTAAAAATCACATACAGTAATGGGTGCTTTTTTGTATTTTGAGAAATTGAAAGAAGCTTTCAGAAATCAGATTTTTTAAGAAATATGTCTAAATGACACTGATCAAATGATGATGGACAGGTGACAAATTAACATGAGCTGCTACGCCTCATTCCCTAGCTTAATCCTAGAGATATAGAGAAGTGGGGAGGAGGTTGATGGATTTAAGCAGAATAATTGCATTATACACATTAAATGTTTAATACTTTTCACTTTTGGTAGGAATATTCGTTTACTACAAAAACTCTTGGGAAACAGAAATTGGTTATATTCTAGTGTAAGAGGGAAACAGTCCTCCAAAGTAGGAGAGAGCCAGGTTCATATAAATGAGAGGGAGAGAGGTTCAAAGACAAACTCCTAGCTGTGATGTTTCCCTGATCCACTGGTATTGCTTTGAAAAAAACCACTCCCCAGCCAGTAATTAACGCAAGACAGAGAAATAGCAGTGCCATTTTAGCTGGGGGCTGGGGGTAGGATCATATTATAATATAATCTAGCTGAGATGGGGTGTAGATAATAAGAAATAGTAGATTGGCTGGCCATTGCCATTTATTATTTCTTATCTCCACCTCTTTTTATGAAACTGACGGTGAGAAAATTATATCCCAGTAAGATAATAATGGTGGAGGTACAGAATTTCTTTGTAAGATAAATTTGCCTGAGGTGGAACAGTGTGGAACAGGACTCTCTACCTTGAGACATTTCTATTCCCAAGTACTAAATTTATGGTTGTCTGCTAAGGAGGGCCTGGGCTGATTTAGCTTACTTCTCCCCACACTCATTAACAGCCCAGTGGTTGATATGTCTAGGGGAAAGCTTACCCAAGAGAAGTACAGAAATTTATCTGAGGAAGATAACTGCTACAGAAGACAGATATTCAACATCTTGCATAAAAAGGAGCAGAATTTCTTGACCAGATGGAGGAAGGATTTAAAAGGAAGAAATTATCCTCTAAAGATAAAAAGATACTGGTGTAACAGGAATAAGTGGTTATAAAAAAGAATTAATTCAAAATATTGGGCATGAAATATATAGTAATTTGAATAGACGAACTTAATGAATGGGATGAACAGCAGAAAAAAATTAAGGAATGAATTAGTAAATTTAAAGATCAGATTTAGAAACTCTTTTCAGATATCTTAGGAAAGGATCAGTAAGGGATAGAAAGATGGAAAATTAAGTTACGACATATGGAGGCTAGAGGAATTCTCAGTAGATACATTGTTCAGATTAATTGTTCAGATTAAAAAAAAGAAAAGAAACTGTCATTTTAAAAGAGCACATGGAATGCCAAACAAACAGTAATGAATAGAAGCAAGTAAAACTACACCCCCCCAAAACCCTTCAAAACATTAAACTGAAGCTTAAGAATATCAATAAAAGACAGGGAAGGAGAAGTTCTAAAAGGTTATATAGAGAGAAATAGATGACTTTCGTAGGTACAATATTTGAATTGGTATCAGACTTCTCAGAAGCGTTAATATGAAAGATACAATGAAATAATATTTTCAAAGAAAAGAAACTCTAATATAAAATTTTATATTTGTCTAACTCAATACAAATGTGAGTGTAACATTCAATCATTCTCAGGCATATAAGACCTCAGAAGTTATACCAATTCAGTTTACTAATTTTAAAAGGAATCTCACTTGAAGTATTTCATTAAAAACAAGAGGTGGATTCATGTTGATGTATGGCAAAACCAATACAATATTGTAAAGTAATTAACATCCAATCAAAATAAATAAATTTATATTAAAAAAAAGGAAGCTCTAGGTCCACGGTGATAACTTGTCTGCCAACAAACCCCTTATAAACTGCCCCCTCTCCTGCATCCCATGTCCTCAATCTATCACCAGTTTCCTGGACTCACCTCCAAAATAAACTACTTGCATTTGGTTAAAAAAAAAAACAAAAACAAGAGGAAGGATTCTGGTAGGATGAAACAAGATCTATGAGAACTAAGGACAATTAAATAATATAGCAGAATTTAATCTTTTCTTTAAAAATGTAGCCTAAAAATGTGTATATAGGGCAATCCAGAAGTAAACTTCTACGGCACAAACATGAAGCAGGAGTGGCACACACTGCTAAGCACTTTTCCACGAAGAAGAAATAACAATACATTTTGAAAACTGGAATGAAATATGAAAACATAAATGAGTCTTGAATCAAGCCCAATTTTAAATAGTACACAAATGTAATGTATAACTTTCTAGCATCTCTGCTAGTTTGGGTGACACTGACGTCCATGTGAGATCTGCGTCCCTAGTTCAGGCTATGGCTGTTACTTTTCATTTACTTTTGAGATTGATTAGGGCAGTACCAAGAAATGCCACCATGGATAACTGTCACATGCAGTCTCTCTGCCTCCAGGTGTAACAGCAGCCCTACCTCCCTGTGATAATCAGGGTCAAATATCTCCAACAAGATGGTATCTCCTGGTCTGCTCATTTCTAACTTGAAGAGCTTGAAGTGATTAGAGGGTAGTGGTGGCTTAAAACTTCACAGAAGTGAAAGTGTTCTGGTCTGGGATTCGGAACCTCTGGATCCATAGTGCCTGGAGTTGCAGGAATGGAAATCCTATGTTTCCCAGGTGGATCACTGAATATGATGATAAATATCCCATTTCTATCTCTTTGTTCTTGGATTCTTATACTCTACTTGTTTAGACTCACAGCACCCCAACATACATTGTTGACAGAGTAAATTCTGTAACTGGAAGATGAGACCCTATTCTTTATGGTTCTCACCTCCAAGCTGGTGCCTCAGTGGTGCAGCATGTGGTCAGACCAGTGGATTCCATGATCATCCATCACTGCTAGAGCTCCTCTTCTGCAAAAGGAATCCCTTGGACTGAAGTGATACTTTGTGGGATTCCTTGCTGAAGCAACAAAGTTTGAAAACCTTCAGACAGTGATGTGAGCCAAGGCCCCATGAGCTGCAGAGTCAAACTCATTCTGAAAATATATGTCAACAACTTAGATGAGTTGCTGCCTCTTCCATGGTAGAAACGGCCCACCTAATGAATCAACTTGCCACCGATATGCCGCGTGGTCTCACTGAGGCATTGTGCCATATCAGAAGCGCAGTTGCTGGAAAAGTAGATGTTCTGCAGTATCAGTACCTAGATCAGATTTGGTGAGACCTATACTTTTGGTGGCTCAGGGATAAAGAATCTGCCTGCAATGCAGGAGATGCAGGTTTGATCCCTGGGTCAGGAAGATCCCTGGAGGAGGACAAGGAGACTCACTCCAGTATTCTTGCCTGGAGAATCCCATGAACAGAGGAGCCGGGTGGGCTACAGTCCATAGGGCCACAAAAAGCCAGACATGACTTGCACACACACATACTTTTGATCTTTGATGCCCTCCATCCTTATCACCACGTTGCCATTGTGCCAACACTAGAGTAGCTGATCCAAGGACTGATTGACCTCAAGAGGCCAAGTTGTTTAGTTGATTAATGCCTTGTCCATGATGGACAGTTTACAGTAGGCATTAACAAATCAGAAAAAAATAACTCATGTTTTGTGACAACTTCTATGTGTCCATCTGTATGCCTCTTCTTAAGTCCTCCTTGTTCTAGTTACGACAATATTTCTTATAATTTCAGCTCCCTGATGGAGCTTCTAGGCTATTTACCACATGCCCATAATTCTAAATGACTTACACAAAGTGAATAGTTAGACACTTTGCCCAGAGCTCTTCCCAATGGCAGGATTTCTCCTCACTTCTGTCTCTCAAGGCCATCAAGGAGTAGGGTTGTACCATACCTACAGTATATTCTTTTGTTTTGATCAACATATTGAGCCAAGTTATCTATGAATCAAGTTTAACTTTCTCAATCAACTGATAATAAAGGTCTCCTTTCCCGTGTGGAATTAGTTCCAGCAGAGAGAGACAGAGAGCTGTATAGATAGCAGTGGAGGATGACGTGTTTCTGGGATGCCTGCTCCTGTGGTTCACGTGTGCTCTCTGTTATAGCCAGTCCTCGATCTCAGGTGTATACACCACTTTCATCTGACAATGGATTGCCATCAGGACCACATGGTCTTGTAATTTGGTTCTGACAGAGCCCATCTCATAATGGGTGGTGTGGATGCATGGTCCTTTGATGTCTCATGGCTAGGTGTTCCTGCTCTGTTGGAACACAACAGCATGCCAGGAGCTGTTTTTCAAATGATATATAATTTTATGCCACAGATGAATTGACCTTGTTGCAGAATCCTTTGTGAAACTCCTTCTGATGTGTGCCATAAGCTCTACAAGGCATCTCTTTCATCCCAGATATCTCTAATACCATAGATTTTGCCAGTATGGATGACCCAGGAGACAGGAATGCTTGCACTTGCTGCAAACCCCATTTCTATTCTGAGCCCAATTCAAACTTGATAGTCTTCCATATTGCTGGTAGATCTCCATAGCTCTCCTTAGGTCAGCTCCACCCCCAGTTTTTGGCTGCTATTCACATCTTGTTGTTTATTTCTGTAATTGCAGCCACCTGCCTTCTCAGTTAAACACCACCAATTGATCTCTATTCTTTTGAGATCTTATCATGTCCCATTGTTATCAATCTGTAATAGCATCTTCTACCATCAGATGCAGGCTTCTCAGTGATGGTGGTGCCCCTTTCAAGAGTAGGTTCCTTAGAACTTTGGAAAACCAAGTGTCTCTGGGCTTTCTTGTGGAACACTATTAGATGGTACATTTCCTATCTGTTCTGGTCATCGTTGACAGAAGCTATAAGCCAAAGGGAACTTGTCATGGATATAGGTTGAGAAGGAGCCAAGGGATTTTAGTGGATGAAAACAACAATCTAGGTAGAACTCTTGAGAAACAGTAGACTAATTTTGCTCAATAAATCAGTTGTTTATCTTTATTTTATTAAACCAATGTACAGCTGATTTTAGCCCTATGATGCTAACAAAAAATTGAAGAAATTTTAAAAAATCATTCAACCTTTGTTCAGAATTCTTATTAATTCTAAGCTGAAATATATCCAGTGACTTATTTCTGTGAGTTATTAAAATCCATAAATTTATTCTCTTAGGGAAGAACTTACTAGGCACATTTTAAACTTTACCAGAAAGAACCACAGATGCTGAAATGTTTTCCATATTGTTTATTTAACATAAAGTCACAAAGAATTTTTCCTATATTTTCTTCTAGAGGTTTTATAATTTTTAGTTTTATATCTAGGTCTATTATAAATTTTGAGTTAAATTTTATATATGATTTGAGGTGTAGATCAAATGCCTTTCTGTTTTTCCCTATGTATATGGAAATCCAATCATTCCAGTATCATCTACTGCAATGACAATCCTTCTTTTTTTTTTCTACTGAATAGTCTTCTCTCCTTTGTTAAGTGACTATATAAATGTGGGTCTATTTCAGGACTTCACTTTTTCACATTGATTTATTCGCCTATCTTCACATCAATATCATATTGTCTTAAAGCTTTTTGCTGTAGGGTGCTTTCAATTCTTTTTCTTACCTTATTGCTCTAGTTAGAACCTCCAGTACCATTGTGAACAGAGGTGGTTGTGAGTGGATATCCTTGCCTTGTTCTTGATCTTAGGAAGTAAGTTCAGTCTTCCACAATTAAGAATGATGTTAGATGTAAGTTTATTATAGATCCCCTTTATTAAATATTTTTTTAAAAGTGTATACTCCTAGTTTGCTGACAGTTTTTTTTTTAAATAAGTAATTGGTATTAGCTTTTTTCAAATGATGTTTCTATGTCTAGTGAGTTGAGGATATATTTTCTTCAATCTGTTAATATAGTGAATTGCATTGGTTTGTTTTAAGGTGTTAAACTAGCCTCACATTTAAGATAAATTCCAATTTGTCACAGTGTATTATTCCTTTAATATATTGCTGGATTCAATTTGTTAACATTTTACTAGAAATATTTGTATCCTTCTTTATGAGAAATATTAGTCTATAGCTTTCTTTTCCTATAATACTTATCCATGATTTTGATATTAGAATAATACTTGCCCCACAGATGAGTTGGAAAGATTATACCCTGCAATTTTCTGGCAGAATCTGCATTGACTTGCTCCTTTTTTTTCTTCTTAGATGTTTGGTGTTAGTGAATCTATCAAGGACTGGAACACACACACACACACACACACACACACACACACATATACACATATATTTTGAAATTTTTAAGTTGAAATTTAACTTCTTCAATAAATATAGGACTATTCAGATTATCTGAGAAGAACCAAACTCCTCTGTAATACTGCTTAACTGATAGTATTGCTTCTGAATAAAACTGGAAAAAAGGAGAATTCTCTAGCATTAGAGAGAAAAAGAAGGTAAAGAAAAATAGAATAAAAATTGCAAAAGAATTTTGTTTAATTGATATGAATTATGACAGTGGGAAAAAAGTATGTCAAGGGGTCTTCTTAATCCGTGTACATCTAAGTTTATAAGATTGGTTCTTATCAGATGTCATAAATTTGTATATGCCATATAAAGTTTATGGAGATGAATAGCTTATGATTAGTAAGATATATTCTTTGATATTAGTACTGATATAATCAAAATAATGTAAATGTCAAGAAATAAAATTCCTTTATTCATGCATTTACTCACAAATGGATTTATATATTCATTGACTCAGTATCTTAACACCTTCATGAACATATTTATCCCCAAATATCAATTGCTGAAGGTCTTTTATGTGCCAGACACTATCTGAGGCCCTGGAAATTTAGCTGTGAACATTAAAGACCAGCATAAGTAAACAAATGGGAAAATTTCTGATGACCATAAATACTGGGATGAAAATAAAGCTAAATGATGCAAAAGAGAATGATCTAGGGGGTGCTTTAGATTGAGAGATCAGAAGGGTATTAATAAAGAGATAGAATTTAAGCTGACCCCTCAATGACAAAAAGGAACTTGTCAAGAATGTATTTAGAGGACAAATAATTCATGCAAAGGAAATGACTCATGAATAAAAGAACACGATGGAATGAGCTGGGCCTATCTGAGGATCTCTGAGGCCGGGGAGCTGGAGGAGACCAAGGGAAATGCAGGCATGGGAGCTAAAGAAAAGTGGAGAGGATCTACATAAAAGGCACTTTAGGACAAAGTGTAGTGTACTTTACTGCAGGAGAAATGGAAATTTCATGGACACAGTCAAGAAGAAAAGTGACAACATACAATTTATATCTTTTAAAGATCACTCAGATGATATGTAGAAAATAGGCTGGGGCAAGACTGAAAATGAGATCAGGTAAAAAAGTGATGGTGGCCTGAACCAGGGTGATGGTAACTGGTATGTAAATAAGTGAAAGCATATGTGTTACGCTTTGGACATAGACAGGACATGCTGCTGGACACGATTAAGGAGTTGGGGAACATTCCCCACCCACTGTTGACTTGCACATTTTTGGCCTTAGTGGCTGCTGGTGGTGCTATCAGTTCCTGAAATAAAAAGTACTGAATAAGAAGATTTGAAGGAATGCATATTAATATATTTGAGGGCGGGATATCTTGAAGTTTGAGGTATCTAATAGATATTCTAGTGAAAATGTCAAATAGGCATTTGAATATATAAATTCAGAGTTTAGGGTGATGTAACTCACTAACTCATTCACTTATTACACAAAAATTTACTAAAACCCTATTGTATGGGAGGTAATTGCACCAGCAATGGGGATGTTAATATAAAGAAAAAGTAAGGTCATCTCTTACTCCAAAAAAATTCACCTTCCAGAGAGAAAGAGGCAGATATGTAAATACATAATTACTATACGGTATGGTAAGTGCTATAATAAAGGAAGAACAGAGCGCTTTAAATATCAGCTGATGGCACAATCATTTCTGCTTGAGGGAATTGGTAAAGATGCTAAAATTCTGAAGTTGATAGTATTTTATTTTTAGTGTAAAAATGATGCCAAATTGCTAGAGTAAAATTTCTGGAAAAAATCTTATAAATGTGTATGAGATCTTTGAAAGTTAAACTGGATACCTTCAGAAAGGCACCATAGATATGATACACATTTACAAGATTATTTCCAGGAATTTTACAGACAAATAGAAGAATCAGTGCACCACATGTGCTGAAAGTAGAGCATTTCTCACATCCTGCAAGTGGTCCAATCCGTTTTACCACCTTTTTTGGATAATGTGTTATCCAATGAGTAATTCACTGGGCATCAATTTGCTTTCCATCTTCTTCAATATTTTATAGGCAAGTGAGAATTTGTCAGTGTATATTTAAAATATAGCAATAAGTGCCTGCATCCTCCAGGCAGTGTTTTTTTGGCAATCCATATGCACAAAATTTTATTTTCGAATGCTTACTGCTGCTATCACCTACTTTACTTAATTAAGAACCTTGTGGACTTAATTGTCCTACTTGGACAATTGGACTTCTTGAACTACTTCTGCCTGTTTTTGCTGCACATATAGCTTTGAAAGCAGCAGGCAAATTGCTTGAAACCAAAAGTTTAATTCCTTCTTGCACCCTCCTGAAAACTGTGAGTGCTGGGGGAGAGATGAGTGATTAGGTGGCTAATTTGTCTCAGTTAGACAGGTTATATATTCCTGGAGGAGTTAAGAAACTAGGATGCTCTAAATGGAGGAAGGAGGAGCAATACGTCTGTCAGCTTCAGGTGTGTTAGTGCGTACGGCTAAAATTGAGGCTTGATAGTATGCGCTGTCTTAACATCTGCTGAAACCAGGAGAACCTCAAATAGCCTAACCACAAGCTTCCCTCCCTGTTCTGCTTCCATGGATAAGGTCTGCTAGCCAAGCAACCCTTCTAATCAAGACGACCACGACCAGCTGAAGTTTCTGCTTCTGCCTGAGAAGTCAGTTTCAGTTCCCTTCCAGGCTATGGGATGATTATGCAAACAAGCCAATTACATCCTCCCACAGAAACAGGTGGGAGGTCAGTCCACCCTTTGGTACTACAAAGCCTGCCGACCCCAGGCCCTGGCTATTCAGTCTGAGTGCAGCCCTCATGCAGCCCTGCAGTGGTTGCAGTATTTTCCTCCTCTGGGCTGTGAGCATATGTGACTAATAAACTGTTAACAAGCGCATTTGTTTGATGTCAGGTGTTGTATGTTTGGCCATCCCCATAATACTAGGGCAACGATTTCTCCCTTATGAATGGGGTGATTAGGGGGTGACTGAAATAACTTGGTACTAGGACACACACAGCGTTTTACCCTGGGACAGAAGCAGGACCCCTTAAGAACAGGAAGGATATACCTTTACCCCAAGAAGGGTGGGTTGATAGCAGCTAATTTTCAATGTAACCAAAATTTGCTTTTTTGGCCAACGTAATTTATCCTGTTTGCTGAAATGACACTATACATACTCAACACTGCTTTCTTCCTGCCTCCTTGCCTTCTGATATGACCCTCTACCTGTCTTAATTTTCACTTCTGCATAGATTAGCCTCTTTCTAATTTCTAGTTATATTTTCCTTTCTTGGGGCCTTTCCAAGATATGCATTAGACCTTCTCACATTGTGCTACAAGGGGTGTTCAGAAGCAGGGGTTCAGAGAAAGCAAATGCCTTCCAGCCTCTCTTGGCCCTTGACTTCTACAATTATGATCCTTTCGGTTCTGATTGGAGTCTATTCTTTGCTCATCAACTCTTGCCAAATGCAGTTGTTGGGATGCTTGCATGTGGTCTCATTATTTTTATTATCCACTTATAGATCACTAGGTGATGTTCCTTCCAAAAGTGTAAAAACACCACCCCAAATGACAGGTATTAGGGTTTTCCTCCTGCTCCCTGGGTTAGCACAGTGAATTCAAGTTGACTAACACCTATTACCCACATGTCTGTGAACATTTAACACAGTAAGCTGTGAGCCAGTTGCAGTTGTCTTCAGTCTCCAAGCACATCATTTTCAGGAATAAACGCTGGTGGCATCAGCTCTCCAGTTATTTTCATACACATGGGTAGCCAGTCTGTAGTCACACACGTGCACAAACACACTCACGGATACTCCATTTTCAAACATACAATAGATTACTTGCTTGTTCCCCATTCTCTCTCCTTTGCTGCAAAAATACTCCATTTCCGTTTGATTCTAATGGAAACCGTTCTCCAGAGTGAAAGAGGGCATTTGATTATCCAATAAACTGGAGCTGCAGTGATAACACAGAGTTGTCAAGGAGGAAGCGGCTGATTTCTGCAAATGGAATCAGATGGCAACCAAAAGTGATAGCTTCAAAACTATCTCCCCCTTCTGTTTGACATCGATCTTTTCTACATGTGCCAGCTCATTATCTTGTGTGCAAAGGGGGATTGTGACTTGACGTCACCCATGGCAGTTTTACAAGGGAGACAGGAAGGACAGACTGTCTGGTACTGATTGACAGGGGTTTGTAGCCCACAGATGATGGCATGATACACTCATTTGGGAAGAAAATTATTTATCTGTAGATTAAAGTTACATTTAAATAGCTGAAGATTATGCTGTAAACGGTAAGAAAACCACAATATGCAATTTCAGTTTAGGCTAGTTTTTAAAAAACAGGCTTCTATTAATATGGCATTTCCCAGCTCATACTTTAGTCTGTTCTGCAAATTGAAGGCAATTTAATTTTACTTTAAGTCTTTGGAGCACTTTGTACATTTCCAAGGGCAGATTAAAGACAATTCACGCTCACAGTTACCCAAGTAGGACCTGGTAATTGATTATGAATGAATGAATCCGTCTAATGTAGAATGGTTCTGAGATCAAACAGGTCTAATGAAATAGTTTTAAATGGATTCTTCACCTTATTTAAAAGAGAGTGTCTGTAACCCATCAGTCTGTCTTGAAAGGTCTTTTTGGCTTTCTGGGAGAGATCAGTATATATATTTATTTTTGATAATCAGTATATACATTGATTTTGAGTGGATGTTGCCCTCTGTTACACGTGCGTCTATCACAGTGTGCTCTCAGGGTCTGGGAATTGTGCGTCACAGACATTTTGCATTGACACTGAAGATAATACAGCTTTAATGAAACTGAAATCCTGTGGCACATGGAACAAACAACTCCCTGCTTCCAGTTTGAGTGCACTAACAGTACATGAAAATACATAGCAGCAGAGACATTGAGTCCACAGATTCAATTTTTAAGAAATAAACAGAGTAATTCTCTCATCGTCTTGATGGAAATCTTACTTACCTTTTTAAATTATAGCTCACATCCTCCCTTTGGTTCTCAGCTATTCTCTGACTTGTATACCCCACCTTCATGATCCTTATTTTCAACAGAAAACTTTGCCTCTATTGCATAAAAAAGATAAATACCAGAATTAGCAGAAATCTTCATAAATCATCTTCTCTCTCTCTCAACAAAAGCTTGTTAAAGAGAGGTTCATACCAATTCCACTTTCTCATCCTCTGCTTGTTCTCTGTCTATTGCTTCTAGCCACATTTTTCTATTAATATAGTGTTAATCACTCAGTCATGTCTGACTCTTTGCAACCTCATGGACTGTAACTCACCAGGCTCCTCTATCCATGGAATTCTCCAGGCAAGAATACTGAAGTGGGTTGCCACTCCCTTCTCCAGCGGATCTTCCCAACCCAAAGGACTAAACCTGGGTTTCCCGCATTGCACACAGAGTCTTTACAGTCTGAGCCACCAGGGAAATCTATTAATATATGCTCCCACTAAAATCAAGGAAGACCGTCTAACTGGTAAATGAGAGCACTGTTTCCCCGCCTCACTCCACATGATCTCTGTGACATCTGACATTACAGTTCAATCTTCTGATTTCCTTTTTCCTTCCTCTTCTTCCTTCTCATCCAGAAATACCATTTTCCCTTGCTTTAACACTGTCTCCTAATCTCTCAGATTGCTCCACTTCTAATTTTCTGAGGGACCTCTTTGCCTATGCTTGATTGGAGCAGAGATGAGGAAGGCTCATGTTTGGCTGCAAGTATTTTAATAGTTACATGGCACATGGGGCTAGAGGGCTCACCCCTACTCACTTAACATTGACTGGCTCCTCTGCTTTGCCTTCTGTTATGCCTGGTATCCCCTCTGTGACAATTTCACCTCCAATTTCCTAGCCAAGCTTGGGGATATAAAGTGCTCAAGTCATAATCTCGTATACAGTAGGTGCTTAATTGAAGCCAGCTAATTATGGTTGAAATGATTTAATAGAAATATTTAAATATTTTCTATAGTTTGCATTTGACAGTAATTTTCAATAATGCTTTTTCCTCTCTAAAATAATTTAATTTAAATCCAAATTAAAGCTATCCATGAATTATCTTATGCCACTTCTTTCTTCTCTTCTCTATATTAATCATTTATTAAACCTGGCTCAGTAGTTCTTTTTCATCAGTGTTCCAATAAAGTCTTTTGACAATTTCCAGTATAATTTAAAAAATATGATTTACGTAGCTTGAATTACAGAGTTGAAGGCATATCTGAAATAGGATGGACATCACACATTTGCTTTGGAAGAGAATGTACTTGGACTAAAGTTAGCAATTAACAATGGAAATCACCATGCAAATAGAAATAGTTATTGACTTTAGTTTTTATCTCAGAGTTAGAATCTACCACCAGTCTGAAATCACTAACAGGCCAAAGTGCCACAACCTCTGACTGGCATAAAGGGGTGATGAACGTGAGGGAAAAACAGGGAAGTGAGGCAGTGAGGTTTAGTAGAAAACTTATAGAGGACCAAGATTCAGGTTATACCTTTAGTTCTCATAGCTCCGTGATAACTCTAACTCCCTAAATGGGACCCTCTACACTGGGAAGCATTCCATTTACCTATTTTCTAGTGCTGGAAATTTCTTTACACATGCTACAGCCATGCACATGTAAAGGATAATTAGACTATGCTGCAGTATTCTTGCCTGGAGAATCCAGGTACAGGGGAGCCTGGTGGGCTGCTGTCTATGGGGTCGCACAGAGTCAGACACGATTGAAGCGACTTAGCAGCAGCAGCAGCAGCATGCCATAGCAAGGTAATGATTAAAATCCTTCAAGCTACGTTTCAGCAGTACGTGAACCAATAACTTCCAGACGTACAAGCTGGGTTTCAAAGAAGCAGAAGAACCAGAGATAAAGTTGCCAAAATCTGTTGGATCATGGAGAAAGCAAGATAATTCCAGAAAAACATCTACTTCTGCTTCATTAACTATGCTAAAGTCCTTGACTGTATGGATCACAATAAACTGTTGAAAATTCTTAGAGGTGGGAGTACCACACTGTCATACTATCTCCTAGGAAACCTGTAATGCAGGTCAAGAAGCAACAGTTACTATTGGACATGGAACAACAGACTGGTTCAAAATTGGGAAAGGAGTATGTCAAGGCTGTATATAGTCACCTTACTTAACATATATGCAGAGTATATCATATGAAATACTGGGTGGGGTGAATCACAGGTGGAATCAACACTGGTGCGAGAAATATCGATAACCTCAAATATGCAGATGATACCAGTCTAATAGCAGAAGGCAAAGAGGAACTCAAGAGGCTGTTGATGAGAATGAAAGAGGAGAGTGAAAAAGCTGGCTGAACTTAACATTCTAAAAATGAAGATCATGGCATCGCTCCCATCAATTCAGTTCAGTTGCTCAGTCATGTCTGACTGTTTGCCACCCCATGGATTGCAGCATACCAGGCTTCCCTGTCCACCACCAACTCCTGGACCTTGCTCAAACTCATGTTCATCAAGTTAGTGATGCCATCCAACCATCTCATCCTGTCATCCCTTCTCCTTCTGCCTTCAATCTTTCCAAGCATCAGGTTTTTTTTTTTTTTTTTCCCAATGAGTCCATTCTTCGAATCAGACAGCCAAAGTATTGGAGTCTCAGCTTCAGCATCAGTCCTTCCAATGAATATATAGGACTGATCTCCTTCAGAATGGACTGGTTGGATCTCCTTGCAGTCCAAGGGACTCTCAAGAGTCTTCTCCAACATCACAGTTCAAAAGCATCTATTCTTTAGCACTCAGCTTTCTTTGTAGTCCAACTCTCATATCCATATATGACTATTGGAAAAACCATAGTTTTGACTAGGCAGACCTTTGTTGATACAGTAATGTCTGCTTTTTAATATGCTGTCTAGGTAGGTCACAGCTTTTCTTCCAAGGAGCAAGCGTCTTTTAATTTCATGGCTGCAGTCACCATCTGCAGTGTTTGGGAGCCCCCCCACCCCCCCCCCCCCCCCCAGAATAAAGTCTCTGTTTCCATTGTTTTCCCATGTATTTGCCATGAAGTGATGGGACCGGATGCCATGAGCTTCATGTTTTGGTGTTGAGTTTCAAGCCAGCTTTTTCACACTCCTCTTTCACTTTCATCAAGAGGGTCTTCAGTTCCTCTTTGCTTTCTACCCTAAGGGTGGTATTACTTCATTCAGCTATAAAATGGGAACATTAATTACACTTCTTTCATGGGAAAGTTGTAACAATTAACTGAGATGACACATGTAGCCAGTTGGCAAATAGTGAGCAGTTAACATCTCTGCCCACCGTTCTGGTCTCATTTTCAACAATCCTTTCTCATGTACCTTAAGAACTCTTCGTATTGCCCTGTGTTCATGTTCTGAAATGCCATCCTGTCTCACCTCTGCCAGGAACACTGTTCCACCATCCTCCTCCTTGCCTTCATTCTTCCCATTAAAATAAACAGACCTCTGTAAAGACAATTCACTTCTCCTTCTGGTAGCTGTCACTTCTGACCAGCCAAGTTTTGAATCAATCTCTAGAATAATAACTTCCATTTCAAGATAGCATCTCACTGTGTAAAGCAGTGTTTTCACTATGGCTTTAAAAATGATAGCAAAGAGCACTAGGCTGAGCTCCCCGTGCTATGTGACAATTTCCCATTAGCTATTTGACACCTGGTGATGTATATATTTCAATATTACTCCAGAGGGGTGGGGGAGGGTGGGAGGTTCAAGAGGGAGGGGGCACGTGTAGGCCTCTGGCTGATTCATGTTGATGTATGGCAGAAACCAACACAACATTGTAAAGCAATTATCCTCCAATTAAAAATAAACAATTTTTTTTAATGACAGGCAAAGTAGTACATCACGTAACCTCTGCCACTACTTCCCCAACCCTCCCAAACATTCTAGGACATTTTTTATAATGCTAATATTTGAAAAACACATAGAAAAGTGTTGTCAGCAAATAGTGATATTTAAAAATCATGGTTCAGTTCAGTTCAGTTCAGTCGCTCAGTCATGTCCGACTCTGCAACCCCATGAATTGCAGCATGCCAGGCCTCCCTGTCCGTCACCAACTCCTGGAGTTCACCCAAACTCATGTGCATTGAGTTGGTGATGCCATCCAGCCATCTCACCCTCTGTCATCCCCTTCTCCTCCTGCCCCCAATCCCTCCATACACTATTACAAAAGTCCTAGGAACACAAAATTCTAGAAATAAACAGAAGCCTATTACCATGTGAGGCATTCAACTTTTAATTGCCTTTTAATTTTTACCATATTAGTCATTTTAAAAGTGTGCAGTTCAATAGTGTTGAGTACATCTGTATTGCTATGCACTAACCCTTCAGAACTCTTTTCACCTTGCAAAACTACATCTCTGTACTCATTAAACAACAATATCCCGTTTCACTCTCCCCCTATCCCTAGGCAAACACCATTCTATTTTCTGTCCCTATAAATTTGACTACTCCAGGTGCCTAGGATAAGTGGAATTATCAATATTTCTCTTCTCGTGACTGACTCGTTTCCTTCAGCGTAGCCTACTCAAATTTCACTCATCGTGTAGCAGGCATCTAAATTTCCTTTCCTCCTAAGGCTGAATAACATTCCATTTTGTTTATCTATTTATCTGGTATTCAGCTTAGGTTGTTTACATCTTTTCTCTACTGTGAATAATGCTGCTAAAAACATGGATATAGAAATATTTCTTTGAGACTCTACTTTCAATTCCTTTGAGTGTATAACCAGAAGTGGAATTGCTATATCACACTGTAATTTATTTTGAATGTTTTTAGGAAATGCCATATTGTTTTCACAGCAATTGCACCATGTTACATTTCCACAAACGCTGGACGAAGGTTCCAATTTCTCCAGATCCGCATCAGCCCTTGATGTTTATTTGTTTTTATGGTATCCAGCCTAGAGGGTGTATTCCACTGCTCTTGCTAGGGTCTGCCATTGATCCTCTCCGTAGACTTTCTTCTAGCACTGGCTCCCTAGCCATACAGAGCAGATCGAAAACCACAGAGGGAGCTTCCTTGGCATCATATAAGTTTCTAGCCCACCCTCTCCTCATCCCACTCCCCAAAACACCCAGAGATTAACAAATGTCTTTGAATTTTGTGTTATCAAACTCAAATTTACAGACACAGACTTTGCCTCCTCAATATTTTTGTTCTGTCTTAATTTAGGTTTACATTGAGTTAATCCCTTAGACTCAACACTGTTCAATTTTCCTGCCATTTGTAAAACACTAGTTAATTTTTCAGTCAGAATTAATGTATCCTTCCACCTTTTCCCCTAAGACATTCTATAAATTGCTTAAGTTAATACATTACAGCAAAATTATTTGCTCATGTTTTTGGCTCTGAAGCAGATCCAAAACACCCAATTACCACCACCCTCCCCCACTTTGTTTTTACCAAAATAACTTTGTTCTTCTTTTGAATAGTTTGTAACCAGCTAAAAACCTATATTATACAGACTCTTTTGAAGCCACAGCTATCCATATGACATAGTTCTGATCAAGAGAATAACTGGAACATTGTTGGTGATTTCTGAATAGATTTTGGGGCTTCCTTGGTGGCTCAGAGGTTAAAGTATCTGCCTCCAATGTGGGAGACCTGAGTTTGATCCTGGATCCCCTGAAGAAGGAAATGGTAACCCACTCCAGTATTCTTGCCTGGAGAATCCCATGGACAGAGAAGCCTGGTAGGCTACAGTCCACGTGGTCGCAAACAGTCGGACAAGACTGAGCGACTTCACTTTCACTTCTTTTCAATGTAGGTATAACCTCCCTATTTATAACTGGAATACAGATGAGAGAAAGAGCCAACTCATTGGAAAAGACTCTGATGCTGGGCAAGATTGAGAGCAGGAGAAGAAGGGGTTGCAGAGGATGAGATGGTTGGATGGCATCACTGACTCAATGGACATGAATTTGAGCAAACTTTGGGAGATAGTGAAGGACTGGGCACCTGGAGTGCTGCAGTCCATGGGGTCGTGGAGAGTTGGACGCAACTTAGTGACTGAACAACAGCAACAAAGACATGGAACAGCCATTTTGAAGCTATATGGCAACCATGCAAATAAAAACTGTATTTGGAGGATGATGAAACAAAAACATGAAAAGAAGCCATAATGATGTAATACCTGTACTGCGCTTAGCTGTGTACTATGGATTTTTTTTTTTAAATTATGATAAAACACCAACCAATCTGATAAAGTTCATGTTTCCTGGTATTTTTCACATCACAAAATATATAGAAAATGATAACATTTGCTACTTTTAAGGAAAAGGCCACTCATAGACAAAGCAGAATATTCAGAATATTCAGAATTTGCTGTCAAGTAGAAGTATATTATCTTGTCACACCAATAACACACTGGCAAAATAGTAATGTACTGTGTAGCATACCTGTTGGGAATCTTGGACTAAACCACAACAGTCATATTGTTTTTTCAAGGAGCTGAACATGATTTCTTACTAACAGAGTTTCTTTCTCTAGCTAGTCAATGAGATTATTGAGAGCAAAACTAGGCATTATTTATCTTATTTCTCTCTGACTCAGTATGCTGCTAGAAACTTCATAATTACTCAGCAAATATCTACTGAATAAATGAAAAGGAAAAATAATTTCATTGTTTTAGACTGACTGGTTTTCTCAGAGTTCTGGATTGTGCTCCTTTCTGACTAAAAGGTTTTATTCATTTTTCTCCCTGCCTGGAAAAACTCCCTGATCCTCTCCATGTAGCCAAATCCTACTCATTCTTCAGAATCCTTCTTAAGTCTCACCTCTTCCATGAAACTCTTCTTAACATTTTGGCTCAGGTCATACCATTTTATTCCTTTCTCTGTACTCCTATAACTCATGCTGAAGGAAAGGTTCACTGTGACCTTAAAAATACAGGTGCTCTCCAACTAATGACCCAGCTCTTCCTGGTTGTCATATGCTAACCATATTTTCTAATGACAAAAGGCTGTACTTTGTGTATTCTTTTTCTAAAAACACACTTCATGCCATGAAAATAGAAACAATTGATGAGAAAATAAAAAATTAAGCAAGCACTCAAACAATATAAGAATCACACTTTAAATGTTCTCTTTGGGGAAATGCTCTGAGATGAATCAGCTGCAGTTTCTTAAAGTATAAATCTAGTAAAGTTGGGCTAAGCACACCAAATTAGTCAGAATCTCCCTAGGTTAAACACTGAGACTTTTCAGGACACAAAGCTCTTAGAACTGGATCTAAAGATATTATCATCTGTCCCCAAAGTTCTACCAAAAATTTCATAAACGGTAGTCTTATAACGGTCTTTGGATGGCAAACTAGAGTTGGGCCTTTTATTTCCTTCAACAATTCTCTCCTGCCTGATTCATCACCTTCAAAACTGTGAAGGAAATTCATGTTTCTGGACATACTTAGATGCTTTTGGTCCATCTTAGAGCTTTCCCTTGAGCACTAGGAATTCACTAGTAGTATTCTTGCTACAATCAAATTAGTTCTTTGCTCACTCTAAAACGTATTTCTTTGATTTTTCTTTTTTCTCCTTCTTCAGCATTTTGGAGAGAGAATATTTTACCAGAATTTTTGTTCAGGTATATTTGTACATTATTGTAGTTATTGTATTTATATCCTTGTACTTAGCAAACTGGACACTGATTAAACAGTCTGATATATTACCTCTTAACTGCTTTCTTTTAGCTGGGTTTGAAGAATTACTCAGGCTTCAGTTTGAGTCTACCATGAGGAATATTGCCATTTAGTATATCCAAAAAGGTACTATAATATTTTTGAATTTGATACACTTGATGTTTTTAGAATTTGAAGCCTATTAAGACCTTTATTCTTTGGTGGAACATTATATGTAGGCAACCCCTTTAAAATTTCTACTGATTAATATAGTAAAATTGGGGGAAATGTTGAAAAAGGAGCAAAGGTTGAGAAATGGACATTAGGCTTAGACCAAAGGCTTCTACTTTGCCTCTTAGAATTTGTGACTTTGGACAACAACTAAGTCAATAATTAATAATAAGTCTTTGCTTTCTCATTTGGAACGTGAAAATGGTTCAAAACCTACCTACTGCATAGAGTTATAAAAAGTCATTTAACATGTTTTTCAAGTTGAAAGCATAATTTTGAAAACAATATTAGTTTCTGACATTCACACACTGACCCACATTTTCCCTATGAAAGGGAATACTTTTTCTTCATATTACAGGACTATTTCACCATTTTGGGTTGTATTAATATTCTTAATCATTTGTTTAATGTATCCCTTGGATATTTCTGCATTGGTTTACTCTCAGTTTGCTACCAAACTGAAATATTTCTCTCATATTCTCTTACTCAGTGAGGGAAGAAATGCTTACCTGCTTGCTTAAAGTGATTTAAATTTGACATAATGGCTTGAAACTTTGACCTTCACCTTCAACTTTTTGTATTCCTTGAATAACTAGATGGATTGATAAGTGTTCTGTTTGTTGAGCATTAAACACTCATGGCTTATAAACAGACTTTATTTGGTGTTGTACTGTTTGATTATCCGTTGGGCTTTCGTATCAGATGCCTTTCAATCATGAAGAAGAAGCATATATATGCTAAAATATCTTAGAGGAAACTCCAGGTGATCTAGTTGTTAGGGCTCTGTGCTTCCACTGTGGGGACATAGGTTTGATTCCCCAGTTGGGGAATTAAGATCCTGCATGCTGTGTGGTGTGGCCAAAAATAAAATAAAATATATTAGAACCGAGTGGTCACTTATCAGTGGTTAGACATAATGAATGGCCCTATAAAATTTGCTGCTGGCTGATTCCAGTAGTTTATTCTGGAAGATCAGCTCTCAGTACCAAAGAAGCCCTTTAACAGGAAGCTCATAGGGCCTGTTTACCAGGTAATTCTGCCACATGCATTCAACTTGCAACTGTTTTTAAATTCAGAGCCATAAGGCTTTCTGCAGGTATGGCTTTCAGTAGGTTGTAAAGTGCTTAAACAGATGGGACATTGTTATTAGCATGGATAATATATTTTCATTGTATTAGGGTTGAAAGTGATTTTCCAGATAATGGCTTAGACAAATGTTTGTGGAATCTGTCTAGCTAATCCACCAAAAATGCAGCCCGGCTTTCAGGAGCAATTCTACTTTTATTGAATGTTTTTGATTAAAAATTTAACTCCTGTGAATTTCTTACCACATTGTTAAAGAAAGTCTATTACTTTGTTTTCTTCTTGGAGTCATTATTATTACATTATTTAACCTAATAGTGACTTTTGACTAAACCAGAAATGCATTTTAAACTAAATAGCTACACATTTTATTGTATATTAATTGATTCATTAAAAAGAATCTTAACAAAGGTCTTTTTGTATTTCCACAGGTATCATGGAGTGCAGTCAAAGTGTTGTTGGAACTCATCAGATGAGATGCTATAGCAGGGATCCAAACCCAGTGAATTGTTTTCAACCTAAGAATTAATCACAGAATAGCTATGTCATCTATTTATTTCACCAGCAAATTAAGTGTCTCATATGTAGCAGGGGTCACAAAAATTTTTTTTAAAAAGTATCTTTTTTCCCAAAGACAAGGAAATGACTGACATTTTAAAAGTACAATTTCAACTTGCTGTAATTAGGGCTCTAGTGGGAACTTAGCACTTATGAGCTGTGTGGCTAAATTACATAACTTGTTTTGTCTCAGCCCCAATTTCCCCATTAGGATGGAGAATATTAACCACATATGTTTCCAGAGTTGCTGGAAGAGTTAAATGGGAAATGATTGGCCTGGTATAAATGGAAGCGGTATATAGTAAAAAAAAAAAAAAATTAAGATTTGAACAACTTAGAGTTCACAGTATTTACACACCATTTACCTCCTTCCCTAAATTTCTCAGCTGATAATATTTTAGCAACTATTTCAGTATGGCTTTTATTAATTTTGAGGTTCTTTGAGTCTCTAAATTGCCAACTTCCTGCTCACTGTTATAACCTATGTGGGAAATAGAGAAGCCCTGAGAGCTGCTCTTGGTTTTGTTGACTGACATTTTCTTTGTTTTTGGTTTCCTGACTCAATGATAAAACCTATACCACCAACACCAACACCCCTCCCCCAACAAGTACAAAATAACTCATAAAAATAGCTGTTAGTTTCCTATTGCTGCTGTGATAAAGTACCAAAAATTTAGTGGCTTAAAGCATGTCAACTGATTCACTTAAAGTTCTAGAGGGAGGAAAATGGGTCAGCAGAGATGCACTCCTTCTGGAGGTGCTGGAGCAAATCCATTTCTTTGCCTTTTCCAGCTTCTAGAAGCTGCCCACATTCCTTTGCTCTTGGCTCCACATGACTTTAATCTCTGCCACTGTTGCCCCACTGCTTCTCTGAGTTGGACTCTCCTGCGCCCTATTGGAGAAGGCAATGGCACCCCCTCCAGTACTTTTGCCTGGAAAATCCCATGGACGAAAGAGCCTGGAAGGCTGAGGTCCATGGTGTCGCTGAGGGTTGGACACAACTGAGCAACTTCACTTTCACTTTTCACTTTCATGCATTGGAGAAGGAAATGGCAACCCACTCCAGTGTTCTTGCCTGGAGAATCCCAGGGACGGGGGAGCCTGGTGGGCTGCCATCTATGGGGTCGCAGAGTTGGACACGACTGAAGTGACTTAGCAGCAGCAGCCTCCCTATTACAAGGCCCCTGTAAGTCACAATGAACTCACTTGCATAGTCCAGGATATTCTCACCATGTCAAGTAGCTTAATTTAGTCACATCTACAAGGCGCTTCTTGCCATGTAAAGTAACGTGTTCACAGCTTCCAGGGATTAAGCGAGGGGCATCTTTGGAAGGCTATTATTTTTTTCCTACCACGAAGTATAAGAAAAAGAAAAGAAGTCTAAAACATGTTTTATTTTTCAGGAATTAGCTGGGATGGCAGGAAACAGACAAAGCACCCGTGATGAAGAAATGTGAGACTCTTTTTCAATGGACGTAATCAATTCTATTAGGGCTAATTGGGGGAAAAGTCAATGGTGCTGTGAATTATATAGCTGTGCTCATCAAAGCAGTAGCTTTGCATTGACTATCAAAAGAATAACTAGGACTAGGTTAGCTGAAAATGACCTAATAGACATTGTTGATAAATTTGTTGGGGGAAAAGATTGGAAGAGTTTGAAGTTGGCATATGGATTCATCATGAAATAGTCATTGTTTGTTATTTTTTCATGGTAAAATAGAGATCATAAAGAAGTTTCTTGGATATTATTTTATTTTTTAAAAAATATTTTTGTTTATGTATTTATTTGGCTGTGCCAGGTCTCAGCTGCTGCACATGGGATCTTCAGTCTTCATTGCAGCATGGGGGGTCCCTTTTAGTTGCAGCATGTGGGATCCAGTTCCATGACCAGGGTTTGAATCCAGGCCCCTAGCATTGGGAGCAAAGAATCCCAGCCACTGGACCACCAGGGAAGTCCCTATTTCTTTTTAACAGTATGAGCACCTCTGTAAGGAATATGTGTTTTGAGCCCTGTATCACTGATGAAGCAATGAGGCTCAGAGATATTAAATAGCTAGTTCAGGGTTCCAGCTGGAATGCTGGGTGAGGGGCTAGCTGGCAAAAATCAAATCTGTGAATTCTGATGCCTCTGTGTACCTAAAATCCAACAGATCCCAAAAGCAGCTGACAAATTCCCTTTCAAGCCTTGTTTACACTATGATTTCCCCTTGATGTGCAAAGTGATCACAGCCTAAGACTACAGGAAAGTCTCTCAATTAACAAATAACACTCTTTTCTCTTATTTCTTTATTTCCAACATTGCCGTTAATGTAATTCATTACATCTCTGAGGGGAGCTACTACTACATTCCGTAGTGCACTCTATCTTACCTTCTTTTGTGAAGAAGGTACGTTACCAACAGAACCAGCTGTTGTCTTTTATTTTCTGAACCATTTCTAATAAAAGACCAAACATTTTATCACTCTCAAAGATGACCTACCTACAACTGCTTTGACAAATCATTAATCCCTGTTTACTAATGAACCGCTTGGAGCTGCTCAACATTAGAGTATATTTCCTAGAAGCAGCTCATGTGAGAAGCAGCGACACTGCAAATAAAACCTACAAATAAGAGCAACAGCTTTTGTGACTCTCAGTGTGAGACTCACAGTGGACATTCCATGTTCCCCAGGTGGGTTCCTTGTAAGGTTCCTACTGTAGTTCCTCTGGTGAGGACAATTACCCATGTTTTGGTGCCTCTCATTCTGCGAAATGCATTTTGTGCTGACCAAGGAGCCAATATTTTATTTTAACTTTATTTTTATGTATTTATTTTTGGCTGCTGGGTCTTCGTAACTGCACATGGGCTTTCTCTGGTTGTGGCAAGCAGGGGCTACTCTAGTTGCAATGTGCGGGTTTCTCATTGTGTCTGTTTACCTTGTGGAGCAGGGGCTCTAAAACGTGTGGGCTTCAGAAGTTGCAGCTTGTGGGCTCCAGAGCGCACACTCAGAGCGCACACTTGTGGCTCAAGGGCTTAGTTGCTCCTCAGTATATGGAATCTTCCTGGACCAGGGATCAAACCTGTGTCCCCTTCATTGGCAGGTGGATTCATTACCACTGGACCACCAGGGAAGTCTGGGAGCCAACATTTTAAGTCAAACACAAGCATATTCTTAAAATTTGGTGCAAAATCTATCCTCTGTTTTAACTAAAGGATAACAACTTATCTCTTTGAACTACCCCCAAAGGATCCCAAAGTGACATTCCATCATTCTAAAATTTATTCTCTAAACATAGGCAGTTACCATCCAGCTGTTTTTCCTGAGGTGAAACAAAATCTTGATTTTATGTAAAGGCAAGAGGTACCATTTATTTAAAGATATGGAAAGAACAACAAAAATGTACCAAATGACTCTCTGGGTTCTCTACTTTATAGACCCCATGATTCAAATTTAGGCCTCAGCAGAAGGCACCACTGTATATTATAGGTCATCAGTTTCATTCTCACTTGGTCCACCAGTGCATTTTTCCAAACATCTTCTGAATTGATTTACTTAGCTAACTTCATATGTGTCCATCAGCAGGACCACAAATGGCTTACAGTGAAGTGAATGATGCCAAGAAACCTTCAATCTAGTCTCTGTGTGAATTACCAGAGAATCTTCCTACTGCAATTAATGAAGTGCCAATCAGAGAGACTCCTTACATATTGAACTTCTGTACACACCTCACCCTTCACTACTTCCACAGTCCTCATGCTTTCATTTTCTCACATCTACTTTAAAATATCTTTTATCTGTTACATTTATTTCAAAATATTTTTTTTCTTAATAAATTCCTTGGTGTATGTTATTGCCCAGTGAGGCTCACCGAAGATGAAGAAAAAAGCCAGCCAAACAAAACAGCAGGTACTCGATCATTTTGAAAGGTTCCAATTGCATAAGGCTTTATGATACAGACTTGGTGCTGTATTTTGTATCAACAGCTTGTCACATGGGTCCCAGTTCATAATATGGGTCATTATTTTCCAAATTGAATTTGCTTATCTGCTCTTTCCTTTATGGGTAACACTACCAAGGAAACCAAGCTCACACTGCTTTTAAGATTGCTCATTTGAAATCTTTTTCTCTCCTTTTTGGACATTCTGCACTGGAATTAATAATATAACATAAGTATGGTAAAATGGCTCATTTTAACCAGGCTCTCCAGTTCCTGTGGTGTCTCAGACTTAAGGAAAAAACTTTGGCTTTTGATTATTTTCTTACATTTCACTTTGCAAACACTGATTTTACCGAGTTCTGCCAAAAAACAATTTTTTTTTTTAAAAAGCACCACTAATTTGGTTTCTTGATCATTTAAAAAACCTGTGGTCTGATTCTCCTTCCCACCCAGCCCCCACACTAAAGCAAGTGACCTTGTTTCAAGCAGAATATTGTTCTTTGCTTTGATGCCCCCTACCATCGTGTACACTCCTATTACTATTGTCGGCTCTTATTGGTGTTGACAGAGCCATCCCCAGGATAAAGCCACCAGAGCAATTTCTTTATGCCCAAAGCACTAGGTAGCTCACACTTTTGTTACTAGGCTGCATGTCAGAGACCTGGGGTAAGGGGCAGGCAAGGTAGGAAGATGGTGGTGGGAAAGTCTTTGACAGAGAATACAACAAAGAACCAGAGCTAATATTTTTCAATAATTCATCAACCTCCCTTTCTGCCTCATATCCCTACCCTCCTCATTTCCTCTCACACTGCACCGTCAACCACTCCTCCTCAAAACAAACAACAACAACAGCAAAACCCAAACAAACAGGTAATACTACCTCATCCATGCATCTGCACATCCTCTGTATCGGTCTTGGTTTTAAGCCATCATCTTCTGCTCTGGCTTCTTTACCTAAACTGAAATTTGCTGAGTTGTTATTTATGCGACCTCACAACATTAATGGGAGGCAAGTGTAGAGAAATGATAAGATCCCAGAATATTTGAGGGCTGGGCAGCAGAAATCACATCAAAAGTGATGCTGTAGAATCTGTCTGATCCAAGATCTGCTACAGCTGAGGTGCATACGAGGGCATTTTTAGATGCAAAGCCCCAGGAGGAAGATCTGAATGACCACAACTTCTTTTAGTTCAAACTGAACTTTTGTGTGACTTGGAATACGGCATCATCTCCAGGGAGAGGCAGTCCCCCATATGCTAGGCTTGGCAAGCAGACCCCGGCTGGTTTTCAGTCCCCGTCGACCTTCCTGGCAGGGTGTTCTTATGAATAGGGTACAACCTGCATGATCTTTCCCAGAATTCTGAGGTTGGGAATGTGCCTGATTGAAACAGGAAAGGGAAGAGGAAGAAGATCTGATTCATTTGCTATTTTTAGTGGGAAGTGTACACTGCATATGGTGGAGCATTCCACAAATGGGAAAATGGAAAAAGACAATTAAAAAGAAGTTTAAATATTGGAAAATATTGAGAAAGACACACTGCATGCTCAGGGATCTAAAGACATCCTTTGTTGCATCATTTCACTTTCATTTTTCCTTGAATGGAAAGACAGACTCGGAGGTAAGCCAAGGGTGAAAGGGTTTCTCCTCTTTATGATGTGTATGGGCTCCAACATCCCTAAATTCAGCGTTCTTAGACTTTCATAAGATCTCATGTTAAATGATATTATAGGAAAAGGATATATTGTCAATGTTAGACAACTAGGAAATCATTCTTCCTTTATTTACTATAGCACTTTTAGGGATAGAGAATTATACAAATTATACAGTTTAGGAAATGTGGTGTTTAATAACATGAATGTTCAGACCAAATTTTGGTTTTGCTTAAATTAAGTGTATGTGATCATATGTCCTTAGTATATCTGGGATAACATAGTGAGCTATCTTTAAAATTTTTATTTTGTATGTTTGTAATGATTCCAGTAGCCTTCTGATTATACAAAGATTAAACACATGGTTTTCATTTCAGTTTTCTCCTCAAGACTCATTTAAATAAAAGTAAAGGGGTAAAAAATAGTAAAAAACACAAGCAAAAGAATGCAAGCAGAGACAATAATAGACTGAAATGGTAACTACTTGCAGTAAATGGAAAATGAATGGAGGAGTTAGTACTGCTGAGAAAGCTGGGTAAAAGTATTGGCTGGAGAGAAAGACAGCGAGAACTGTGCTTAGATCTTTCTCCAGGACTCTGCACAGATTCTGGGAGTGGGCATTAGACCAAGCAGGGAAGGTACGGTGCTACAGTCAGGAAGGTGTTGCCTCTCTAGAGACAGGTAAAATCTTTTCTGGTGTGTACAGTCAACAGATTCACTCGTCTTAAGATTAATAAGGAGACCATAGGTTTATCCTCCATCAGAATAAGAGGCCCTCATGTGCCACATGAATAGACCTCGAGGGCATTATGCTAAGTGAAATGACCAGACAGAGAAAAACAAATACTGTAAGATATCACTCACATGTCCACTCTAAAAAACTTTATAGAAAGAAGAATTGCCCAGCCTGGTGCTCTGTGATGACTTAGAAGGGCAGAATGGGGGTGGTGGGAGGAAGACTCAAGAGGGAAGGGATTTACATAGAGCTGCCATTGATTCATGTCAATGCATGTTGTTCTGTTGTGTGGCAGAAACCAACACAGCATTGAAAAGCAACTATCTCCAATTAAAAAATAAATTTAAAGAAAAGAGTAGAACGGGCTGGAAGGTGGGAAAATGAGATGTCGATCAAAGGGCACACTTCCAGTTATAAGATGAATAAGTACAGCATAGTAACTGTAGTTAACAGTACTGTATAATATATTTGAAAGCTCTTAAAAGAGTAAATCTTAAATGTTCTCATAATATATATACACAAAAAGGTGTGAGGTGATAGGATTCCCTGGTGGCTCAGAGGGTAAAGAGTCTGCCTGTAATGTGGGAGACCTGAGTTCAATCCCTGGGAAAGGAACATCCCCTGGAGAAGAAAATGGCAACCCACTCTGTATTCTTACCTGGAAAATCCCATGGACGGAGGAGCCTGATGGGCAACAGTCATAGGGTTACAAAGAGTCAGACACCACTGAGCGACTTCACTTTCACTTTCAAGAGATGATAAATGTATTAACTAATCTTATTATGGTAATCATTTCACAATACACAAGTATCAAATCATTACATTGTACACCTTAAATTTATACAATGTTATTTGTCAGTTATATGTCAACAAAGCTGGAAAAAATTTAAATAAAAAATCAACTGCATTTCTGTATGCTAGCAGTGGACACATGGAAACCAAGATAAATTAGTTCCCTAGGTGTAACTCTAGCAAAACATTTACAAGACTTATAAGGTAAAAATTACCTGTTAACAGAAGAAATCAAAGAAAAGTTATATAAATGGAGAGATATTCTACTAAAAAAAGAGAGAGAATAAGAGGCACAGAGCCTAGAGAGATGAGGCAGAGCAGAAGGCAGAAGAGAAGAACCAAATTGAAAACAGATGCTTAAATAAAAGTTTACACATTGAATTATGCAACTGTTACCCCCTAATAATGCTTGGCATATACTTCCCGGGAGACTGAAGTGTTATTTGGGGGGGTGGAAATGGGGTGGCTTGTGTTGTGGAGTGGGGTTCTCAATATGAAATGAAAGCATTCTTAATATTTCATTCTCAAGGAGTCTCTCAGCTGGAAGATGTCATATCCTCGTGTGTGTGTGCATGCTCAGTTGTGTCCAACTCTCTGTGACCCTGTGGACTATAGCCCACCAGGTTCCTCTGTCCATAGTGCTTTCCTGGCAAGAACACTGCAGTGGGTTGCCATTTTCTTCTCCAAGGGACATTCCTGACCCAAGGATCGAACCAGTATTTCCCACATCCTCTGCACTGCAGGCAGATTCTTCGCCATTGAGCCACTAGGGTGGGCTTCCCAGGTGGTGCTAGTGGTAAAGAACCTGCCTGCCAATGCAGGAGACATGAGATGCAGGTTTGATCTCTGGGTTGGGAAGATCCTCTGGAGGAAGGAATGGCAACCCAGTCTAGTATTCTTGCCTGGAGAACCCCATGGACAGAGGAGCCTGGTGGATTACAGTCCATAGGGTCACAAAGAGTCAGACATGACTGAAGTGACTTAGCATGCCTGCACAAGCCACTGGGGCAGCCCTCACAGAGATCTTCAATTCAAGCTCTGATGCCCAACCTTAAAAGTGAACAGGTAACAAAAATCCCTGGTTATTGAAGAAAGTCCCACCGAAAAGTAAAGATATCAAAAAGGAAAAAAGAGCCCATAGAAAACAAGAATGCAGAGGACGGATGAAGACTATAATTACAACTGTTATTATGTTTTCAGATAAATAAATCATTTCATCCAACAGGATACTATAAAAATCGAACTGTCAACCTACATAGCACTCCTTAAGACTAGAAATATAAATATAGAAACAAAAAACTCATCCCAAGAGCAGGTAATAAAACCAAGGTATCATAGAAAGCAGAAAAAAATTAAATGGAAAATATGATAGACATCAAAAGATAAGATTACTAGTAGATCAGTTGAGGAAGTCCAAAGGCTGACCAAAAAAGAGTTCCTGAAACAAGATAAAAGAAGAGAGGAAATTAGTAAAGAATAATCAAACTTTTAATTAACAAAGAATAATCGAAAGTTCCAAAACTAAAGCACCTATGTTTCCAAATAAGAAGAGCCTAAAAAACATCCAGTAGAACTATCAAAAACATGATCGCACTAAGGCCCAGTGTGACGTTAAAATACTGGCAATACTGAACATACGCAGAAATTTTCAAATAGCAAAGTTAAAAAGTTCATACTTGAAAGAAAACATATTTATGATCAAATTGGACTTCTCAAGAGAAATACTCAAAGCATGAAATCAAAGGACAAATCGGGGCAAAATTCTGGATTCTCCAAAACCAGAAGTCATTACAAGAAAGAAAAATTAGATACTATTTATGAGCATAGATACAACAGCTTCAGCAAAATATATTAGCAAATCAAACCCAACAACATATTAAAAAAATTATACAACACAACGATGTGAAATTTTTTCTAGATATATAAGGCTAGTTCAATATTTGAAAAATCAAATAATGTAATAAGTCATATTTACTGGATAAACCAGCCTAGACAGCATACTAAGAAGCAGAGACATTACTTTGTCAACAAAGGTCCATCTAGTCAAGGCTATGGTTTTTCCAGGGGTCATGTATGGATGTGAGAGTTGGACTATGAAGAAAGCTGAGCACCAAAGAATTGATGCTTTTGAACTGTGATGTTGGAGAAGACTCTTGAGAGTCCCTGGACTGCAAGGAGGTCCAACCAGTCCATCCTAAAGGAGATCAGTCCTGGGTGTTCATTGGAAGGACTGATGCTGAAGCTGAAACTCCAATACTTTGGCCACCTCATGTGAAGAGTTGACTCATTGGAAAAGACCCTGCTGCTGGGAAAGATTGAGGGCAGGAGGAGAAGGGGACGACAGAGGATGAGATGGCTGGATGGCATCACCAACTCAATGGAGATGGGTTTGGGTGGACTCCAGGAGTTGGTGATGGACGAGGCCTGGTGTGCTGTGGTTCATGGGGCCACAAAGAGTCAGACATGACTGAGTGAACTGAACTGAACTGAACAGGATAAAGAATATCATATGATCATTCAATATATGCTGAAAAAGTATTTGGCACTAGATCAACCAGTCCATTCTGAAGAAGATCAGCCCTGGGTGTTCTTTGGAAGGAATGATGCTAAAGCTGAAGCTCAGTACTTTGGCCACCTCATGTGAAGAGTTGACTCATTGGAAAAGACTCTGATGCTGGGAGGGATTGGGGGCAGGAGGAGAAGGGAACGACAGAGGATGAGATGGCTGGATGGCATCACTGACTCAATGGATGTGAATCTGTGTGAACTCTGGGAGTTGGTGATGGACAGGGAGGCCTGGCATGCTGCAGTTCATGGGGTCGCAAAGAGTCGGACATGATTGAGTGACTTAACTGAACTGAACATTTATTCATGAGTAAAAACAAAACAAACAAAAAATGCTAAAAACTTCAAACAAAACACTCAGCAATCTAAGAATAGAATTATCTCTACTTGATATACAACCTTCACAAAAAATCTCAGCTAACATTGTACTTAATGCTGAGAAATTAGGCTTTTTTTCCCCTAAGAGCCTTGAGTCAAGAAGATCCCCTGGAGTGGGGCGTGGCAACCCACTCTAGTAATTTTGCCTGGAGAATCCCTTGGACAGAGAAGCCTGTCAGACTGCACTCCATAGTTTCGCAAGAGTCAGACAGGAAACTGAAGTGACTTAGCACACAAGATCAAGAACAAGTCAAGTGTGCCCTCTTACCACTCACGCCTACACATTGCACTAGCTGTGCTAGCTTTTGCAATAAGATAAGAAAAAAAAACAAAAAGTACACAAGATAGGGAAGGAAAACAAAATAATACTCTGTTCATGGATGAGATGATTGTCTATACAAAAATCCCAAAGAATTAACAATAATGAAAACAATAAAAAAAATTTACACTATCAAATGCTGATGAGGATGTAGAAAAATAAGAACTGTTATTCATTCATTGTGGGGATGAAGCATGCTACTGCCACTTTGGGAAAGAGCCAACTCATTGGGAAAAACCCTGATGCTGGGAAAGACTGGAGGCAAAAGGAGAATAGGGTAACAGAAGATGTGATGGTTAGATAGCATCACTGACTCAGTAGACATGAATCTCAGCAAACTCCAGGAGATAGTGAAGGACAGGGGAGCCCAGCATGCTATAGTCCATGGAGTTGCAAAGAGTTGGACATGACTTAGTGACTGAACAGCAACAACAAATGGTTGATTTACAATGTTGTGTTAATTTCTACTGTATACCAAAGTGATTCAGTTATGTAATATATATACATATATATACATATTTCTTTGCAAATTATTTTCCATTATGGTTTATCATAGGATATTGAATATAGATGCATCTATATATTTAGAGATTCCCATCCCATCACGAAATATTCAATAATAGAATAACAATAAAAACAATAACTAATAAAGTATTGTCTATGGCAAAATTTTACCTCTTACTGAAATGGATGCTGAATTTATTATAGGCAATTTGTAGTCCAGTTGATGTTAGGCTAGCAGTTAAACAAAACCACATTTCCATTTTTCTATAAACACCCTTTTCCACCATTCTGCATTCTTATAAAACTGAAAGAAAATGCTAGTATGTTGGGATTATTTCCCAGTTTGTCTTTTTTTTCTGTCCTTGGAAAGTCTACACACACAACCATATATTCATTTCCAGGGACAGCATTAGCCCAGGGCTCCTTACTTTAATTCCCTGCACTAAACACTTTATATAATAGTCAATCCTTATGGCAAAACTGCAAAGGAGATATTACAGCAGGGTTTGACAAATGTTTTCTGTAAAGGGCCACAGATTAATTATCTTGGGCACCATGGGCTGTACAGTCCCTACTGTAACTTTCTGCCTGGTTGCAAGAAAGCAACATAGAAAGCAGTCCATATGTAAACAGATGAGTTTGGCTATGTCCCAATAAAACTTTATTTATGGATCATGAAAGTTAAATTTCACACTGCGTTCATATGTCATGAAACATTATTCTTCCTTTAGTTTTAATACTTAAAAATATTTTTAAAAATTAGCTTGCAAGTCAAGTCAAAACAAGTGGCAAGCCAGATTTGGCCCATAGATTCTAGTTTGCTGATTCCTGTAATACACAGACTAGGAAATATGATTCAGAGAGGTCACAAAACTTTTCCAAAGTGACACTACCAGTGAGTAGGGGAAACCCAGACGCAAAAGTAGGGATCCTGATTCTTAACTCATGTGGCATATTGCCTCTTTGACAGGATCTTAAGGCTAGTTTAAATAAGCTAGAAATTTCAGATCACTTTTGTTTTTGCCTGGAAACCTGACCACTGCTTACAACATTAAATGCATCAATCAAAAGACAGTTGCATTTCTAGGTCACATCATTACTTTGGGATTGTTTTCTGTTCCGTGCACTACCTATAGGTACGTACATAATTACATATGAAAAGATTTGTTCCTTTCATCTACATGCATTTAAACAATAGTGTTATAATTTAATATATGATAATCAATTTTCACAAATGTATAAACAAATGCATGTTCAGCTAAAATTAAGCTTCCCTTGTGATCTATCCACAGTGCCAACAATTGCAGAACCCCCGCCCTCCACTCCTCCACCTCCCAGTCGGGGATAGAAAGAAGTTGGCTCAACAGCCAAACAGGAGACCAGATTTCTCTTGGGTGATTCGGGATGATCATAATATTTACACAAAGCTCTGCTCTGCCTCATGTTAGTATAACTATAACTCTATAGTTGACTGAGCATCTGGGACAGTGCAGGATACAAAAAGATTTTCCCAGTTCTGGAAAAAAAAAAAAGTCATGTGTCTGTACAAATGCTTATGTTTATGCTTTCTGTCCCCCATGCTTTAACCCCTCAAATCTTTCCTCTGTCGGGGAGCTTTGGGTCCAGTCTGTTTGCTGAGGGGTTCCTTATTATCTTGGGCTCTAAAATTCTAACCTTTTGTATTTTAATTCAAAGGGGAGCTTTGTTCCAAATCATCCATTATTTTCAACAAGGGCAAAATAATACAGGCTGTCAAGGGCCCCCAACACAGGTAATTTATTGCTCAGAAATGCTGGGTTGAATGTATTCTTCAGGCAAGCATTCTTCAAAACCAAATAACAGGCACCACCGTGTAGGAATCAGACTGTAAATGATTAAAAACACGATGGATTGCTGGTCAGTCGTTTGGTCTGTCTAGAATCATTATGCTTGGAAGAGAAGTTAAGAAGCTAGGAAAGGAAACCCTTTGAGGTCTGTTCTCTATAAAGAAAGAGGATTAAAAAGAAATCCCAGTCCTCCTCCCCCAACATCATAGACAGTGTATGTGTATACACATAGACACAGACAAACACAGACACAGCCATAGATTGCTCTAATAGCCCAGGGCTAAAGGTTAAGCATTATAAGGGAAAGATTTAAAAATGCAAGTTGGGGCAATGATTTAAAACAGACAAGGAAGAAGTCAAAGTAAAGAGCATTATTTAATCCCATAAATGTGCTAGTGTATAGTGTACTTAAAGATGTAGGTAAAAGGTATTTGTTTTCTCACTGTTGTGGCTAGAAGCCCAGGAAAATAAATTTATTCAGGCATGCCAGTCTGTCTGCAAAGACTTCCATTTTGTCTTTTATGGGAATTTTGAACAAAGAAGACTATCTTTGCTTCTGTCAGGAAAGCGGTTTCAATCAGACTGATGAATAAAAAGCACAGCTGCCAAAAATGATCCATGGCAGGGTAAAGTTTAGATGCCCAACTGACCATTATTCTATAAAGATGTGTCATTAACGTTGGCCTGGGCTAACAGATCAGGACAACGCAACACGCTAAATTGCTTCCCAATTTTAAAATATCAATTCAGGAAGCATTACCTAGGATAAAATATAGATCCTCAGTGTTACAAAACAGAGGCTGCTCAGTGAGACAAAGGTTTGGTTTTGCAGCCACCAAAGATAGGGTCATGCCATTTACATATTTGGTAATTCTCTCGTTATGCCTGTTTCCTGAGAACTGTGTTTGATAAATGATTATTCTAGGACAATCACATCTTTTAACTGAATTTAGTGAGGCTAATATCTTATTCGTAAGAAGCAACATACATGGCACTTCCAATTTTCTAAAATAGTTCTGAGACCTTAGGAAGCTCCAGGAAGCTAAAACAGCATCTGCATTACCCTCTCATTTTACAAATGAAAACAGAAGGACAGAAGAATTTGAAATTCTCTCACACCAAATGTCCTGAAGTGGCAAAACAGAAGCCAGGATCTTTCATTTCAAATCTACATTCTTTCTGCCCAAATTCTCAGTGGACAACTTCAAGTCTGTGATTCCTAAAGGGACAGAAAGGGACAGCTGATACACTGATGATTACAAACAACAAAGAAACTAAAGAGCCACAACCAAATGATGACCAGTGGAGAGAAGCACAACCTTATTGCTAATCCTTCCTGCTACGGGCATGTCTTCACTGGCATGTCCTATCAAAGGTGTTCTTGGTGTATTCAAATGGCATTGATTCTAACCTCCTCCTAGTTTACCATGCTTTCTTCTGTTACATGGCATATTGCTGTATCAGAAAAGTAGCAAAAACCTAATTTCTAAATATATATGATCGTGGATAGTCATAAAACAGAGAGAATAGGAAAGAAAGCAAAAAACCATGCTACATTTCTCATCAAGCTACTGCCAGAATGTCCTTTGTTTTTTGTCTATTTTTGAACTGCTGGTTTTATGCTTCAGTGTCCTAGACAAATGTTTACTGCTTATTTTTCAAAAACCATTGTATTCGTAATCTATTGCCACATAAAAATTACCCCATAGCTCAGTGCCTTAAGACAACAGCATTTACTATTATTTCACAGTTTCTTTAGGCCAAGATTCCTGACATGGCTTAGTTGGCTCAGGGTCTCTCTTGAGGTTGCAGATAAGGCATAGGAAGGGGCAGCATCATCTGAAGACTGTGTGGGCCTGTTTTCAGGGAGGCTCTGCTTTCACGAAGGCTCACTCACATACTCCTGGAAGTTGGCAAAAAACTTCAGTTTTTCCCTAAATAGTGTCCTCTCCACGGCCTGCTCCTATGTCACCACAATACACTGGCTGACTTCTTCCACGATGATCACTCCAGGCTAGCAAGGCAAGTCAGAATGTCCCCTTTGAATCTTTCTCACCTTATTTTTCCTCCCTATTTTTTTTTCTTCCTCTTATATTACTTCCATCATGGCAATAGAGAAATACGATGTATATTTAAGGAGTGGAGTCTGGATAGTGGAAATACTGGGGTCTTTAAAATATTTTTTTTAGCTTAAATTTTTGTTTCCATAAAGATTTTTAAAATCTTTTTTTACTTTATATTAGAGTATAGCCAATTAACAATGTGATAGTTTCAGGAGCACAGCAGAGTGACTCAGCCATACACATACATGTGTACATTTTCCCCCAAACTGCCCATCCATCCGGGCTGCCACATAACATTAAGCAGAGTTCCCTGTGCTCTACAGTAGGTCCTTGTTGGTTATCCATTTTATAGCAGTGTGCACATGTGGATCCCACATTCCTTGTCTATCCCTTCCCCCACCCTTCCCCTGCTGCTGCTGCTAAGTCGTTTCAGTCGGTCTGGCTCTGTGCGACCCCATAGACAGCAGCCCAACAGGCTCCTCCATCCCTGGGATTCTCCAGGCAAGAACGATGGAGTGAGTTGCCATTTCCTTCTCCAATGCAGGAAAGTGAAAAGTGAAAGGGAAGTCGCTCAGTTGTGTCCGACTCCTAGTGTCTCCATGGACTGCAGCCTACCAGGCTCCTCCGTCCATGGGATTTTCCAGGCAAGAGTACTGGAGTGGATTGCCACTGCCTTCTCTGACCCTTCCCCTGGTAACCATAAATTCATTCTCTAAGCCTGTGAGTCTGTTTTCATAAGGACTTGGATATTTGGAATGGGATACACCAAGAGATTACCTTCACCAAGTGTGTAACATAGTAATTCTTCATTCACCATTTCAACAAATACTTATCATTATGATGTATCAGGATCAATTCTAGATGCTGGGATACAGTGGTGAACAAAAGAGTTAAAAAGTTCTATTTTCATGGAGATCCTTATCTAATGTGGAAGAAAAATTAATGCAAAATTCAATATGATGGGGGTGGTGGGAGAGAGACTCAAGACGGAGGGGTTATAAAGGAATACTTACATATTACATATTACTGAATCACATTGTTGTATGGCAGAAACCAACGCAACATTGTAAAGCAATTATCCTCCAATTAAAAATCTAAAAAGAAACAAAAAATACAATCAAATAATTAAATAAGGAAGTGTATGGCATAGGAAGGCTGGGTTTCTTAGAAAAATAGCAATGCCAGTGTCAAAATGAGAGAAAGTTTCTAAAATATTCACCAGCACTTGAAAATACACATTGGATTCTTTAAATTATTAGTATCCTAAAAATGTAATTTTTTATCTTCCCGTATTACTGCAGCTTAAAAGAATACTTCTTTTATTTTTCTTAACAACAGAATTTGATGATATTTTCACATTCATCCTGAACTTACTTTGTTTTGATAAGCAGTTGTCTTTTCAGACCATAAAGGTACACATTTTGTCATCTTTTTTTCCTATGATCAACCTCACTGAATTTCCAAAAGAATGTTGTTTTTTCAGAAGGTCAGATAAATAGTTATTTAAAGGAGAAAGTACAAAGCAAGACAGAACCTCCTGTACACAAACTGACAATGATAAGAAAAAGCAGGCAAGTCTTAAGGGGAGAAGGAATAAGTTTATCAGAGACTGATTCTTGAGGGTGAAGAATGTTCAATTCTGTTTTCAAAGGAGTGACAGCTAACAAAGAAAGGTCCAAGAACAGAAGAGGGCCCATTTATAAAATTGCTTTGCCTGCATGCACCAGGGAAGTTCATATGTGTATTTCCTGAAGGCAATTGTAGACCTTCTCTCTCATTTTCTATTTTTCAAAAAACACAATATTTTGAAGAGGATCTTCCTACTTAACTCTCATGTGGTTTAAAAATCTAACCTAGACATGTGTTGTTAAAGTTTTATATGTGAGGAGCCTGGAGGGTAGAAACAATTTTAAACTCAACTTTTTAATTTTGGTTTCCTGACGATGCCTTTTTCTCTCAGCCTGAAGAATTTTGCAATGCCAAAAGTTATGAGTATTTCCAGATTTAAGCCAATAACTTGGGTGGCACAAAGCAAATGATTGATTACAAACAAAATGATGGAAAACAGAAAAGTGTCCCCATTTCCTAACATATTTTTGTATTTGTCATCATATAGAAAAAGCTGATTACATGAGATAACTAATTAAAATAACAGAGTAAATAATTTAAAAACACTACCAATAGAAAAAACAAGAAGTTCAAGAAGTCTATTATAGTAAGTTAGTCTTTCCTTCCCGCAAAAGAACCTAAGCTTTTGAGAAGAGGCAGCATGTAATTCCTAACAGAGGTAAGTCATGGGGCTAGAAGCTCAATAAGTGCATTTAAATGGAATCATAATGACTTAATTTTTTAAATTTTTTAAAAAATTTAATTCTGTAGTGTGAAAAAAGATCAACTGTATTTCTCTCATTTGTGAGTATTTTCAGATGACTGTTAAAAGAGGTTTTCTTTTTTTTTTTTAATTCAACTGCTGGGGAGTAACTAGAAACAAATCTGTTGCTTGGGAGTAAATGTTCAGCCCATATGTTATCTTTCATGGTAACGGATGGAAGTGTGAAGTCCCCCTCAGTAAATTCTGCCTGAGGTCTCACTGTCCCTTCCCCCACTACCATATGTAACACATTTTGAGAGTGGGGAGAATACTTCCTTCATCTGACTTTGTTGCTTGCATTTTTCCTTGAGTAACGTAAAATTTTCAAAGAGAATCAGTGTTACTAATACGAACAGTGGACAAACTAACTGAGCTATTTTGAAAGGCATTTAAGAGAAATGTGGGGCAATGGGAACAAAAAGGAAAAAAAAAGACAGATGAAAGTAAGCATATTCTCCAATTCTCTGCACAGTAGGGGACAAAAAAGACAAAACAACCATCGAGGACTTTGGAGGCAAAGAGATTTGGGTTTGTTTCCAGCACCACCATCTACCTAGCAGATCTGGGCAAGTTTCTTAATCTGAATCTAAATTTTCCCATCTGGAGAACAGTGATATGTGATACCTGCCTCACAGAGTTGATAGAAGAACTTAAAGAGATAATCCAAGAAAAGTGACTGGAAGATCTTAGGTGTTTAACAAATATTAGTTTCCTTCTTCTGCCCCCTCCACCTCACTGTTGCTCTTGTTAACAGTAATGAAACATTTTTGTGTTTCAGCGATTTATGAGCATTCACCCAAGATCATGAGTGTGATGAAGTACAAGTTTTACGCAAAAGATTTACCTCAATTTTTTTTTCTTCTATACTAGAGAGCTCACTTGGCAACACTTTTGGTGTTGCTGGAAGATTTGGGAGTTTCCATACAGACCAATACTTCAGGAGAATTTAACCCCAGGCCAAATGCTTTATGCTGAAAAAAAATAGTCTTTGATGTTTGAATGGGTCTGAGCATCGCTGAGGCCAAATGTTTTGGGTAGGACCCCTTGTGAACTGAAACATCAAAAATGATTTGCAATAGTTTCCTTCAAACCAAACATATAACGTTTCATGCAGCTCTAATTGAACTGTAATAACTGTTTACAGGTTTGATTGCACTATCAGTATGGAGTAACTGCTTGTCTGCACCAAGCAAGCGGGAGATAAAGTAAATGTGCATAGAAGGGTTTTGTAAAGTCAATAAAATGTTTCTAAAATATACTGTTTGGGGATGTGTCTTTCTTGCCTCAAAATTCAATCAGAGCTTGACCTCCAGAGAGTCTAGTTACTGCTGGCCTTGGGTGTCTAGAAGACACCTTTATTACTCCAGCTTGGGTTCATTAAAACATGAAACTGCATTATTGGCCCCCCCCAAAAAAAAAACTGCATTAAGAAAGCTACTATTGTTGGTTTTCATATGTTCTGCATAGTACTATGCTCAACAAATCAGAAGCCTCTTGGCTCTTTATGCAGGCTAAGTATGTCGGCATCTCTGCAGAGGGCAGAAAGAAAGATTGTGCAGAAAAGTAGCAAACTTGAAAATTCCTAACGAACCCCACCGCAATTGGTTCTTGGTGAAAATGCTCAAGAATCATTACAAAGCAACAATGACCAGCCTGGCTCAGAGCAACAGAAGGTATAGTTTAAAACATATATAGGAACAAAATGGTATTTGGGGAATTATTTACTCAACGCAGTAAATGAAAAAGTGGTTTCCTCCATCCCCAATCCCAAAGGCTTTAGAATATCTTTATAAGAGGCAAAATAATCAGGGAAAGGGGGAAAGTTCTGCCTTTTGAGAATGTTAGAAAAACAATACCCCATTAGAGAAGGAATTTAGCTTTATTGAGATCTTAAATAACAATCTCATGAGACCTGTATTATTTCCCGCATTTTAAATATAAGGAATCTAAAGCTTTGGGAAGTTAATTATTTTTCACATACAGAAAAAACTGCAAAATACAAACTCAAATTCAATTAATGCTTTTTCCAAAACCAGTGCTTTGTCCAGAATAATAAGTGACCAATTTCACAATTAAATATATATAATATATATAAATATCATATATCGTATATTTATTTATATTATATATTTATTTAAATAAATATATAACACATATTTATTATATTATAAATAACTATATAATATATAGTTTAATTGTAAATAAATTTATATATTTATATATAATATTAAGTCTATATTATATATTTAATATTATAATAATATTGTATATATTGTATTTCTATATATAAATATAATATATATATCACAAGGGAAAGCCACATTTTCATATTAAGATCTGATGTGAAGTTTATTTTCAGGCATTATGTGCTACTATTTCGGGCATCCCTGCTGGCTCAGTGGTAAAGAATCTGCCTGTCAATACAGCAGATGCAGGCTTGATCCCTGGATTGGGAAGATTCACCAGAGAAGGAAATGGCAACCCACTTCAGTATACTTGCCTGGGGAATCCCATGGACGAAGGAGCCTGGCAGGCTACAAAGAGTCAGACACAACTTACCGACTAAACAAACAAGCATGCTACTACTCAGAAAGTTAAAAAATGGAATAGTGATTGAAATACAGTTACTTAGCTTCTTCCTCTAAAAGATGGGTTATATAATATAAAGTTTCCTGGGATAGTGTGCAGGATAAACGAAAAACAATATCTTCAGGGTGGTTCAGAAATGTTAATGTGTTTTAAGAGTTGACTCATTGGAAAAGACTCTGATGCTGGGAGGGATTGGGGGCAGGAGGAGAAGGGGACGACAGAGGATGAGATGGCTGGATGGCATCACGGACTCGATGGACGTGAGTCTGAGTGAACTCTGGGAGATGGTGATGGACAGGGGGGCCTGGCATGCTGTGATTCATGGGGTTGCAAAGAGCTGGACACGACTGAGCGGTTGAACTGAACTGATGATGAAAAAGTTAGTGGTAACTGAAACCATCTTGTTGCATCACTTAATTATGAGCAGACTTGAGTTGGAATGCCAGTTCCAATTGTGTAATAATGGGACAGAACTCTCGCTTTTCTAAAATGTAAGTTTCTGCATTGGTAAAATGGAATCATAATAGTGCCATATTCCACATAATCAGAAAATGCATGTAAAGGGTGCAGTGCAGCAGTTAGTGCAAAAGACCCTGATGCTGGGAACGACTGAGGGCAGGGGGAGAAGCGAGCAAGGGAGGATGAGATGGCTGGACGGCATCATGGACTCAGTGGACATGAGTTTGAGCAAACTCTGGGAGATAGTGAGAGACAGAGAAGCCTGGTATTCTGCAGTCCATGAGATCGCAAAGGGCTGGACCCGACTGACCCACTGAACAGCAACACAATGAGAAAATGCATGTAGAGGGTGTACATAGTAAAAATAATAGTAAAAACCCATCAGTTAATTTGTTATTAATACATCAACTCAAGAAACATGGATACCCAACAGCTCAGAGCACAATCATACTTTTCCCAAATAAGAAAAATCTTCTAAATTATTTTAATTCTTGGCTGACACATCTCACATCAATATTCAATATTTTAAGAACTTCCCTTTGGAAAGGTGTAAATATTGGCAAGTTACTTTTATAATGACCTTAAGAGATTAGAGGGTTACAATAAACTGCGATATGGTAGCTTTTCTAAGAACAATGACAGTTTTCACAAAAAATTTTTTAAAAGACTTAAGAATTTACATGTTAATTTTCTTCATCAGCATATTTAAAGTTTTCATATGGTCCCATTTAACATGAACTACACATCATATGTGTTCAAATTCTACCTGCCTAAACCCATAAAAACTAGAGCATACTAGGGCCGGTGTGCTGTGATTGACAAAGCAATGCCCGTCATCCAAGATGTCCACGTCTTGTCAATATATTGTCTTACATGACACTTTGCTGATGTGATTAAGTTAAGCATCTTGAGATGGGAAGATTATCTTGGATTACCTGGTCCAATCAGATCACAGGACTTGTTGTAAGAGTGAGTTAGAAGGATCAGAGTCAGAAAAGGAGGCGTGATGAGGGAAGCAAAGGGATGACACTGCTGGAAAGAACCATGAACCAAATAATGGAGGTAGTTTCCTGAAGCTGCAAAAGGCAATGAATGGATTTTTCTTCAGGGTCTCCAGAGTAAACACAGGCTTCCTGACACCTACCTTGCTTTTAGACCGGTAGGATCCATTACTGAACTTCTGACCTCCAGAGATAAAAGATGATAAACTTGTGTTGTTTTAATTCACTAGTTTCTGGCAATTCGTTACAGCAGCAACAGGAAATGAATACAGGTGTCTTTTTCAAATATAGTACCTATAATATTCGAGAACTGGAAAGTTATTATCAAGAAAAATACATTTTGTAAAATAACAAATCTCTCTATATATGTCAAAAGGTATATGCCATCATGGGGCTTCCTAGCTGACGCTAGTGGTAAAGAACCTGTCTGCCAATTTAGAAGATGCAAGAGACATGGGTTTGATCCCTGGGTTGGGAAGATTCCCTAAAGTAGGAAATGTCAACCCACTTCAATACTCTTCACTGGAAAATTCCATGGATAGAGGAGCCTGAGGGCTATAGTCCATGGAGCTGCAAAAAGTCAGACACAACTGAACGACTGAGCACCATGTATGCCATAATAAAGTTGCTTTACTTGCTATTTTACTTCAAAGAACTGGGTACACAATTATCTTAGAAAATGAAACGGGGATATACGTGATAGCATTACTCAAGCTTTAAATGAAAGTTCCTCTTTTATCTTTATAAAAATCTTTACCATGGGTTGTTCAAGAAATCTGACTGCAATCTAAATATACTTGAGAAGCCCAGTTCACATTTTTTTAAGGGAAAGTATTTTCCTATAGAATTTTCTACAGATTTAGAGTTCTGCTACTATATGATATATTTTGTTTATTAGCTTTTATTCAAATATAAGTTTTCAGTGCATAAATGGAGACCTGACAGAATTAGAGAGTTTTATTTACTCTTTTTATTCTTTGGATGAGTCTCTAAAATTGGTACATGGAGAATTTTAAATTTAATTTGTCTAAAGAAGTTATTAAAAATAAGTAAATTGATTTGTTTCATATTTTCTTTTCTTAGAGTGATTCAGTTCAGTTCAGTTCAGTCACTCAGTCATGTCTGACTCTTTGTGACCCCATGAACTGCAGCACGCCAGGCCTCCCTGTCCATCACCAACTCCCGGAGTTCACCCAAACTCATGTCCATCGAGTTGGTGATGCCATCCAGCCATCTCATCCTCTGTCGTCCCCTTCTCCTCCTGCCCCCAATCCCTCTCAGCATCAGAGTCTTTTCCAATGAGTCAATTCTTCGAATGAGGTGGCCAAAGTACTGGAGTTTCAGCTTTAGCATCACTCCTTCCAAAGAAATCCCAGGGCAGATCTCCTTCAGAATGGACTGGTTGGATCTCCTTGCAGTTCAAGGGACTCTCAAGAGTCTTCTCCAAAACCACAGTTCAAAAGCATCAATTCTTCAGTGCTCAGCTTTCTTCACAGTCCAACTCTCACATCCATACACGACCACTGGAAAAACCATAGCCTTGACTAGATAGACCTTTGTTGGCAAAGTAATGTCTCTGCTTTTCAATATGCTATGTAGGTTGGTCATAACTTTCCTTCCAAGGAGCAAGCAGCTTAATTTCATGGCTGCTATCACCATGTGCAGTGATTTTGGAGCCCCCAAAAATAAAGTCTGACACTGTTTCCACTGTTTCCCCATCTATTTCCCATGAAGTGATGGGACCAGATGCCATGATCTTCGTTTTCTGAATGTTGAGCTTTAGGCCAACTTTTTCACTCTCCTCTTTCACTTTCATCCAAAGCCTTTTTAGTTCCTCTTCACTTTCTGCCATAAGGATGGTGTCATCCACATATCTGAGGTTATTGATATTTCTCCCAGCAATCTTGATTCCAGTTTATGCTTCTTCCAGCCCAGTGTTTCTCATGATGTACTCTGCATATAAGTTCAATAAGCAGGGTGACAATATAAAGCCTTGACATACTCCTTTTCCTATTTGGAACCAGTCTGTTGTTCCATGTCCAGTTCTAACTGTTGCTTCCTGACCTGCATATAGGTTTCTCAAGAGGCAGGTCAGGTGGTCTGGAATTCCCATCTCTTTCAGAATTTTCCACAGTTTATTGTGATCCACACAGTCAAAGGCTTTGGCATAGTCAAAAAAGCAGAAATAGATGTTTTTTCTGGAACTCTCTTGCTTTTTCCATGATCCAGCAGATGTTGGCAATTTGATCTCTGGTTCCTCTGCTTTTTCTAAAACCAGCTTGAACATCTGGAAGTTCATAGCTCACATATTGCTAAAGTCTGGCTTGGAGAATTTTGAGCATTACTTTACTAGCGTGTGAGATGAGTGCAATTGTGCAGTAGTTTGAACATTCTTTGGCATTGCCTTTCTTTTCAATTAGAATGAAAACTGACCTTTTCCAGTCCTGTGGCCACTGCTGAGTTTTCCAAATTTGCTGGCATATTGAGGGCAGCACTTTCACAGCATCATCTTTCAGGATTTGAAATAGCTTAACTGGAATTCCATCACCTCCACTAGCTTTGTTTGTAGTGGTGCTTTCTAAGGCCCAACTTGACTTCACATTCCAGAATATCTGGCTCTAGGTGAGTGATCACACCATCGTGATTATCTTGGTCTTGAAGATCTTTTTTGTACATTTCTTTTGTGTATTCTTGCCACCTCTTCTTAGTATCTTTTGCTTCTGTTATAGTGATTATGATTATAATAAACTTTAGCAGGCTAAACAAAATGGATTTAAACTGGAAAACCAATTGATTTTAAGGCTGGATAAAATGAAATCTAGAGAATAAATTTTTTTTCTTCTATTGTTATTGGTAAAATGACCATTGAAATGTGCCTGCTCTGTACATTTGATTTCATTGTTCCCACTATTCTGTCAGTCGACCTCATGCTAGTCATTGAAGTTCTCATTCCTCTGTTGTTTCTGCAAACAAAACATAGGAGGATATCAAATTGCTTATAAAAAGAGCTTATAGGACTGTGCTAAAATATTCCGTATACTAAACTGCTCCACAGACTATATACATATCTCTAGAAGTCACTGAAATTAACAAGTGGTCATTAACTATATATCCTCAAATCATATGTTCTTATTGTCCACAGAAGAAGATTGATGAATGGTCACAGAAAGGTTTTCAAATCTTTAAACTATAAAACAAATTCTTCAAAATGATAAATCCTGAAACTGACTCCAACAATGACTTGTTTATTTAATTTCAGATAAATATTTTGGGATAATTTAGGTAAGTATGCTTCATAGTCATAAAATTCATAGATTCATAGAATGTTAAAACTGGAATAGATCTTAGATATTATTTAGTTCAATCCTCCAAATTTACACTGCAAGACAGATGCCTACATATTCTCAGTTATTGAGTTAGGTAAGAGTGGCACCCAAATTAAAACTCAATTTAAAGATTTATGAAGTTTCACTTCTCTTCACTACTACTTCCTTATGCTGCTGCTGCTGCTGCTGCTGCGTCGCTTCAGTCGTGTCCGACTCTGTGAGACCCCAAAGATGGCAGCCCACCAGGCTCCCCGGTCCCTGGGATTCTCCAGGCAAGAACACTGGAGTGGGTTGCCATTTCCTTCTCCAATGCATGAAAGGGAAAAGGGAAAGTGAAGTCGCTCAGTCGTGTCCGACTCCTAGCAACCCCATGGAATTCAGCCCACCAGGCTCCTCTGTCCATGGGATTTTCCAGGCAAGAGTACTGGAGTGGGGTGCCATCGCCTTCTCCAACTTCCTTATGAGCAAGAAGCAAATTTCACTAGTCTTCCTTATGAGGGTTTCCAGTAAATATTCTTCCCAACATTACCACTCATCCCACTAGTATAAGACAATTCTTATAGAGCTGTGAAAGTTGTTCGTTACTTAGAAGTTCTTCATTGAGAGGCAAACACTGCTAGTGGAGAATGATACTATTAACCTCCTTTCTGCTCATGGTTGAGCCACCAGATAGCAGCCACTCAGGGGTGCAGTAGCAGATAGTTAGGCTGGGGCTGGACAATGACCAAGAAGATAGCTATGTTGAGGAAAAAGTTTGGAGAGCGAAGAAGGTAAGAGAGACCAGCTATGATCTACAGGATAACTCCATTGTTACTCTTTCTTCAAACACCAACAACTTCCTCTAACTTTTGCTATGATGAGAAATTTTTGATGAGAAATTTAAGATCAAGAATCAAGGCTTTTTTTACTTTTTTGTTTTTAATCTTCCTTCTTCATATTCTATGTGTCAAACTCTTATGAAATTTTGCTAAGTGAATGAATGATTATAGCTCTCCTCTACAAAGCGCACTGATCATCTATGTCTAAATTTGAGTTCCAAGAGATAATAACTCATTATTCACAATAGCCAAGGTATGGAAACAATCTTAGTATTCATTGACAGAAAAATGGATAAAGAGAATGTGGTACATGTGTACAATGGAATATTATTCAGCCTTAAAAAGAAGAAAATTCTGTTCTTTGGGACAACATGGGTGAAACTGGAGGGCATTATGCTAAGTGAAATAAGCCGAACAGAAGACAAATGTTGCATGGCATCAATTATAAGGCTTGGGAGTGGGGAAATAGAGCTTGATCAAAGGGTAAAAAATTTCATTCTAGAAATGAGTATGGTCTGAGGATCTAATTACAACATGGTAACTAAAGTTGATGATACTGTATTGTGTAGTTGAGGGGCTTCCCAGGTGGTTCAGTGGTAAAGAATCCCCCTGCCAATGCAGGAGATGCAAGAGTCGTGCATTTTATCCCTGGATTGGGAGGATCCTCTGGAGTAGGAAATCGCAACCCACTCCAGTATTCCTGCCTGGAAAATTCCATGGATAGAGGAGCAGGGTGGTCTGCAGTCCATGGGGTCGCAGAAATTTTCCAAGAGGGTAGTAATAAAATGTTCTCACTGACAAAAATGATTAAAAAAATGAGATGATGCATGTGTTAACTTGATAAGGAAAATTGTTTCACAATATTGTATTAAATCATCATGTTGCACACAAAAAATAATTCAATTATATGCTAAAAAGAATGTCTCAGAGATTTAAGAATATTTATTTTAAAATATTTTCATCATACTTCATGAGAAAAATAAAATGTGATTCAAAAGCCAAAATAAAAAAAGACAATAGCTGTGCAACTTCAGGGACTTCACATTATCTGTGCCATAATTTTCACATTGGTAACAAGGGGTTAATAACAATATTTACATTTAAGTTTGTTTTCAGGATTAAATAAATTTATACTTGTAAAATGCCTAAGCATTGCTTAGCATATAGAATGTGCTCAGTAGAGATCAGCTATGATTGGTGGGTTCTCCAGTGGGGAAGGGGGTTAATTTTGTCCCTCAGAGGACATTGGTTGTTGCCTGGAGGTGGTTTTGGTTGTCACAACTGGGAGAATGCTACTGGAATCTAATGAGTAGAGGCTAGACACACTGATAGACAGTGTGTTGAAAAGCAGAGACATTACTCTTCTGACAAAGGTCTGTAAGGTCAAGGCTATGATCTTCCCATTGGTCAGTACGGCTGTAAGAGCTGGACCGTAAAGAAGGCAGAGCACCGAAGAATTGATGCCTTTGAACTGTGGTGCTGGAGAAGACTCTTGAGAGTCCCCTAGACAGCAAGTAGATAAAACCAGTCAATCTCAAGGAAAATCAACCCTGAGCACTTGTTGGAAGGACTAAAGCTGAAGCTGAAACTCCAGTAGTGTGGTCATCTGATGTGAACAGCTGACTCATTGGAAAAGTCCCTGATCCTGGGAAAGATTGAGGGCAGAAGGAGAAGAGGGAGTCAGAGGATGAGATGGCTGGATAGCATCACCAGTGCAATGGACATGAACTTGGGCAAACTTCGGGAGACGGTAAGAGACAGAGAGGCCTGGCACGCTGCAGTCCATGGGGTTGCAAAGAGTTGGGCATGACTGGGCGACTAAACAACAACAACACTGCTGAAGACCCCTTAATGCACAGGGCAGCCCCACAACAAAGAAATAGCCCAGCAAGCCAATAATTCTAAAGTAGAAAAACTAAACTCTTACTACTGCTGTTACTGCTACTGCTACTACCACTACCATTGCTGCTAGTACTCGGCCTCCTCCTCCACAGTAATGTGATGTAGGTATACGTGTGTGCTTAGTAGTTGCTCAGTCGTGTCCAAGTCTTTGCGACCCTATGGACTGTAGCCCGCAGGGCTCCTCTGTCCATGGGATTATTCAGGCAAGAATACTGGAGTGGGTTACCATTTTCTCTTCCAGGTGATGTTCCCCAGCAAGGGATCCAACCTGTGTCTCCTGAATTGACAGGTGGATTCTTTACCATTGAGTCACCTGGAAGCCATATCATGTAGGTATAATGTTTCCTTTTTCATCATTATTATTGTTGTTGCTTATTTTTGTCTATTTTTATTTGTTTATGTGTGATTCCTTCTCAGATAATTACAAAAGCAACTCTCTGGAGTAAGGAGAATTTAATTAATGTCTACTACTTTAATATAAAAAATTGCCCTGGTGGCTCAGATGGTAAAGCGTCTGTCTACAATGTGGGAGACCCGGGTTTGATCCCTGGAGAAGGAAGATCCCCTGGAGAAGGAAACGGCAACCCCCTCCAGTAATCTTGCCTTGAAAATACCATGGACGGAGGAGCCTGGTAGGCTATAGTCCATGGGGTCACAAAGAGTAGGACATGACTGAGCGACTTCACTTTATTTTCTTTCTTTCTTATGCATAATATATTTATTAAACTAATCCTCAATTCAGAACAGGGCAAAGTTGACTCTGTTAAGAACACCACCAAAGCAGGTCACAATCTTAGGTATTAAAAACAAAAGTGCTATTCAATGGCCAATTCAGCATTAACATTCCCAAAGATCAGGGGATCCCATGTTTGTGACTCTAAACAGAAGCAAACATGTTCACTAGCTGGTAAATTAAAGATGATTTATTTGTGTAAAATTCAACTTCTTTGACATTATTGGCATTATGGATGTCCTGAATATGAGACTATATGGTTTTTTCTGATTTTTTAATTCAGTTTGTATATTTGTCTTCTCTGGCTGTTGCAACAAAATTCCACAGGCTGTTGGGCTTAAACAACATAAATTAATTTTATCACAGTCCCAGAGGCTAGAAATCTAAGATCAAAGTATTGTTAGGGTTGGTTTCTGTTGGGAACTCTCTTCTAATACTATGTCTTCACATGGCCTTTCCTCTTAAAAGGACACAAGTCCTATCAGTTTAGGGCCCCACTCTTATGACCTTATTTAACCTTAATTACCTCCCTAGAGCTTCCCAGGTGGTCCTGTCTCAAAGCATAGTCACATTGAAAGAGCTTCTGCATAAATTTTGGAGGATCACAATTCAGTCTATAAGTGTGCTCAAGGGATGAAATAGATAAAGATAGATGAAAGCAAGGAGTGAGAGGAGAAAACTGTATTCCACTCCATTGTAATCTCTGTTTCTCTTTGGGACTAATTAGAGCTGGGAATTTTATTGGAAAGCTGTTTAAAATTGTGCATGCTGTAGTTAATTAACTCTGGAGAAAATTCCTTAGGTTTACTTTTCTGTGCATAGAGTTATTCTTTTATATTAGTCTTGAGAGTTAGACATGTAGAGAAAAATGCTCACATTTAAAAATGTGTGCAAATATATACTGTGCTTACTTTTTTTCATTGCATAGCATTGTGCATGTTATTAAGAAGCATGTGTATGAAGAAGTTTCTAGTATTTTGAAAGTCTAACACTTATTCTGATTTTAACTTTATTCTGAACAAAGAAGCATTCACTATATAGTTTGGACATGTATGTCCTTAGCCAAAGAAAGAATGTTAACTGAATTCCTATAATCTGTTACTAGGAAAAAAATATTGTTAGGCTTTGACTGTGACTTTGGATAATCTTGAGGAATATTCTAAGCATGTAAACATTTAAAGTCCAGTTTCCTTAGATCTACTAATTTGTTGAAAAACATTAGGTCATTTTTTTTGCTTTATAACTAGGGTTACTAAAATTTCTGCCTTTATCTTTCTTTCCCCTTTGTGCCTCCCTCCCATTCTTATTAGGATAAAGGTCTGTATTATCTGGATTTGGAAATACCCTAGGGGAAAAATTACTTTGCCAATAAAGGTCCGTCTAGTCAAGGCTATGGTTTTTCCAGTGGTCATGTATGGATGTGAGAGTTGGATTGTGAAGAAAGCTGAGCACCGAAGAACTGATGGTTTTGAACTGTGGTGTTGGAGAAGACTCTTGAGAGTCCCTTGGACTGCAAGGAGATCCAACCAGTCCATTCTAAAGGAGATCAGCCCTGGGATTTCTTTGGAGGGAATGTTGCTGAAGCTGAAACTCCAGTACTTTGGCCACCTCATTCGAAGAGTTGACTCATTGGAAAAGACTCTGATGCTGGGAGGGATAGGGGGCAGGAGGAAAAGGGGATGACAGAGGATGAGATGGCTGGATGGCATCACTGACTCAATGGACGTGAGTCTGAGTGAACTCTGGGAGTTGGTGATGGACAGGGAGGCCTGGCGTGCTGCAATTCATGGGATCGCAAAGAGTCGGATACGACTGAGCGACTGAATTGAACTGAACTGAACTGAGGGGAAAAATTGTTATTTATTACAAATTATGGGAGAAAAGTTCTACACTATGTGATTCATGATAACATTATGGGAACACCCTCTTTCAAGCCCAAGGATTATCACTCAAGTCTGATCCTGCATGATCTTTCATGGTTGATAACAAATATCTTTGTAATGAACAAGATTTCTCTTAAATACAAGTCCACTGTTAGCTCCCTACTCCCACCCCCTTTAGTTCATTCTCCACTGAGATATTTTCTTGAAAAGTAACTCAGATAAACACCTCCCCATGCCTAAAACTCTTCAAAAGATTTAGAATAAGATCCAAACTCCTGTCTTCATATGGCGCCTCTTTTCCATCACGTTGGCTGTGACACCACTCTCATCTCTCCTGACAGTTGTTCCCTCACCATCCTGTTAAAGTACCACCTCAATCTCCATCAGGTCAATGTCTAACTCTTGCCCTATTTTAGTTTTCTTCATAGAACATGCCTTTCTTGAGAATCTGTATATACATTTATTCTATTTTATGTGTGTATTTTCATATTGTCATTTTTTACCCCATTATAATCCTAGGTCCATTAGGGCAGAGATTCTTGCCTGTCAAGTACACTGTTTTACCCATATGCATGGTTCAGCACTGGCACATTGGAGCTGCTTGCATTAGTTTTTTTTTTTTTTTTTTTTAAATTCCTGTGCAACAAAGACACATAGACAAATTGCCATGGGCATTACAATGGCTCAAATTTATTATCTCACGGTTTTGTTGGTCAGAAGTCCAGGCCTGGCTAAGACACATTCTCTCCTTAGGCTCTCATCAGGGTGCAATCAAGCTATCAACTGGATTGTGTTATTTTCTGAAGCTGCGGATCTTTAGAAAAATTTACTTGGCTGCAGGTAGAATTAAGTTGGATATGGTCTTAACACTGAGGCCCCTGTTTTTTGGTGACTGTTGACCAGAGGCTGCTCTCGGCTTGTAGAGCCTCTACATAGTCTCTGGTGCCATGGCCTTCTCTATGAAGTGAAGAAGAGAAGAGAAGTCACTCAGTCGTGTCCGACTCTCTGCGGCCCCACAGACTGTAGCCCACCAGGCTCCTTGGTCCATGGGATTTTCCAGGCATGAATACTGGAGTGGGTTGCCATTTCCTTCTCCAGGGGATCTTCCCAACCCAGGGATCAAACCTGGGTCTCCCACATTGTAGGCAGACGCTTTACCATCCAAGCTATCAGGGAAGCCCTTCTCTATAGGATCTGTCATCTTTGAACTTCTCTGACTTCTTCTGTTGCTGACCATCATCACCTGGTTAGGTCAGGCCCACCCACACTCAAGGGAAAGGGATTATGTAGGATATGCACTTCAGAAGGTGGGTGTCTTGAGGATTATATACTCAATAAATTCTGAATTTATAAAGTGATGCCACTCCATCTTTGAAACAAATTTTAAAATTGTGAAAATGAATACATTAAAGAAGTATTTACTTAGCTTGTACTAAGGAACAGGCTTCTCTTATGGCTCAGCTGGAAAAAAATCTGCCCACAATGTGGAAGACCTGGGTTTAATCCTGGGTTGGGAAGATCCCCTGGAGAAAGGAAAGGCTACCCACTCCAGTATTCTGGCCTGGAGAATTCCATGAACTACAGTCCATGGGGTCGCACAGAGTTGACGACTGAGTGACTTTCCTTTTCAAGGAACATTGTTTGCTGTGGTTTGTTTGTTTTAATCCACAAACATATAGTGAAGGACAGGGAAGAATGGTGTGCTGCAGTTCATGGGGTCGCAAAGAGTTGGACATGACTTAGCCACTGATCAACAACATACATACTTTTCTGTAAGTAAATTGTGAGCAGCCAATTCTGTTAAGCCCATGAATGTGATTAACCAGAATTTGATCACCAGCGTATGGGCATGAGTGTTCATAAGTAGCCTTCAATTAGAAAATGTAATTTGGCTTCTCCTCCTAAACTACTTTCTTATTCAAATGTCAGTTTTTTATTTCCAATGGTTTATGATTTTTCTGATGAGAATTTAGAAGATATTAAACAGGTTGTCATCTTCTTGACATTTCATTTTACCTAATGTTTTTTCTCCAAAATGGGAAGAAAAAAAACTGTACTCCTAGTATTGATTACGAATGTGTCTTTATCATAAGAATTAGAAAGTAAATAGGAAAGAACTGGGTCTTTGGTCTGACCAGTCTCTGAATTTTGACTTCATTTTTATATGCTGTATCATCATGAGTAATGTATTTTTCTTTCACTTCAGTTAGTCAATAAAAATGGGTAACAATAGTTAACTCAAAAGACTGGTGTAAAGAGTAAAGAGATAAATTATCTATAAAAGAGGCACATAGTAGGCATTCAATGAAAGTGAGACTTTTTTTCACAGGTAGAAAATAAAGATATGGGTAATATTCCATAAATACTTGTCTATAAAGCAGAATAGACAAGTGCTTTCCCCCAGACCTACTAGATTAGATACTCAAGAACAGGGACCCAGGAATCGACAGTTTAAACAAACAGCTCAAGTCATCAGTAGTAAACTAAAGTCTGAAAACCAAAGATAGGGAATTACACAAAGAATTCATTAAGTAGAGAAAAATAAAATGTATTTTCATATATAAATTACTGAAAAATATTTTTCTCCTTTTAAAGATAAAATCATTACTAAAAAGTCAAGCTTATTTCCTGTCTTGTTAAATTCTGTATACTCTATGTTAGCTTACATTGTATTAAAATATGTATTGTATTGTTTAAGAATCTTATTTTTGCTTTTTCTCCTGATATGCTGCAAACTGAAATTATCCCTTCTTCCCTCCAAAATCTTAGAATCCTGTCTTTGTTTTCAACTAACAATATTCAGGAAGGCAAATAATATTCACATTTTGCTTTATTTCACATTGCAAACATAAGCTTATTTGTATATATTTATGTTTGGTCTTTGAACTAGAAGCCAAATGGTGATGTTCACAAACCAAGTATGTCTCATAGAAATACTTTCGGGACAAAAATTCAAGATGTGGTTAAAATATATGGGAGACAATTGGAAAGAAAATTTGACTATTTAAAAGCAGTGTGTCCTGGAAAATCAGCCAAAGTCCTGAGGTTCACTAACCATCCACATGCATAATTACACTCTTGGATAAAGATAAAGGTTTTAGAGTTTTCTCTTTTAGAGTTTCACATTTCAACCATTATCAGTTAAATTCAGAAAATTGTCTTTCTTCTCTTCTGGAACCCCCACCCTACTCTGACCTTGAACTATCTCCAGATCTTATTTTTGATTAGAACTGTATGCAGTGACCGTCTTTACCGGGATGGAGGCAGATCATTGTAGCGCAGCATAACTGAAGCTCATAAAGAGCTTTATTGCTGTCGTCCTTTGAAACTGGAAGAGAATGCGTCCAGTCTTCCCACTGTGTCTCATCAGCCCAGCAAATTATATCTTTTCCCCTCATGAGGAACTGCATCACCTCCAGATGCATTCTGAAACACAAGTTGAAGATAATGAGACAAATACTGGACACGACATGCTTCTGACAGAGGCCACTGAGTATAAGCTTATGGAAGAGAATTAATTTGGCCAGAGGCTGCAGCTTTGGTTTAGCTTCCTTCACCTCATGACCCGGATCACTGTGTCTCTCAGATTTAGCAGATGACAATACACAGACCAAAAATCGTATTCCAAAATGAAAACAGCCCTTTTAGAACTCTGAGGGGCATGTGGCTTTGTTCACGGATGGCAGAAGGACTGAGGGAGGCTAGTTACTTACATAGGTTAAAGTGTTCACAGGCTTGCCAAGGTTTTGGATTTTAAACTCTTCCCCCTTTCATTGTTCCCCACACACAAAGGATTTCTTCTTTGTAGTTTTAAAAAACTAAAGGACTTCAAACAGTTCTTCAGATGCTGCACTTTTACACTTAACATTTTGTTGTGATATTAGAAAAAAATCTTGCTTGGTGACAAATATGACAAAAGCTCTGCAAAAAGCTCATGCTACTAATAAAAGTAATCTAAATTAGTTAAAAAGGGATAGAAAGCATGTAAAACTGATTAATATTTACCATAGGCAGGCTCTATTTTAAAAGTACAGACTTTGGAGACAGAATTTCTGGGCTCAAATTGTAGCTCCAGCAAGTTGAACTTTAGAAAAGTTACTTAAAAGTTTCTGGGCCTAGGTTTCTTAATCCAGTATAAAACCAACCTCTTAGAACTGTTGTGAAGACTTAATATGTGTACAGTACTTAGAATATTGTCTATACACTTCAAGTACTTAAAAATATCTATTATCATCAGTGTTAACAATGCTATTAATAGCTATTATCATTATTAATAACTCATAGCATTAATAATATTTTAATTATTATTAATGATAACTTTTATCATTAGTGATAACATAATTACTGATAACTATATCAAATGGTAATACATCATTTTTATTACTTTAAGCATTATCTCTTCTAATTTCACAAAAATCTTAACTCTGGTTCTAGTTTCCGTTTATACAGATATTTGATCACACAAAGTTCAAAAAAAAAAAAAAAAAAAACAATGCCTGATACTATATGATCAATAATTGCCAGTACTGGACAGGAGTTGTCCAATTCTAAAGTGTGAGGCATCACGTGTTTCTACCTTTGCATGTAAGCAGATACATTAAAAAACAAATGAAAAAGGCAACTAACACTCATTGAACTCCTTCCTGCTTTATAGACAGCTCTGTCCGGTGATGGGACCATGTTTCCCCACTGAGCCACCCTAGAGCAGACTTTTACCTGGTTTCCTTTAGTATCACTTAATACATATACCTGTGTGTGGGCAAGAGCGGGGGAATGTTTCTTCCAAACCTCCACCGCCCCTCCAACATTACTTTTTGCAAGTACTTGTGAGCAACCCAGGAATTAAAAATGGTAAGCCGGATAGGATCCAAGTTCAAAGACATCCATTCATTCATCCACTCATTATCAAACTTAGCAGCTATTAGGTACCAGACATTGCTCCAGACAAAAGGAACAGCACTGAAAAAGAGAAAAATGGTTTTCTGTTCTCACGGAGCTTACTACAAAATGGAGAAGAGGGACAGCAATCAAGCAAACAAATATATCATAAATATTTCCTAGTACGAAGAGCCAGATTGTGTGTGATGGAGAAAACCTGGGTGAGTACTTTAAATCTAGTTCCAGGAAAGACCACTTTGAATATCTAAGTTGAGATCTGAATGACAAAAAGAAGTAGTTATGGGAAGATGAGAAGAAAGTGCATTCTGGGTAGAGAGGAGAGTTAGGGTAGAGAGGAGAGTTAACATGGCAAGGACTTGGAATTTTCAAGGAACTGAGGGGGAGAAAAAAACAACACACAATACGGCAGGGGGTAGTAGACAAGGAAGACAGAGGTAGACAATAAGGTCAGAGAAGTAGGAGGGGGTCGGATTTAAGAGACAGGATAAGATAGATATTACTGACAGAATGAAATGATCTGATGTACTTTTCAATTTTTTTTCAATTAAAAAAACATGGATTTTAAAAAAATGCTATGTGAAACATGGATTTCAGAAGGATAAGAGGAAAAACAGGTCCCTGGAAAACGAATCAGGAAGCTTTTTATAGGATTTCAGGTGAGATGTGAGGGTCGACTAGACAAAAGTAATTGTGCTCTAATGTGGAGAAAGGGACAAAAGTGGAGACGAGCTTGAGAGAGAGCTGAGCGGTTGTGTGTTGAGGTTCAGGGAAAGAGCAGACTCAGTGGTAGACAGAAGTCCCAATGATGAAGTCCACAGTTGAATCGGGATGTTAATGTGAAGCGCAGGAAAGGTGGGTCCGGAGCCCAAACACTTTTGCACATTGGGAATTTGGGGCACTTCCTCCACGGGGCAGCTGGGATATGAGGGTGAGAGAGATGGTGCTCACTCCACCTCTGGATGCTGATTCTCCTGGTCATGTGGCCCCAGCAGTTCCTGGTGCTGCATCTTGGGCAGGAGCTACAATTTTATATCTGTTCCTTTACTGGTAATGCTCAAAATTCTCCAAGCCAGGCTTCAACAGTACGTGAACCATGAACTTCCAGATGTTCAAGCTGGATTTAGAGAGGAATCAGGGATCAAATTGCCAACATCTATTGGATCATCGAAAAAGCAAGAGAGTTCCAGAAAAACATCTACTTCTGCTTTATTGACTATGCCAAAGCCTTTGACTGTGTAGATCACTACAGACTGTGGAAAATTCTTAAGGAGATGGGAATGCCTTTTCACTTGACCTGCCTCTTAAGAAATCTGTATGCAGGTCAAGAAGCAACAGTTAGAACTGGACATGGAACAACAGACTGGTTCCATATAGGAAAAGGAGTATGTCAAGGCTGTATACTGTCACTCTGCTTATTCAACTTATATGCAGAGTATATCACAAGAAATGCTGGGCTAGATGAAGCACAAGCTGGAATCAAGACTGCTGGCAGAAATATAAATAACCTCAAACACGCAGATGACACCACCCTTATGGCAGAAAGAGAAGAAGAACTGAAGAGTCTCTTGATGAAAGTGAAAGAGGAGAGTGAAAAAGTTGGCTTAAAACTTAACATTCTTAGGAAACTAAGATCATGGCATCCAGTCCCATCACCTCATGTCAAATAGATAGGGAAACAGTGACAGACTTAATTTTGGGGGGGCTCCAAAATCACTGCAGAGGGTGACTGCAGCCATGAAATTAAAAGATGCTTACTCTTTGGAAGAAAAGTTATGACCAACCTAGACAGCATATTAAAAAGCAGAGACATTACTTTGCCAACAAAGGTCCATCTAGTCAAAGCTATGGTTCTTCCAGTAGTCATGTATGGATGTGAGAGTTGGACTATAAAGAAAGCTGAGTGTGGCAGAATTGATGCTTTTAAACTGTGGTGTTGGAGAAGACTCTTGAGAGTCCCTTGGACAGCAAGGACATCCAACTAGTCCTGAAGGAAATCAGTCCTGAATATCCATTGGAAGGACTGATGTTGAAGCTGAAACTCTAATACTTTGGCCACCTGATGCGAAGAACTGACTCATTGAAAAAGACCCTAATTCTGGTAAAGATTGAAGGCAGGAGGAGAAGGGGATGATAGAGGATGAGATGATTGGACGGAATCACTGACTCAGTGGACATGAGCTTGAGTAAACTCTGGGAGTTGGTGAAGGTCAGGGAGGCCCGGCATGCTGCAGTCCATGGGGTCACAAAGAGTTGGACACGACTGAGTGACTGAACTGAACTGGTTTCTGCTATGTAATTCTGTCCCTTGTTGTTCCAATAAAGGAATAGACTTATAGCTCTTGTGTTTAGAAGCCTAAAGTTTAGGCCTAGGACATGGGAGACGTGCGAGAATGTACATACGTATCATGGAAAAAAAAAAAAAAAAAGGCACAAAAAACCCACAAGTGAAGGGATAGGAGGTGAGAAGAGGTTAATAGGATTAGGTACCATGCAACAGAAGCTGGGGAACAGAGTTTGCACTTCAAACCTTTTATTCCAGAAACTGAAGTTTTTAAATGTTACAGGGTTTTATATGTGTAACTAGGAAAAGTAGAAAGGGTATTAATTCATAATTCTAAACCTTTGTATACATCCCCACTTATTCTTTAGTTAATATGCCATTGTTATTGTTCAGTCCCTAAGTCATATCTGACTATGATCCCAAGAATTGCAGCTCACCAGGCTTCCTTGTCTTTCACCATCTCCTGAAGCTTGCTCAAATTCATGTCCATTGAGTTGGTGATGCCATCCAGCTAGTCTGGGTTCAATCCCTGGGTAGGAAAGATCTCCTGGAGAAGGAAATGGCAACCCACTCAAGTATTCTTGCCTGGAAAATTCCATGGATGGAAGAGTCTGGCAGGCTACAGGGGTCACAAAGAGTTGGACACAATGAGTGACCTCACTTATTATATGTATTGACCACTATTTTAGTCATGTGTTAGTCAACTTTTTAGACTCTGAGAATGTAACTGCTGTACTAGGTATCTCCAGGGGAACTTATCCTAAGAGCTGACCTCAGGTAATATGGCTGACCCCATAGAACATTATATGTGGAGCTAAAAGTGAACAAATAAATATATTGTAATATATTGTATAGGAAATGATAATAGATATCAAAAAGGAAAAAAAAAATCAGAGTTAGCAAATCATGGGACAAATCATGCAATTTTCTTTTTTTTTTCTTTTATTTTTTTAGGAATAAATCATGCAATTTTATATCAAGGAAGTTCTCAGTGTTGAAAGGGACTTTTAGGTTTATCCAACCAAAATCTGAGTAGTGTGAAGTGTGGTTGGAGGAGACTTGCTCCTTCAGTGTCTGAGAATAGCCTGTGTTTTTTACATATTTATGATTCCAAAGACAATGCAACCTTTCTACTACCACATTGCCTTAGCCATGGTATTCTCAGCAAAACATGTAAAGTAATTTAAGTTGTGCATAAGATCAGGAAGAAAATTCTTTTCTACATATTAAACTTCTAAATCACATAATTCTTCTTCCTACTTGAGTTGAATTATACTACCAAACTTAATATTATAGAGGCCAGACAATAAGAAAAAACATTTAAGAACACAATATCAGAGGTAATCTAGAAATCTGGGATAGGTGTTTGAAAGATAAGAAACAGCTTACGTCTGCTCTTTAATCAGAGACATTCTGGTGCCAAAATCTGTTACTGACATTTCATTTTCCCAAACACTAAAAGAGTCTTCTCAAGTGTTATGTTTAAAATATTAATTCTGGCTCTAGTTCTTCTTGAATTGATAAAAAAAAAATCTTGTTTGAATTTGCTTTAACCTTGCAAGTCAAAATATCAACTGTGTTTTCATCCCAAAAAAGGAAAACAGAGAGAAAGTGTATCACTAGGTTTAGGAAACTGCTCATGTAATTGTCTCCTTGAAAACTTTTTAAGATGGAAGCCCAAGGGATTTGAGATTTCGTTAGATAAGCAATGACCTGATGCTGGAATATTAGCAGGGAAACTGCTAATTGCCACCCTCAAACGTTTTGATGGGGCATTTTTCATGTCATTACCACCCCTACCTGTAATTCAACCCATTATCACCTTCTGTCCTGATTACACAAAAGCTGAGACTCAAAGTACCCAGTATATACGAATTATATTTAATCATGTTAGACCTGAGATGCTAATTTCCTATGATGAACCTTCTAGTTCTTGCTGTGCCATGGCCTATCTTTGAAATCTTGAATGTATCTTCGCTAGACTATTATTTCTTCATCCTAAAAAACTCTGTTTTGAAAGTTATATATTTACATATTTAAAAAATCTCTTTAAGCTCTAATAGTCTTAGGTATTCACACAAACTGTAAGAGGTTTGGCATGTTGGGAGATGTTTAAACACTTTCTGAGTCAGACAAATATGCATTTGGACCCTGATTCATCAACTTACTGGTTATCTTGGGCTAATAACATAGACTGTGTCTCTTTTTTTTTTCTTTAAAGTGGAGATTAAAAATAAGACATTTTTGAAGGGTAAATGATGTAATGCATGGGAAGTACTTAGCTCAATGCCCAGCACTTAATAAAAAATTCAATCAACATTCCCTTGTGTTCCCATGTGTTATGCTTTGTATTTTCCCAAAGAGATTCCTGGTAGAATTTGACTGCTCATCACATTGCCAAGTAAGGTATGGTTTCTGCAGTTTTGTTAGGGGAAAAAAACAAACAGAGAAGCAATTACAGTATTGGAAGAACAAGCTGTGCAAATATGTCAATATTTTTAAGCTTAAAACAAACTTCCCCTTTGGATAGAATTGTTAGCTCTACCAGTATTGGCTAGGCATTTGGAAATTTTCTAAAAATATTGTATTTGTTAGCTTTTACTGTGTAACAAACTATTTCTAAACTTAGTGGCATAAAACAGCAATCACTTTATGAAGCCCACAGTTTCATGGGAAGTTTTTCTGAGCAGGCTGGGCTGAGCTCTGTGAGGCTGCAATTACTGTTGGACATATATATATATGCATATTTATAATATTGTACAATTTTATACATATATTTTTCAAATTAGGACATTTCTATTACTTACCCATTAACTGACATTCCAATCTATTTGGAATTTAATTTGGGAAACTCCATTCATTTAATCTCCAAACCCTGTGATGCTTGATCTCCTCTCAGGACAACTTTAGTTCCAACCTGTCGCTCTACCATGTTGCTAAAATGGTACCCCATGAGCGAGAAGCGCCACTATGGTTCGAACTGTTATTGTGTGCTAGACTTTGTGCCAAGTGCCTCGCCTATTTTATTTCATTGAATTCTCACAGCAGATTATTCACTTTTTCAGACAAGAAGACAGAAAGTTAAGCATCAGTAACAGTTAAAAAGGCGGTGTATAAAATCAGAGGTGTCTAATTCTAAACATAGACAACTGAATTAAAGTGCTTCTGTTCCCTTTCTGTTCCAGTACAATCCTTTTGGATAGTTACAATCCATCTTCACCACTATAGTGAGGTTATTTCCTCAAATTCCATTTTGTTCTTAGAGCATTACAACAAGCAACCAACAGTCTCAATGGCTTAAGCAACACAGATTTATTTTCTGTTCATGCTACATGATCTCAGCTGATTAGCTAAGGATTCTGCTCCACAACGTCCATGCTCCATGATGAAAGGCCCTTCTCTGGTTAATCAACATGACATGGGCATGTTCCATAGCATAAAATAATATGTTATGCCTTCTATTATATGCCATAATTTTCTTAAGAAAGCCCTGGTCATTGCATCTAAGATGGTTTCATCATTTTAGTTAGCTGGTATTCCCATCCTCATGAGAAGGAGTATTCTTATGAGGATAAGGGCACAATTCCCAGAAATCAGACCTCCTGTGTGTCCATAGCTGTGGTAAGCTACCTGAACTT